>NW_027224268.1:985200-2185200 GCF_023699985.2 Odocoileus virginianus
ATTCGCTGATTTCCTATGCACTCTGAAATTTCTGAATATTTTACAGTCTCCTCTTGCAAGCCTGAACCAGCAGGTTTCAGCATGTCATCACAACTGCTGTCTCTTCGGGAAGTAAATTTGAGGAGATTGCTTCCTTTCTCTATTACCATCTAGTTGAGAATAGCAGTTTGTGAAATAAGAGGTTTGTGGAAGGAAAAGAGTTAGAAAAGTCATTTTTTTTTCTTTTAGAGAATGATTAGGAAGTTGGGTAGGTGGAAAGGCAACTAAGACAAACTGCATATAACTGCATATACTTGACAATGACATCTGTGCTAGATCTGTGTTTAGCCCCAGGCTGGAAGTGGATAGTTTAGCTCTTTGGTCAGCTTTATGATAATGGTGATGATGATGGTGGTGAAAGTGATGGTGGATGATGGTGATGGTAGTGATGGCTTTAATGGTGGGAATGATGTGATAATGGTAATGATGATGAAGTTGATGATGTGATGTGTGTTTTAGTTGAAAGACCACTGGATTGATACTCTTGGTTTTGGGTCCCAGTCTTAGGCCCTAGCATTTATTAATTAGCCGAGTGCCTTGATGCAGTCACATACAGAAAATGAGGATAGTATTTTCTTAAATAGTTATGCTGATGGGAAGACAAAATTAGAGAATACACACAAGTACTTTAGACACTGGGGAATGCTATATCAATGTAAAGAAGCATCACCATCAAAAAGCAGTTACAAAGTGCTAATTCTATGCAACCTGGAATTTTGTGCTATAAAAGGAAAGTCACAGACACAGCACAATTTCAGACTTGTATCTATATAGTAGAATTGATCCATGAACCTTTTATATTAATGGACTGTTGTAATGTTGTTATCTTAGGAAGGGACCTTAAACAATGATCTGTATCCATTTCTCCAGATGCCAAGGCCCAGAGAAGTAAAAATATCTTATTCCATTCCTTTATTTACCATGCGTTGTGTGATAGGACCTCTGGAATATATTGTGGAAGAGATGTACCGAGATAACATGGGTGGCCCTTGTCTGTAAGGAGATGATAATCTTGTAGTTGTAACAAAGCCAGGTCAAGGACTCAGGACATTGATCCCTAGCTAATGGTCACAGTTGACTAGAGTCACTAGTAAATTCACTTGATTTCCTTCTGGTTTTATTTCTCTTCCCATAGGGTCACTAGTAAAGAAAAATGCATTTGTGTTTGTATGAATTTTTTCACACAAGGGGCTGGGGCTCAGCCAACGTTTTCACATACTGAAACTTCACGTTCTTATAAAGTCTCAATCAAATGAGTGAACTGTCTTGAAAATGGAAATGTAAATGAACTGAGAAATGTTAGAGCTAATAATTGTTTTACTTTGCTGATTTTAAATTTACATACTCAATAGGAATCAAATATGTGTTTTTAGCAAAGCCTGGGAAGATGAAATAAGTTCCAGGTCCACTCCTTTAAGCAGTTTGTCCCATTCTGAAAGATAAGTTGCTCTCCGTGTTTGAGTCTCAGTTCCTTAGTTTGAAAAACAGAGATAATAAAATCTACATAGTATTACAGTAGGAAGTTAGATAAGATGATGTATACAAAGCAGTCTTCTATGTAATAGACACTAATTCTTATTGTTTCTGCTATCACATGGCAGATAAAAAGAGACCTGGCTACACACATATTGTTAGAATGTAACTGTACTAGTATTTAAACCAGATGTCCTTGGTGCCAAAGCCCACCAGTCTCACTATGCTGCAACGCCCACTAAAATTGTTCTAGCAGCGCTGCAGTTTCCCCAGGGCTCTTCTACACTGATTAGATGACAGTTGCAATTCCCCAATCATTAACTCTGGCCCGTTTTGAAATCATATTTGTGTGTCCTTTGTTGTTTTTCTGGCTGTACTTGGGCCTTGGCTTTTCAACCTTATCTTGTTTGAAGGGAGACAGAAATACTCTTTCTGGTTTTAGCTGCCACTAGTTTATCTTGAGCAAACTCTGTTCCTCAACACCCCCTCGCCACGTGGGCCACCCAGTACAGGCAGACCTCCTTTTCTTGTGCTTCACTTTATTGTTTTTTACAAATTGAGGTTTCATGGGAGTTTTCTACAGATTGAAGTTTTATGGCAGCCCGCATCAAGCAAGTCTATCAGCACCATTTTTCCAACAGCATTTGTTTGCTCTGTATCTCTATGTCACATTTGGTAATTCTTGCAATGTGTCAGTCATTTTCATTATTTTTTTTATTTGTTATGGTGATCAGTGATCTTTGATGTTACTGTTGGAATCTGTGGTGTGAGCTCCATAGGCCAGTCCCATATAAGTTGGCAAACTTAATGGTAAATATTGTGTGTTCTGACTGCTCCACCAACCAGCTTTTACCCATCTGTCTCCCTCTCCTCAGGCCTTTCTATTTCCTGAGACAAGAATATTGAAATCAGGCTAATTAATAACCCTACAGTGACTTCTAAGTGTTCAAGTGAAAGAAAGCGTCATGTATCTCACTTTAAATCAAAAGCTAGAAATGATTGAGCTTAGTGAAGAAAGCATGTAGAAAGCTGAGACAGGTTGAAAGCTAGGCCTCTTACACCAATCAGTTAGCTAAGTTGTGAATTCGAGGGAAAAGTTCTTGAAGGAAATTTAAAGCACTACTCCAGTGAATACACAAATGATAAGAAAGTGAAACAGTCTTATTGCTGATTTGGAAAAAGTTTCAGTGGTCTGGATAAGTGTAACAGAAACAGAAAATCACCATATAATAATAATAGATTCTGAAGAGGCTTCTCAATGGATACTATCACTGAGTAGAAGTTTGATTAGAGAACAGGATACTCACAGGGTCTCAATGTAACACTCCTATGAGCAATGTACTAATTATACAGAGATATTTGTATCTTGTAAAGGGAGAAATTTGATGAATATCACCAACAATGACACAAAATGACAAGTGCCTCCTGATGTGATGCACTGAGAAGATACATTTTTTAAAAACAAAATTCTGTGTTCTGTGTTCATGCCCAGCTCCATCACCATTTTTTTTCATTTATTTTTATTAGTTGGAGGCTAATTACTTTACAATATTGTAGTGGTTTTTGTCATACATTGACATGAATCAGCCATGGATTTACATGTATTCCCTATCCCGATCCCCCCTCCCACCTCCCTCTCTACCCGATCCCTCTGGGTCTTCCCAGTGCACCAGGCCCGAGCACTTGTCTCATGCAGCCAACCTGGGCTGGTGATCTGTTTCACCATAGATAACATACATGTTTCGATGCTGTTCTCTCGAAACATCCCACCCTCGCCTTCTCCCACAGAGTCCAAAACTCTGTTCTGTACATCTGTGTCTCTTTTTCTGTTTTGCATATAGGGTTATCATTACCATCTTTCTAAATTCCATATATATGCATCACCATTTTTTTAAACTTGAATCTCTCAGGAGGAACTAGGCAGACACAAATTAAAAGACATTTTGTAAAAACAGTTGAACTGAGTTCAGCACAAAATAGGCACTCCAGCAATGTGCTTAGAGCTGGATGGATAGACATGAGTGTCTGGCTAGTGAGAAAGACAGATAAATGGATATATCAATGAATGCAGATCAATGACTGGCTGGCTGGATAATAAACTAATAGATGGATGGATGTGTGGGTGGATGGATAGATGATTAGAGAGTAACTGGGTGATGGAACAAACAGTTTGATGGATGGATGGATGGATCCTCTACACAAAGTTACTCAGATAGTAACCCAAGGCAGATTTTGAACAGGATTTACCAGAAGAAAGAGAAAAAAGAGGGAAAGAAGGAAAACGAAAATACACACATGTGATATTTCTTGTATTTCTTGAAGAGTTATTTTTTCAAATGGATTGAGGAAAATACTCATTTTCATACCTTAGGAGTTAGAAGTGGTATAGATTTTTGCCAGGCTTCTCTAATGGTTTATTAATTTCGAATAGGTGGAGTTCATAAACAACATTCAAGTAGCATTCCAACACCATAGATCTCACTGTAATCACTTGAAATTACTTTGCCATTGTACATGCTACTGTCAAAGATCAAAATGTGCCATTACAGGCCCAATGCTGGAAATGAAAGTTGGCGGGTTGTATTCCCAGAGACCTAGGTAAGGACAAGCTGCTGTGTGTTTACTTCCTCAGGGTGAAGCTACTCCATTGTCCATTCCAAGCATCAGCAATCAACAATCAGTGCCACTTTGGGTGGGCGTATGATTTCCTGTGATGAGAAGGTCCTCCAGCCAGGTGAAATCACCTACCAGAGGACTAGAATTCTTTGAACCCTCCTCCTGTAGACATGGGTGTCCTATCACTTTCCACATTGTCCAAAAAGCAAAGGCAACTGACATTCTATAACCATTGAACACATCATGTCCATTCATAGTACCCAACACTCATTCAATACCTATGTTTTGAGTGCCTATTATACATTGGAAGAGACACAGTTCTTGTCCTAAAGTGAACAGAAAGGGCTCAATAAAAAAGAAAAACTCCCTTCCCTCCCTTTTTATGTATTTTAAAAACCAAAAGTGATGGTTCAGTAGGAATGATACCCTAGTGACAAATTTATGTTTATAAATTATCATCAAAAATGCCTATGCTGTGCTGTGCTTAGTCACTCAGTCATGTCCAATTCTTTGCAACCCCATAGACTGTAGCCTGCCAGGCTCCTCTGTCCATGGGGATTCTCTAGGCAAGAATACTGGAGTGGATTGCCATGCCCTCCTCCAGGAGATCTTCCCAACCCAGGGATTGAACCTGGGTCTCCCGCATTGCAGGCAGATTCTTTACCATCTGAGCCACCAGAAAAGCCCTAGGTCATGCAGTTTCTCCCTAAATCACTCCTCATCAGGCTTGGAGTGAGTAGTACTTCTTCACAATAATAAATAGGTTTTTAACATTCAGTTTTTACCCTCAAATTTGTGTATGTAAGTATGAATCTCATATTACAAAAATCTTAATGGATGGAGCATTCTGAAATAGGTGGCAATGCAATCAATGGTAGTCTTAGAAGTAATGACTGCTAATGTTCATTTGCCAGTTTCTTCAATTAAAAGTTTTTTATGGAATTAGAAGAAAAATTGCAGAGGGCAGGACACTTGTAGATCATGGCAAGAAACTTGCCCTCTCTGAGTCACAAAGGGAAAATGATCCACCAGGCATCAAAAGGAATGGGGAAGAACGACAAAGGAAGAAGTAGATGCATGAGGACAAGTTTCTCTTCTTTAGAAGAAGGATTTCTTCATCAAAAAGATTCTGAGCGAAATCGCTGTGGAAATGTATCAAAATGAAAGCTAGCTGTGTTCATGGCAAATTATGCACATATTATTCTTTTGTGACTTTAGATCCAGTTGTTCAGAGTCTTGACATTGTGGCCTTTACAAACTGCAGAATCAGTAACTTGCTGGCTGACGGACATGATAAGAAGCTCAAAGGTTATCTAACAGTAATACGGCCCTTTGTCACATTTCGCAGTATGTCCTGTAATAAACTGATTCACTGCCTGTGCATTGCTCTAAGTATAATAAAACTTATCTTTCTGGATCATTCCTATTTGATGTTCTGCTAAAAACATGAATTCTTTTTCCTGAAAAATAAAATTGAGTGTTAGTGACTTCCGCTCTTCCTGCATTGTCAGGTGGTTCAGGAAGAGTATTTAAAAATAAAAGAAAGCAACCTGTGACTAAAACACCTGAAAGCAGCTCTTAGGAGCCTTACAGCGGCTATTTGTCATAAATCCAGACAGAAAATGGGCAAAAGACATAACAAAAAAAGTACAGGCATACCTCAGAGATGGAGCAGGCTTCATTAGACTGCAATAAAGGGAGCCACATGACATTTTTGGTTTCCCAGGGCATTTAAAAGCTATGTTTACATTATACTGTAGACTATGAACTGTGCAATAGCATTATGTCTTAAAAAATCACAGTACATACCTTAATTTAAAAATACCTTATTGCTAAAAAATGCTAATCATCATCTGACCCTTCAGCGAATAATAACCTTTCTATTAGAAAAGGGTCTTGCCTTAATGTAGATGGCTGCTGACTGAACAGGGTGGTAGTTGCTGAAGGCTGGGTGGCTGTGGCAAATTCTGAAAATAAGACAGCAAAGTTTTCCACATTGATTGACTCTTCCTTTCATGAAGCATTTGTCTATAACATGCAATGCTGTTTGGTACAATTTTACCCACAGTAGAATTACTTTCAAAATTGGAGTCAATCCTTTCAAACCCTGTCGCTGCTTTGTCAAAGTTTATGCAATATTTTAAATCCCTGGTTGACATTTCATCATCTTCACAGCATCTTCACCAAGAGTAGATTCCATCTCAAGAAACCACTTTCTTTGCTCATCCATAAGAAGCAAGTTCTTATTCTGTTAAAGTTTTGTCACAGGATTGCAACAATTCAGTCACATTCTTAGGCTCCACTTTTAATTCTAGTTCTCTTGCTATTTCTACCACATCTGCAGCTGCTTCCTCCACTTAATTCTCGAACCACTCCCAAGTTATCCCTGATGATTGGAATACACTTCTTCCAAACCCTTGTGAATGTTGATATTTGGACTTCTTCCCATGAATCATAAACGTTCTAAATGGAATCTAGAATGGTGACTCCTTCACAAAAGGTTTTGACTGACTCTGCCTAGATCCACCAGAGCAATCACTATGGCAGCTATAGCCTGATGAAGTGTATTTCTTAAATAATGTGACTTGAAAGTCTAAATTACTCCTTGATCCATGGGCTGCAGAATGGATGCTGTGTTAACAGGCATAAGAACAACATTAATTTTTACATCTCCATCAGAGCTCTTGGGTGACCAGGTGCATTGTCAATGAGCAGTAATATTTTGAAAGGAATCTTTTCCTGAGCAGTAGGCCTCAACAGTGGGCTTAAAAATATCCAGTGAACCATGTTGTAAAAAGATGTGCTATTATCCAGGCTTTGTTTTAAGGGCCTTGGAATTTTCAGAATGATAAATGAGCATTGGCTTCAACTTTGAGTCACCAGCTAATTAGCCACTAACAAGAAAGTCAGTCTGTGCTCTGAAACTTTGAAGGCAGGGACTGACTTCTCCTCTCTAGCTATGGAAGTCCTGGGTGGCATATTCTTCCAATAAAAGGCTGTTGGATCTACAATGAAAATCTGTTGTTTAGCATAGCCACCATCATTAATTATAGTTGTCATTATTTTGTAAACAAGAGCTGTCTCGTTCTCTTTTCTCTGCCTTCCTCCACCATGTTCTTTGAAGCACTTTGAAAATGAACCCTCATGTAGGACTGACAGACCTTGGTCATCACTGGGGCATCTTCACCACTTCCTCACCCACTGGAGACTCACTAAGGTTCTAAGGAACTTTCATAGTGGTCACCACAGCAGTGTTCACCATCCCAGCCACGTCATCCACTCAGGTCTGCCTCTTTGGAGTTCCCACAGATTTCTAGGACAAGAGAATCTTTGACAGGTCTGGAAGCCTCATGCCTAACATTGTGCCTCCATGATGCCCCAACAACCTATGATGGTCCTCAGAGAAACTCTTCTGCCCTCTGGTTTCCTAGAGGTACTCACGTCTCTCTTCTCCACCTTCCTCTGTGATATCAAGCACAATTGACTCAATGTCTTGGCCTTTCACAAAAGACAGGAAGAATCTTTGAATTCAAGGCTATATTTTTCCACACCCCAGGGGAATATTAAGGGACTCGTTACCACTTGGGTTTAGATATCAGGGTTTTCAAAGGGTCTGAGAATGAGTAACTTAAAAATTTATCCTGTTAAATTGAATTTTTTTAAATAACCTGGGATTATAGCTATGAATTGTAATGTAATTAGTAAAATGTGTTCTGAGTTCCAAAAACCTAACTTACAGATGAATGCAACTATTTTGTAATGAGTAGAGGTAAGGAATGATACTTGCAGTTTAGAAAGATTACATCCTTCTACAAAGTAATGTGACTTTGCTTCTTGATATCTCACTTCAATCTGATTATACATTTCCCTTGCATTCTTCATGCAATTTGTGTGTGTGAATGTACATATGAATATATGTGTGTATACAAGCATACTCATTTATATAAACATATATATTCTTTCATATATATGTAATCCATGCAGACTTCTGATATTGATACCATCTTTTCACCTCATCAACTTTTTGTGATCCTTGAAATTTATTTGAAAATACACAATGTTACCCATTTTTCCAATCATTCTAAGGTTCCTCTTTCCTTTCCTGATCTCCATGTTGGAACAGAAGACCATGCTTTCTCTTCCTAGATCTAGATCCCAATCATTCTTTTTATTGTGCATTTAGGAAGAACAAAGGACCATCTGAAATGGAAGACACTGAAGATAAGTGTGAAAACGTGATCACAATTGAAAATGGCATCCCCTGTGATCCCCTGGACATGAAAGGAGGGCACATTAACGATGCTTTTGTGACAGAAGATGAGCGGCTCACCCCTCTCTGAAGGGCTACTGTTTTGCTCCCCACCTGAAACTCAACACTTGTGTCTGTGCAACTGCTGAACATCACAATTTATCGAGTCAAGACTATGTATTTTGTTTTCATCACTCTTCTTTTGTAAGAATTTTGAATGTGCGTGAAATGAAAAGGCAATGACTTATACCCATGAAGACAATTGGAATCATAAGCTGCTGACTATTCAAAATATTCTAAAATATTTCCCTGACAATACAGTGTATAAGTATAGTCATCTGGCATTTGCAGTTATTGATTTTAAAAATATATTAGTATTTAAGCATTTCTAGTCATAAGGTCAGGCCAGCATATATATATACATATATATATATCTCACACTTTTGAAGACCTAAGGAAAAAATAATTTTACAATGGAGAATGCCTATAATATGGTGTCTAAATCATTGAAAGTGGATCCTTTTAAATATCATATCACTCTGTATATGATTAGATAAGGAAGAATAACAATTACTGTAAATTGGATGGATAAAAATGGGAGTGTTGAAATACAAGGTGGAACTTGATCCTGTTATCATACCAACAATTGCTTATATATTTTTTCTATCAGTCTCTAATAGGGCAGCTCTGCAGTTTGTAAAAGTACAGTCTGTGCTAACTTAATAAAGTACTAATCATCTCTTTTTGATTAACTGACTGATTGTGGTCTGCAATTTCTTTTCACACTGTGGAACACAGTAAGCCTAATTTTTATGTTGTGTTTAATCTGCTCTCCTGTCCTAGAAATGAATTACCTTTGTTGTGTGTATCCCTGCTTGAAGATTGTAGTCTTTAGACTTGATTTTACCCTCAGAATGGGAGAAAATAATAGCAAATGAAACAACTGACAAAGGATTAATCTCCAAAATATACAAGCAGCTCATGCAGCTCAATACCAGAAAAACAAACAACCCAATCAAAAAGTGGGCAGAAGACCTAAACAGACATTTCTCCAAAGAAGACATACAGATGGCTAATAAACACATGAAAAGATGCTCACATCACTCATTATTAGAGAAATGCAAATCCAAAACTACAATGAGGTATCACCTCACACCAGTCAGAATGGCCATCATCAAAAAATCTACAAACAATAAATGCTGGAGAGGGTGTAGAGAAAAGGGAACCCTCTTGCACTGTTGGTGGGAATGTAAACTGATACAGCCACTATGGAGAACAGTATGGAGATTCCTTAAAAAACTAGGAATAAAACTACCATATGACCCAGCAATCCCACTACTGGGCATATACCCTGAGAAAACCATAATTGAAAAAGACACATGTACCCCAATGTTCACTGCAGCACTATTTACAATAGCTAGGACATGGAAGCAACCTAGATGTCCATTGACAGATGAATGGATAAAAAGTTGTGGTACATATATACAATGGAATATTACTCAGCCATAAAAAGGAGCACATTTGAGTCAGTTCTAATGAGGTAGATGAACCTAGAGCCTATTATACAGAGTGAAGTAAGTCAGAAAGAGAAAAACAAATATCATATATTAATGCATATATATGGAATCTAGNAAAGATGGTACTGATGAACCTATTTGCAGGGCAGCAATGGAGATGCAGACATAGAGAACAGACTTGTGGACACAGTAGGGGAAGGAGAGGGTGGGATGAATTGAAAGAGTAGCATTGAAACATATATATTACCATATGTAAAATAGATAGCCAGTGGGAATTTGCTGTATGATGCAGGGAGCTCAAACCTGGTGCTCTGTGACAACCTAGAGGGTGGGATGGGGTGGGAGGTGGGAGGGAGGTTCAAGAGGGAGGGGACATATGTATACCTGTGGCTGATTCATGTTGATGTATGGCAGAAACTAACACAGTGTTGTAAAGCAATTATCCTCCAATTAAAAGAATCATACTAATAGACTTGATTTTACTTCCAGATAGGTATCGTTCTAAATTCTAATAATAATTATTATACATATATTGATAGAAAATTTGCAGCTCAGTCTCCCACTGCCATCACCAACAGTTGGTGTTATAGCAGTAGTCTCTAACTTGCTTCCCATATCCATTTTTTATTTTGAAGGCATGGGATGGACCAATTTGATCACTAGATCATTTTCTTCACTGTTTATTGTGAAGCTGAGGGGATTTCTTCCACTTGCAAAGGTCTGTTCCACTAAATATCCTTGCTGAGGAAGTTTTCTTTGCTAGCAGAAGTGCGCTGTAAAATTGACCATCAGTATAACAGCAAAATAGAGCTTATGTCTCCTGCACTGGCTTTGACAAACATTGTGGGTAATTAGAGAGCAGTCAATCATCAACCATACCTTTCATTTTAAAAATAATGATCCTGTAATGCCCCACAAAGGAACACATTGTGAGGTGATATGTAGTGGAAATAAAATGTTGTAAATTGAGTGGAAATATGGCTGTCACTCTCGTCTCCCAGTCCTTAGTGAAAACTGTGGTGAAACTGGAAACACAGAAACATGTGAAAACCAAGTCACTACAGAAAAAATGAACTGAAATGGTGATATTTGGATTTGTTTCACAGAAGAAATGTAAATGCAGGTAGGTTTTGGTTTTTTGGGTGTAATTTCATCTACCACATTTTCCAGAAGGACTAACCAAAACATCGCTATATAAAAGAATGCAGTGAACTCTTGTATCTAGGATGATACATGATCAGATACTAATATCATCAAGTGAAGTATACACATTTTTCGTCCCTGGATAAGGAACAAGGAATAGGAGAGAACACAAGTGAAGAACCAAAAAGAGTGTAAAATCCCTCAAACTCCAGATTCCCAGTCCTTATTGCAAAAGTCATGGGGCCCCTTAACTTAGTATTTTATTTCCCATCTTACATCTTGTTTTTTATTTATTTTTAATTAATTAATTTTGCGTCTTGTTTTCTTTCAGTTACATAAGCAGATGCATGGAAGTTTTCTTTCATTCTTTCCTACTAACCTTCCTTTGACCCTTCCTCCATTTGTTCCTCCATCCCTCTCTCCCTGCCTAAAGAATTTATTGAATGGAAACACTCTGTGTAAGATAAGATGCTGGGTTCAGAAAATATAAACAGAGAATTTCCTAGAAGGGATTTGTTCATTATTTATGACAAGATTCAGTTTATTGCTGAGAATACCATTCTTTTTTGGGAAATTTTAGTTTGAATGAATGAATAATGTCTAGTTGTTATATAATGAGTTATTTTGCTCCGTATTTTCACAGCATTGTTTGAAAGCGAATTTTATATTAGTTATGGGCAGAGACTATGAACCAATTTATAAAGTGCAGCATTAGTCTAATAACACATTAAGGGACAGTAGTAGGAGGCAAATAATTGGTACAAGTCTTTATCATGGTACTGGACAGTAGGGGAGAGTTTGGCTAGTAAAGAGATGACAACTGTGTCCCTGGATGTAATTTTTCCATAGTTACTCCTTGATGTTGCTTATACTTGTTTGAAAATTAGTTAACATATGACAGTAATATGGGCATGGGGGTATGGGGTGTAGGATGAGACATTTAATCAGATGCAGAGAAACAGATCCTAGGGTTTCTTTTTTTTTCCCAAGTGTCTGATGTCTTTTGGCCCGATCTGAAAGTAGATTCCCAGAACATGGCTAGGTCATATCCAAGACCATTGGAAAGGGTGGCACGAGAGCTCCTGGGCATGGTGTAGAACCATGGTGAGCACTAGCCACGATGGCCAGGCAGGCCTAGAAGGTGCCATGGTCAAGTGTCTTGCTGCACTGAACAAGTGGCCCCTTTTGCAAAACTTAGCAAAAGTTCAGTTAAGACTCATGTGTTCACCACTCCTGGATTCCATCTGTCAACCTCCACTTTTAGTTCATAGTCCACCATAGTTAGTGAACTAATATGACAACATTATTTATATCAAGGTTGCATTTGTAGACTTAGGAAGTTGAACCAGATCAAATTGCTGCTATGCAGTCATTTTTGACCTACAAAAATGACAGTTAACCTATGTTTCAAGCTGTTAGTTCCCTAGTCAGTTCTTTGAAATTTAGGAATGATGTTCCCCATGTAAATATGTCATACATAATAAGGCAGCCTTCAGGCCAGTTCACAGGAGCATATTAACCCATGGTGTAGCAGAAATATTGTATAGTTATGTTGTAAAATATTAGAAGACAAACTGTTGTAATGCCAGCAGTTTAATGAAAACAAACAAAAAGAAGACAATGTAATAAAAACCAGCTTTGGTTGTGTTTTATTGTCAGTGCTTGAGGAAAAGCAGATTCTAATGGAAGAGTGAGGAAGTGCATGGAACTGGTAAAAGGAACTTAACTCTGAAGACCTTCAAAAGTTGTTAATCCTGGCTCCTTGGTCTATATTGTCTTGGCTTCACCAACATCCATCTGCTCTCTAACTCTGTGCCTTCTGGGTTCCATTCCCATGCGCGTATGCTAAGTTGCTTCAGTCATGTCTGACTCTTTGCAACCCCATGGACTGTAGCCCGCCAGGCTCCTCTGTCCATGGGATTCTCCAAGCAAGAATACTGGAGTGGGTTGCCATGCCCTCCTCCAGGGGATCTTTCCCGACCCAGGGATCAAACCTGTGTCTTACTTGTGTCTCCTGCATTGGCAGGCAGGTTCTTTACTACTAGTGCCACCTGGGAAGCCCTCCATTCCCATAACCCTGAAGAAACTGTTCCCTCAAAGGTCACTAGTGAATTGCTGGTTATCAAGGTCACAGTGTCTTGGTCCTCAACTTCCTGAATCTTTTTGACCCTTTTGACAGTGTAGGGCTCTCTGCTCCCCACATTTTGACATTCTCCCTTCTTGACTTTTCTGTGATATGACCCTATCATTTTACTCATCCCCTTTCCCTAACTTTTTTTTTTTTTTGGCCACCCTGTGCAGCATACAGGATCTTACTTCCCAGCAACCAGGGGTTGAACCTGTGCCCCCTGCATTGGAAACATGGAGTCTTAACCACTGGACCACCAGGGAAGTCCCTCTAACTGTTCTTAAAGAATCCAGAGAAGAAATTGAAAGGGAGATAAAGATACCAGTGATGAAAAATTAAGAGATGTTGTGCAAAGTATGGTTGAGCTCTCAGTAGTGAAAGAAAAGAGTTGCCTCTTGTGCATAATGAAGGTGGTGGAGAAAATGCTTGGGCTTAATGGTTCTCTCTGCTGACCACCAACAGGTTGCTTGCTATTCAGAGAAGGCTTGGAATAAGAGATAAAATGTGCATTAAATAGTTATTGTATTAAATGATGAGTGCTTCATGCAGTGGTGGAGAGAGAGCACCAAGGCTAAGAGAACACACTTTCATAATCTGCAACTCCAAAATCCAAAAGCCTCTAAGAACTGACAGCAACCCCTGACCCAAACAGATATAGTACTCTTTATGATCTATATTTATTGTACTCAATGGTCTTTATTTATTGTACTTAATATTATTGAATGCAGAAATAGTCAAGTGTTTACTGATAGGATGCTGCCCCAGATCTCACAGAGTGTAGATTAATACATGGTATATGCACAGTATTACCTCTATTCCTGAGTCATTTTTAAAATATTTATATATTTGGCTGCATCGTCTTAGTTGCAGCATGTGGGATCTTCCTTGCAGCATATAGGATCTTTTTAGTTGCAGCATGTGAACTCTTAGTTGCAGCATGTGGGATCTAGTTCCCTGATCAGGGATTGAACCTGGGCCCCCTGCATTGGGAGCACAGAGTCTTAGCCACTGGACCACCAGGGAAGTCCCTATATTGCCTGAGTTCTAATCCTAACACCACCATTTACTAAGTGGGTGGCCGCAGGTAAGTAGGGGTTCATAAAAGTGGAGAGAAAGCAGTCCAGTGAAATAACTTATTTCCATTTAATGTAAATAGACTAACTTTAAAAAGGAACTAACACTTGCCCTATCTGCCCAAAGAGCTATTGTGAGAACAGAATGAAATAAAGAATAAAAACAGCAGGATGAATAAAATGTGCACTGTGAATGCAATTTTTACTTATTAAAATTGATAGTGAAACTTCTCAACTTGAGGCCATAAAAAGTAATAAAGATTTATTTAAGGATTTTGCTGTATGAATAATTCATAACTATACTGGCTTAATCTCAGAAGTAGACAGCGTGCCTGCCTAGGAGGACACAGCTACACATAGATGAAGTATTTATTTGAATTTTCAGCCCAGAGGTATTAAAACCTACAAAACTCCACTAGTGTAATTGCAAAGAAAAAAAAATTCAAGTCCATACACATTAATTCTAACCACCGTGATCCCTCATTTCCCCCCCATAGGCTATAATCCTATATAACCCCTGAAGAGACAGACAGACAGAGCAGCTTGTGGCAACTCAGTAACTATCCCAGTAATAACTTTAATTCAATTAGGTAATGATGATTATGTTTTTAATGATTTTTTTGGATTCTCTGACTTATCATTGAACCAGTTGATATTTGTTGAATCAACTGGCCTACGTATCAATTCAGTTAAAAAAATTTATCTGACTGGATGGACAAGCTGTTTTGTTGGATTGACAGGTTAATTCACAGGTTAATGCACAGGTAGAACTTTGTGCATCCAGTCACATTCTGATGATACTCAGATTCTCCTGTATCGAGGATTGGTACCTGTGACTTGTCTGCCAGGTATGTGGGAATGAGTCACCCATCCCTGTCTCTTCATTACTTGGGGCTGTTACTAGCAAAGACTCAAAGGTCCTGGGAAGACAGGGCCATAAGACAGCAGTAGAACAATTAATTCATGTGATAAGCCTTTTTGGTTTTTATTTAGCAGAATTCCAGGTAATCTAACATGCTTTCTGAAGAACTGAAGAAAATTTAAATCTATAAATGCAAGAACTAAAATCTGCTTGCTTCTATCAAAAGTGATAGAAGCTTGCCAATGTTAATATCATTGCCATCATTCCAAGGGTGACTGAGGCTCATATTAAATTCTCATCACGTATTATAGTATTACCTGCTAGATTATCATCTGCTTAGCTATAAAGGGGAATACCAAGGTTCATTTTAGTAGTACAATGATTGCTGAAAACCTCCGGTTACAGTTACAAATACAGTACTTTGACACAGCACATTCCAATAGATCAAGGGGAAAAAAGCCATTTAGAAAACCTCCCAAAGGATTATACAGGAGTCTCTTGAGGAGAATTGAGGGTGTGGAGGGCTAGAAATTGGGGTACCTGGCAATTTTTTTTCAGAGTTTTGTATAGTACTTTTTTATTTGTGTTGAGAATCCAAATAGATGCCTTACATCTCTCTATATTTCCTTTCATCACCTCCCTCCCAGAGCTAAGTTTCTTTCCAGATAGATGGGTTATCCTGCTTAAGATTTAGTCATTGCAGATTTGCATATCCATATTGTAAAAATTTTTCCCTAAACAAATCCTGTTTTCTTTTCTTTGTGAACTCAAGTTGAGTAGTTTTAATACTACTTTTTATAAAGAATATATAGGTTTTATTCACAAGGTTAATCTCATTCATTAATTTTTACTGCTTCACATTATTTTATTCAAAAGCAATTATTACTAATCCTACTTAAGGAAAGTAGAAACAGCTGAGTGAATTTAAATATCTTGCCCAAAATCATGCAGCATTTAAAAATGTTCACGTGTTGTTAGAGGGTTTGAGCAACTCATTCTTTTAGTTTTCATATTTTAACTATATTTTTCTACATTTAACTCTATTTCACTTATAAAGGCATTTAAAAATGTTCACGTGTTGTTAGAGGGTTTGAGCAACTCATTCTTTTAGTTTTCATATTTTAACTATATTTTTCTACATTTAACTCTATTTCACTTATAAAGGACTTTGTCATTGATTCGTCTTCCTAGAGTAACTTGAACGTGTCATCTATGCCATGCTAGATGTGTCCCCAGTGGAGGACAAGAGCTGGGATTGGGGTGCCAGAAACCCCACAACTGGGTAATGTGCAGGGTGGTTGCCAGGATTATTCTTGGTCCAAACTGAATACATTACCATGAGTAGTGGCATACAGAGAAATCAGAATCTTAAACAGATTGAACATGTTTCACAACTGAAAAATTTTTAAATCGTGGATTATATTTTTACTTCAGCATTTGTAGAGCTCTTTGGATCATTGTTGGCCATTCCTGTGCTATGCTTGATTTAGGTCATTCTCTCTTTATACGTGGCTTCGGAGTAATGAAGGGCACATTTTAGAGGCTCTGGTAAAATTACAATCAGAACTGCAACTTTCCTCATCCTATATGGAGTCAGATTTAAATGGAGGAAGGAAGCCTTGACATATCCTATTAAAATGGAGAGCCAGGGAATTCCCTGGTGGTCCAGTGGTGAGGACTCTGTGCTCTCGCTGCCAAGGGCCTGAGTTCAATCCCTGGTTGGGGAGCTAAAATCTCACAAACTGCACAACACAGAAATAACAAACACCCAAATGGAAAGTCAGACGATATCATTCCTTTGCTTAAACCTCTCCTCTCTACCCATCTCTTTCCGGGTAGAACCCAGCCTCTCACGATTTGCCCTCAGCCCCTCTATAAAGGTAAAATGTAAAGTGAAGTCGCTCAGTTGTGTCCAACTCTTTGCAACCCCATGGACTGTAGCCTACCAGGCTCCTCCGTCCATGGGATTTTCCAGGCAAGAGTACTGGAGTGGGTTGCCATTTCCTTCTCCAGAGGATCTTCCCAACCCAGGGATCAAACCCAGGTATTGATACCTCCTGATATTTTTTATTATAAACATTATCATGCATAAAGAAACATGGAGGAATAGTATAATGAACACCCACTTATCTACCACCTAGATCTAACCATCCAAAACTGAATTTATAAAGGGCTGGGAGAGATGGGGTCCTGAGAAGGTTGGCAATGAGAGAGAACCCACTGGGTCAGGCTGTTAAAGATGTAATGGAGGATGGTCTAGGCTGCCTATGAAGCTGAGGTCCTCACACAGGGAGTGGGAGGTAGGGATGGGGAGGCAGGTGAGGAGGAAGCCACATCTGGACTATGGTTGGGCTCATTCCTAGGGCAGCATTTGGTTTCATTTGTTTGTTTGCCAGCTTTATAGAGATATATCAGTAACTGACATATAACATTGTGTAAGTTTAAGATGTACAATGTGTTGATTTGATATAGATTGTAAAATGATGACCACCATAGTGTTAACTAACACCTCCATTACATCACATAATTACAATCTCCTTTTTTGTGATAAGAACATTTAAGATTTACTCTCAGCAACTTGCAAGTATTTAGTATAAAGTCATTAATTATAATCACCATGTTTTACATTAAATCTCCAGAACTTGTCTTATAACCAGGAGTTTGTACCCTTTGACCAACATCTCCCATTTTTCCCACTTCCAACCCCTAGCAACCATCCTGTACCCTCTGTTTTTCTGAACTCAAACTTTTTTAGTTTCCACATATAAGTGAGATCAAACAGTATTCATCTTTCTCTGTTTGACTTATTTTGCTTAGCATAATGCTCTCAAGGTCAATCCACATTGTCATGAATAGCAGAATTTTTTTTCTCATGGCTAATAATAGTCTAATATGAATATGATATATCACACATATATAGCTATTTTATATATGTATATATATATATCACATCTTTTTTTCCAGCTTCATTGAGATATAATTGACATATAACATTGTGTGAGTTTAAGGCATGCAACACAATGATTTTTTATATGTATATACTGCAAAATAATTACCACAATAAAGTTAGTTAGCACACCTATACCTCATATAGTTACAATTTTTCTTTTTGTGATGAGAACTTATAAAATCTACTCTCTTACCAACTTTCAAATATACAGTACAGTATTGTTAACTATAGTCACCATACTGTACACTACATTTCCAGAACTTCTTTATCCATTTGCACATTGACAGACACTTAAGATGTTTCCATATCCTGCCTATTGTGACTAATGCTGCAATAGACACAAGAGTGCAGATATTTCTGAGAAACTGTTTTCATTTTCTTTGGATATATACCCAGAAGTGAAATTGCTGGATCATATGGTAGTTGTGTTTTTTAATTTTTTGAGGAACTTCTATATTGATTTCATAGTGGTTGTACCAATTTACATTCCCAGCAACAGTGAGCAAGGGTTCCCTTTTCTTCATCCTCATCAGTACCACCTTTTGCCTTTTGATGATACCCATTTAAAAAGGTGTGAGGTGATATCTCATAGTGGTTTTGATTTGCATTTTCCTGATGGTTAGTGACGTTAAGAACCTTTTCATGTACCTGTTGACCATTTGTATGGTTTTTTTGGGGGCTGGGGAATGTCTTTTAGAAGAGAATGGTGTGTTTCCATTGTCATTTGTTTCAAGATTTTTTTTCTATTTTTATTTATTTGACTTATTGGTTGTTCAGGAGTGTGTTGTTTAGTTCCCACATATTTATGAATTTTCCATAAATTGAATTTATTTATGGAAAAATAAAGTCCATAAACTTATTGAATTCTAGTTTAATACCACTGTTGTTAGAAAAGATATGCTGGTATGATTTCCATCTTCTAAAACTTGCCAAGACTTGTTATATGACCTATCATATGGTATATCCTGGAGAGTGATCCATGTGTGCTTGAGAAGAATGTGTATTCTGCTTCTGCTGGATGGAATGTTTTATATGTCTATTAGGTTCACTTGATCTAAAATATGGTTCAAGTCTAATGTTTCCATATTGATTTTCTGCCTGGATAATCTATCATTGCTGAAAGTGAGGTATTGAAGTCCCTACTATAATTACATTGTTGTCTCTTTCTTAAGATCTGTATTTGCTTAATATATTTAGATACTCCAATGTTGAGTGCACATATATTTACAGTTGTCACATCTTCTTGATTAATTGACCCTTATTATTATATAATGACCTTCTTTGTCTATTCTTACCATTTTTTTACTTAAAGTCAATTTTTTTCTAATATAAGTATAGCCACCCTTACTCTCTTTTGGCTTCCACTTGAGTGAATTATCTCTTTTCATCCCTTTGTTTTGTGTGCCCTTGAAGCTGAAGTGCATCTCTTGTAGGCAGCATATACTTGGGTCTTGTTTTTAGCTGTTCTGTGTCTTTTGATTGGAGCATTCAATTTATTTACATTTAAAGTAATTATTGATAGGTAAAGACTTACTAATGCCATCTTTTTAATGGCATCTTATTCATTGTTTTCTAGCTGTTTTGTAGTTCTCTTGTTCCTTTCTTCCACTCTTGCTGTGTTCATTATGTATTGATGATTTTCCATGTGATATGCTTTGACTCCCTTCACTTTATATTTTGTGAATCTACTGTAGGTTTTTGTTTTATGGTTACCACAAGGCTCACATAAAACATCATATGGCTATAACAGAATATTTTACACTGATAGCAATTTAACTTTGATCACATGTAAAAACTCTCCCCTTTTATGGTTTTGATGTCAGAATTTACATCTTTTTATATTGTGTATGCATAACCAAATTATTGTAGTTATAGCTATTTTAACTAATTTTGTCCTTTAAACTTTATGCTAGTGTTAGCACACCACCATATTACAGTATTAGAGTATTCTAAATTCTTTACCAGTGTATTATATATTATGCTACTAATTAGCACTCATACATTTCAGCTTGAGGAGTTCCATTCAGCATTTCCTGTAAGGCAGGTCTAGTGGTAATGAACTCCTTGAGCTTTTGTTTGTTAGAGAATCTGTATCTCAACTCCATTGTTTGTTCTACTTTTTTCACCTCCATTGTTGAACAACAGCTTTGCTAGTTATGGTATTCTTGGCTAATAATTTTTTTTTCTTTTAGCACTTTTTTTTTCTGAATGATATACACATATGCATTTAATTAATTTTGAACATTCTTAATACGTCTTGTATTTTGCTTTTTTAAAAAAACTTGCCATGAACTTGACTTAATTATAATCAAAATTATTTAAAACATTATTTTATTGGTTTGTAGGCTCTTATTCTTTTTGTTTGTTTGTTTTTCCATTTTTTTATTAGTTGGAGGCTAATTACTTGACAATATTGTAGTGGTTTTTGCCATACATTGACATGAATCAGCCATGGATTTCCATGTATTCCCCATCCCGATCCCCCCTCCCACTTCCCTGCCCACCCCATCCCATTTTCTCTCCAAGCTTATAAGGTTTTTGCTGAAAAATATGGTTATACCCTTATGGGGGAGGGTTCCCTTGTGTAAGAGAAAATTTTTTCTCCTTGCTGTTTAAAAAATTCTCTCTTTACCTTTGATTTAGTTTTATTATAATGTGTCTTGGAAAAGACTGTCTTGGATTGAAAGTTTGGGGGTGACCTATTAGCTTTGAGAACTTGGATATCCAAATCTTTCCCCAGGTTTGGGGAGTTCTCAGCCATTATTTCTTTAAACAGTCTTTCTACCATTTTGCCCCTCTCTTCTCCTTCTGGAATTTCAATGATGCAGACATTATTTCTCTTAATGGGGTCCCATTAGTCCCATAGGCGTTCTTCATTCCCTTTCTTTATTTTTTGTTTTTCCCAGAGAAGCATTTGACTGGAGCTCTGACCATCCAACTTTGACCTCTGTCAAGGTCAAATTTAAACCCTCCTAAACCTTCCTCAGCCTATGAAACCTTCCAGAGACAGAGTCAATAGTCTATGTCAGTGTTGACAACTGTCAAGCGATTCTCCCTTAGGACTAAACTTGAACTCTTGCCATCATGTCCTCTCAACCCATTTCCTCCTATCCTTTTCTTGGGAGTAACAGAACTGTCTGGATTATATCTCCTACATATTGACGTCAACAAATTTCAAGGCAGAAGTACAGCATCATTTTCATCTATTTTTAAAAATTGTAATTATCTTCTTCTTCAATAATCTTACTGGCACTTTTGAACTGAACATCCCATGGAAAGAGACAGGAATTGAAATGGAAAACACACTGGTAGATTTACCCTGGCCTCTTACTGGGTGGTATAGAGCTAGTTGCTGATCATGCTGAGTGTTTAGAAGTAACAATTTCCACAAATGTAGATTGTGAACACTCTGCAAGGTGGTCTATAGTAAATGCTTTAAGTGTTTCTCCCCTGTCATTTTAAACTCAGGGCTAATTATTTGTACTGATATTTTATTTTATTTTTTCCTGATTTCTCCTATTTGTTATTGAGACTAGTGCAAATGCAGACATATAAATGTCTAAACAGGGTTAGTTATTTGTGCTCAAATATCTTAGCAGCTTTGCTATTGGGATTAGGTCATTTACTCTTCTGCTTGGCCCTGATTGAGATGTAGGGAGGTGGAATCATATACACGTGATTCTTGAGAGTACTGTGTCTATAGCATTATCTATTAATAGGTCAGGGTCCCTTACCCTCAGCACTTGACATTGGGGCCAAATAATTCTTGTTTGTAGGGGAGCTGTCCTAGGCATTGTACAATGTTTAGCAGCTTCCCTGAGCTCTACCCACTAGATGCAGTAGCACCCTCTCCCAAGTGGTGACAACTCCAAATGTCTCTGGGCATTGTCATCTGTCCCCTGGGAGACAAAATCATTCTGGTTGAGAACCACTGTTCTCTATTACTGACATAGATTTGCTTTTAAGAGAACAAAATGACTGCCATGCCATCTGAGGTTGTTGTCTGTGTATCTATGATCTCTACTCTCCATTCCTGAACATTCTCACTGTACTGAGAAAAACATAGCTTTTCACCAAAAGAGGTGGAACACCAATGGTCTCCCTTCAGTGAAAATTGTGAAGATGAATGCAGTAAAAGGAGTGTAAGGAAGGAACTGTTTTTGTAACTTATGCAAATTTGCTGTCATCCTGGGACCATTTTTCCAGCTGTCCAGCTATACTTGTTATGCTTCTTTATGCCTTGACTGTCCTTCTCGTCCATGCTTGCAACAGGAATTTTTTCAAAAAGCCCTTTCTAACCACAGTCTGGGCATGAATTTGAGCTGCTGAGGTTCCAACCCCAGTTTCATTGCTTTCCAGCTTTGTGATCTTGATGGCATGCCTTCGGTTTCCTAATCTAGAAAATATGGATGGTGCTATCACTTATCCCATGGGGCCATTGTGAGGATTAAATGCAGGGGCACATGAGAAGTAGCTACATTCTGCCTAGCACATAATAAGCACTCATGAGAATTTGCATATTATTGTTTTTATTGTTAGCATTATTATAGTATTAGTTTCTAAGATTCAGAGTCTCATCTGCTTTGTAAAGCCTTTCTGGCTGACTCCTTGGGTTCATTCTGACCTCATATTTCTCTGACATCATGAGAAGTTTTATATTCTTACAAATCAGTTTGTTCCATCATCTTTTATCTGTGTCTTCTGAGTAAAATTTCCCAACAACACAGCATGTAATGAGCCAGAGTTTATGTGTTCTACGTGATTTGCATTCTCTCATCCATCTTATTTATTGGGTAAGTAGTTAACACTGTTGTTAACACTGTTGTGGGGATCTATATCCCTGGAAAAAATTAGGTAGTCATTTGGGAAAATACCTTTTCTTTCCTCTTAGGACTTTCTCCTCCTTTTGTCCACTCTTATCGATTATATCATATATAGTCACTGGGTAGAGACATCAGGATGATATTGATACTAAGATGGAAACTCCCTCCAGACCAAGGCACAATTCAGGAAGATCTCATAAGCTCTGTCTTCTGTCCTGATATTCATAAGAACCCACACTCATGGTTGGAATGAAATCTCTACAGAAAATGTCCCAGAAATAGCGTGACCTAGATTAAGTATGTGAAAGGCATTCCCTCCTACTCTCTTAAGACACAGCCATGTTGAGCTGGAGGTCTACCATTTTCCAGCATGAATCAGATGTAGACCTTGATTAGTCTAAGCCAGTAATGCTAGTCCTCTGAGAAAGCTTTCCTTAGTCTTAAAAAAAGTCATTAAAAAAAAGAGAGATTCACAAGAAGAAACTGTTCTTCTTTTTACATATTGTCATTTCTAGATGTGACACTTGAAATGAGTATAACCATCTTGTGACCCCAAAGGGAGCTTTAATCGGAACAGAGGCCAACATGCCGAGGGTGCCCAGTGGAAAGATGGAAGAAACCTGGGTCTTGGATGATATCAGTAAGGCACTAAGTTAACTCTGGATTTAACACATCATAGTCTTTCATTTGCATGAAAGTTAATATGTTTTCCTTGTTGTTTAAAGCCAGTTGAGTAAGAGTGTCTTCTTACTTGCAATCCAAGAGCATCATAACTGAGTAGATAATTTGGAAAGACCTTGGTGAAGTTATTAAGAGGTTGTATGGGTTAGCTTTTGCTACACAAAAAGCCACCCTAAAACGCCATGGCTTGAAGCAGTAGCTGTTTGTTTAGTTCGTGATTCTGTGGGCTGATAGTTTTTTCTGGGCTCACCTGAGAAGTTCTTCTGGTTTTAGTTGCTCTCATTCATGCATCTGCAGTGCCAGGGAGGCTGGGGGCTGGCTGGTCTAGGATGACCTCAGCTTGGCTGTCTTATCTGCTCCATTGGTCCCTCGCTCAGCAGGACTTTAGGTCAGGCTGTTCACTTGGTAGCTACTCAGGCTTCAGAAAAAGAGAGAGAGAGGGAGAGAGAAAGAATGGAGTGGCCCACTTTCACTTCTACCACATTCTGTTGGCCAAAGCAGGGAAGAAGAAGAAGGCAAGAAGGAAAGTAGACTATATATCTTGTTGGGAGAAACTGCACAGTCACATTATAAAGGGTGTTGAAGAAGTAGTTTTGCAGTCTACTGCAAATACCTTGTAGTGAATATTTACAAAGCCCTATCCCTGATTAGTTGAGTATCACAGTAAATAAGTGGGTTAAAATGTGGGCACCTCTACTTGTTAAACAGGCTTGGGCTCTTTAGTTAACCTCTTTAAATCTTCATTCATGATCCTATTAGGTGGAAATCATCATGATTCCTTACCCATAGGGTAACAGTGAGGATTCAAGAAGATACTTCTTGTTAAGTGCTTAACACAGTCCTTGGCATATAAATATTAATCATGATTTGCAATCTGTAAAGACAGGCCTGTGTGCTATAGATAGTTAATGCCCTAGCATTCTCTCTTCCTCTTTCTCATTGTCCTCATTCACTTCTCCTCTCTTAGTTAAACAAAACTCTGAGTAATTTCTTATCTGTTCTGCCACTGCTCTTTGCCCTATGACTATTCTAGTCGGCAGCTGGATCACAGCATCTCCGTATCTGTCAGAGGCTCGTGCCCCCAGTGAGGCTCTTTAGGATACTGGCTTGTCAATGCCTAATGCTCACTGATGGGTGCTCTGGGGCCTGGCCTAAGGCCTTACCTTGTCTTGGGCCTTGTTACTTCTGGGTTTTGATTACCAGCAGCTTCCTCTTTAAGAGAGTGCCAGGTTGAAATCCCAGCTAAGTAATACATGGAGATTTTGGCCCTCCTCTACCACTTCTCCAGTTTTCCAAGGAGTGTGTTACTTGGAGGCATAGATGCAGACTACGAAAAGTATCTCTCAAGCGCCCCATGCTCCAAGGCATCCTAGATCTTCCAGAAACATCATATGGAAGAGTTGGAGCTGTCCCTAAATTTCAGGTTCATATTAAATTTGAAACTTGGGCATAAAGACTTCTTGACCAAATACATTCAGAGAGGATTCTGAATCAGCTTTGAAAGAAGATCAAGCATCCCAGCAAGCTATAACTGACTCCTGCTCCCCAGCTAATTTTAGGGAGATTCCAGTATTACAATAGGAGGGGCAAAAAAGCTTGTGACAATACCAATCAGAAAATCCAGGGGAAAGTCAGCAGAGAAGGGCGCTCTATGAGTTCCTCCAAGTGTATTCTCAAATTTCCAGTATTCACAATTGCTTAGTGATTTTATCCTTGCAGAGATCACTGAGGCTTTGCCTAACCTTATATAAAACAATGTCAAAATATCAGGAATATCTGAGATCCAAAATTAACATCTTATAACATAATGGCATGATCCAAGTTCCAAGGTCCTAAGGCCTTGATTCTTTTCTGGGTGGAATCCAAATGAATATTATTAATATCTACCACATTCTGACTGTCCTAGAAAAAATGCAAGGCTGTCCTGGGATTTATGTTATATAGTTTCTGGTTTCTAGGCATATTTCATTCTGACATATTTCTCAACCAAAGAAGATTCCTAATGAAACTGATGACAGGCTGGCAAACCTTGGGAGGGTCTTTAATGACAAAGAATGAGATAGTTGTAAAGCTCTTACCCAGCTGAGCTTCTAGCTTTTATGTATTTGTGGTGACATTACATCAAAAGCCAAGATATTTTTATTTAAAAAATGGTAGATTCTGAAGTCTCAGAAAAGTTCTTATAATTTCAAGTGCTTGTATCCATGTGGGCAAGAGACTGAAGCTTTTACCATTCAACTCTTGACTTCCAGACTGATCCTCCTTGAACCTCAGATGTTAGGCCCTTGAGTATTTATTAATGTGATTTATCTACTCCACATCTCTCTGATCTGGCCAAGGTAACTAGCCCTGGCCAAGCCACACTGATGACCCAGATGAGATACATCCCTTAGAAGAGGAGGTAGGAGGCTACAATGTCTCTGAGATAAATCGACTACTGTTGGACATTTCTAGCTGGACCAGTAGATATGGCTCTACACTCAATCTGCAGACTACGGTAGAGGTCAGTAGGGGTGAAGGCTTATCGTAAGATATTTAGTTGGTGATGGACAGGGAAGTCTGGCATGCTGAAGTCCATGGGGTTGCAAAGAGTCGGACATGACTGAGAGACTGAACTGAACTGAGGAAATATTAACCAAAGTGTAAAGGTCTTCAGTCACCCTCAGAGTCCAGCTGACAGGTAGGAGCTAGCTGCAAATGAAGTCTTCCATGCTTTGAATGTTCATCAGTGTTTCAGCGTTGACCTGGACTGAGTCTAAGCTACTTGGCTTCGACTGTACATCATGTCAGCTGCCTTCTCTGCACCTGCACCTTGCTTCAACTCAACCATCCTGTGCTCCTGAGATGAATCTACTCTTCTATAAACAAGCTGAGAAATGTGATGCTCTGGTCAAGTTCCTAAAACTCCCTTTCATCACTTCCCTGTACAATCCACAGATGGCTCCCCTAGGGAGAGTTATTTGAAGTCACTTTTTTCCTTCTTATTCCATCCCGTTTTCCTCCTGAGGTCTGGACTAAGTCATACTTGCCAGCACACCGGAATCCTGAATAAGTAAGACCCTTTCCTCTTTGTCTTAACTGCAAAGACCTATTTGACTAACCATCTCTAGATAACAACTCTCAAATTTTATATCTTCATCCCTGACTTCACTGCCAAACTGCAGGTTTGCATATCTAGTTGCCTTTTCAGCACCCTGACTTGGATTTCGCATGACCTCGACTAAACTCCTAGTCTTCCCTCCAAACCATTTTACCTGCAGCCATCCCATTTAAATTGATGTCAGTCTCATCCTTCTAGTTGTTCAGTCCAAAAACCCTGGGGTAATCCTTGACTCTCTCGATCTTTCACAGCCTACATCTAATTCCCCAGAGAATCCTGCTGGTTTTACTTTCAAATCGTATTCAAAATCTAGCCACCTGTTCTCCATACAGCAGCCAGAGTGATTCTTTCAAATATAAATGATATGGTATCACTCTTCTGTTCAAACTCTACCATAGATTCCCATTTCACTTAGGATAAAGGCTCAAGTTTTGCTTCTAAGGCCCTAGATATAAATTTATACTAGTGGCTCTAGTGTTACCTGCTATTTTGTACAGTTTGGGTGTGGGAATAAATTTGGGTTACATGACAAGCACTGTACCATCATAAATTCAGACCAATAATCAGTATAACCTTCCTGGAATCCACAGTTTTTTACAACTTGAACTCTGTCTGTTGAAAACATTTGTCAATTTAGTTAATGAAGATTATCTTTGCTCTATCGGTAAGAAGAAGGGACAGCTATGCAACTAGAAATGTAAACAGGAAAGAGCTTTAGCTTTTCGTTTGGGTTAAAGAGTCAACTTATTATTTATTTTAAGTAAAGTACTTATAAATTCGCTTTGTGTGATAAATATGTGGTTGAAACCAATTGGACAAAAGGCAAATCATTCTTGATCATGTACAGTTTTAAATTCCCTCTGCTTTATATTCTTGATATCCTTTCTTATTTCTATTAGAAGCATTACTCTATCAATTTTAAGATAAGAAATTATGCAAAACATCCTTTTTGTTCTGACCAAAGTTATCCTCTCAACTTGGAGAACCAGAGGAAGTTTATGCTATAGCTATTTAGAGACCTCACCGTTTATTACTCAGTTGGAAGTGGATTACAGTATACTAACACATATATATGGACTTTAGAAAGATGGTAACGATAACCCTATATGCAAAACAGAAAAAGAGACTCAGATGTATAGAACAGACTTGTGGACTCTGGGAGAAGGCGAGGGTGGGATGTTTCAAGAGAACAGCATTGAAACATGTATATATCTAGGGTGAAACAGATCACCAGCCCAGGTTGGGTGCATGAGACAAGTGCTCGGGCCTGGTGCACTGGGAAGTCCCAGAGGGATCGGGTGGAGAGGGAGGTGGGAGGGGGGACTGGGATGGGGAATACATGTAAATCCATGGCTAATTCATTTTAATGTATGACAAAAACTACTGTAATGATGTAAAGTAATTAGCCTCCAACTAATAAAAATAAATGGAAAAAAAAAAAAAGGAAGTGGATAGAAAGCTGAGCAGTAAGGGAAATACGGATCTCAAAGTCTATGCACTTTGCTCGAGCAGGATGAAGACCCACCCTCAGGTCCAAGCCTATGAAGAGGGAGCATTGTAATTGAACTCCATGGTTATCTGATTCTTGCTTAGTTCTCAGCATACAGCACATCAAATACAGGGAGGGGATTTGCAATGGGCAGGGCCACTCAAAGTGCATTCTTCAAGAAGTGGCACCAAATTCAGAACCTGCAGAGACAGCAAAGTTAATAGCAATAAAGCTGTTTGGAGCCATTTAATGTGCAGCCCCAAAGATGTTGTCATGTTGTAGCCTAGTCAGTGAATGCTGTCCAAGATGATGACACTGAGTCACCTGGAAAGGAAAAAAGGACACATAAAATAATGTTCAGGCAATATTCTGATTAGGATGGAATATATTGTAGGAAAATACCTACCTTAAATGGTTAAAAATGCAAAACTAGTAAGACTCCAAGCAGTACCTTTTCATTTTGCCCACGTGTGCATGCTTATACTCAGAATATGACAGTTTTCCTTCAGAACTCTTATGGCTGGATCTCCCATCTCCCTCACTTCTCAACGTCCCCTAATTATTACATAGATTTGCATACTTTGAGTGACTTTTATTCCTAGGATGCTGGCATTTTTCTCTGTGTTTTCATGTATTCATTCATAGAACACTTACAATGTCCCTGTGAGATGGTTATAATATTATTATCAGCTTTGAAATAAATTAAGTATGAAGGAAATAGTAAGTATTACCTGCCCAAAGTCATACAGCTAATTAGTGGCAGAGTCAATCCGTTAAGCTACCCAAGTCTTCTAAATGACAGTCCTGTGACAGAGGAGTGCTGTCTTTGCTGGGTCTCCTTTCTCACGTATGCACTGTGCTTCAGATTAAGTTATTTTAGTCCTACTTATTGGAGAATCTCATGGACAGAGGAGCCTGGTGGGTTACCCTTTCCATAGGGTCACAAAAAATCAAACCCACTGAGCAGCCAACAGTTTTCTTGCTTTCACTGTCTTCTTTGTTTTCCTCTGGATACTCTCCTCTCTCTAAAACTGTGGGCCTCAGAAATTAGCACAATGCTCTGAATTGTTTTGTATCGAATACTTCTAGTAACAAAGACTAAGTCCAAGATGGGTTTACCTTCTGGTGGCAGCCATGTTGGATTGATAGCTCATATTAAGCTTTTACTCAACCTAGCTTGGCAAGGTATCTATGGTACCTGCCTGACTGACCTCTTTGCTTCTGCTGTTCTCCCCAGTGTCTGTCCTCTAACCAGCAGTGTGAGTGATCCTGTTAAAACATTTGCCGGATCACTTCTCTGCTGGAGGCCTTCCAATGTCTTCCCACATTTCTCAAGAGTAGAAGCCAAAGTCCTACAATTGTCTTTAAGGCCCTCCTTACAGCTTCCCATCCATCTTCACCTCCTGCCACATTCCCCATGCACTTTGGGCTCCAGCCACAAAGGCGTCTGATGTTCTTGAGACCTTTGCACTTGCAGCTACCTCTGCCTACAACAGACTCCCCTCAGATATCCATGTGGCTTTCATCTCTTCCTTCAGATCTTTGCTCAAATGTCATCCTCTCATCCCCACCCCATCATTTACCACCCTCCTTTCCTGCTTATTATAAAGCCATGGCATTTACCACCACTATTTGTTTCTTCCTGCTACCTCACCTCATATAATATATTAGCCACAGAACTTTTCTTGTCTTATTCATTAGTGTGTATCCAGTATGTAGAATAGTGCCTTGCATATAGCATGTAGCCAATAAATAATGGTTAAATCAAGTTTCTTTTTTAAAAATTGAAGTGTAGTTGATTTACAATGTTGTGTTAGTTTCTAGTGTACAGCAAAGTGATTCAGTTTTATACACACACACACACACACACACACACACATATCTGGGCTTCCCTGGTGGTTCAGATGGTAAAGAATCCACCTGCAATGTGGGAGACCTGGGCTCAATCCCTGAGTCGGGAAGATCCCCTGGAGGAGGGCATGACTACCCACTCCAGTATTCTTGCCTGGAGAATCCCCATGGACAGAGGAGCCTAGTGGGCTGCAGTCCATGGGGTAGAAAAGAGTCAGACACAGCTGAGCGACCAAGCACAGCGCACACATAACACACACACACACACACACACATATTCTTTTTCAGATTCTTTTTCATTATAGGTTATTTTAAGATATTGAATATAGTTCCCTACACTATACAGTACATCCTTGTTGCTTGTCCATTTTATATATGTGACTCAAGACTTTTGTTGTCTTCAACATGAACTGTTGTTGATCAGAGGACTGCTTAATTCTGTGCTATGTGGTTCTTTTGGGGACATTTAGATCTAGTCGTAGAACTTCACATTTTGTTAAATCTCTTATTGAAATGGAAGATACAAAGGTAATGAGGCAGGCAGCTTCTGATTTGTTCCTAGTGAATCCCTAGATATATATTTGAGGTTAAAGATATATATTTTCCAAGTACAAACCACATTCTAAAAAATGATATTTTATAGTTTTGTCAGGTGTCACAATCAAACTCTCCCTCTATCCTTTTGAAAAGTAGAGCAAGTTTTCTCAATGCCCATTCTACTTTTTTTCTAGTTCTTCATTCTTTAACAAAGAATCTGTTCGTCTGGCAAGTTGTTTTTCTGGGTCCCATCCTCTGGGTCTTTAGTGGATTCTTTCCATTCTCAGAATGGGCTGAGAGAACACTTCTGGGGAGCTAGCAAAACATGAGTATCTTCTCAGTAGGGAGTCAACAAAAATTTCAATAATCAGTCACTACTTACAGTTGGCCATAGCGAGCTAGTTTTCCTACAGAATTATTGTGACAAAATTCTCCCATTTCCCTCACTCCTCAAAATTTCTTGGCTACCAGAATTTTCCTGCCTCAGTGTTATCTTAGGCTCCTTGTTCATCTATTTTTAGCTTTCTGATTTCATATCCTGCTTTCTCTATTTCAATTCGATTGCATTCACCTGACTTTCTACCTCAATGTGTTGAAGTTGGACTACTCCCTTTTTTTTTTCTGAATCTAAGAGCTTCATTCAGGAAGCAACCTGAGTCGACTTGTATTTCAGCTTTTATTAAAGTGACATCCCGCCTCTTTGTTCAGAGCCTCACACACTGCCCCCTTTTCTCTTGACCGGTTTTTCTCCTAATGCTGTGAGAAGCGAGTGGATATCAGCTTCCTTGAATGTGGGAGGAGTTTGACTGAAACTGCACTGATCCCTGCCAGCTCACTTTGTTTTAGCCTCTTGATCATAATTGCTTAAATGTGTCAATTACTTTATGTCTTAGAAAGATGATGCCTTTTGATTCATACCAAGGGCAGTAAGAATCTACCTCTTTTTGATGTGGCCAAACCAGATCCATCATCGTCCTTGAAGGCCCACATCCCTGTGCTGCTCTCAAGCTGTACCTACATCATTGCTGTTAGACTATTGACAGCAACTTAAAGGCCTATACTGTACACTCAAATGGCATTCTTTCGTATCCTGGCTCTGCCACTTTCTGTGTGAGTGAGGTTTGGCCATTTATTTAAGTTCTCTGAGCCTCAGTTTCATAATCTGTATAATGGCAATAAAAATGTTTGCCTCTAGGTTTGCTTCAATGAGATATTATAATGCAAAGCACTTTAAACAATTACTTATTATTTTTTGCTCTTCAACAATAATATGTACAATGTTAGAATAAGGGGAAGTAGTGGAAAGTTTGTTTTAAAGGCCTAGTTACTGCCATTTCACCTGGACCTGGAAGACTTGTTTTTCTGGGTGAAGAAATGTTTTCCCTGTGTGAAGGTTTCATAATCACAGCCAAGCAGACCCACGAGCCCTGCCATTTAAAGCAGCTCATCTCTTTTTATCTGTAACACTTATATCTATAGCCTGGGAATGAGGATACTGGTCCAACTCCTGATATTCTACAGGGTAACCACTGAAATCTCTCTGAATTCGATGCCATGATCCATGGCTATGGACGACCAGGACTGACCTGGACACTCTCTGAATTTCATACCATGTGGTGGCATTCTGATTTCCTTGTGAGCTTGACCGAGTTTTGAACAGGTAAGTGAATGGGATGGAAGCACACAGTGATCATCTGAGAGAGAAAAAAGGACCCTTTTAAAGTTTTTCTAAGTTAAATCAGGAGACTAAACTTGTGGAGTGAAGGGTAGTTTTATAATTTAAAAAAAAATGGCCATGAAAATGAAAATTTACCAGAAAAAAAAATGAATTCTATAAAGACAAGGGCAAAGTTGTATACTTAGGAAAGGAAACTATTATCCAAGTGGAGAGTTTTTGAGAATATGAGCTTAAAATAAAAAGGAAGGAGAGATAAGTGATTATTAATAGACTTGTCTGTAAAACATGTAAGTCCCCAAGATTCCTAATACAGAGTTCTTTGGTCACTGTAAAATCCTAATATCTTCAGTGTATCTTTAACAGATTTTAAGGAACATATTAACCAAATGTACAAGTTTTGATTTGGCCATAAAAATGCAAGAAGAGCTGTGATTCTCTAGGATTAATGAATAACATTTGTTTATTTGATTTGCTCTAAGAAATCATTCTAAAATCTGTTTACATATCTGGCCTCTCCAGGATGAATTTTATGTTGGTTCAGCAGATTGTTTACAGTTTTTTCTTCTTCTTCCTTTTTTTTTTTTCATCTTCCCTGCTCAGTGCCCAACCCAAGGTCAAAGGCTGATAGAGAGAAAATCTCATGAGGAGGTTTTACTCTAGGGAAGTTGTTCAGTGGATGGGATCTTGGCGTACAGAGAAAGATGACAGGCTCTTTCTGGCTCCTTCTCAGCCTTGTTGCTGTAACTGCTGCTCAATCCACCACTGAAGAACAGGCCAAGACATTTTTGGAGAAGTTTAACCATGAAGCCGAAGACCTGTCTTATCAAAGTTCACTTGCTTCTTGGAATTATAACACCAATATTACCGATGAGAATGTCCAAAAGATGGTGAGTTCTCATGGCTACAGAGGGGTATTGGTTGCTTCTTAAAAATCAGCTTACTGCCCAGGAAACTGAAAAGGGAAATCAAACAAATGCTCTGAGCTGTGAGATTGGATGTTTGCCTCAGTATTTCTGATTCTGGAGTCCCAGATGACTGAAAAATTGACCTTTGAGTTTATTTGAAAAAATGTTACAAAATAATTCACTGGTCTCAGTCCAGATTCTTGGAAACCAGTGAACACGCTTTAGAAATTTGCCACCATAATTCTTATCATAGTCAGGCTTTCAAAGCATGTCACAGAAATGCCATAATTTATTCAGTTAATAATTTCCTCAAGCCTACAATGTCAACAGGAATATCTAAAGACGCTCTACAAATCATCTATTAACTGAAAAAATATGCAGCTGGAGGCTTAGTGAAAGAGCTCGCTAGTAATTAAGGTTACCAGGGGTCGGATGAGGCTGGACTTGGGAATTCCTTCCTTAATTGTCACGGAGTTCTAAGGGACTTCCAGAGCATACGGGATGCACAGAGCCCTCCAAGAAAACCCGTAATCAAACCAGTTCTGACAAATCTCAGAATGCAAGATGTATTATTTGACAAGTCCAAGGATTTAGAAAGTTTCTTCCCTCACATATCTCAAAGCAATGCTGGAAATGGAGTGACATTATTTAAGCAAAGTTTTTGTGACACTTGTCCAGCAATGCATTCGTTCAAAAATGTAGTTCAAATCTTATTTTTTCACCTAGTGAGTTACAGGTTTAAGTTAAATTATTGCCACTCACTGGACAGATTCTATATTCTGGACAGATTCAGTCTGAGATCTGCTGCTTCATGTGAATTCCTCAGGAGATTCCCCCCCACCACCCCAGTTTTTCTAAAGCTTTAAGAAATCTAGGAGATTTTGACAGCCCAGTGTTGTCATAGGAGACCATTTTTTTTTTCTTGTCTCATATTTTGTTCTTACCTTTCTTCATCTCTTCATGGTTGCTTTTTTTCATGTTTTATTTGATCTTGATGTGCACTGTGCATTTGTTTTCATTCTCAGTCAAATGGTCCGTAGGCGGTGTTGAAGGTAGACCAGTGTTATGCCTAAGAGCTCTGGAGTCAAACTGCCGAGGTCCAAGTCCTGGCTCCACCGCTTTATATCTGGGTGAACTTGAGCTACTTAATGAACCTTTCTGCACCTTAGTTTTTCTGCCTGTGAAAAGCCACCTAATACTCATATTTGCTTCATAGGGTTGCTGTGACAACAGTTAATACACAAAACCACCAGAATTGTGCTCAATGCTTCTGAGCCTGGGAGAACAATACAGTACCATTGCTGTGAATGTGAGAAGTAATTCTAATTGCTGAAAAAATGTGTAACGGTTCTGTTCAGTGCCCAGATACTGAGAAGGCATTTTACAGAAGGAGATGTAGTGATGTTTGTTGAAATCATCTCTGGATCATTAAGTGCTATCACTTTTGAGTTGTACTGGTTGATTAGAGGAAAGGCAGAAATGAAAGGGCATTAAGTCCATGAAGGGTAGTCAAAGTGCAGACAGTATGGGCCCTTTAAAGAAAAGTGAAAATATGCAAATACAAGAAGCATCTCCTTCCTCCAGCAGTGGTGAAGGGTGAGTTAGCGCATTAGTGCATCTGCATGGATTTACCTGGGGAGGAGGCAATAGACAGGGAGGACAATGGCTCATCTGGTCTCTTATCACATTTATTGAGATCCCCTAATGAAACGGAACTGCAGCTGGTGCTACAAGAGGTACTTAGATGAATAGGAAGCTGAGATAATGGTCCACTGCTGATGGCCATGCTTATAGAAAGAATTGGAGAAATGGAGAATGTTTTCCAAGGAAAGAGCCACTGGAATGATTTATGGGGATGAGAGAGAGTTAGAAGGGAAAACAGAATTAGCTCTACAAAGCCTAACTCAAAAAGAAAAATAAACATGAGTCTGAGATGGAAGAAGAAAAGATAGAATGTTCTCAGTTGTATTGGCCAACTCTCTTCAGATTAGAAAGGTGGTGCCTTTGAAAGCTCAAAAGAGATAAATTTACAATAAATAGGAGGAGGTGCTGTTTCTGTTACAGGTAGTAAAACTGGTAAGACTTGTAAATCTAGACCATTCTTTAATCTGAAAAAGTGAGACATTGAAAACTATAAATAGGTTTTGGAAATATTTAAGCGAATGTAAGGATTGTAGATCCACTGTGGGTGAGGCATGCATTTATGAACCCAGTTCTTTACCTTCCTCAATATCAATGCCCAAGGTTATGTCACTTTACAGTGCCAGCTCACTGAAGGTGATGTGACCGTGTGTCCTTTGCCATGTGACTTACTTTGACCCATGGGCTGTTAGCAGATGTCTTACAAGTAGAGGCGTGGAAGGACTTGAACAATGGGACTTTTCCTTTGCACCCTTGCCTTTGCCATGAGGACATGCCTGGATTGACCAGGTAGAGTGAGAGATGTGTGGAATAGTTGTCTTGGCAGGAACTAATCCCCCAGAGTTTTAAGAAGATCCAGCCAAGATTAGCAGAGTTGCCTGGCAATAACACTCAGTGATTCTAGGCACACAAACAATGAACACTTATGCTGTTGAGATTTGGGGTTGTCTGTTATGTAGTACTACTGTAGCAATAGATAACTAATATAGGAAGAGAAATTTGGGCTGTATGACATGTGTATGTTCATATCCTATCCTGGTCACATTATTGAGGGCAATCTGTCATTTCATAATTATCCCTTGATATAACATTCAGAGTCAGAATATTGGGCTTATCAGCCAGTCGACCTAGTGTGACAATTCTTAGATCAAGTCATGAGAATATAGTTTAAAAGAGGGCACTAGAATTTGATCAGTATAGTGTCCCCAAAGCTCCCTGTTTAGGAGAGGTCCATCAGATAGATATAAGGAAAAATCTTTGTTCAAAACAGATTTCCACATAGTTCAGAAATTCAGTGAAAATTAATTACCAGACACTTGCTTTAGAATAGAGTTCTCATGTTTGAGATCAAACATTTACCAATTAAACTGTAATTCTCTTCTCAGTAAGATGACATTACTTTTTTGCATTTATTGTTGGTTTGATTTTTGAAAGAGTCCTTTGTAAGTCAGAGGATTTTTGTGTGTGTGTGTGTGTGTGTGTTTTTTTTTTTTTGCAAAGTCAGAAGCTCTTTGGCAACCTGGGAGGTCCCTGGACAATTTTTGTCCCTGTAAGAGAGTGAAAGGACCCTGCCACTGGCAGGGGCATCGTGGTTCTCTGTTCCAGTGTTTGGCAGTAGCTACTACAGCTGCCCCAACTCCTGTGGACACAACTGTGAAGGGAGTGTTGAAGACGGCCCTGTTGGAGCCCCAGAGGTCTCAGAACACTTCATAAATATTTCTTGTTGAGTTATCAGAAGCTGTGAAGAGACAGCAGAAGGCCCACACTTACCCTTTGGGTGGTCAGGCCCCTAGAGTCCTTGGGCACACCTGCTTCCTGGACCTTTTCCTCTGTCTTTAGGGTGGGGGCACAGTGAACCCAGAGCAGGGTCATTTTAAACTGCTTTTCTGTCCCCAAGGAGAGAATGTAGACTTCAACCCTGTCTGCAATGAGTCTGTCTCACACTCCCCAGGATATGTAAGTACCTACACATAGGTACGGGGATGGGGAAAGGTCAGTGTGATGCAGATACGATGGAATTCAGGAAATCTGATGCTGTCCTGATTCTGCTAAGCTGGCTGTGATACCTTGGGCAAGTCACTTACTTTTTATCTCATAAATGTAAGATAGTAGATGGGCCCAGTCAAGATTTTTCAGTGGATAACAGTGGTGAGTGGATGAGCTCCACATGTGGAGGATTAACAGGAGTCAAGTGCATTGGAAGTATTGTTCATACTAGTTTTCCTTTGTCATGAAAACTTGATAATGTCCCGGTTGAGTGATGTAATTTGGTAAAATTGAACTTGAGCAATTCAAAATGACATGTTTCATGCCATCCAGATTTGACACACTCATTGATCTAAGCACTCTGGCAGGACACCAGGCGGCCACCAGCTACACCCAGAGAGGGCAGCCTAGTGGTCAGGAACTATTGCTGCTTCTCAGTATGTGCCAGGTAACTGGGCAAAAGAGAAAACATTTAATTTTGGCTAAATCCTTTGGTTTGGAGTAGTTCCATGAGGGTTTCAGATCTAGTTATAGGACCTAGAGAATAAGGTGGGTTTTCTTTTTCTTTACTTTTACTATTGAGTGCTTTTAACAACAGCTTTATTGAGATATAATTGTGTGCTAAGTCGCTTCAGTCATGTCCAACTCTTTGTGACTCCATGGACTGTAGCCCACCAGGCTTCTCTGTCCGTGGGATTTCCCAGGCAAGAATACTGGAGTGGGTTGCCATTTCCTTCTCCAGGGGATCTTCCTGACCCAGGGATCGAACCTGTGTCTCTTACATCTCCTGCATTGGCATTGGCAGGCAGGTTCTTTACCACTAGCACCACCTGTGTTGTGTACCATAAAATTCACCAATTTAAAGTATACAATTCAATGTTTTTTAGTATATTTACAGAATTATGCAACTATCATCACTATCTCATCTTAGAACATTTTCATCACTCCAAAAAGAAAGCACATGCATATTAGCAATCACTCTTCCTCCCCTAAACCCCCAGCTTTCAGCAACCACTAATCTACTTTCTGTCTATAGATTTGCCTATTCTGGATATTTCATATAAATGGAATTATACACTAGGTGGTCTTTTGTGATTGGCTTCTTTCAGTTTGCATGCCGTAGCATGTATCATTATGTTGTCCCATTTTACTGCCAAATAGTATTCCATTATATGGATTTTATTTTACTTTTTATTGTAAAAATTTTCAAACACATATACAAGAAGAGAGACTAATATGTTGAATCTCCTTATACCCATCACCCAGCTTCAGCAAATTATCAGCACTTTGGCCAATCTTGTTTTATTTTTCTACTAGTGCCATGTTTATTGGATTATTTTGAAGGAATAACTATATGTTTTATGTAATAAAATGTTTCACCTTGTAGCTCTCAATGTAATAATTTTTAAGTAACCTTAATAGCAGTTTCATGTCAAAGACTTAACAATAATTCCTCAATATAATCAACTATCTAGGCAATATACAAATGTACCCTAATATCTCATTAAAAAAATTCAGCTGGTTTGTTTTAATCAGGATCTAGCAAAGTCCTCTCTTGATCATTTTGGCAGATGTACTTTAAGTCTCTTTCAGTCTATAGAGCCCTTCCTCATTTTTTTTTTTGTCATTTATTTGCAGAAAAATTGAATTGTTGCTCCTAGAGAAACTCCCACATTCTGGATTGGCTGATTGTGTTCCCATAATGTTGCTTAACATGCTCTTTTGACCCTTGTATTTTCTACAAATGTATAGATCTGGTACAGAGGTCAGCACACTTTTTTCTGTAAAAGGCCAAGTAATAAATATTTCAGGCTTTTTGAGCCCTACAGTCCCTATTCAACCCTGCCATTGTAGACCAGTCAATTCTGCCACTGTAACACAAAAGCAGACAGACAATACATAAATAGGTGTGAATATGAAAACTTAATTTATAAAAACAGATGGTAGGCAAAGTCCTGCTCTAGAGACTTGATCAAAATCAGGTTTCCCCTGTGAGGTTTTTTTAATAGGTGTGGAAATTGAATTTATACTGCTAGCAGGGTGCAGGAATATTGAGCCAAAAAATTAACCAAAAATTAATTCAGGTTCCTAGAGCTCTGGAAAAAAGAAGCAAATTAAAAAATCTGTAGGGACCCTTTTTTGATCCAGAGCTCAAGGCATTTCTACTTTATGCAATAGATACAAATAAATTTAAGAGACCAAAAATTAAATAGGGAAAGCAAGTCAAGCTTTTGTAAGAAAATATAGGTGACTTTTGGTTAGGAATGGTTTATTAAATGAGTCTTGGTTGGGAATGCTTTATTAAATGAGTTTTAGTTGAGAATGGTTTATTAAATAAAAGACAAAAAGATCAATCTATAAAGGAAAAGACTGAGCAAATAAATTTCATTAGAATTAAAAACAAACTTTTGTGCACCAAAAGACATCATAAATGCGTACACAAACAAGACAAGAAGCAGAGCTTGAGAAAACATTTAGATACATATAATTAACAAAAGATTGACAGCCAGGATATGTAAAGAAATTTTACTAAACAATAAAGACAAAAATTCACTAGAAAAATTGGGGAAAGATATGAGCAACAAATGCATAGAAGAAGAAATTCAAATAAATAAATAAATACACACACACACACACATACACACACACACATATATATATACACCTCATATATATGTTTAACCTGACTAATAACCCATCAGTTCCACTTCCAAGAATTCCACCTGGAGAGCCTCACCTGTGTACTCAAGAAACTTTATATAGTTGCAGATTTAAATTAAATATTAGGAATTTTATATGATTTAACCTAATACAAGGATGTATATGGTAAAAAAAAAAGTATTATTTAAACACAGGAAATGTTCATAGATGAGAAATTATTAAATTGAATTTGGTCATATGCTTAAATATTATACAGCAGTTAAGATGAATAAGGAATGTATACTTGAAAAACTGGAAAAAAGAAGTAATGCTAAGTGAAAAAAGCAGAGATTTTCTTTTTTTCTCAACTTTATTGAGATATAATTGACATATAACATTGTGTAAGTTTAAGGTGTACAATGTGTTGATTTAATACACTGATGTATTGCAAAATGATCACCCTGGTAGCAGTAGTCTTAACTAACACCTGCATTACATCACATGATTACCATTTGAGAACATGTAAGATGTATTCTCTTAGCAACTTTTGAGTGTATAATATGATATTATTGACTCTAACCACTAAATAAATATGTCTGAAGCAACTATTATAAAGTGTTAACATTTCAAAAACCGAGTAGAGGTTTTTGTGACATTTGCTATGTTATTTATACTATATTATATTTTTATTATAAAATATATCAAATATATATCTGGTGGGCCACTTTCTGGCAGGACCCAATTTCAGGAGTGAGTTTTTTTTCCCTATGAACTAAAAGTTAAAAAAAAATTAAAATGTTTGAAAGCCACACTGCTTCCTCCCATCTGGAAAAAGGAAAAATAAAATTTTGATTCTCAAGACAAAGCAATAGAATTCATATTCTTATAGTTTAGATTCCTTAGTTTGTTGAATAGAATAAGTGTTTTTAAAAATATGCACATATCTGGGCCTATTTGAAAAGTAATCAAGGCAGTTTTCATCTTTAAATCTGATGTGGTTTTGAGAGCTATGTCTGGATACTGGGCCAACACGTGGGGCCTGAGGGTGGAGGGTTCCCTGGGAACTTGTTGGGCACCAAGTTACTGCCTAGATGTTAAGGTTCCTTTCAGTTTTTCATCTTCTGTCTTCAGGAGACTCTCATACCTACAGGGAAAGAAGTGGTTTAAAGACTGCTGAAAGAATAGCCTAGGAGTTGATAATGAGGCATAGAAAAAAAAGAAGATGAAATTTTAATTTTTTGCATTTCAAATAACTTATCACAAAAGCATTTTAATTGTTTAAGTAAAACTATCATAATTTGGGTAGCGACCACAAGACCTATGACTTAAGACAAAGCTCATATGAAAACATCTAAAAGCATAATGAGATCATATTTAACTTGCATATCATTAGGGCCAGAAAGAACAGGATACCTTTTGGAATGGAAGGAAATGACAACCTGCTTCAGTATTCTTGTCTGGAGAATCCCACGGACAGAGGAGCCTAGTGGGCTACAGTCCATGTGGTTGCAAAGAGTTGGACACGACTAAGCAACTAACAGACACACAAAGTATAATTTAGGATTTTATATTTTCAGTCCTTGAATTGACAAAGGATCTCTCAATAGGATGAGAATACGGTATCCACTACAGTTATACATAGCGGGTCAGAGAGGGTTTTAACTTCCTGTGACTGTACTGAGTAATGTGTGTCTTGACCCCAAGCCCCCATCAATGGCTGCAGAAACGTTTGCTGTGTTAATTGCAGCCCTTCTGCCTTTGCACAGAGGCAGTATGGGATGCTGTTTATCTGACCTGTAATAGTTCTTTTTGAACCCTGTAGCCATGTAAGTAACTGTATTTGCTTAAATTCATTCATCATTCAAGTCCAAAAATTACATATAGCTGTCAAGCATTATCTAAGTGACTTGGTTGGTATGTATGAACTGACTTTGATTCTCTGTGTAACTGCTTAGCTGTCAGTTTTATTTAGGCATAGGAACCTTATAGTATGAATATGGAATAAATTGTAAATAAGATTAAAAAGAACAGCTTGAGATGGAACAGTGTATCCTCAGGGGCCAAAATTCAAGACAACATAATGTTTTTGTGATACAAAGTAGAACACTTCTAGTATGATAATGATAAATAAAACAGATATCTTCAAAGTTCCCACATACATTATAATTTTTAAAAATGTTTTAAGACTGAGGCCTTTTGGAGATTCTGGGTTGTCTCCAAGGGAGATTGAAAATAAAAGAATTCTCTTAATTTGGGATCAAATTTTGCCAGAAATTTTGCTGTAAATCATCCTGGATTGGATGAAAAAGGGTAGGGGCTGAGAGGTGGGTGGTGGGTTATGTAAATGAATCTGTGCTGTAGACCGAACTCCTCTTTCCATATCTCATTCCTTCTCATTCAGACATGGTACAAAGAAGACTAGAATGTGTTGAATCCAATCTACAGCCAGTGGTTAAGAGCATTTAGCTTTAGAGGCAAACATATCTGTGTTGATTCCCTGATTCTTCCAGTTACTAGCTGTGTGACCTAGTCAAAATTGCTTACCTGCTCTGTGCCTCATTTCCCTCACTTGTGAATTGGAGACAATCACAACTACCTCACAAGATTGTGCAGATTCATTGAGCATGAGTGCCTAAGGGGTTGTGTGTGCTCAATAAAGAGAAATCATCTTCCCTTTGACTGTGACTATTCTCTTGTATGATCCATTGCTGCACCTTTCATGAAGCACTTTCATCATGTCACACACCTGATTGCAACCCCTAAGTAACTCCCTAGTATTCACAGGATAAAAGTAAAATTTCTTAATCTAGAAAATGCAGTCGTGCCTGGAGTCCTGCTTTGGAATCTCTACTATTTATCTATTGTGTAAAAGATTACCACAAAAGATTATCTATTGAGTAAACGATTACCAGATTAAAACAACACACATTTATTATCTCACAGTTCCTGTGGGCAGGAATCCTGGCATAGTTTAGCTGGATCTGCTTCTGAGTCTTACAAGATTACAATCAAGGTCCTGGCTAGGGCTGTGGTCTCATCTACGACTCGACTGGAGATGAATCACTGCCAAGCTAATGTGGTTAGTGATAGCGTTCAGATCCTTGTATGTTCCTTAGGATGCCAGTCAGAGGCTATCTTGAATTCCTCACCATGTGGCCCTAGTCATGGGATAGCTCACAACATGGCATCTTGCTGCATCAGTATTAACAAGGGAGATTCTTCTAGCAAGATAAAAATGATAGCCTTGGAAATTCCCTGGCTGTCCAGTGGTTAAGGCTCTGTGCAGGAGGGAACGAGTTTGATTTCTGGTTAGGGAACTAAGATCCCACAAGCTGTGTGGCTAAAAACAAACAAACAAACAAAGAAAACAATCTTATCTAACATAAACATGTATATCCTTCACTTCTGCTGTATTCTCCTTGTTAGAAGTGAGTCATAGGTCCTGCTCACACTCAAGGGAAGGGGAACACACGAGGGTGCACCACCAGGAAGTAGGGGTCATGGGAGCCGTCTTAGAGTCTGCCCATCTCAGGATCCAGGATTCAGATACTGGCAATTTGTTGCCAGCTCTACTGTTTATTTTTCTTAGCCCCTTTCTTCACATACAAAAAACAGAAATAGAATAATTTTCTATATCTTTTCTTAAGAAAATCAAATGAGGTAAATTATTTTGCAAAGTACTCTACAGCGATCTATTTTCTGCCTATTTTAAGATCTGCCTTAAGTTCCGCCTCCTTCAGGAGTCCTTGCCAAATCCGGTCCTTATAACAGGAACTGCTTGGCCCCACTTATAGTTTATATGGAATCATAGGCTTTTATGTTTTTATGTTTCAGTAATGAAACATTCATGATTATCTTATCTGTTTGATAAAACAATAAGCAGCTAAGGACAAGGACTCTTTTTTTCTATAAGTGGTTAAGTAGCTACCTTTTTTTAGTGCTTAGGATGTATCAGGGACTCTGAGAGGCATTTTATTATTTGTTAAATTTTCTTGTCCTTTCAATAACTCTTTGAAGTAAGTTCTACTATTACTCTCATTTTATGGATAAGGTAACATGACTCAGGCTAAGTAATTTGCTCAAGGTAACACAGCTAGTTAGAGGTGTCTGACACGAGGAATGGACTTCTTACGGGCCTCATATGCTACCTCTTTTATATAGTCTAGAGAAGTACAGTGTAGAAAGTGGTTGCTCGTTTTAGCCTTTGGTAAATGGAAGTGAGCTTGTACACTGAGAGAAGACTGCATTGGATACATATGGAGAAGTCAAGATGGGGGGTGAGTGAACCCTGGTATCACTACCTGCTTCTTGGTTTCTCTGGTGGGTAGATAATCACCATGGCTACCAAGTGGCCATGTTCAGGGCAGTCTTGAACTGGGGATCAAAATTCAAGATCAGAATCTCTGGTAAGTCACAGTACTATGAAGTTTCCTGCAAACTGGTTATTTCTCATGGTTCTCATCACCATGAGAAGCTGTATTCTCAGGAAATCCGCTCTGAGCTCTGCTGGGCTCTCCCTTTAGAGTGTTCATCATTGAATACTTGAGTGACTCACCCACATCACAGTGCTAAGGCCGTACATTCCAGGACTCCACAACATAAATCATCTGTGAGAATTCACTTCCAGTTCTGGGGACAGGACCCTTGGGAAAATGAAGCAAAAGGCCAGAAAGAGAGAGTGACCAAGAGTGGCTTGGTCATGCTTAACCTAAACCTTGACCTTCAGCAAAGTAGAGAATTAAATAACTCAGGAAATATTAGATGTTCCACCAGATGTTCTTTGGACTTGTATCTTCTGTCTATTTGAACAGTCCCACTCTAACTTCAACCTCATTCTTTGTTGTTGTCATTTCAGAATGAAGCCAGGGCCAAATGGTCTGCCTTTTATGAAGAACAGTCCAGGATGGCCAAAACTTACTCACTCGAAGAAATTCAGAATCTCACACTCAAGCGTCAGTTGAAGGCCCTTCAGCAGAGTGGGACCTCAGTGCTCTCTGCAGAGAAGAGCAAGCGAGTATGTAACATGCTAGCACTGATCCCAAGAATGGAAATACTGGAGAAATCTTAAACATTAGTATCACTCAGGGCTGCTTACTTTATCTGCAAACCTAGCAATGCTTACAATAGAAAGAGCGCTGTGCCTCGGTGGGGTGGTCACGTAATTTATCCTCCAAATTGGGATCCTTTGAGAGTGAAGGGGGACACTGGTATGTTAGGACACATTGTTAAACTAGGATTGTCAGGGCTCTGTGGTCTATATATACAGTGACAGAGGTCGCCTTCCTCAGGACCAAGCACTTAGTCCGTGTCTGTGCTTCTCAAATGCGAGTGATTTTGCCCACCAGGGCCATCTGACTATGTCTGGAGATATTTTTGGTTGTCACAACTGTTGAAGGGTGTTATTGGCCTCTAGTGAGGAGGGATGTTGCTAAACATTGCACAGCACAAGGAAGCCCCCAGTGACAGTTGTCTGGTCTAAAATATCAGCAAGGTCTAAGCTTGAGAAGCCCGATATGTCATCTCATCCTCCACCCCTTTCATTCTTGACTGTCTTCTGCAACTTCTTTAACATGTGGCTAAAACACCCCAGCTCAGACCACTTTAGGGATAGTTGAGTCACTTCTTTCTAAAAACATCATTTCCATATGTGGGTCCCTCTAAGTAATGGCAAGATTCTTCCTCCATTGAGCATAGAGCGATTTACCTCCACTTTCTACCTCCTTCTGGAGCCAATGGCTGTCTCCTGTAATAGTCTTCAAATGAAGGAAGGCAGATTTTTTTTTTAATTATTTGAGGCTTTTTCCTCTAGCCTAAAACATCCCATCTGTTGACTTTTCCTTATACGATGGTTTCAAGTTCCCTAACCAGTCCTGGCTGCTGGCTTCATTTTGTCAGTATCCTTGGACTGAATGCAGCCCTCCAAGTGGGTTCATGTCTGCATGAAAGGGAAGAGGGGTATGACATCCTGTTCTTCCAAGACACAGCTCTAATGTGCCCCCTCTTTGAAGCCATTCCTGAATTTCCAAGTTACTAAATTCAACCACTTCCCCCCATACTGCCACATCACTGTTTGGTGACAGTTGTAGCACCTGTCACTCTGTTATGTGATCATTGATTTCATGACTCACTGTAGCATGTTTGTGGGGTTCTTAAAGACCAGTGACTTGTTCACGTCATAATTATCAGAGTGTGGGACATAGTAGATGTTCAGTAAATGTACACTCAGGGAAGCCTGAAATGGAACAAGAAATGCATTACTCTGTGTATGTGTAGGCAAGAAACATTCTTGGGATTTTGGTAGATGTGGTTTTTTTCCCAGTCACTACACATGTATTTATCATATGCTTATAACGGCAGTCTGTGCTAGTTGATGATGGGAAAATTTAACTGAGATATTCCAACCCTACATAAAAGAAGATACTTGGCCAAGAAGATGTGAACTTCTGTATTTTGAGGCATAAAAAATTGCATGATTGAAAGGACATCTCTACATTAGCATTCTCTTTTGTATATCTTCCATTTTTTAACATTGTTTATTATCTTTAATTTGTAGCTGAACACGATTCTAAATACAATGAGCACCATCTACAGTACTGGAAAAGTTTTGGACCCAAATACACAAGAGTGCTTAGCACTTGAACCAGGTAGGCCATTAATTTTGAGCAGTGATTACAAAATTTACATTCTTTTATTCCAAGCTTTAAAAATGAGATTAACACCAGATGATGATGTTGTGCCTTTAAGATGGACAATCCAAAGAGGGAAAAATTCCAAATGTGTGTGTTTTAGCACATGGATGCTCTCTTAAGTTTTAACAAAACTTCACTATAAATCCTGTCACACTCAAGTAGTTTAATTAAGTTAGTAGTTCAATGATCTCAGTGGTTTATTTTCTCTGAAGAATTATTTTGAAGCTCTTATAAGGGTGAGGACACAAAATGAATTAAAGATCTAAACGTAAGACCAGAAACTATAAAACTCCTAGAGGAAAACATAGGCAAAACACTCTCCAACATAAATCACAGCAGGATCCTCTATGACCCACCTTCCAGAGTAATGGAAATAAAAGCAAAAATAAACAAATGGGACCTAATTAAGCTTAAAAGCTTTTGCACAATGAAGGAAACTATAAGCAAGGTGAAAAGACAGCTTTCAGAATGGGAGAAAATAATAGCAAACGAAGCAACTGACAGAATTAATCTCAAAAATATACAAGCAACTCCTGCAGCTCAATTACAGAAAAATAAATGACCCAATCAAAAAATGGGCCAAAGAACTAAACAGACATTTCTCCAAAGAAGACATACAGATGGCTAACAAACACATGAAAAGATGCTCAACATCACTCATTATCAGAGAAATGCAAATCAAAACCACAATGAGGTACCATCTCATGCCAGTCAGAATGGCTGCTATCCAAAAGTCTACAAACAATAAATGCTGGAGAGGGTGTGGAGAAAAGGGAACCCTCTTACACTGTTGGTGGGAATGCAAACTAGTACAGCCACTATGGAGAACAGTGTGGAGATTCCTTAAAAAACTGGAAATAGAACTGCCATACAACCCAGCAATCCCACTGGGCATACACACTGAGGAAACCAGAATTGAAAGAGATACATGTACCCCAATGTTCATCGCAGCACTGTTTATAATAGCCAGGACATGGAAGTAACCTAGATGCCCATCAGCAGATGAATGGATGAGGAAGCTGTGGTACATATACACCATGGAATATTACTCAGCCATTAAAAAGAATTCATTTGAATCAGTTCTAATGAGGATGAAACTGGAGCCTATTAACAGAGTGAAGTAAGCCAGAAAGAAAAACACCAATACAGTATACTAACACATATATATGGAATTTAGAAAGATGGTAACGATAACCCTGTATGCGAGACAGCAAAAGAGACACAGATGTATAGAACAGTCTTTTGGACTCTGTGGGAGAGGGTGAGGGTGGGATGATTTGAGAGAATAGCATTGAAACAAATCATATGTGAAACAGATCGCCAGTCCAGGTTCGATGCATGAGACAGGGTGCTCAGGACTGGTGCACTGGGATGACCCAGAGGGATGGGATGGGGAGGGAGGTGGGAGGGGGGTTCAGGATGGGGAACACATGTAAATCCATGGCTGATTCATGTCAATGTATGGCAAAAACCACTACAATATTGTAAAGCAAATTTATAAAAAAAATAAGGGTGAGGATATGAATGAATCATGAGATTTCATTGAGCAACTTTATGACCTTGATATTTGCCAGCCTTTCAGTTCTTTACAAATGAAAATTTCTAAAATGCATGTTTATTTCCCTTTGGGTGCTTTGTGATGATAGGTTTGGATGACATAATGGAAAACAGCAGAGACTACAATCGGAGGCTCTGGGCTTGGGAAGGCTGGAGGGCTGAGGTTGGCAAGCAACTAAGGCCATTGTATGAAGAGTATGTGGTCCTGGAAAATGAGATGGCAAGAGCCAACAGTAAGTTCGCTGGGCTGTGGCAGTTCTGAAGCTCCCTACAGGGCTGTGGGGCTATTTCTTATAAATTACCAAGCCTGCCCTTTGATATAAGGGGTATCCCTAAATTAATCACCTGCTGAGCAATTCAGGTTACATGTCTCCAAGAGGAGACCACTAGGGAATAAGGAAAGGTGAATTGACATTCTACAGTTTAAAGGGCTTGAGAGCAAGACTAAGTTATCAGGCCTCAAACAAATCAGTAGTCTGGGAAGGGCTCAGGCTCCTGAGGTTTCCTAAGGTAGTCTGTGGATGGACAAATTCTGTTTACCAGAAAGGATGAGAGACAGAGACACCATCTCTCCTTTAAACTCCCATCTGGCCACAGTTCATTCTTGAAGGTCATTTGTGTGATTACCTCAGAGTGGTGTCCCAGAAAGAAACAAATCAGAATACTTTAGGCTGGAAACTGTGGTCATCAAAATCTTAACATGGGGAGGAATTTCCATATCTCTCAAGTTATCCTCCTGCCTGTATAATGAGCTGAAGCTGTGGCATTGTGAATAAATTTATGTTTTGGCCATTTACGGCCTCCTGGGGTTGAAGAAGGGAAAACATTTTTCATCTGTTCTTTCTGTGTTCCACTGCCACTTAAGCTCATATTCTCAAGCCAGAGGCAAACTGGAGACTGGAACCCATCGTCACATCCTTCCATCCAAATATTTACTTCTCTCCTCATCTTCCTGATCATTCATTGCCAAGGAGCATGTAAAAATTAAAATTACTAAAATATATTTACAAAGTTTATTAGCTGTTATCCTCAGCCAAGTTTGTGTTTCTTGATAACGAGATGCTGCATGAAGCACAGAGATGGGCTGTGTATATTAGAATTTGCCAACAAACACAGGCCCACTGTGGCCATGTCCAAGATGGGTTGGGTTACAGTTGAAAATATAAGGCGCTAAACAAAATGAGAATTCAAAGACCCAATCACATGTTTTAAAGCTAAAGATGCCAACCTACCTATGGAGAAAGTAGAGACCTGGGGTTAGGAGACTAGGAGTCCGCCTTTCACCCTCACCAGTTGTGTGACCTTGGATGAATCCTGTAATCAGCCAAGAGCCAGCTGTTACCCAGCACCATGGGGATTGTAATACTGACCATCTTGTAGAGTTTTTGTGCTCATTAGATGAGATAATGAATTAAATTTCAGACACATTAGCTAGTGTTATTCATTTGTATCCCTTTGAGCTGCAGGCCAATAAAAATGTGACAGGTCTTTGGATTTTTTTTTAACCTCTCAGGAAGGCTAGTCTATGTATACTGTGCTTTATCTCTTCCTTTCCAGATGTTCTCATTTTTTTTCTTTTTAAAACAGATTATGAGGACTACGGGGACTATTGGAGAGGGGATTATGAGGTGACTGAGGCAGGGGACTATGACTACAGCCGTGACCAGTTGATGAAAGATGTTGAAAATACCTTTGCAGAGGTAATGAGACACAGAAGTTCACATATTATATGATTTTTCATTTATATTAAATGTGCATAATCGGCCAAATTATAGAGAAAGAAATCAGTTCAGTGATCACCTGGGGCTGGAGGTGGGAATGCAGTTGGCTGCAGATGGGTACAAGAAAACTTTGGGGAATATTGGAAATGTTCTAAAACTGAGCAGTAGTGATGGTTGTCCAATAGTATACTTTTATTAAAACTCACAAAACTGTATACTTTAAAATGGGTAAATTTTATGATATATAAATGATACTTCAATTTAAAAATGAAGGAAGTAGGTAGCATCTTAAAATGAATATATCTATTTTTTGCATCTGCCTTCCAAGTGGGGCTTCCCAAGTGGTGCTAATGGTAAAGAACCTGCCTGCCAATGCAGGAGACATAAGAGATGCGGGTTTGATCCCTGGGTTGGGAAGATCCCCTGGAGGAGGGCATGGCAACCCACTCCAGTATTCTTGCCTAGAGAATCCCATGGACAGAGGAGCCTGGCAGGCTGCAGTCCATGGGGTCGCAGAGTCAGACACAACTGAAGCAAGTTAGCATGCACACCTTCCGTGTGGTGTTTGTAGCCCTCCAGATGTGTTCACTGTTTTATGCAGTGGAACTAGTCATCCTCTGGTAAGCATTCCATCTGGTAAGAAGGAATGCTTTCAAATTCTTCAGAATATTTCAGAAGAGAAGAAATTAGAATTTAGGGTAATTCTACTGTCTAAAGAAGCCCCTATTTTTAGTGTTGGGGATTGGAAATTGGAATAGGCTATTCTTGGTCTTAAACTCTCTTCCTGGGCTTTTCAGATTAAACCATTATATGAACAACTTCACGCTTATGTGAGGGCAAAGTTGATGGATACCTACCCTTCCTATATCAGCCCTACTGGATGCCTCCCTGCCCATTTGCTTGGTAAGAAATTTGTCTACTTTGCTCTTTGTTGTTTCCACCAATAAGGTTGTTATTTTGGGGTGAGGCCCAACTTTTGAAAAATTCTATGAATGAAATTAGTAACATTATAGAAATCATATTTTGAAAGCACTGTCTTCAACAGAAAAGTCATTTTAAATTGTCCTCTATTGCATTACTTTATACACAGAGAGTTGTTTTGTTGGCCTCAACCCACAGATAAAGGGGTTATTTAAGATCCCCAGAGGATGAGAGTAAAAATGGGGAAAATGTTTTTGTTTTGTTTTTTAAGATCCTCAGGTTTTTTTTTTCATTTATTTTTATTAGTTGGAGGCTAATTACTTTACAATATTGTAGTGGGTTTTGTCATACGTTGACATGAATCAGCCATGGAGTTTATTTTTATTTTGTAGTTTTTTTGGCTGCACTGGGTCTTCCTTGCTGTGTGCGGGCTTTCTCTAGTTGTGGTGCATGGGTTTCTTGTTGCAGAGCATGGGCTCAGTAGTTGGGGCACACAGGCTTAGTTGCCCTATGGCACGTGGAATCTTCCTGGACCAGGCATCAAATCCATGTCCCCTGCATTGGAAGGTGGATTTTTAACCACTGGACCACCAGGGAGGTCTGAAATTAAATTGTATTATTCAACTTGATTGGCTGACCCTTGAGGTGAGATTTTAGCATCATGTCGTCAGAGGAAAGAAGCTTAGTTGGTTGGGAGTGGTCAGGGGTGAGAGAAAAGCTATCTAGAATTAAGATATAGCCTGAGTGAAAGCTTCGTAAGTTGATTGTTCAACTGCAACAATGTCTTTTGCCCCAAAGTACTTGGTCTGGAATCATATGGGTAACCAATGAAATCCTCCTCATGAAGAAACCTGCCTAGCTTAAGAGGAGGAACAGTCTTCAGAGAACTTTGGATCCTGCTGTAGAGCTTTAGTAGACCAGGCAAGACCTGGGGCCCTTTACTGAACTCCCTTACTCCTCGCCAGAGTGATCACCCTCCCTCCCCTCTCCCTCACCCTCAAAGCCTAGGCCAAATACAATATTGTAAAGTAATTAGCCTCCAACTAATAAAAATAAATGGAAAAAAAAATAAAATATCTGTGTTTGGAAAGTTTATGTCCTGCGTACACAGCAGGCCTACTACAGGCAAGCTAAGTTGCTAGTAGCTGATTCTCTCTAGGCAAGCCTCTTTCTTAGCAGGAGGGAATTTGGACAAAGGAGCAGTGGAGACTTCTTCCTCTAAAGCAATATATAAATACTCTCTACAGTGTCTTTGGCAGGCATTCTTTGGTAATTCATTTTCTGCTTAAACCTGTCTGGCGTGAGGTGGCTCTTGCTTCCTTCCAAAATAGACTCATCTATCACTACATTGTACCAATTATAAGAAAGTCCTATGTTATGTGGAGGTGAACCAACACCCCTCTCATGCCTTCCATTCATTCTGCCTAATTCTGTGCTCTGAGGTTACCCAGAATATGTCCACTCTTCTTCCACAAGATGGCCTTCTAGAGATTTATAAACAACCATTTTCAAGGTACAGTATAGTTCCTGGCACAAGAGTATGTACTCAGTATATTTTACTATTATTCTTGTCATCATGTATACACTATTTTCTTCTTTTATGTTAAATATCCTACACCGATTTTCAACCATTCTTTAAAAATCTCACTTTTCTGCTTGTTCTCATTTGGACAAGCAAATAAATAAAATAAAACTTTATTGATGTCCCTCTTCAAATATGCTTAGAACTGAGCAGTTACTCCAGATGAGGTTTGACCAACAAAGAATAAATATGGTGCTGTGACTTCCTTTGTTCTAGACACTGTAATTCTATTCATTTACCTTAGGGTGACATTTGCATTTTGGAAGCCACATCATACTGTTTGTTGGATCCCTTTTGGTCTTTTACATGTGAGCTGTGTTTCAGCCTGATGTCATATATCACATATTTCTATAATAGCTATTTCTTTACAGTTGAAGCATAGGACTTTGCATTTATCTCTATTTAATTTTATCTTTTAAAACATGTATTTATTGGCATATTCTTCAGGTAGTTATTTAGCTCCATTCCTTTGGTGCCAGAATTCTGGTCCTGCTGTTACATTGATTTTTTTTTTTCCAGATCCATTTTCTGTTTTAGGGTTTCTGACCTTGGAATCCAGTTGAACATTTGTTTGAGATGTTTGAAAAGTCACTCAGTTAAGTAGATTACTATAGTATAGTAATAAAAGTGGAACTTAGTTACTCGTTATTAGCAGAGTTTCCTGAATGATAATCCTATATGCCCTCTTTTCTTTTCCATTATAGTTTATTACAGGATATTGAATATAATTTCCTGTGCTATACAGTAGGACCTTGTTGTTTATTCATTCTATATATAAAAGCTTACATCTGCTAACCCCAAACTCCTAATCCATCCTTCCCCCATTCCCTCTTCCCCTTAGCAACCACAAATCTGTCTATATGCTCTCTCTTAAATTCAGTATCATAGATTACTAACAGTTTAATTTGTAGTATTTTGTCCCATGTATGAGGGACTATATAAACCTATTTCTAATCTATAGTAGCTATGATGTCCTATATATTTAATACATTGTGCCTTTGAATTGTGATTTAAAATGAAAGAGACAGGGATGATTCCCTATAAGCTTTGCCTCACCACATCACCTCTTGCCATTTTAACCTTTTAGAGGAGACAGTAAAAGAAGGGAATGTTGAAAATATAAAATAAGAGAAGAGGAAAAGAGGTAGTGAAAAGGAAACACAGGAACTATTGAGTTGGCCAAAAAGTTCATTCATGTTTTTCTGTAACATCACTTTTTGGCCAACCCAATAAATTAAATCTAAAATACTCTATGGCCTGTTTACCAGTCCTACCTCATGTGCTATGTAAAATCATGTCTATACTTCTACTATCTTTATCACATATTAACAAATCTTTTTTTTAATAGGTGATATGTGGGGGAGATTTTGGACAAATCTGTACTCTTTGACAGTCCCCTTTAAACACAAACCAAGCATAGATGTTACTGAAAAAATGAAGAACCAGGTAAGAAGAAGACACCTTGAAAACTAAATCCTCAACCTCATTCCTTTGTATGCTACCTTTCTCTTCTTATGTTATAAAGTCATGTAAATGAGAAAAATTTCAAGCTATTTTAAGTTTATTTCTTATGTAGGTGTCTTTTCATAAAAAAGTAGTTTACAATGACAGTGACATTAAGTACCTAGAATAAGTATGGCATTGATCTTGCTGAGAGTAACTAAAAGTGGAGATGACCTGGTTTTCCATTAAGCAATAAAATGTGGAATTGTGAACTTATGATTCTTTCTAAAGTTAGTCATTGCTATGTAGTCAGTAACCTCTATGAATAGGGGGAAAAAAGGATATCTTTAGGAGATTTTTGCATATTAAAAATCATTATTGTTAAAGATACCATAAGAGTCTGCAATGGTTTGCAAAGAAACTTTTTGTTACCATCTTGGAATAATTGTTTTAATTCTCTGTGTTCCCTTCCATTGATGAAAGCATATTATAGTTGTAATTATTTTTTCTTTATCGAGCTAATACTCTACAATTCTGGGTAGAATCTATAATCATACATCTATTAGCTGTGTAAAATTTTTCCAGATCGTTGCACTGTGATTTACGTTAGTATTTATGCATTGCTTGTGAACAGTTTTAAATCTGTAAGCAACTACGCAATGAACCCCTTCACTTGCATAACATATTCCTGAGATAAGTCCATAGCAGAATGAAAACGTGAAGCTTCAAGAGCCCCCAAACTCCTGCAGCTGTTCTAGCCCCATTTTACAATTGAGTAGCAGCAAGGGCTCATTTTTATATACCTCCATAGCCTGTCTATGGTGTTTTCACACCTACCATCTCTCCTAATGTTATGTTTACAACAAATCTATGAGACTCTCAGGGCAGATATTGTGATAGTTCCATGTCATAGGTGAGGAAACTGAGGCTTGGGTAAATGATTCACCCAAAGTCACAAAGACAGTCAGTGGCAATTAAGGTTGGAACCCAGAATTTGCAGTATTTCCAGTCTGGTTTTCTACCCATTCATTCTTCATTCAACCAATATTAACTGTGCTTGCCAGTCTACACTCTTTTGGTATACGTTCATTTTTCCTTAAGAATACCTTAGTCACCAATAGCAGTATTGTCTGACGTTAAGCCTTTAAAGGTAAAAAACAATCCATTGTGTCTCTTATACCCAGTTTCATATTTTCATGGCGGACATGGGAGAAGAAATTAACTGGTTTTTAAGATCAGAGGAAATTTTCTGTGTCACTAAAAGGTGATTCATGAACTATCTGCCAGTTATACAAATTTAGTTTGACTGATGTATGGGCTTTATCTCCAAAGAAGTCTTGGTCAGCTCCAGGGACACTGGTTCCCAGAAAGATTTGCTGAATGGCAGGCACCTTCTGCTGCCCTTCTGCAGTTCCAGAATATTCTGAAAGTTTAGGTTCCAATACAGACTGTGAAGCCAAGGCCTAGCTACCCACTGGCTGCTGGGTCACATGTGGGCCTTTTTTACTTCGAAAGCATGTGACTTCATGTTTGCTTTATTGTTTGTGTCTTCCTCTGACACAAACACTAATAATCCCCAGCCTAATACTGGGGCCTTGTTCACTGAAAGAACTCAATCAAGAGTTGTTGTCTTGAGTTGAACAGTTTTTAGCAAAGAGAAGGTTGTTACTACTTGTGTTTATACCTGGAACATAAAGAATAAAGGCAGAAAAATTCATACATAGTCACAGTCTACTCCTGACATTTTAATGCACTTCTTCATTAAAATTATACTATATAAGTATTTCACATATTTTATCTTCTCACTATTATTTTAAAAAATCAATAAAAATTCTTTATAAATTCAATCTATTTAGGTTTTCCATTCCACAAAGGCATCATTATTTATTTAGCCATTCTGGAGGCTGTTTCCACTTTTCCCTCTATTAAAAATTATTTTGTAACACTTATACAATTTGTCAAATATATTTTAATTGAAAAATAGTAATAAAAATCATTTAAAATATAATTCTTTGACCTAATTTCTGAGAATTTCCTAGGTTAGTTCGCTAGAGACTGGATTACTGAGACAAAGAGTATAAACACTGTGAAAGCTGTCTGTACATGTTACCAAATTGCCTTTCAGAAAGGCTCTGCCTTTGTACATACCGAACAAAAGAATGCTGTGATTTTAATGCTACAATTAAATGCTGTTCTTTTTCTCCCCCAGTCCTGGGATGCAGAAAGGATATTCAAGGAGGCCGAGAAGTTCTTTGTGTCTATCAGCCTCCCTCACATGACTCAAGGATTCTGGGACAACTCCATGCTGACTGAGCCAGGCGATGGCCGGAAGGTGGTCTGCCACCCCACAGCGTGGGACTTGGGGAAGGGTGACTTCAGGTAGTGAGACTGACGTTCACACTGCCAGTAGTCAAACGGGAGACAATGGAGGGATGAGGATGAATTTGGATTCCTTGTCTGCTTCTCTGAGCACTGAAGAGAGGAGTGAATTTTCCTTTAATAGAGGCTGGGAGTCCATGAGACCACATCTCGGTTTCCAAGGAAAAGGGGATTGTCATCAGGCCCTCAATTGCACCTTTAGACAGTTTACCTTGTCTGAAATAATATGCACTCATGGTCATAAGTATGGTGGTGCCCCCATTAGGAAAGGCTTGGTGTGAAGATTTATGGAAGATGGAATATATGAATCAGACATTAATCCCCCCTCCCTGTTTCTTTCTTTTGAGTGAACTAAGACAAGTGGATAGAAAATCTGGTATGTATCATAGGAGAAACACAGAGAGTACTTAAATCGTCTCTTTAGGCTTTGCAGGTCTCTGCTGCAACTACTCGTGTCTGCCCTTGTGGCATGAAAGCAGCCAGAGACGATACAGAAACAAGTGGTTGGGGCTGTGTCACAGTAAAGTCTAATTTATCACAAGTGGCCAGCTGCAGGCCAGAACTTACTGACTCCAGTACTAGGGTAAGGTTGGAAAGTGAGGACGTGTATATAAGCTTCCTAGCACAGGATCTTACACATAGTAGACATTAAGTAAGTACCTATTCTTATAATTGTGTCAAAGAGAATAGAGAAAAACCAAAGTTAGAAAAAGAGGTCATATTGGGTGTATAAAGGAGATTGAGTTTGTTCCTGAGCACTGAGAGTCCTTAAAGGGTATTTATCAGGGGGATGGTGTGCTCAGAGTGGTGGGAAAATGACAACACCTACTGAAATATGACCCCTCCACTCACCTGCCTGAAACTGCTCTTGCCAAGTTGAAAAGGACTGGTATGTAATTGCCAAATGCAGTCTTTGGGCCACAGCAGCATGAGGCAGTGTTGGTTGGTTGTCTTTGACCTGTTGTTTTTCACTAGTGTCTGCATTGTCCTCCCTTCCGGACTTCTTTGACTTCTCTCTCTGTCTCCTTTTCCTCTCTCCACCCTGTACATCCCGGGGCCTCCTGGGGTTTTGTCCTTGGCCCTCTTTCCTTGCCATCCTACACTAGCTTCATGGGCCATCACATCCACTCCCCTAATTACATGCTAATGATTCCCAAGTGTCAATTTCTAGCCCCCCCCCCTTTTTTTTTGACTGCTTCTCTGTCCTAACTGTCCCCAGCTGCTGGCTGTGTCCCCATTCTTTTCTCAAGCCATCCTCATTGAACACTTCTAGGAAGGTCAGTTCTTGTCCCTTCCTGCCATCTACCTGGCAAACTGCTGTGCTTTAATCAAGGTCCAGCTTGCTCATTGCATCTTGAGTCATGCCATTCCCAGTGCTTCCAGAAGACTAGGCCTGCATTTACTCATCGTTATGGCCAAGGCCATGCCTGCTGATCACTTGTAGAGTACTTGCCTCAGAGTTTTCATAGTAGAAGACTCTGTTTGTCTTCCTTTCTATTAGTCTGTGAGTAGGAGGAAAGGATTCAGCCCTGCCCATCACTTTATGTTGAGCACCTAGAACAGTTTCTAGAACATATAAGGTAGGTCCTCAAGATTCACTGGTCAATACATCTTGGAAATGTGATCCATGCTATAGAAATCCCATATAACTCTTATGATGAATAAGCGAAATTCAGGGGGGCTCATGTTAATCTTGCCCATTTTTGTTGAGGATCAAGATGTGCACGAAGGTCACCATGGATGATTTCCTGACCGCGCATCACGAGATGGGCCACATCCAGTATGACATGGCGTATGCCGCACAGCCCTACCTGCTCAGAGACGGGGCCAACGAAGGCTTCCACGAAGCTGTTGGGGAAATCATGTCACTGTCTGCAGCGACACCTCACTATCTGAAAGCACTTGGTCTTCTGGAACCTGATTTTTATGAAGACAATGGTATGCACATTTTTCTCATGGCTTCTTTTGGGTATTCTTTAGTCTGACATGGGCAAAGGTATTTATTGCCATGCATAGGATATATTTAATTTTTGCCATATAAAATATAATGTATTTGTGGGGAACTGGGAATTGCTTCTGGTTAAAAAAAAACAGTATATAACATAACATGCCAAGTTTTGTTTTTGTGTCTTTGAGACGAGGTAACTAAGTGAATGATCTTGGGACTCTAAGAATCATTTAGCAGAAAACTTTTATTTTACTTTACTTGTTGTTGTTGTTTAGTCACTCAGTCATGTCCAACTCCTTGTGACCCCATGGACTGTAGCCTACCAGGCTCCTCTGTCCATGGAAATTTCTAGGCAAGAATACTGGAGTGGGTTGCTGTTTCCTTCTCCAGAGGATCTTCCCTACCCAGGGACGGAAACTGTGTCTTCTGCATTGGCAGGTGGATTTTTTATCACTCAGCCACCAGGGAAGCCCAGAATATTTTTTGAAAGATGCTAAAACAGACCCACAGAACTGAAATGCCTTATCCAAGGTCACCTAGCTAGTTAGTGTCAGAGTTCAGATTGAATTCCCCAGTTCTACGTAAAAACCTCAATGATGGAGCTGGAACAGATTCTAAAAATCACTTTGTAGAGGAAGCAAGCTGAAGGCATGAGAGGGAAAATAACTAGCCCAAGGTCAAAAAACAACATGGCAGAACCAGAACCAAAGACCTAATCTACAACTTTCCCCATAATTTTATGGGAATATTATGGGAGTTCTTAAGGAGCAGGTGGTAGAATACAAAGATTGGAAGAGACGGAAACATTTTTTTTTCATCTAGCTGAAGCATGAATTTGTCCCATAACATCCCCTCAGATCCAGGCCATCCTTCAGCATCTTTGTTTGAGGCAGCCTTTTTCTCTTTGGATGATCTGGACTTGATGGAACCCAACAAAACTCACGTGATCCAGATTTTTTTTTTCTGTGAGGATTCTTTCTTGTAAAAGAAGGACACTTAGAGCCAAATATGTTCTTCTTTCCCATGTTTTTCTCTCCCCTCATTTTAGCCATTTGGGACATAAACATCAGCTCTGCTGACTGGTACATTTAGTCAATGAGGTCAAGGTCGTAAGCTCCATCTTTGTGTGGGCAGTTCACTTTGCCTTGACTTCCGACTCCACACCTTGACGATCTCACAAGTACCTGGGAGTAGGTCACTGTAAAGCCTTCATCATGTCTGAAAAAGTATAAGCACAGACCCAGTGGGTAATAGACAAGTAGCAGTATCCTCCCAGGTACTGCAACAGAGGAAAGGGCTTTCACAGTAACCACACCTGTTGCCTAATTTTAAATTATCATTCTCAAGTCAATTCACAGAAAAGTGTTTTATCATTTTTTAATATTCCTTGACAGCAGGCAAGGATGATTAAATCACTGGTTTGAAAAACTCCTGCTTCTTTCCTTGGCTCTGCTCCTGATCTGTGAATTATATTTGACAAAATAAAATCCTTCATTCCTTCTTTTTCTCTTTCTTTCTCCCTCTCTTCCTTTCTTCTTCCAAAAGTGTTTACTGAGCACTTACTATGTGTAAATCATTTTTAAAGACACTAGAGATACAGTGATGTGCCAAATAGATAACGGCCCCCTGGTTACATTCCAGTGAGCTGCATTTATACAGTAGGTATCAGCTCCACTGTCCTTTGACACCACTGCTGCTGCTGCTGCTGCTAAGTTGCTTCAGTCGTTTCCGACTCTGTGCGACCCTATGGACAGCAGCCCACCAGGCTCCTCTGTCCCCAGGATTCTCTAGGCAAGAATACTAGAGTGGGCTGCCATTCCCTTCTCCATTTACACCACTAATAAAGGATAAATGAAATAACATAATTTGTTAAAGCATTTTAAACTCTCATAAGGAAGATATTTCTAAGGCCTGAGGAGGCCTTACAAATAGCTGTGAAAAGAAGAGAAGTGAAAAGCAAAGGAGAAAAGGAAAGATATTCCCATTTGAATGCAGAGTTCCAAAGAATAGCAAGGAGAGATAAGAAAGCCTTCCTCAGTGATCAGTGCAAAGAAATAGAGGAAAACAATAGAATGGGAAAGACTAGAGATCTCTTCAAGAAAATTAGAGATACCAAGGAACATTTCATGCAAAGATGGGCACAATAAAGGACAGAAATGGTATGGACCTAACAGAAGCAGAAGATATTAAGAGGTGGCAAGAATACACAGAAAACTGTACAAAAAAGATTTTCATGACCCAGATAATCATGATGGTGTGATCACTCACCTAGAGCCAAACATCCTGGAATGTGAAGTCAAGTGGGCCTTAGGAAGCATCACTACGAACAAAGCTAGTGGAGGTGATGGAATTCCAGTTGAGCTATTTCAAACCCTAAATAGATGATGCTGTGAAAGTGCTGCACTCAATATGCCAGCAAATTTGGAAAACTCAGCAGTGGCCACAGGACTGGAAAAGGTCAGTTTTCATTCCAATCCCAAAGAAAGGCAATGCAAAAATGTTCAGACTACCACACAATTGCACTCATCTCACATGCTAGTAAAGTAATGCTCAAAATTCTCCAAGCCAGGCTTCAGCGATATGTGAACCAGATGTTCAAGCTGGGTTTAGAAAAGGCAGAGGAACCAGAGATCAAATTGCCAATATTTGCTGGATCATAGAAAAAGCAAGAGAGTTTCAGAAATTATCTATTTCTGCTATATTGACTATGCCAAAGCCTTTGACTGTGTGGATCACAATAAACTGTGGAAAATTCTGAAAGAGATGGGAATACCAGATCACCTGACCTGCCTCTTGATAAATCTGTATGCAGGTCAGGAAGCAACAGTTAGAACTGGACATGGAACAGCAGACTGGTTCCAAATAGGAAAAGGAGTACGTTCAAGGCTGTATATTGTCACCCTGCTTATTTAACTTATATGCAAAGTACATCATGAGAAACACTGGGCTGGATGAAGCACAAGCTGGAATCAAGATTGCCGGGAGAAATCAATAACCTCAGATAAGCAGATGAGATTACCCTCATGGCAGAAAGTGAAGAAGAACTAAAGAGCCTCTTGATGAAAGTGAAAGAGGAGAGTGAAAAAGTTGGCTTAAAACTCAACATTCAGAAAACTAAGATCATGGCATCTGGTCCCATCACTTCATGGGAAATAGATGGGGAAACAGTGCAAACAGTGTCAGACTTTATTTTTTTGGGCTTCCAAATCACTGCAGATGGTGATTGCAGCCATGAAATTAAAAGACACTTACTCCTTGGAAGGAAAGTTATGACCAACCTAGATAGCATATTAAAAAGCAGAGACATTACTTTGCCAACAAAGGTCCATCTAGTCAAGGCTATGGTTTTTCCAGTAGTCATGTATGGATGTGAGAGTTGGTACTATAAAGAAAGCTGAGTGCCAAAGAATTGATGCTTTTGAACTGTGGTGTTGGAGAAGACTCTTGAGAGTCCCTTGGACTGCAAGGAGATCCAACCAGTCCATCCTAAAGATCAGTCCTGAGTGTTCATTGGAAGGACTGATGTTGAAGCTGAAACTCCAATACTTTGGCCACCTGATGCGAAGAGCTAACTCATTTGAAAAGACCCTGATGCTGGGAAAGATTGAGGGCAGGAGGAGAAGGGGATGACAGAGGATGAGATGGTTGGATGGCATCATCAACTCAATGGACATGGGTTTGGGTGAACTCCGGGAGTTGGGGATGATGGACAGAGAAGCCTGGCATGCTGCAGTCCATGGTGTCGCAGAGTTGGACATGACTGATTGACTGAACTGAAGGAAGATATCAGTAAATTTAAAGTTCATGGTACTTCTGATTATCCTGGATAATCAGAGGAGGGAGGCTGTTTTTTCTTTGTTTTTTTTTTTTCTTCCCTGGTTTACTGGCTTTTGGCCACATCTGTTTAATATCCATTTATTTAGCAAAGACTCACACAGGGCATCGTGTAGCAGATACCAGTTTAGGTATACAGTCTTGAATGAGACATTGATAGTAACTGCCTTCATGGAGCTTACAAGAATAAACAGTATGACTAGGAAAGCATATGAAATAGCCCTACTTAGCTCTGACAAGAGGTAGTTAAGGAAGGCAACTGAAACTAATGCAAAAAAGAGGGTTACTCGTGGATTTATTTAATCTATTCTATCCAAGGCTTCACCCTACTTCAAATCCCTCAGCTGAGAAAATGAATAAATACATATTATTATGTCCACTGTCAATATTTCTCATGTGATCATGCTTATAGTAAGTATATCTTGAGGAATAATATCTTGAGATTAGGAAATTATTGGACACAAAATGTCTACTGTCATCCTCATCTTAATATTTATCCTTTCCCATTTTCCTTTCAGAAACAGAAATAAACTTCCTGCTCAAACAAGCACTTACAATTGTTGGAACTCTACCATTTACTTACATGTTAGAAAAGTGGAGGTGGATGGTCTTTAAGGGTGAAATTCCCAAAGAGCAGTGGATGGAAAAGTGGTGGGAGATGAAGTAAGTCAGTGAATATGCACGCAATCAGTAAAATGTTTTCTCATGGGTTTGCTGTTTATTTAAAAACATCTAATTGGCCTATATAGACACACACACACTCAAATTAACTACTTTCTTTTTATTAAGTATCCATTTGGGTGCCTTCTCAGATAACATTTCCTTGGCCTTGCCTACTCCCTCAAAAGCAGGGTCAAGTGACGAAATTTCTCATGCTCTATCTTTTTACATGTTGAGGCACCCATTAAACTCTGATATTATTTAGGAAGTAATCAATGTGTTCATTTTCATTTTTTATTTTGTCCATTCTTTGAAACAAAAATTAATAACCCCGTATTTTAGGTAGGTAAAGCACCAGGGATCCAAGGCTGATTGTTTGCACCAGGGATCTGAGGCTGATCGTTTCTGATGTTCTCTTTGACTTCCAAGAGCTTTTAGTTTATGGACGAATGTGGAAAATGAAACCACTGCAGTGTGTTGAATTGTGATGGAGGGTGTGGGGATCCGTGAGCATCCAAGGGGAGATCCAAAGCCCTGGCCAGTGAGTCAGATGAGGAGAGACATTCAAACTGAGGTTTGAGAACAATGTGGGAGTTAACCAGGTGTACGTAGAAGGGAAAGGAGAGAATTCCAAGCAAGTGGGAGCCTGCCGCATTTGGGCAATGGATGGTGATGCCTTTCAATAGTTTCAGTGCTACGTCATTCTCACTATACCCCAAGTGCTTTGCACAGGGCCTGGCTCAGACAAGTATGAAATAGTGATGAAAGTACTACTGAAGAAGATGGAAGAAAAGCGATCTCCCCACCATATTAGTCAGACTCCTGTTAATGATTTTTCTTTATTTTTCCTTTTTGGAGAGAAGATCTACAATTATAATATTTAGCCCCACATTCATAAGTTGAAGTCAGTGCCACTATTCTGCTAAGATTCTTTCTGTTGACATAAATCCTCCATGGAAGAAGGAGACAGCATCTCTAATAACTGTCTCTAGCATTTAAGTATTACCAAAATTATGTCTATCATGATCCCACATTCAGAAAGGACAAATGTATGCAAACAATGCCAAATACATGGTTTCTGCACCTTTTTATCCTGATTAAATTTTTGACCTCTTTTAGTTTATTTCCAAAGGTACATGGAATCAGGCCCTTAAAATGATTCATTGTACTCTATTCAGGTAATAAGTCCACATGAAGTCTTTTCTTAGCATTGGGGATTGTGGCTGGCCCTGGAACTATAAAGATGACCAAAACACAGCCCTGCCTGCTAGGTGCTGAAGTCTCCAGGGCAAGAAGGAGCTGTATGTGAATAATTATAAAACAGAGAGAGAAATGACAAAGGAGGCAGAGCTAGAGAAGGCCTAGGGAGCTGGAGGGCTTGCTGTGAGACAGGTGCTTGGGGTCAGGGGCAGGGCTCATAGACGAGGGGGCATTTGAGCTGGCCTTGAAGAATCAGTAAGGTTTCAATTTTAGAAAATTCTGCCTACCAGGAGCCCATAAAATGGTGCAGGAGAGGAATTTTTAGGACTTTCATTGTATGGTTTGGTCACATAATACACTTTATGAAATTGGTGTTTTGATGATACAGCTATTCTTCAATGGTATAGACTGGCTAAATTAACAAAAAACAGAGATGATTACATGATGGGGTTTTTTTTTTTCTCATGATGGGCTTTATTCTGTAATTCTTTACACTGTTTCAATTTCACCTGACAAAAAATTCCAATAGAAATGCCATTGGCTGATAGCACTGCACAATGGCACCATCTATACTTTCTCTTGATGAGCGACCCACAGCTAATATACCTTCTTTTTCCTCCGAAGGCGAGAGATAGTTGGAGTGGTGGAGCCTCTGCCTCATGATGAGACATACTGTGATCCTGCGTGTCTGTTCCATGTGGCTGAAGATTACTCGTTCATCCGGTAAGTGACAGTTTTCTTCTGTTTCACTTCTAGAATTTGTAAACAGAGTGACAACTTTAACATCTCTATCTCCATTCACCTCCCCCTTAGAACCTCAAAATAGATGATCGGTTTCAATTCTTTGTAACTGAACATGGTGTATGGAGTTCAACAAAAGTTACATGAAATCCTTTTCTCCATGAACAGGGAATTTATAGTCTCCTTGGGAGCAGTAAAAATGTTTCTATTTGTCTCCTTGTTACTGGCAGAGTTCAGGGGGATTATAATAGAGCATTTTTAACTTGAAGTCCCAAAATCTATGTTCTTCACCCATTAGCTCCAGATCTTGAATTTGCTGAGTCTCAGTTTCTTTATTTGTAAAGTAGAAATAATATTGTTGATTTGCCAGAGGGATCAATTTTGGCATAAGTGTGTGAAAAGGCTATAAATTGGTAAAACACAATACAAATGTGAGCTCACATTTAACAAGATAATTCTGCCTTTTTTTCAACTGATACATAAATGCAAGTATGATGAGTCTATAGGGTTTGTGTTTGGGTCTTTCTTGAGTGAAAAGAGGTTTAACTGATACTTCTTTGGTTACTGGGGCCTCAAAATTTAAATATATGTCCCAGTCTGTGACTTAACCACAGAAACTACACACGGGACAGCTCTTTTCTTTTCCTTTATCTCTTTTACAGGTATTACACGAGGACCATTTATCAATTCCAGTTTCATGAAGCCCTTTGTAAAACAGCTAACCATGAAGGTGCCCTGTTCAAATGTGATATCTCAAATTCCACTGAAGCTGGGCAGAGGCTGCTGTAAGAGATACTTCAAAAACATTGAACCTCTCATCCTATTTAATGTTACTCATTTCCATGCCTAGGTTTGAATTTGATTTCTTTGTTCCAAAAAAGAAAATTTGGGGACTCAAAATGTCTTCATCCATGAATTAAATGTTTGTTTTGTGATCACACATGAACCTGGATCCTGTGATGGCTACTCAGGCCACTTCCTCTCCCCATGTCGTAACTACAGAGCTCTCTTTGTAGTAACCAGGGGGAGGAGAGATTGAAAGATGAATACATCTTTTACATGCCTTCTTGTCTTATTTGCCAGGAGCAAACAGTCAAACCAAAGAGGAGTAACCATAGATTGTACATGTAAACAGAGGTACATCTGGAATCCTTCCAAAGGCACTGAACCCACCTCCCCCAGCTTTTTTTTGTTTTTTTTTGTTTTTTTTTTTTTATGTAGCCAAATGCTGAGCCTTGGAAAATCGGAACCCTGGACCTTAGCATTGGAAAGTATTGTGGGGATAAAGACTATGGATGTAAAACCCCTGCTCAACTACTTTGAGCCCTTGTTTACCTGGCTGAAAGAGCAGAATAGGAATTCATTCGTGGGTTGGAGCACGGAATGGACTCCATGTGAGTAGATGGCGTTGGCACATTTCTAATGGCCCTTTTTCTGCTTCCCTAGTCCTCTCTGGCCCTAGTCTCATGGGACTTACACAGTTGAGTGTGTTCTCCCTCTACTCATCCCCTGTACTGTGGTGGCAGATGCCATTTTCTCTGAGAGGAAACACATTTGTTGAGCACCTACTGTATATCTGACACAGTGAAAACTTCCCCCCTCTTGTTTTCAATCTGCTTTACTAGCCCCATATTTAAAATAAAAGAGTCTAACACTGTATGTGGTTAGTGTTCTAACCCACTGTATGTGAATCCTGCTCTTCAAAGAAAGGCAAATATGTTTAATAATTTTAATGCAATCCCCTCTTCTTTCTGGCAGTTACATTCATATTCTAAACAGCTTGTTTATATTGTCATTTCCCCATTGCTCAGTTTTAGACATGCACTTCTGCCTACTCTTCTGCCTCCATTTCCTATTCTCCCAATGAAATTTAACATAATTTTTAGTAAAGAAATTATCAATATTTGCGTCATTACACCTGCAGAACCAAGTAATATACTATTTTATATCTTTTTTAATGTAGCTTTTTGTTTGTCCTGAAGTTTCTATTGCCTCATTTTTTTGCATACCTAATTTGCTGTCTATGCTATATTCTTCTTCTCCAACTATTCCAACGTATCTATTCTTTTCAGTCTCATTTTTCCTAAAGAACTCCCTCTTAGAGTCCTCCTGTCTCAATCTGGACCACAGTTTTCATCCTGAGTCATCCCTTCGCTGCTGTCCTGGGTTGAATCCACTCCTTCCTGGATTCCATGTCTTCTTTCATGAATTCCCTCCTGTTTTGCTGCAGCACGGCCTCCAAGTGACTTTCTAAGCAAGAGCTCATGGGGTAGGAGCATCAGCTATTCCCCCAAGTGGCTATAACCAGACCTAGACTTTCATTTTCCTTGTTTTCAGTCCAGTATCTTCTTCCACTCCCTGCTGTACTCGAATCCCAGGCCTCTCCTGGATTCTCTGGGGGGTCTCTACTGCTTGTGTGTACACGTTATGCCACGACTTCCTGACCCTTGAGAAAGCATTTACCACTCCTCCATAACTTCTCATTTTCCAAAGGAGTGTTTATACCTTTAAAAAATTCCTTTACTATCACTTTACTGGGATCTTGGGAAAGGAAGGAAATAAACACACATGGTCAATCTGCTGTCTGTAACAACAGTCTGTTATTTCTCTTTAATCAGATTCTGACCAAAGCATCAAAGTGAGGATAAGCCTTAAATCAGCTCTTGGAAAAAATGCTGTGAGTATTCTAGATAGCGCATCTATAACTTTCAGTGCATTCCCTTTTTTAGGGCACAACAAACCCATTTCAGGGCAGTTGAAAAGATGAAACGGCACATGGTTCTCTTAAAAAGCCCTAGATTCTGGCCTCTGGCATTTGAGTTGGTTTTTTCAGTAATACATTCCTTGTTGAATTGGCTAAGCCTCTGTTTTCCTTGTGACTCTGAAGGTATTATGAAGATCAGTGAGAAAACATTTAAAGTATCAAATACCTACCCTCCCAATTCACTCTGATCACAATTACTTGTATTTTTTTAAAATATATTTATTTATTTATTTGGCTTTTCTGGGTCTTAGTTGATGTGTGGGATCTTTAGCTGCAGCATGCAAACTCTTAGTTGCGGCATGTGGGATCCAGTTCCTTGACCAGGGATTGAACCAAGCCCCCTGCTTTGGGAGCCTGGAGTCTTAGCCACTGGATCACCAGGGAAGTCCCCATTACTTGTATTTGAGGAAGAGGACATGTTTATATTTTTAGAGACTGCTATTAGAAATATTGTAGGCAGTTTGGCTTTGTTTTGTCTTAGTCAATCATCTAGGTACTAGAAGCTTGTTTTAATCTTAGACCCCAGCCTTGGACCTGCTTAATCAGAATCTGCACAGTAAAGGCTGGGAAGCAACAAGTTAGACCACTGTTTCTCAAGCCTGGCTGCACACTGGAGTCATTCACGATGTTCTTTAAAATATTAATGCTTCAGTCCCATTCCCAGAGATTCTGACTTACTGCTCTGAGGTGTGGCATCAAAACCCACTCCAGTATTCTTCCCTGGAGAATCCCATGGACAGAGGAGCCTGGCGGGCTACAGTCCATAGGGTCACAAAGAGTTGGACATGACTGAAGCGACTTAGCATGCATGCATCTGGCATCAAGTCATCAAATTTCCCCAGGTGATTTTGATCACAGCACAGTTTGAGAACCACTGAGGCAGAGATGCATTTCTGGACAACAAAAAGTTTTACAGAAAATCAGATTATTTACACCTTCATGTGAATTACTTTCATCAGCTGTTGCTTTCTCCTAAACACCACCTGTCTCAGGTTATCCAGTTTGAAGCAATGTGTTTTGGGGAAAAAGGAGAGGAGAGGGTTGCCCCAGGCAGATGGAGATCAAAGGCATGGATGGAAGTGTGGCAGCCAGGAGGCTTTGCAGGATTAGAGAGCAACCTGGCATTACTGGATAAAACAGTCCAAGGCGCTACAGCTAACTGTCCTTTTCACTGGATAGGGTCAAAGGTTGCATTTCTACCCCCATACTTTTCTTGGGAAGTTAACTGTTGTCCAAGGCTCCACAGTAGTTGTAGTGTAATTTTCATATAAAAGCTAAACATCTAAATATAAATAACATGTCATCGTTGTTGTTTAGTCACTAAGTGATGTTTGACTCTTTGTGACCCCATGGACCGTAGCCTCCAGGCTCCTCTGTCCATGGGATTCTCCAGGCAAGAATACTGGAGTGGGTTGCCATTCTGTTCTCCAGGGGATCTTCCCAACCCAAGAATCAAACCTGGTCTCCTGCATTGGCAGGCGGATTTATTACCACTGAGCACCCAAGGAAGCCCATAGTAGGAGTAAAAAATGAAGATTTAAGAAACAAGTATAAAATGGAGGTGTATCACTTCTCAAACTCTGAAAGTTCAAGTTCCTATTTCTTAGCAATCATTGTCTCTGGGGTTATTTCTCCTTCTGTCCTATTTTTATTAGCTCTTCCTTGGACTGATAAAATTTAATTTTAATTTCAAGTGTCCAGTAGATCAGGGTTCTTTTCAATTATCTTCTTTTTTCTTGACATGTTTTTCCCCATGTTCTCTTTCCATGCAGTGAGGGATTAGTAAACAGTCTTCAGAGGGGTTGGTGGTGTAATATTCTGAGGCCCATTCACAGAGCAACAGGCTGCTTTGATGAGAGCGGAGTTATACTTTTAGCCAGAATAACTGTCCAGTTCAAGCTACTTCATAGCAAAGTCCACCTGGATCTTTGATACTATTTTGAGAACTTAGCCTTTACTTTTTTAATATAGAAATAATAACGAGAATATTAGTGCCCATGTTCAGTTCAGTCGCTCAGTCGTGTCTGACTCTTTGTGACCCCATGGACTGTAGCACGCCAGGCTTCCCTGTCCATCACCAACTCCTGGAGCTTGCTCAAACTCATGTCCATTGAGTTGGTGATGCCATCCAACCATCTCATCCTCTGTTGTCCCCTTCTCTTCCCACCTTCAATCTTTAACCCCAGCATCAGGGTCTTTTCCAATGAGTCAGTTCTTCGCATCAGGTGGCCAAAGTATTAGAGTTTCAGCATCAGTCCTTCCAATGAATATTCAGGACTGATTTCCTTTAGGATGGACTGGTTGGATCTCCTTGCAGTCCAAGGGACTCTCAAGAGTCTTCTCCAACACCACAGCCATATTAATAATATTATTATTACTATTAAAGCAACTTTCTCAATACCTGAGTGGTATCAATGTAGCAATCCTTTGAAATCTTTTTTTTAAACAGCTAAAATTTTCTTTTGAAAATGTAACATTTTCAAATTGAAGTATAGTTGATTTAAAATGTGTTTGTTTCAGAGGCACAGAAAAGTGAATGTTATACACATACATATATATTTTTTCAGATTCTTTTCCCTTATAGGTTATTACAAAATATTGAGTATAGTTCCCTGTGCTATACAGTAGGTCCTTGTTGTTTATTTTATATATGGTAGTGTGTATCTGTTAATCCTAAATTCCTAATGTTTCCCCCCCCCCTTTCCCCTTTGGTTTGTTTTCTATGTCTGTGGGTCTATTTCTGTTTTATAAATAACTTTATTTGTATCACTTTTTTTAGATTCCACATATAAGCAATATCATATGATATTTGTCTTTGTCTGGCTTGCTTCACTTAGTATGATAATCTAGAATTGTTTTTCCTAAGAGGGAGAAGAGAGGCAAGCTTTGATGATCTCTACTGCCATCTACTGGAGGAAAGGGTGAATTATTTTTCTCTTTGAACAGGTTTTTCCTGGACTACACAAATTTTACCCAAGCCATTGGTTTAGCACTGGAAAAGAAGAATTACCTTGTTTACAAAAAACTATTTTTTTCCTTTGAACTTGAAGTTTCTTTTTCTTTTACACTTACACATGTCTGAGAACTTACTATAAAAATAGTAAAAGGTCAGCATACTTGTCTACAGTATATGGATGTTTTAACCAAAACCAATGGCACACATAACTCCCATCTATAAACCTGCCCTAGGGTGCTTATTTCAGCTTACTTTAAGTTAAATTCAAAGGACCAGTGAGCCCTGTGGTTCTTAAAGCGTTGGTGCGGGACCAGCAGCGTTAGCACCACGTGGGAGCTTTTAGAGATGCAGAATTCCAGGTCTTCTCTGAGGCTTGGGCCTAGGATTCAGTGATTTGATAAGCTCTCCAGGTGATGCCAGTGCACACTCAAGTTGGAGATCACTGACCTTATGCAGAGCTAGAATCTTTGGCATATTAGACAATTTAAAATTAACACACGTCGGGAAGTCCCCGGTGGTCCAGTGGTTAGAACTCTGAGCTCTGCCTGCTGAGGGTTATTCAGTCCCTGGACTGGGAACTAAGATCTCACAAGATCCCACAGGATGTGTGGCATGGCCAAAAAAAAAAAAAGCTTGTGGATTATCAGGTTTTAATGACCCCATGATCTCTACTGAGCAGTGTTTTTGTTGTGAATTTGCAGTATGAATGGAATGACAACGAAATGTACTTGTTCCGGTCATCTGTGGCATATGCCATGAGAAAGTATTTTTTAAAAGAGAGAAATGAGACCATTCCTTTTGGGTGAGTTGATGTGCTGTGCTCTCAATGAGTATTTCCCTTACTCTTGGATCAGAAAGTTTTATGCTTCAACTTTTATTCACGTGAAATTGAGAAAAACCTCCTAACAACTATTAAACCTCATTGCTGTCCTGGAATTAGGGCCACCTTTTTTTAGGGATGCTTGTGACTTATTTGACTTGTAGATGGAAGAGCTTTGTTATTATTAAATGGCCCTCTCCTCACCTCTTCCCCCCTACCTTCTTTCCCTTTCTTTTCCCCAAATGCTCTCATTCACCCTCAGCACTGAAAACAAAAGGCAGAAATCTCTGCTTTCATTGAGCTTGTATTCTAATGTATCTGCTTAGTGTGTGTATGTGTGTGTGTTATAGACAGTCAACAAAATATATAAGTGAAATATAGTAGAATTTGATGGTGATGAGTGCTAGGGAGAACAGTTCAACAGGAAATGGGCAAGGGAGTGCTTGCTGGTTGTGTGTGTGTGTGTGTGTGTGTGTGTGTGTGTGTGTGTGTGTAGGGTTCCATTTTAACTAAAATGGTCAAGGAAGACCTTGTTAAGTATTTCAACAAATAGCTGAAACAAGAGAGAGAGTCAGAGGTGCAGACCCTGCGGAAAAATGTTGCAGCTTGAAAAATAGCAAGTAGAAAGATCCCGAGGAACAAGCATCCTTCACTTATATTGAAGGAACAGCAAAGAGGCCAGGGTGGCTGGAGCAGAGTGAGCTAATAGAAGACAAATAGGAGATGCAGTCAGGGCCAGACTGGGCCGTGGGGGTGGAAAGGCGAGAAGAAAGTTTGTGTGCGCGCCTCCAAGCCATTCTAAGGCCTTTGGCTTTCCTTCTGCATGAGAAACGCTCTGAACCATGTGATCTGCCTTGGGTTTTTGTTTTGTTTTTTTAGTAAACATTCGTTGTTTTATTTATTTTTGGCTGCACTGGGTCTTCATTGCTGCACGTGGGCTTTCTCTAGTTGCAGCAGGTAAGGGGCTACTCTTAGTTGCAGTGCACAGGCTTCTCATTGTGGAGGCTTCTTGCAGAGCACGAGGCATGTGGGCTTAGTAGTTGGGGCTGGCTGGCTCTAGGGCACAGGCTCAATAGTTGTAGGTGCACAGGCTTAGTTGCTCTGTGGCGTGTGGAATCTTCCTGGACCAGGGATCGAACCCTGTCCCCTGCATTGGCAGACAGATTCTTATCCGCTATAGCACCAGAGAAGTCCCTGCCTTGCATTTTATTAGGATCAGTCTCATCAGCTGTGAGAGCACAGTCTTGTCACATCCTACTATAAACCCCACTCCTCACCCTCACCTGTGGGGGCAACATGACGAGTTTTGCCAGGAGGGGCACAGTTGGAAGATATCGGGGCATCACCTCTGTCCATGGAAGGGAGCCATCTCTGCCCGCCGTATTGTTTATCACAATCCTGGGTCACCAGTGATTCCTCGCTGATTCTTCTGCTGCTTTGTTTGAAATATTTCTAACACTGAAAAAAACTGTGGTTCTTATATGGTAGCAGAACCAATCATGCCAAGACTTGCTCTCACACCTTAGGGAATTGCGTTCATGTGCTTTGGGCAGCGTTAAGGTTATTGGGACAGTTACATCCTTCCATGACGAGCCCTGCTCCAGGGCTCTCCTCTCTACCCTGTGATTGTCCCCCCATCTCCAGCAGAAGAAGTCTTCATTCTCTTCACAGCGTCCTCTGTGCCACCAGGGAAAATGTTTCTTTTGTTTCTCCACAGGGAAGAGAACGTGTGGGTGAGTGACAAGAAACCAAGAATCTCCTTCAAGTTCTTTGTCACGTCACCTAACAATGTGTCTGACATCATCCCTAGAACTGAAGTTGAAAATGCCATCAGGTGATATTTTACTTTCAAATGTAGGATAGAAGGGTGAGGGGGTCCCAATGCAACAACAGCAGTAATGAATGATTTGTGTGTTCCCAAAGGTGCCAGGCACTGTTCTGAATCATTTGAGTGTTTTCCCTCATCTTAAAAACTTGGGTTTTAATTCCAAAAGGATCTCATAGCAAGAGGATTGCCTTCATTGGGTTTCTCCAGATGCAGGTCCTTAGACAAGGATTTGAAAGTAAGTAGTTTACTTGGGAAGTCACCTCAGGAAGAATGGATTGAGGAGTGTGGACAGGAGACAGAATGGAAGGAAGGTAACATGACACGTTATGAGCAAGTTACCACTGTGGGCAGCTAGAACTCCATTCTGCTGGGAATTCTGGGAGATGGTGTGGAACATGCACCTGAATTGTCCCATCAGAGCTGGGGTATTTATTCACCACTTCCCACCAGTCACTGGTTGAGAACTGTGTACAGGCGACAGTAATTCCCCAGCCTTACTGGACTGCAGATAGGGCTGAATCTTGTAGCCTGAGAATGCTCTCAGGCAAAGGCAGCAGGTCCCGGCTGAAGGAAGTCTAACCAGCACGCCCGGAAAATGGTAAATGCAGAGGGTACGTGGGCAGGTGTCGCCATCATCGCCGTAGAGACTTTGATGCAGAATTCATTTAACCAAAGTCTGAAACAAGGCAGGCAGGGACAGGAGTCCTTAGATACTAAATAAGTAAGTTAGTTGCTCAGTCATGTCTGACTCTTTTTGACCCCATGGACTGTAGCCCACCAGGCTGGATAGATGTTGATGTTTCCCCTTGTCATTAAAAAGAGAAGAAAAAAGGCTTAATATACCACTGCTATGGGAAATGCTACTAAATGGCACTCTTGAGCTGCTCATCGTCTTTAGAAGAAGACCCAAGACTTGCTGGGCAGAGTTGGCCTAGAAAATCTGGCTTAGTGGGGTTTACAACCCAAGCACGCCCAGCCTCACTGGCTGCCTCCACAAGACTTGTCTTGGGGGAAAGTGCTAGCTGAGATCATCACGAAGGAGCCCAGCACTCCTGCAAGCTCTGGGGAGTCCTCAAACTTCCTATTTCCAGAGTGACGAGACTCTTTCAGGTGAAGGTTGTGGGGCTTATATGGCTAATGCTGCTTGGATCTCTCTCTCTCTGGCTGGACTCTGACTTCCTGACCTGCACTGTATTCAATGGCAGGAGAATGGGATACCAGACACTTTGGTTTTCAATCTGGAATACTGAACATTTCACTGTTTTTTGTTTTAAAAATAACCTTCATCCTTTTTTCCTCTATAAAATTCGGCCATATCCCAGCCCAGTGCTGGAGAATTTGGCAAAGGCTCCTTCCCTGTGTTCCTCCCCAGAACTGCCATTTATTAGGATGTCAACACCTTTTATGGAAAAGGCAGCTGTTGAGACTTGTGTATAAGGCCTGATTCATTTGTAGAAGAGGTGGATCCGATTTTCCTTTTCCATTATTTGATATAAAGTCATTGTAGACATACCTCGGCAGAAGGGAAATTCTTACCAAACGTGCAACTTTGCCTTTACAACACAGTAGTCACAAATGAACAAATGCCAGCCATCTGCACATTTCCACACTTGCAACCTCATTTTCCAGTGAAGCTATTTCCAAACCTAATCTAGGATCACACAGTATGAAAGAGGTATGATTGTTAAAACTCATATCTGTCAGTGAACCTGGTTATTGACTTTGATTTCACTGCTTCTTTGGATAAGCCTTATCAAATCCTTTTGGAGACAGTGATATAGGAAGTAAATAACTGCACTGTTTTCTTTTGCCTAAGTGTTTTGCTTTTGGGAATAGGTTGTCCCGGAGCCGTATCAATGATGCCTTCCAGCTGGATGACAACAGCCTGGAGTTTCTGGGGATTCAGCCGACGCTGGGACCCCCTTACGAGCCACCTGTCACCATATGGCTGATTATCTTTGGGGTCGTGATGGGAGTGGTAGTGATTGGTATTGTTGTGCTCATCTTCACTGGGATCAGAGATCGAAGGAAGTAAGTGACCTTTCTTGAACTTATCTATCCTAAAACAGAACAGTTTCAGGAAAACTAACTGGGAAAATTTGCATTAAGTCGTAGGTTGTACAAGCCAATTACATATGTGGACAGTTTCACAGCTAAATATTCTTGTGCACCCCCTAGAAGTTTACCAGATTTCATCAGCACTTTGCCATCCTAGCAGGCCCCACCATACAGGAGAGTTCCAGCCTGGGGTTTACTACTGGTATGCCCCAGTAAACTCCATCCTGGCCACAGCATCATTTCCCTACTGCTAAAAGGCACTTTAAGCTCTGCAGTGGTGAGTGAGCTCAGTGGGGATTACCCTTACTGAGGAGTCCTCCTTGGTCTAGAAGTGATCCTAGAGAATGCATTAGTGATGGACTTGAACTGTGAAATCGTTCAAGAATGAGCTCTGAGATTTGCTCCAAATTGCTACGCTTGAATCCTCTGCATCCCTCCTCCCATGGCCCAGATGCCTTACTGTACCCTCAGTTCATGGGTCATGCACCCTCTAAATTGTTCTCGAGTTGAAGATTCAAGTTCACTGCAGCTTTAAATCACCAGAGGCCTGATGTATAGTTGTGTCCTGCCACTAGATTTGTTTTCTGATCTTGAGACAGCATTTACTTTTGTTGGGGTTGTGTAACTGAGGTTAATCATATTTTATAACACCTAACAAAACTCTTTGCACACATTAGGTTGTTTAAATGTGTTCTTTAATTTTTATATGCACTAGTCTGTTTTGCTCAATTTTCTTCACTATTTGTTTCCACAAATAACTTCATTTTTAAAATTAGGCATTGACAAAAATATATTCACATAGTAAAAATGTTTTAAATACAAAAGGATACATAGAGTTTTCCTGTCACTCTTTGCTTCCAAGTTCCCTTCCTAAAGCTGACAAAAATTATCAGTTTAAAAAAATTTTTTAAAAATTGTATAGTTGATTGACAATGTTGTATTAGTTTCAGGTATACAGCAAAGTAATTCAGTTATACATATACACATATCTATTCTTTGTCAGACTCTTTTCCTGTAGAGATTATTAGACAGTAGAGTTCCCTGTGCTATATAGTGGGTCCTTGTTGGTTATCTATTTTATACGTAGTAGTGTGTATCTGTTGATCCCCAAGTCCTTATTTATCCCTCCCCTCCCTTTCCCCTTTGGTAACCATAAGTCTGTGACTCTGTTTCTGAAAAATGCATATTCCAAAGTTCATTCATCAAAGAAATTATTTTTGGGCTCCTCCTTCATGCTATACACTGCATTAATAGAAGCTACACAGAAAAATAAGACTGCTTATGTATTTCTTACATTAACATTAATATAACATTACTTATATTATACAGCAACTGTATAATATATAGCTATGTAATCATGTTCATGTATATAGAAGACGAGATTCAGAGAGGACAAGAACCCTTCTCAAGTTTGCACAGCTAGTCAGGAATGCATGAAGATACACGCTCAATTTCTAAAGCTGGTTGTTGTAGTACAAAGCAGGCCTATCCTGATCTTCATACTTTGGAAATTGGTAATTTAGTAGGGAAGCTTTTTTTATAACGAAGTGATTGGCTAAATGACCACTGAGTTCCTAAAAATAATAATAATGGTTAATATTTATTGGAGATTATATGCTGGATACTGTGAGTACTCTGCCAGCATTATTTCACTGAGTTTACATATTTGCCATCATTTTCTGAATAGTCAGACTGAGGCACAGAGGCCCCCACTCTCAGACTTCAGAGCTTATACCCTAACCAGTCTCCTACTCTGCCAACCATCATGCCAACTGATCATTGGGCTAAAGAAGTGAATTCAATGCACTCTGGGTGCCCATAGTCCATTAAAAGGGGACTGGTATGCAAATGAGTACAGGTGGTAAGATGCTGAGATGGAAAAGATACCTGGGCCATTGTTGTCCAAGGGAGGCCGTGTCACTCTAGGATCATGATATTAAGGTGAGTTCACTTTATTTAACAGGAAAAATCAAGCAAGCAGTGAAGAAAATCCTTATGGCTCTGTGGACTTGAATAAAGGAGAAAATAATTCAGGATTCCAAAATACTGATGATGTTCAGACTTCGCTTTAGAAAAATCTTTTTTATTTCCTCTTGAGATGATTTTGTTGTATGTAAATATTAATTTCACAGTACAGAACATAGGCAATGATAAGAATGTCATTAAATGTCAAAGCTCTGGCTCTGTTCAGGAAAAGCTGTCCAAAGAAGGCATGCCTGGGAAGAGGGCATTTTCCCTTGCATCACTTTTAGACTTGTTTCTGCCTCAGGACTTGACTTCTGTTTCCTTAAAGAGATGTTTCTGTTTGAGAATAGAGACAGTATGCCTTTGGCCTCACAGGCTGTTCAGGGGTAATGGAAATGGAGATTTCTGTTGTGTTGCTGGAGATGGCAAAAAAGGATACATGGCAGGGGCAAGCGTGTGGAATCTGGACCGATGGCTCTTAAGGACGTGCCTGTGAATGGATGGAGCTGCGAGGTGGAGCGCAGCATGCACTGTTCACTTGGGTTTAATTCAAGTGTAAAGGAGGACATGCTCTCTTCACGTTAACTTAATCTAAGCACTCTAGTGATTCCCCCCAGTCATGATTGGACCAGAACATGCCTTCTTCAGAGTGACAGGGCTACAGAAGAGAGAAGAATCCAGAGAGCCGTCTGAGGACATTGCCTTTTTACTTTCAAGCTGCTTGGCCACCGTCTTTCTGACAACATCACACTAGCCCCAGGGCCCTCCCTGAACCCCCTTCTGAGCTCCCATGATAGAAATTTGCTTCCGTTGCTTTCTAACTGTGAAGTGCATGGGGACCCCAACTGCATGTCACTTCTGAAGTGCGCTCCCAATCTCTTGAATCTTCTGTATTTGCCCATAATGTTTGAGTAGTGCTGAGCACAAAGCTCACAAAGACAATAAATATTTGATTTACACACTCCGGTGGTCTCGTGTGGACTTCTGTGCTCGGCCTTCCGTGGATTTTCTCTGCTTTTCACTTCCAGGGACAAAGCTGCCTGGGTCTCCCGACCTCCCACATGTCTTGAAATGCATCCCAATATGTTCAGTTACTTTATTGTATAAAGTGATTATGTTCAATAAAATCAGTTGAAAAGAGTTGTGTTAAGAGCATCTACACTATTAGGTTAGGAGCCAAACCTGGTAATGCTTTTACAAATCTCAGAGCCCCCAGACCAGTTCTGAGCACTGAATCCAATACAGACCTGAAAACTGGTATAAAATGGATTATGTAGATTAAAATATCCAAACTCTACCTATCAGTTCACTTTATGTGGTGACCAGCATACTGAAGAGTAACTTAGTCAAGTAAGAAGAACTAGCAGCTTGCGCTCAAAAGACTGGAACTTCCTGCTCGCTTTTAGGGAAGGGCTTTTAAAGGCAGCATTAGGGGTGAGGGTTGTAGGGTGCCTGATCAGCTTGTGGACATTTTTCTGATTGGCTGATGGTGAGGTAGCTTGGGTGGTATTTCAAGGGTCAGCATCATCAACCTTCTGGTTGTAACCGGTCTGGGGTCTATGTGCTGGTGGTCAGGATGCAGTTAAGTTCTTCCACCTGGTAGGGATTTTGCTGCTGCTGCTGCTAAGTCGCTTCAGTCGTGTCTGACTCTGTGCGACCCCACAGACGGCAGCCCACCAGGCTCCCCCATCCCTGGGATTCTCCAGGCAAGAACACTGGAGTGGGTTGCCACTTCCTTCTCCAATGCATGAAAGTGAAAAGTGAAAGTGAAGTCGCTCAGTCGTGTCTGACTCTTCGCGACCCCGTGGACTGCAGCCCACCAGGCTCCTCCGTCCATGGGATTTTCCAGGCAAGAGTACTGGAGTGGGGGTGCCATTGCCTTCTCCAGGTAGGGATTTTAGTATCTGCCAAACAGCTCAAGGACATGGCTCAGGATATTACCTGTAACCCTTGAGGAGGAACTAAATTTCCTTTACTTTGCTTTATGGCTAAACTATGATCATTTTGTCTTGATTGACTATTTTTCTTTGTTTCTGCATTTTCTATTTTCTCTTATGAAATTTGCTCTTTAGAATGCAGTAAAGGTCTAGGAAGCTAAAGATTTTCTACAAACAAGAGGCAGGGTGATGGGAAAAGGGGGTCTGTCCCCGGGAAGGTCCCATAGAGTCCTGCTCAGTTTCATCTTTAGAAGATCAAGTATATAAAAATAAGGAGAAGAAAGAAAAACAGCCTTTGGGGTGGTGGGGGGGACCAGGAAGACCTAGTTTGGGTATGAAAAATCTTTCTCAGGGGGTCATTAAGTCTGTGGTGCAAGTCTCTGGTAGATGGAATCAGAGCCGCAAAGACTGGCACCCACTCCTAACAATGGGCCTGTTGAGGGGGAGGGGCCCTGTTATTTGTTCCTTTTCTCTTGGGGAGGAAAGAACCTGGCACACAGCACCTGCTAAATAAATGCTCACTGAACATATAAATGCCCTAGTGGTTATTTCAAAAGTTCCATGAGATTTGTGTGCCTCTGTTAAGAAAAAAAAAAGGAACAAATAACCAAGAACAATCATTCACAATAGCTGAGGGGTAGTGGAATGAGGAAGGGTGTGAATGTCTCTTAAGGGAGATTGTTAATGTCTATCTAGAAAACAGTAGCGTCTTTTCACTGTAATAGAGCCCTTCACATAACCTTTCTTTCTCCCTTCTTGACATTACAGACATGACAATGACGGACTCCAAAACGATGAAAACCTAAGGGTTCAGCAGCAGGCCATGAAGGCGGACATTTCCAGAACAGTTTGAAAGCTACAGTACCTTTTAGTAATAGTCATGAGAAGCTAAAATAGGACTCCTGTACTTCTGTGTCAAGATAGAAGACGGAAAGAGAAAGTTCAGTTATCAAACTAGCCAGAAGTCCCTGGGCTCCAGACTTGAGGATTTTAAATGGTTGCAGTAGGCCTCTCTTACCCCCAGTTTCACTTTTGGTGGTTTCAGTTACCTGTGGTCAACCACTATCTGAAAATATTAAACAGAAAATTTCAGAAATAAACAATTCATAAGTTTTAAAGTGATGAAATCTCGTGATGTCAACTCTGTCCCCCCAGGACGCAAATTGTCCCTTTGTCTGGTGTGTCCCGCCTGTTAGTCACTTAGTGGCCATAGTTATCAGATCTGCTGTCACGGTTTCACAGTGCTGTGTTCAAGCGACACTTGTTTTACTTAATCCTGGCCCCAAAGTGCCAGAGGAGTGATGCTGGTGATTCAGAAATGCCAGAGAGAAGCCCTAAAGTTTTAGTTTCCTTTAAGTGAAAGGGTGAAAGTTCTCAATATGGAAAGAAAAAAATGAATGCTGAGGTGGCTGAGATCTACGGTAACAACGAATCTTTTATCGGTGAAATTGTGAAGAAAGAAGAAATTCATACTAGTTTTGCTGTCTCACATCAAACTGCAAAAGTTACAGCCTCAGTGCATTAAGTGCTTAGTTAAGATAGAAAAGGCATTAAATTTGTAGTATAGATATTTTGAGAGAGAGACCACATTCACATAACTTTTATTACAGTATAATTGTTCTATTTTATTATTAGTTATTGTTGTTAACCTCTTACTATGCCTAATTTATAAATTAAACTTTATCATAGGTATGTATGTATAGGAAAAACATTATATATGGGGTTAGGTATTATCCTTGGTTTCAGGTATCCATTGGAGGTCTTGGAATGTATCCCTTGCAAATAAGGGCAGAGTACTATAGAAAGCAACAATCTGATACAAGACCATGGTTATAGTTGAGTTGAAATTGATAATAGTTTGAGCATAAGGAAAAAGGCATCAAGTTTTACCTTAGCATCTTTAAAAGTTGTCTCTGTGACACATAGTTAACATATTATTGAATAATGTTGTTTAACTTCAGTTGTATATTTGTGTACATGATGACATAAATCCATTGTTCTGATTTGGATATCAGATGAGAACTGTATCATTTGATTTGAATATGGAACACCTAATGGTGCCCACCACATAATGAGGTCCCCTAGGGAACTTTGGACTGACTGCATGGAAATATCTAGGAGGTTATTAAAAATACAGATTTTCAGGTTGCATTCAGACCTGCTGTACCAGAATCTCTGGGGTAGTTCCTAACGAACCTGTGTTTTCATAAACTCTCCATTTGATTCTCATACATGCTAAAGACTGAAACCATTGGGACATGAAGGCAGGTGTCATCATTTCTATACTTGTTAATAGCATATTTAATTATCATGATAGTGGTGATATTAAGAAAACAACAAATATCCAAAAAGTAATTTTTCATTTCTGCTCAATCTTTACACATAATATACATCCTCTCTATTTTGCAATCAGAAAATGTGCTTCTGCTATAGGCTGGGAGGTGTAATATTAAGAGAAGCATAAACAAAATTACTAACTTGACCTAAATATCAAGGAAATCTTTTGTTTCCTACCTTGTTGTTTTCTAGATAATAGAACAGAGAAAACAGCACACAGAATACCATTAAGAAAAACTAGCTAAATTACAACATCTGTGCTATGCTACTTTCCTTAAAAAGAATGAAAATGTTGGCCAACATTTATACTCATTCTCATCAGATCTTCTCGTTTCTTCTTCAAGGCTTGTCTTTTTCCCGAAGTGGTTCAATGGACGATAGGAGCTGCTGAAATGTGGGACGCTTTTCTGGAAGCTAGATAAAAGAAAAACCCAATGGTTGAGCTTATGAGGGTTCCGATTTAAAATAAACTATGTAAAATATTTGTACCTCAGTCCTAAAACTAGCAATTTTTAAAATGTGGAAATGCATAGACATTTCTTCTAAAGAGAAAACAAATAGAGCCCTAAGAATTGGGAAAGAAAAATAAGAGTATCTTTATTTGCATAAGATATGACTGCATACCTTAAAAACCAAGAGAATTAAAGATAGAACAAACCCAAATAACAAAGGAATTCATCAGGAGAGCAGTATATAAAATTAACTGACAAAATCAGTAGTCTTCTTATATATATACAATAACCAATTAGATATACTGGAAGAGAAAACTCCATTTATAATAGCAACAAACCCCAATAAAATACTAAAAAAAAAGTACCCCCCAAATGAGGAAAACTTTAAAATCCTGCTGAAAAACACAAATGTAAGAATTGAGCACATAGAAAATAACACTGGTTGTCTTTGAATAGGACAGACACATCAATAACATAGAGATGATGAATCTCCCAAGTTAGAATACAAACTCTTCCAAATATGAACAAACTTGTTTTAGGCTGAACAAATTGATTATCTAGTTTGTGGATTTTTAAATATGCAAAATAGCTAAGAAAACTATTCAGAAAGAGACACAACTTAGCAACTAAACCGCCACCAAGAGAAAAGGAAGTAGGTCTGTTTCTGAGTGGGAAAATAAAATGATGACTACAAAAAGTGATAAAGAGTTTTGTGGAAAGTGGACACTGGGAAAAGAGTTTTGTGCATAGCCAAGATTGACTAAGTTTCAAATAAAATTTAACTGTAAATGAATTTAGAAGTAAGCTGGGCTTCTCAGGTGGTGCAGTGGTAAAGAATCCTCCTGCCAATACAGGAGACGCAGAAGACACAATTCGATCCCTGGGTGGGGAGGATTCCCTGGAGAAGGAAATGGTCACCCACTCCAGTATTCTTGCCTGGAAAATTCCATGGACAGAGGAGCCTGGCGGGCTACAGTACATGAGTTCACAGAGTCGGACATGACGGAGCAACTCAGCAGAGCATAGCCACAACTAAGACTCGACACAGCCATAAAGAAATATGAACAAAATGGTTGGCACCTACAGTGCTGGTTTCAGATCACAAACACCTGCGAGCAGGGGCCCAGGGCCATCGTCACCTGCTCTGTAGCAAGTGTGCGCATGCTCAGTCCCTTCAGTCCTGTCCAACTCTTTTGTGACTCCATGGACTGTAGCCCGCAGGCTCCTCCGTCCATGGGGTTCTCCAGGCCAGAATACCGGAGTGGGTTGCCTTTTCCTTCTCCAGGGGATCTTCCAGATTCAAGGGTTGAACCACATCTTCTGTGTCTCCAGTTTTGCAGGCCAACTCTTCACCACTGAGCCACCCGCAAAGCCCCTGGAGCAAGCGCCTCCCCTCAGAAGCGCTCCTTCCGGTGGTGACACAACAAGCCGCCGATGCGCCTGCGCCCCTGCCCACTCCCCTGGCCCCGGGGGGCACTCGCCTCATGCCAGCAGCTGTACATGATGTGGTAGACGGTGTCCGACGCCAGCTGGGGCCGGTAGAGCCGGTGGCCCTGGGAGACCTTCACGACCACCTGCGAGTTGTCGTACAAGTCGTAGGGCTGCTTCCCCAGGCTGAACACTTCCCACATCAGGATCCCTGCCCCGCGGCGAGGCGGCCAGCCGGCAGAGGAAAGAGAGCCCACGTCAGAACGTACAGTTTGTCACGTGAGCTTCATGCCCGCGTCACGAGGGCTCTGGGGCAGAGCCTGTGTCCCTGGGGGAGGAGTCCCCGCAAGAAGGGCAGGGTAGGGAGGATAGACCGGGCTAGCCCTTCTGGAGCCCCAGCTCTCTTATTCCTGCTCCCCGAGGCCCCGACGCCCATTCTCGCTGGGAAACAGGGAGGCGTTCTGGGTCGCTGCAGGGGGAGGTCCCTGGGGCCAGGGCCCCTGGGCTGCTTCAGAGAGGTGGCGGCCCGGTGGAAGCCACAGTGACAGCCCCAGCTTCAACCCTTAGAGCGAGGCGTGGAAGTCCCCACCCTTTCTCTCTGCCTTGGCAATAATTTCCTGGCACACACACATTACCTTTGGGTGGAAATTTAAGATAAAGTCGTGGACAACTTTCCTGCTTTTCTATTGCCTCAGTCCTCTGGAACAGTGGTTCTCCCACTTCTTGGCACCAGGGACCCATTTTGTGGAAGACAATTTTTCCCCGGGACCGGAGAGGGGACGGTATGGTTTTGAGATGTTTGAAACGCATTGTATTTATCATGCACTTTATTTCTAAGCTAATGCTGCCACTGATCTGACAGGAGGCACCGGGTCTCTGCCCTGGGGGTTGGGGACCTTTGTTCTAGAATACTTTGTGGATCAGGTGTCCTTTCGAGAATCTACTTAAAACCATTGGCTTCCCCTCAAGACAGTGAATGCACAGAATTTTCTGACTCATTTTCTGGAAGTTCACAGAGTGTTTTCTGGAAGTATCCAGAGTATGGCGGACTCCAGATTAAGGAACCGAGCTCTGGTCATGGTGGGCAAGAGGGTGGCATCTGGGGCCAGTCAGACATGGCTTTTGAGGCACAGGTTTGCCACTTACAGGGTGGGAAAGCTTCTTAGCCCTTCTCAGTTCTGCTTGCCCATCTGTGATATGTGGATATTCGCGTGTCACAAAGTTGTCATGAGGATTGAATAGGATAAAACACTCGGAGCACTTAAAGGACACTGGGGACATTTTAAGCTCTCTAAATGGTGGCCATTGTGCTGTCATACTAGCCACGCCAGGGAATTCCAGCAGTCAACCAACTTCAAAACCTTGGAAAACCAGGAATATGTAAGAAGGGAGAAAATTGTTCTAGAACTATAACTGAAGTACTAACTTCAAAACTTCTTTGACTTTTAGGGCTACAGATTTTATGTAAAATATTTATAGTCAGGCAGTATTACAATTTGTGGGGACTGTGTGTGTGTGTTTTAAACGTTCTAAAAGAACCATCCAAAAATTTGTTGACTCCTTCACAACTCTCCAGAGAAGGCAATGACACCCCACTCCAGTACTCTTGCCTGGAAAATCCCATGGACAGAGGAGCCTGGTGGGCTGCAGTCCATGGGGTCTCGAAGAGTCGGACACAACTGAGCAACTTCACTTTCACTTTTCACTTTCATGCATTGGAGAAGGAAATGGCAACCCACTCCAGTGTTCTTGCCTGGAGAATCCCAGGGACGGGGGAGCCTGGTGGGCTGCCGTCTATGGGGTCACACAGAGTCGGACACGACTGAAGTGACTTAGCTGTCACAACTCTCTCCTTGGAAGCGGGTCCACTTATCTCAAGAATAATATCGTTGCTTAAAATATTTGTGGGGCTCTTCTTTGAGAATTGCTTTCAGAGGTTCTGGTTTATTTTGAGTATCCTTACTAGGGTCAGATTATTTAAGAATGAATTTAGTTTTTGGAAACAGCCAGAAAATATTTGCAGCCAAATTCTGACACATAAAAGGTAAGCAATTGACCTGGGTAATACAATTTTTGGTCAAAAAGCAGTTGTGACTATTACGGCTTCTGATTTTTTTTTCTGAATAAGAAATTTTTATTAACTTGAAAACAACTATTTGCAGAGTGTTATGGGTATGCAGATTAACCTGATTAATTGCCCTTTACACTCCGGAAATATCTTTGTATGGTATTCAGTCAGGGCTCTGGGGCCACCTTTAAGGGGCAAAGTAGTGGCTTGGCTGCCTGGGGTCTAAGCTCCTTCCTGGTCTACTGGAGACATTCTGATTTCATCTATTTGTACACTGGGACTTTGACTAAGATAAATTTTAAATAAAATAATTTTCTGATAGTTGGAGTGGGGCGGGTCTGGATTCTTATTTTTTTTTAATATCTTTTATAAGGCATATGAATTGATACAAAGAGATTAAAACTAAATTTGACAAGTTCATCAGCACAAAATGACATCAAGTTTTCACTAAATTGCTCTTTGTGGTTTTTCCTTTTTCTGTGTATTTCTTGGAATTTTTTTTACAATGAATAATACCACTTTTATAAAAGGAAGAATTGTTTTAAAAAATTATCACATAGAAAAATAAATGGATAACTAAATTTTCCTTTCTTCAGACAGTCTCAGTTGTCATGTAGAAAGTCAGTTTGTACTTATGGACTAAGACAGGCATGAAATAGTTCTCAGTTGTATTTAATATATTCCATAACCTTATGATAATTTGGAATACTTATCCTGGGCCCATCTGACAGTGATTTTAAACAAGCCTGACATTCCTACTGATGTGGAAAAATACCAGAATATCTATAGAATCACAGTTTAAAAAGAACTATCTCTGTTTTCTAATTGCTGCTGCTGTTTATTTGCTAAGTCGTGTCCAACTCTTTGTGACCCCATGGACTGTAGCCCACTAGGCTCTTCTGTCCAAGGGATTTCCCAGGCAAAATATTGGAGTGAGTTGCCATTTCCTCCTCCAGGGGATCTTCCTGACCCAGGGATCAAACCTGTGTCTCCTGTTTGGCAGGCAGATTCTTTACCACTGAACCACCAGGGAAGCAATTTTGTAATTATGTTTACTTAATTTCAATGCAGATCTTTTAATAAAATAGGGAGGGCCACACAGTAAGTTCTCTAGGTTTGAAGGTCATGCAGCCTCTGTGGCAGTTACTGCTGCAAGTGCAAAATCAACCACAGACAATACATAAACCATATGTACCGAGGACACGGCAGCACTCTAATAAAACTTCCCTTATAGAAACAGGCCACTGGAAATGGTCCTGCGTGATGGTTTACTGACCCCTCATCTAAATGATGAATTTTAACAAAGACACTAGCTGAAATTGGGATGGGCCAAAGAAAGTGCTAACTCATGCCCCCCGCCCCCCCAAATTGGTCAACTCAGAATAATGGTTATCATGCCCCTTTCATGCAGAAAGCTGATGACTTCGTTTTAAGCCCTTCAATGTTTTATACTTCATGCAAACTGGGTTTTAGTTTTCAGTGACTCCTTTTTGAAAACTGAAAATCTTCAGTGCAAAAAGCTTTTAGTCCTTTTGATTCTTATGAGGAGGTGTTAGCAACACGCCAATTATACAATAAGTGGCAGACATCCTAACACCGACCCAAGAAAGGGTCACCATCAGTGTCTTCAATCCCTTGCTTATCTCTGGGTATACAGGTAATTTTGTAAGTGCTCAGAGGGTTTGCTGAAAATGGATGTTGCTGCTATGTGGTTTCCTGTTGTGGAAGCCAGCTTGTGAAATGGGTCTCGTGTGGCCACATTCTTACCGAACGCCCATACGTCTGACTTGCTGCTGTATTTGAAGTAGTGAAACACCTCTGGGGCTGACCACTTGACTGGAAACTTTGTTCCTACGGAACTGACATACTGGTCATCAAGAACATACCTGTAGGGGAAAACATCAACACAGCCCTTACGCCACTTGGCTGTGCCCGGTGGGAAGCCCTCTGCTGGCCGAGGCAGGACTTGCAGCCATCCGGTCTCAGCCGAGGGCCTCGATTTTCTGGATCTTTCCGTTTGTGAGCTTAGCTAGAGGCTGCTTATGACTTGTAAGCATCTTAAAAATATGATATCTAGTTTTGAAAATACCAAAATCTGAATGCAAAGTATTTGGTAAATATAAAATATTTTTTAAAAAACGTAAAAGTGAAATCACTCTGAATCCCACCCCAAGGATAGTCATGCTACCACTTAAGATACATTTCTGCTTGTACTTTCCAATCTTTTTTTCTATATATAATTTGAACAAAATTGGGTTTCTGTTGTACTGAGGTTTGCTTTCATTTTTCCTTTAATGGCATATCGAGAACATTTCCCCCATGGTTACGTTTTCTTCTGCAGCATCGTGTTTAATGGCTGAATAGTCTTCCCTCTTACGGATTAATGTAATTTGTTTAACTGTGTAAGTTGCTTCTAATCTTCTGCTGTTGTAAGCAATGATGGACAACAATATCTTATGATGATATCAAGATGATAAAAGTATATGCTCAAGGATATACAGTATACTTTTGTTTACAATATTTAGGGGTTCCAGAAGAGGAGCAGCTTTTCATAACGAATTTTGAAGAAAACTTAAAAAAAAAAACACAGGTCTTCCTATGGTGTTTTTAGGGACATGTTTGCTAAATATAGGGCTGGCTTTGGTCAACTCTTCAGATCTCTTTGAAACTATATTATCCCTCCTCAGAATTACATGTGTTTATGTTGAATTGGCACAACTTTATAGCTGTATTTTGTCTCAATGGCAGGGACATCTGCTTGCCCTCTAGACTCAACTGTGGGCATTTTGAGGGCAGGGATTAACCCATTTATATTAGTATCTCCCACAGGGCCTAGGCATTAGGCACTCAATAAATGTTTGTTGAATGGAAAGGCTACCAGATGTGTCTTTATTTCCTGTATAAAACCATGAAAATTGGCTCTGAGGCTTAAATAGTAAGAAGATTCAGAATTCAGGAAATGGAAGATTCTTCTTAAACTGCTGTCACAATCAAACTAATTTTTCAAATCCTAAAGTGTTGCTAGAATGCCAAGAGAATCTGAGTCTACTGCCTTACCTGATGCTACAGAAAATTTAATAAAAGACAAGAAAAATTTTCCTAGTGTTAATGCTGTGCCTATTTGAGCATATAGTATTAAGAAAAAACCAGAATGGGCTAAAGGAGCCATCATACACACACAGAAACACACACACACACACACACTGTCTCTCTCTCTCTCTCCCCCTGCCCCCCCCCCCCAAATCAAGGCTTTTTAAACTTTTCTTGTTTTTTTTCCTGGCTGTAACGGTTGTATTTGAATATTTAGGATCTTTTGTGGATTTATTTACATTTAGAAAATATTTATCAAGGTTTTGAAAGAATTAAGAGAGACTAGGGATAATTTCTGAAGAACAATTCTATTTTTATCAGTGAAGAAATGAGTGTTCCGAGGTAGTGTGAGTGAGGAGATCCAGGTTTCTGAGCCCCCAATTCAGAGCAGGTTTTGTATCCCCATTTAGATGTGAATGGAAATCCCTCTTTCACTGGTTGCCCTTTTGGAACTGGCTTACCTCGTCATCCCAAAGTCAGAAACCTTCACAGAGAGATCACTGTCTACCAAGCAGTTCCGAGCAGCCTTTAGAGGGAAAACAAAATTACCAATAGTGAAAATGACCAAGAATCCCCTGACATCAAAATCACACATTCTCCTTCTCTTTGGGACAGTTGTCAGCAAAATCTAAGATATCGCAACCCCAAATGCTGTATTTAAAAGGAAACATCTAGAGTATAGATGTTGTCTTTTTTCCTTTGCAATTTTCAATCTTTCAAAATGAAAATGTGCTCACAGAAGTATTTTCCCTCAAGCATTCATCCTTGTCAAACAGTATGAGAGGTATTAGACATAAAACACAGAACCTGAACTCATCAACAAGGGAAAAATCACGTCTATGGGTTCCCTCTCCATTGCCAGGACCCTGTGTGTTAACAGGTGCTTAGAAGGTGTAAATGCAGCACTGAGAATCCAGAATGCACCTGCCTAGCGTGCATGGCACGTTTGGTGTTTAGCACCAGAAAATCTCTAAAGATCAATCAATACCAGTGTAAATCAAGCAGAATACTCTCCATACCCACCCTGACTCAAAGATGCATGCATTTCATTTCTTGTATTTTCAGTTATCGTATTAAATTATTGCTTTAGCACTAAATCCTTCCTGGAGTAAAGGTTAGCTTGGGTTAAGTGGTTCTGGGAAACACTAAATTGACCAGTCTTTCCTTTGCATCTGTTTTCCATTATACTAAACCTAACTACATAGACCTTGGTGGCTTCTTTAGAAATTCTTTCTATACTTGAAGTATTATTTTGAATTGTGATTTTTATCACAAAAGTGTCATGTGCTTAAGCAAATGAGCAAAATATTGGTCGGTCAGAAAGTTCGTTTGGGGTTTTTTGTAACATCTTATAGAAAAACTCAAATGAATTTTTTGGCCAAGGCAGTGTAAGTGAAGATGCTGTCTTTGCTGTCCCTCCCAATGGCCGCATTGCTGGAGACGGGAGCTGGAGATGGCTTTCTTTCCTTACCAAGTCCCGATGTATGAATTGGTGGCTCTCCAAGAAGGCCATGCCTTCACAAACATCATAGCACATTTCTAAGAGCTGGGAGGGTTCAAGTCTTTTTCCATGACTCTTCAGGTAACTCAGTAAGCAGCCATTGGTTATATATTCAGTCACTATGTATATAGGGTATCTCTTTGAACACACTCCGTAGAATTTCACCAGCTTGGGATGGTTGAGTTTCCTGGAAACAACAGATATTCAAAGTTCAATACTGAATTTCCATACACCATTTTCCAGATGTCCTGAAAAAGAATCACTGTCAGATTTTTGTTTGTTTTAATTTCTGCCCTTATACTGGAACAGAAGAAAGGGGAAAGTTCAGGATCTGATTCTGGGAGCATTAGCCTTTGGAGGCAGAAAAATGCTGGCTGCTATTGGACACTGACAACCTCAGCATCCATTAAGCTGCTTTGGGTGCTTGTTCAACTTTCCTGCACAGAATCAGGGAAGCAATGGTCTGTCTGTTACCTCAGAAATCCTGCTTAGTCTTGTAGCATCTGGAGAACTTCTACGACTGATTTGGAGGACGCTATATCCTAAGAGCCGTCACTTCCATTTTAAAGCATCTAACTTTGATGTCTAAACATTTCATTAAAAAAAAAAGAATATGAAGGTAAAATGAAAACAGTTGTCAGAGATGTGAGATTAGTTGTGATTTTCCATTCTTTTAAAAAAGCTTCATTTTGAGTTATTGTGGTGTCATTTTTTGTTAATAGATTTAGAAAATAGTAACTACATGACAAGGGCTTCCCAGGTGACTCAGTGGTAAAGAATCCTGCCTGCCAAGCAGGAAACATGGGTTCCATCCCTGGGTCAGGAAGATCCCCTAGAGGAGGGCATGGCAACCCACTCCAGTTTTCTTGCCTGGAGAATCCCATGGACAGAGGAGTCTGTGAGCTACAGTCCATGGGGTCACCAAGAGTCGGACATGACTTAGCAACTAAACAACAACAACAACCACATGACATAGCACTTCTAGTAGGTCCTCACAGCTATTATGATGTTCATCAATTACTCCTTATGTAATTGACCTGCTTTTATCAATTAACAGGATGATTCTTTTTTTTCTTTTCCATTATGGTTTATTACAGGATATTGAATATAGTTCCCTGTGCTATATAGTAGGACCTTGTTGTTTATCCATTCTGTATGTAATAGTTTGCATCTGCATTTGCATTTTGCATCCCAAATTCCCACTCCATCCCTCCCATTTCCCCTCCCCCCGGCATGTCTGTTCTCTATGTCTGTAAGTCTGTTTCTTTTTCATAGGTAAGTTCATTTGTGTCACATTTTAGATTCCACATATAAGTGATATCATATGATATTTGCCTTTTTGTGTCTTCACTTAATATGCTAATATCTAGGTCTATCCATATTGCTGCAAATGACATTTTTCATTTTTTATGGCTAATATTCCATTATATATTCTATGATATGTGGACTCTTGATTCAGGCCTTAGAGATGTTAGGGACAGACCTGTTAGCATGAATGTCCTCTCATGGTGAGGACTAAACAACAATTCCTTAGAAGAAACTTACATCATGGTCTGGGCCTCCTGGAAGAATTCATCTTCTGACATGGAGCTCCTTGATCACCTTCACAGCAACATCACCCTGCCCCTTCCACTTGCCCAGATGGATCGCTCCAAAGTGGCCACTTCCCAGCTCCTTCAACAGGGTAATCTCTTTACTTTGCAGTTCCCAGATTCCTAATGAAGCAAGACAGGCACACTTTAGGATGAGAATAGAAGGGTTTGAGGCTAACAGCTTCTCAAGTGACTTCCTCTGCAGTGAGAATTTAATATTGACAACATGAAGAACAGCCAGACTTTTTAAAAAAGTTGCTCACTTAAAAAAGAAAACTGTTAGTTATGTGATCTTATGACCTGTTAAACCACATGACAATGCCACCAGAACAGTATTGTTCCTGAAGTAGCTACAATTAGTAACAAGAAAGATTAGAGTTAAAAAACCTTTACCAACCAGAGGTATGTTGGAAAGACTTGATGTGTCTAGTGCCCTTAGCTTGGTGAAATAACATTACACTTTCTTATAAAAGAAATTAAACTCTGATCCGGGAGGGTGTCATCATTGAAAGTAAATTTACTGGGGGGAAAAAAGGAAGACAGGAAGCAGATCCCTGTTCAGATAGTGCCAGGGAGGGCCTCAGCTCTAACATATTCATTCATTTTCTTGAACAAACTAACATCTTTTGTATCCTCCCAACCTAATTTTGTAATCTCCCTAGCATACCAAAAAGATGGATCCACTGCCTGTCCTTTCTTATTCTGGGATTCTGTTCCTGATCATGGCCTAGTTTGCAACCTTGTGTACTTAGGATAATGACAGTCTCCCGGATCAGAGTTTAATTTGTTTTATAAGAAAATGTAATGTTATTTTACCAGGCTAAGGGTACTAAGCATAGTAAGGATTCTTTACCACTGAGCCACCAGATATATAATATATAAACATGTATGTATATATACATATAAATATATATATAGTATGTATATATACATATAAATATATATATATTTAAACCAAAAAATATAGGAGTTTAAGAGCACAAGGACATGTCCATACCGCTTCCCAAGGACACAGAGATGGGAACCTTATTGGCCTTGGTCGACACAGGGTGGCGGAGTCGTGTGATCATGCCTGCAATGAAATTGGCAACATTATCATCACATGATCACATTGTATCACATCACATTACATTACATTGGTTCACATATCTGCTTCTGCTCTGTCTAGAGGAGCTGGAAAAAAAGCACAGAGTTCAGGATGTTCTCATGCAGAAAGAGAATCTATTCTGACCATATTCGTCCTGTAAAATTAATTTGCTGGACTTGACTAATTAGTTCTATATAAAGCAAAAACTAAAAGTGTAAAACTACTTTATGTGATTTTCAAAAATCTCATCAAAATTAGTTTCTTGATGGAATCTGTTTTAAAATTTTTACCATTTTTATTTTGCTGACTTTTTTCCTTTTTGATTATTGTGTTATTAGCTGGCCATCAACTATATTTTAAATTGAAGTACAGTGGATTTACAGTACTACATTAGTTTTTGGTGTACAGCCTAGTGATTCAATATTTTTATAGATTATACTCCATTTAAGGTTATTACAAAATAATGGCTATATTTCCCTGTGCTGTAATATATCCTTATAACTTATTTATTTTATACATAGTAGTTTGTATCACTTAATCCCCTACTTGTCTTGCCCCTTCCCTCTCTCTCCCCACAGTAACCACTAGTTTGTTCTCTATATCTCTGAGTATTCATACATTTGTTTTATTTTTTAGATTCCACGTATGTGATAACAAAGTATTTGTCTTTCTTTGTATGACATTTCACTGAACATAAACCTCTGGTCCACCGACTTGTTGCAAATGATAGAATTTGACTCTTTTTATGACTGAGTAATGTTCCATTGTATATATGTACCACATCTTCTTTATCTGTTCATCTGTTGATGGACACTTAGGTTGCTTCCATATCTCGGCTATTGTAAATAATATGTCTATGAACATGGGGTTCATATATCTTTTCAAGTGAACATTTTTATTTTCTTTTTATATATACCCAGGAATGGAATTCCTGAATCATATGGCAATTTCTATATATATATTTCAGCAGTCAATCAGGCAAAATTAAGAAGAGTGATAGTACCCAGGGTCAGTGAGAATGAAGTGTTGCTCTTGGCGGGAGTGTACATTTCTGAAAAGCATTTGACAGTACCTCAATTTTAAATGTTCTTAACCATTATCTCAAATTCTTTTAGGGATTTTGGCTACAGAAACACCCATACAGGTGCACAAAGCTATATTTACTGCAACAGCCAGTATTATGGGAAAATATTGTATATACTCCAACTGCTTATCAGTGTAGGATTAGGTGAAAAATTATGGAGTAATTCTACACTAGAATTCTCTTTTAACATAACAGACTCAACTATATGCATGTGCATGGAAAAACCTCTAAGATGCTGAGTAAAGAAAGTAAGCTGAAAAGTAGTATGTGTAGAATGATCTCATCTCTGTAAACATATAATGTGTATACATACACACATATATAATATATATACATATATAATGAATATGTTAGTATCAACGTAGAAAAAAAATTCCTTCAGAATAGACACTGACTTGTTCATGCAGGTTATGTCTCTAGTGATGCACATTTATATATTATTTGAATTTTGCAATCATTTTCTATAGGCAGAAAAAAACCCTGCAAATATTTTAAAAGGGAATCTCTACTTCTAAGTCTCCGAACTCACTCAGCTTTGTTTTTTTCTGGCATTGTAGAGTGTATAATGTTATAGTCCAGGAAATGTAGGTTAAAAACCACACAGCAGGGCTTCCCTGGTGGCTCAGTGGTAAAGAATCCGCCTGTCAGTGCAGGAGACACGAGTTTGATCCCTGATCCAGGGGGATCCCACATGTCGCAGAGCAACTAAGCCTGTGTGCCACAATTATTAAGCCTGTGCTCTAGAGCCCAGGAGCCACAACTGCTGAAGCCCGTGCACCCTAGAGCCCATGCTCCACAACAAGGGAAGTCACTGCAGTGAGCAGCCCACGCGCTGCAACTAGAGAGCAGCCGCTGCTGACTGCAACTAGAGAAAGCCAGTGCGGCAACAAAGAGCCGGCACACCCCAAATCAGTGAATACACACACACACAACCCCACACAGCAGGCATAGGGCTTGGGAGCGTTTTTTCCCTACTTTCGGTTCCTTATATAGTTGAGAGTATTGGGGGAGCGGGAGGGGTAAATTAGGAGTTGGAGTTTAGCAGATACACACTACTACATGTAAAACAAACAAGGTCCTACTGTATAGCAGAGAACTATATTCAGTATCTTATAATAACCTAAAATGGAAAAGAATCTGAAAAAGAATATATATATATATTTATATATATATATAACTGAATCACTTTGCTGTACGCCTGAAACACTGTAAATCAACTATTCTTCAGTGTTAAAAAAGAGAATTTGGAGGGTCAGTAATGTCCAAGAAAATTTCTATTTATCAACATAAAAGAAAAACTGAACCAAGTTACCTGCTGAATTGTGTTGATGATAGTGAATAAGCTTCGGAATGGAATCAAAACAGTAGTTTTCTGCCAGGTACAATTTGTTTTCAGCATTTGTATGCACATGGTAATGTTTGACAGTTCCTTTTTTATCACTAGTAAGGAAGAAAAAATGTTAGAATGTTTTGAATCAACAACTGAAGCTTGATTAAATAATGATTAAATCATTATCTTAGGTACATTAGCAGATTTTGAAGAGGGAAGTCAGAGACAGTTTCTCAGTCTTGACATCCGGTGTTTTTTCTGGAGGTTACATGACAGTCCATAATTATGTAAGAGAGCTCCTCTCTGAGCTCAGCGGATCCTTTGTGCTCATACAGAATTCACCTATCATAAGATTGCCCCTTTCTATACTGTTCTTCCCTTAGTAAGTATAAAGCAGCCATATTCCTTTGATGATTGAGAGCCCTGCAGTTTTTAGGATCATTATTCTGAAATATCAGTTCTCTTTTAGGATAATAATGGAGATTAAAATGTAGGAAGAAATGGTCATTAGGCTGTGGGTGGAGGCTCTTTTGGAAATGGAGTGTACAGGATGGAGTGGGTGGGAACAGCCTTTAATTCCTCTTGTGAACTTGTACCTTTTCCACATAAAACATTCTTTTTCTTTTGCTCTACTTGTAGGAAATAGTGGTGAATTGATGCATGTTGATTTAGGATAACCAGCAGTGATGTGGCCTGTCTTAGATTTTAGAGTATGGCGTGGCATTCCAGGCTTCCCTGGTTTCTCAGGCAGTAAAGAATCCGCCTGCAATGTGGGAGATGCAGGAGACAAGGGTTCAATCCCTGGGTTGGGAACCTCCCCTGGAGAAAGGAATAGCTACGACTCCAGTATTCTGAAGAATCCCATGAACAAAGGAGTCTGGCAGGCTACAGTCCATGGAGTTGCAAAGAGCTGGACATGACTGAGCGACTAAGCATGCGTGCACACACACACACACACACACACACACACACACATACTCACAGAGCAGTCCAGAACTGGGTTTTGAGTAGAGTTCTGTTGCTGGCTAGCTACCTCATCCAGTTGTTACAAAGTTCAGATGAGATTATGTACATATCAGTTTGCACTATACTTGGCACATTAGAAATTATTAATATATTCTTGTTGCTATAATGCCACCCTTACTAGAATTGTAATTATAGAAAGAGAAAGGATGCTTTTTTGTTGCAAATGGCTCATCGGCTCTTGGTCTTAGAATCAAATTCAGCCCACTGATGATGTTTCATAAAAGAAGCCTTCTGTAGTCATTCACTGGGATTCTTTTCATTTGATTCCTCATCTGTTTGCTGACTTTTTTCTCCCTGGCCACCTTCAAAAGTGAATCTGGTGTCAAGAAGCTTAACTAAAAGGACTTTTGACATCAGATTTGGCTGAAACTGGAGGGCCTGAGGGCCACAGAGATTTTGATATTCAGTGATCCAAGCCTTCTCCACCTTCTTACTGGGTTGGCTTTAGTCACCACCCACATTTGCAACTTTATACATGAGGTGCACCAAGAATGTGGCTTCTAGCATTGAAAGATGCCATGCGGATGTTTATGGTACATGCTGTTATCTCAAACTGGAGGTAGGCACTCTGTGAAAACATTCCCGAAATAAAATAACTTTTACATTAATTATTTTAAAAATACATATATGCAACACGAGACAGAGCATATTGAGAAACCACCAAGGCCCTTCAATCATTCAAGGTTATTCAATCCAACAGTTAAGAAAGGGTCACATACGTAGAGATTTTTTTTTTCAAATGGTCCTAATCAAGATCTGACCAGATTTCAGCGAAGACACAGGGATATGGTTGAGAGAACATGAACATGAACTCAGCTGTTGAAGGTCTGGCTTCAAGTCGGTCATTTATTACTTTTGAGGGTGGATCTTTGTAAGCTCTGTTTGAACCACAATCCTCTCATGTAAAATGGTGCAAGAAAAACAGCTTTCCTGTTTGCTTCACAGGATGTTTAGAAGGAACAGAAAGGCTAACAACCAATGGGAAAGTGGCTTATAAAACTCTGGAGGGGGATCCTGATATTGTTGATGACAACTTGCTTGAGATGACTGTGGGGGCCTTATATACACCTAAGTGTTGGGATGGAAGTAGTGGGGCAGCTCATATTACTTTTTCCAAACAATAACAATAATAGTAAACACTTATTACTATGTGCCAGGCACTGTTCTGATCCAATTTGTGAATTAACCCATTACATCCATAGAACATAGTAATTGTTATTATGTCCACTTTTCAAATGAGGAAGTTGAGGCACAGAAATTAAGTAACTTGCTTAATGTCATAATGTTTTGGAATGGCAGAGTCAGGATTTGGACTCAGAGGTGCAGTTTCACACCAGAACTCTTAACCCCACCAATAGGACAGTATCCTAGAAAGAAGCCATTGGTGAAAACACTGCTACACTCAATCAACCTCCTGCTCCCACTGGAAAGACACTAAAAACCAGACGTTGGGGTAGGTTTCTCAGTTCAGTTGGTGGCTAGAACCAAGAGTGTAGAGGTGCCATTGCTATTTTTTCTCTCTTTCTAGGCTCAGGATGAATCAAGGGGGAATAATGCAGCATTCCTTTAATAAGCAATTCCTGAGGCAGTCCATATACTGGGCAATACTCTGCTGCCTGCAATGGGTAGGAGCGAATCACCCAGAAAATAGCCTCTTGAAAGTAGTGGGGGTGGGGGAATGTAACTACAAATGGTCACATTCAACAGAAATACTTTGATTCCAAATTCCAGAGTTGAAAGATAGGGTCTTATCGCAAAATGTAACCGAATGACCAGGATATTCAAAGAACATAAACAAGAAGATAAAAAAAGAAATTCACATCGTACTTACTTCATAGCCTTACTAAACAAGGACACTGTGTACATTCCCGCCTGGCTGGAGTTTCTAACCATAAATGCTCCTTCTTTCCCCTAAATAGAAAGGCAAATGTGGAAGGGACAGAAAACATTTTCATTATTCTTGAAAATGACTTGTGCTGGTAGGTGGTAGGAAAATAGATCTTTTAGATCCACTTTAAATGTCATTGACAGCACAGATTGCCCATCAGTTGGCACAGAAAGAACTCCCACTTTAGCTTCCCTCTTTCTCTCATTCATTGTCTTTATAGATTTACCTAATGTGCCTCAACTCTTCCTCTCCAGTTAATTTGTAACCTGTGATACTTTTCCCTGTTTGGTGTTTGTGCAAGCCTAACATTTTAATCTTTCGGAAGTAAAATTTAAAGCCAGCTATCCAGATGGTAAAGAGTCTGCTTGCAATGCAGGAGATATGAGTTTGATCCCTGGGTTGGGAAGATCCCCTGGAGAAGGAAATGGCAGCCCACTCCAGTATTCTTGTCTGGAGAATTCCATGGATAGACCATGGGGTCACAAAGAGTAAGACTTCTATCACCATATCATGCCCCTGGAACATTTTAGAAAACCAAGGATGCAGAACAAATCATTTGTTAAATTTATGCTCAACTTGCCTTGCTTAATGTGCTGATTCTAAGCAAGTTTAGATTGAGACAAAGTGGATTTTAAAACTGTGAATGTGAAAAAATACTGAGTTAGATAGTGGTCACCACCTTCTCGCTATTACCCCTCAAAGAAATAGTTGGTGTGCTGTATTAGGTTGAACTATAGCAAAGTGTCATTTTTGTAGGTCAAAAGAGTTTGCCATTGGTAAGTCCATTACCAGCTAGTAACAAAATCTGATAGATTTACTCCCCATTACAGCTGCTGTACTCTGGTTTAGGTGCTAATGGTTTTTGTGACAGAATTGAAGTATGAGGTACAGATGGCCCCCAGTAAGTCTTCTCTTTGTATATTCCTGCTCCGGGCAGTCCCCTCCCACATTGACTCTGGGCGGGGTCATGTGATTTGCTTTGGCCAGTGGGACAAAAGCTGAGACTCCATAATTACTTGCCCCGAACTGTGAGGCTTGGTCTCTTCAACCACTGCCTTGAGATCACCATGCTGTGAGGAAGCCCGCGTTAGCCACATGGAGATGGAACATGGTACCCACCCTGGTTGACTACCCCTGCTAACCTCACTCTTAGTCAATCCACAAGCTAAAGGCAGCTACATGAGTGAACCTAAGCAAAACCTGCAGAAAAACTGCTGGCCCAGCTGCCTCACAGAATGGTGAGGAATCATACATCTTATTTCCAGCCACTAAATTTTTGAATGGTTTATTATAGAGCAAAGGGAATAGAGGAAGGCTAGATGTGAAGGGCCTGGTAACCCATAAGCTGAACAATTAACACTATGATGTCTGGACTGTATAATTAACAATAGGGTTTCTGTGAGCAGTGCATTACCCTCTGAGCCCAACAACAGAAAGACATTCTTTAGAGGCTATTTTAAAGATGAAACTACTTACCTTTTGTCTCAGTAACTGCTCCGATTGTGACCTGGAGATGTTACCTGCAAACCAGCTACAATAGAAAAGAATTCCATTTTGAGAATGAATAGTTTTTAATTGCATAACTTGTCACTTAACTTTCTCATCTATAAAATGAGGCATTGGCTTAGATCAGGGGTTTCCAAACTTGGCTGCTGAAGTGAATCACTTGAAGAGCTATTTTAAAAATTCAGATTCCTGAGTCTCTGCCACCCAGTTGTGATTCTGGGGGTGGGGCCTACATATCTTTCCTGATTGTTTCCCCAAGGCACACCTCTCACCCCTCTTTGGAATCTAGAAATGATGGAGACAGAGACTGTCTGTATGGTCACAGCTGGGCTTTCTGAATCAAAGGAAGCCTTCCAATTCATCTAAATACTAAAGACTAAAACCCATGATGAGAGGTTCACTCCCATTGGTTTAAATCTTTGTCAATTGTTAAAGTGCAATTATCTTTGGATAATTTTTGTGCTAGTCTTTCTCAGTCATTTTTATCTTAGTTTGAATGATTCCAGCAGGTGCCTTCTGGAGGGTAAATGTAGGGGAAGTAGAGGTGGTGACATGTTCTTTGAAAAAGCTCTCACTACACTTGTAGCCAATGAATCAATAACAGAACTCATACAAAAACAAAGCTAGTAGTATGTTTTCTCCTAGTGTCCCACTGACTTAGCCACTGTCAGGTAGCAGGTGTCTGAGAGATGCAGTCTGCCTTACTACTCCCACCTTTCCTTAATGCCAGCCTCTAAGTCCCCGGTGGCTCAGATGGCAAAGAGTCTGCCTGATGTGTGGGAGACCTGGTCCCCAGGTCGAGACGATCCCCTGGAGAAGGAAATGGCAACCCACTCCAGTATTCTTCCCTGGGAAATCCCATGGACAGAGGAGCTTGGCAGGCTAAGTCCATGGGCTCACAAAGAGTCGGACAGGATTGAGCAGGTACACTACAGCTAAGTCCAGGAGATGATTATTTGTGCCTAATTGTTGTCCAATGATAGAATCTTAAATTTTGGAAAGGACCTTAACAGCCACTTAAGACCACTCTGTCTCTGTGTAATTGAGGTGATCACACATTCTTACTTGCCCAGAGGAGTCCACTTTATGTCTCTATGGTCCTATGTCTTTGTCTTATGTCCAGGTGTAACACTGAACAGTGCATTCTTCCTCTTCCTAAAGTATCCTAGTTCGAATGTTCAATGATAAGGTCACCCTCGAAATAGGAATCTCCCAACATAAAAATGCTCTGATATTCAAGGCTCAGTTGTGCTACCATGTAAAATTACTGCATCATAACTAACTTCAAAATTGGACTCAAAGCTAATAAGAGCCTTCAAAAATCATCCTGATGAGGGCCTCCAGGAAAGAAATAATCAGCAGAAATGTCATAGGCTGTACCTATGAAGACAAAGCAAAATGAAGGGACGGGGGTCAGCTATGCAATAAATCCCAAGAATTTGCGCAGCCAATTTAGATCATCTAGATTGGGGGGAAGTATATTGATGAGGATGATAGAGGGGAGTGAAAAAGCTGGCTTAAAACTCAACATTCAGAAACTAAGATCATGGCATCTGGTTCCATCACTTCATGGCAAATAGAAGGGGAAAAGTGGAAGCAGTGACAGATTTTATTTTCTTGGGCTCCAAAATCACTGCAGACAGTGACTGCAGCCATGAAATTAAAAGATGCTTGCTCCTTGGAAGAAAAGCTATGACAAACCTAGACAGTGTATTAAAGAAGCAGAGATATCACTTTGCCAACAAAGGTCTGTCTAGTCAAAGCTGTGGTTTTTCCAGTAATTTGTACACGACTACTATCGTGTGATGTGATGTGAGAGTTGGACCATAAAGAAGGCTGAATGCCAAAGAATTGATGCTTTTGAATTGTGGTGCTGGAGAAGACTCTTGAGAGTCCCTTGGATGGCAAGGAGATCAAACCAGTTGATCCTAAAGGAAATTAACCCTGAATATTCATTGGAAGGACTGATGCTGAAGCTGAAGCTCCAATACTTTGGCCACCTGATGTGAAGAGCCAACTCACTGGAAAAGACCCTGATGCTGGGAAAAATTTGAAGGCAAAAGGAAAAGGGGATGGCAGAGGATAACGTGGTTGGAAGGCATCACTGACTCAATGGAGATGAGTTTGAGCATGGAGATAGTGAAGGAGATGGTGAAGGACAGGGGATCCTGGCATGCTGCAGTCCATGGGGTCGCAAAGAGTAGGATATGACTTAGCAACTGAACAACATTTTCATTAGTTTATTGTCACCCATCCTCCAGTTTCACGGCCCAGAACTTCACAGGAGTTTCTCCATGTAAATACAGTCTTTGCAGAAGAATAGAATAGAAACATCTATGTCTAGTTTTAGAGGAACACAGAGGACTTTCAAAACTTACTCATAATCATCAAGGTTTTCCTCTTCTTCAGATGAACTTGACTCAGGGGAGCCCCTTAAGAAGAGAGGAAACATGATTAATACACATACACACACACACACATAACACCAAGAAATAATCCAAGCGCCTCACAGTGCCATGTCAAATCCCACCCTGCTTTTATCCACATAAATAAAATCTGCACTGTTAGATTTCCCTTACTGCACTTGGGAAGGGGTCAGCAAAGTGAAGAGAAGGTTGCTCACAAGTTGAGCTCATGCCTGGTCTCATGAGAAATTGACTCCTTGATACAGGAGGATCCCAGGAATGTAGATTTCTTTGACTCTGTCAGAAGAGCAGACTCATGAAATAGATGAAATGCTTCAGGGACAGCTGTGATATGAAGTTAGAGAAAATCTTGGGTAGTGTATAGAGGTATTCTCAAAGAAGAGTTACTCAACACTACATTGTTTTCCCTCCGGCTCACATGCCTGAGCCAGGTAGCTTCATGTTCATGCTGACACCTGTGTATATCATGTATGATGGGTAGGAAATATCAGTGTGATCTCAGAAGTTATCCATTCAGACCACTTTCAGGGTTCAGAGAAGCAAACTCCATGTATTTGTTTGTTTTATAGTCACCTTAAAATTAAAGGCTAGTTGCAAAATTTTTACACCTGTGGTTAAGTTTTCCTGCAAATGAAAGAAATCCTGGCTGTGACAATATCTGAAGTTGATTTACCATGACATCTTTGAGGTGTTGTGATTTACCACATTTCTTTCCCTTTGATTACTGCATGCCAAATCTTCACTGCTACAAAAAAGAGAGATACAGTTCATAAATTGATATTTATTTATAAATGTTAAATGACACAAGTAATTGTTTGGATATGTTTTAGCTTTATTTAATATTGTGACCCATATATGTCACTTGGTTTGGAAATTGAAGCTAATGAGTCATTTTCACATTTTCATCCTTGGAGTGACCCCACTAAAAAGCAGTCACTTGATAGGATGCCTAAAAGAAGTGAGTTTTTAATAATGGCTCATAATAACCCCAAACAATTGAAAACTTGGATTAATAAATCATCCTGACTGGGTTTGCTCTGATTTTCTTGTATGTGTGCAAGCATTCTGTCATTAATATATTTTAATATAAGTTATTTTCCTCTTTGCTGTTATGCTTGCAAAGGAAAGTCCTGAAAATACTGAACCTTTTAACTCCATGTGGACACACACAGATCTGCAGGGTTCTCTTCATCCTCTCCACCCATCATTTTATCTCTTTTACTTGGTGTGTGAAGCAGCCCATGAGGAAGTGCCAACTTCTCCAAGTCCAAAGGCTGTTTTAGTTGGAAGGTAGGACCTATTTCCTGTTTGCCTTCACAACCCAGGCTCTTTTTCAAATCCACACTTCAGAGTGACAAGCTTCCTTAACAAGGAAGTGCTCCTCTGGCTGCAGTTCAAGGAAAGCCTGGAAAGCCCCAGCTTCCCAAAGAGCCTTGCTCACTAGTAAAGCTTTTTCCCTTCAGCTCTTCATAAGAAAGCTCTTATTTAAAAATACCAAGCAGTTTATTTAGCCTCTTTGTAGTTTTTAAGAACATGTGGAGAGTGTCCATCAGTTGTGCATCACTTAGGTTTATCCACATGATGGAATACAATATAGACATTCACAATAATCAGGTAGCTTACACAACAATGGGAATATAATGAACACTACTGAACTCTACACTGCAAAATGATGAAGGTGGTAAATTTTGTGCTGTTTTACCACAGCCAAAGCATTAAAAAATTAAAAATGTAGTATATCCTCATATGTTCAAATAGGAAAAATGTCCCAGATGTGAAGTGAAAAGTGCAAGTGGCAAAGAAGACTGTAGGTGAAGTTGTACATCCTGAGAAGGCAGCCACAGCCTCGTTTGAATACCGTCATTAGCCAGTGATGCCAAAGCACGTTGCAAAAACCTACCCACTCTAAGCTCTCTCAGATAAAGAGTATATTTTAAAGATTCGGTGTTCGGGAATGTGGGGTTATTTGGAGGAAGAAGGAAAGAAAGGAAAGGGAATAAAGTGCTCAAGTGTTGTGCACATCATTAGACGCAGTCATCCAAATGGCAAGTCTGTGGTGCTGAGTCCCAGTGGGGCCACCACCACCCTGGGCTTCTGGCTCAGACACTGAGTCTTTTCTGAGAGGGCAGCCCTGTCTCAGCTATAGCCTGTGCAGACCGTGCCGGGGCTCAGCTCCGAGGCAGTGCGGTGATGTCTACTTGACACGCTGTGCCGCGGGACTGAAAGCTGGGACTTACCTCTTCAGTTTTCTTACTTGCCACCAGTCAGGGAAGTCGTCTTTTGGAATATACTTCATGTTGATGTTTGACTGGGAGCCATAGTTTTTCTTGGAATCACTGTCATACTGGGCTAGAGTGGTACTTGAAGATGGTTCATCTACTTTGAGAATAGGAACTGCTCTAGGAATCTTCAGCTTTGGAGGACAAGAGATTCAAGTACATCACAGTGAGGCACAGATTCATGAGCTGGGAACTGACAAAGTATATCAGCTCTTAAATTAAAAAAATAGGAAGGAAAGAAAGGGGGCAGTAACTAGTTTTAGTCACAAGACATGGAGCAATTGGAACTCTCATACTTTCTTGGTTGGAGTATGAAGTGCATGACCACACTGGAAAGTTGTTTGCACATATCCTAGGACCCAGAAAGTCAATATATATGCCCAATAGTGAAACCAAAAAACATATAAAAGAATGTTCCATAGCAGAATTATTTCAATTAGGTAAAAACTGGAAATGACCTAAATGCCCAATAATAATAACCTTATTGTGGCTATAGTCGGCTAAATCATGACCTTTCCCCAAAGATGTTTATGTCCCAGTCCTGCAACCTGTGCGTATGTCACCTTACATAGTAAAACATACTTTGCAGATATGACCAAGTTAAGGATCTTGAAATGGGGTGATTATCCTGTATTACTGGGATGAGCCAGATATAATCACAAGGGCACAAGTGAGATGCAAGAAGGTCAGAGATTAGGGAGCAGGTATAAAGATGGAAACAAAGCAGAGAGGAAAGCAGATGCTACCAATGGAAAAAGGGGCCAGGAGCCAGGGAATGTAGGCAGCCCCCAGAAACTAGAAAAAGTAAGTAAATGGATTTTCCATAAAGCCTTCTAAAGGAATACAACTGTATAGACCTGGTTCAAGACCTCTGACTTTAGAACTATGAGAGAAGAACTTTGTGTTGCTTTAAGCCAGTAAATTTGTGGTAATTTGTTACAGAAGCAATAAGAAACTTATACAGCATTATATTCACACAGTGGAATTCTGTATAGCAATTGAGGATAAACTGCAACCACATACTAAACTATGAGTGAATCTTATGAGAAAATAGGCAATAAACAACTATATACTTTAAATTCCATCTATGTAAAGATCAAAGCTAGGCAAATAATCTATGATATTATATGTCAGCCTAGTGATTACTTTTGGTGGGGTGTAGTGACCCAAAGGGAAGATGGGGGTGGTCCTGGGGTTCTGAGATGTTCTGTTTCTTAATCTGAGTGTGGGTTATACAGATATGTTTGGTTTGTGAAAATTCATGAAGTTGTCCACTTAGGACTTGTATACTTGTCTAAGTGCATGTTATATATAGTTCATTAAAAATTCATATAAATATATAATCTGAATTTAATTTTTTCACATATTTTACTTTTTTCCAGGGATTGACATCCTAGACATTTTAGCTATGCTATTTATGAGCTGTGAGGTGCTTCTTTCCAAAGATGAATGCAGTAGAAATTTCCCTAAACAGAAATCTAAACAGAATGACTAGAGAGCAGATTTTAATTTTCCTCAGCTCAGTAAAACAAGTCCTCTACTGAATGATCTGGTGAAAACAAGCTTTTCACAGTATCCTCTATGATCCCTGATCACTTAGGGCAGCTTATAATCAAAACAGACTTGGGAACCCTTGGTCACTGATTTGCCCAACTGATCCTTTTCAACACATTTCACAAAGAATTCCTCATCAGAGACTAGATGCCTCATTTGGGCTCCTAAATTTTCCTCTGCTCTTGTGAAAGTGAAGTCGCTCAGTCATGTCCGACTCTTTGCAACCCCATGGGCTGTAGCCTACAGGCTCCTCCATCCATGGGATTTTCCAGGCAAGAATACTGGAGTGGGTTGCCATTTCCTTCTCCAGGAGATCTTCCCAACCCAGGGATTGAACCCGGGTCTCCCGTGTTGTAGGCAGATGCTTTACCATCTGAGCCACCAGGGAAGTCCTGCTCTTAGATTTGTTTAAAATAAACTATACTGGAGCACAATTTATATACCACATACCACCCTTTGTGGTATTCACCCTTTGTAAGAATAGGATTCAGTGACTTTTAGTAAATTTATCAAGTTGAGCAATCATCACCACCATCCAGTTTTACCATTTTCCATTACTCCTATAAGATCTCTTGGGCCAATTTCTAGTCAATCCCCATCCTGACCCTAGGTAACCACCAGTTGATCTTTGCTTATTTTGGACTTTGCTTTTAGGTGTTTTACAGAGCCATAATTTTCAAGCTTCAGAACTGAAGCATGTATCCAAACCAAAAAAAAAAATGTCACTGATAACAACATAAAATCCCCAAACCTTAATAATTCTATCAATTTCCTAGGACTGCCATAACAAATTTCTATACATTCAGTGGTTTAAAACAACAGAAATATATCCTCTTACAGTTCTGGAGACCAAAAGTCCAAAAACAAGTTTTCATCGAAAGGCTGTGGGGGAGGATCTTTGCTTGCCTCTTCCAGCTTCTGTTGGGTCTAAGCATTCTTGGCTTGTGGCATCAAAAGTCCAATATCTGCTTGGGTCTTTAAGTGGCTACCTTCTCTGTATATCTCTCTGTGTTCCCTCCTATTCTTATAGGGACATCAATAATTGAATTTATGATCTATCCTAATCCAGGATCTCATCTTGGTCCTTAACTAATTACATCTGCAAAGACCCTATTTCCAAATAAGGTCACATTCTGAGGTTTTGGGTGGACGTGAATTTGGGGAGACAAAATTCAACCTGTGACAATAATGGATTTAGTTTTGTCTTTCATGTTGGTTTACAAAAATTATATGTTGTTTTGTTTTGGCTGTGCTCCACAGTATGTAGTTCCCTGACCAGGGATGTAACCCATGACCCCTGAAATAGAAATGTAGAGTTTTAACCACTGGACCACTAGGGATGTCTGTAAAAATTATATGGTTTTTACTTTAGTTAGAAAGAGAGAAGTAAGTATGCATGAATGTGTGTAGGTGAAAATAAGTACCCAAGCCACCACAGAGCTGATGGGTGGATGGAGATGCTCCCTTCATTTCAGGTGAGCTTCCAGAAAACTACTGGGAGCCCATGTTATATGTCTCGTGGCATTTGAGGAGGCTGACACGTACCTGGGAAGCCTCAAAGCAGGAAGTTATGGCTTTGAACCCAAGAAAGCAGAGCAGAAGGATAGCCTGTACTGTGAACTTGAGCCACATACAGTTTTACTATGCAGAGAGATCAAGGCTCTGTTTATTTTCCTCTAGGCCAACTCCACCCTTGAGAGAGGGTTCGCTGGAAGCCATCTTGAAAGGAACTCTGCTCAAAATGAGTGAATGGACCCAGTAAAAAGTTGGAGGGGTAGAAACCGAAGAGCTAAGGTCAAGATATTTGCTCTGTCATAAAACTACACCCCAAGGAGAGACCCATGAAAGTCTCCCATATGATAAAGAGTCAGTGTTAGAAAACTGTCTCACCCAGAAGCCACCACTACCAAATCATGATGGGGCCAGCCACATACGACTCTTTTTCATTAGACCTTCTCTTCCTGATCCTCGATCCTGAAAGGGTCAGAAATCTTAGCCTCTCCATGACCTCTTTCCCAAAGCAGGCTGCCCTCTGATGCAGACTTGAGCTAAGGGAAGGGGGTAAGTTTTAACTTGAAATGGTGTTTGGAGTCATATGATTATAATATTGGATGGATCACTTTAGAGGCTGTTCTCATGACTAATAGTAATTGGGAAAATTTATTTCATCTGAGGTGACTGGAAGACTATGGAATCTCCAGATTCCATCCAGGAACAGAGAAGAAAGCACACTGCGTGGCTTTGAAAAGATAATGGGGGGAAAGAATTTTACTCTGCTTGTGTCCTGTGGTGTCCCATTCCTCCCCCGGGCACTTAATGAGGCAGGCTTAGCCATGCTGGTGGCAGAAGAGGAATGCCAGCCAATAGGAGCTGCTGTTCTATGTCATACCATCTTAAGGGCTTCTCCGTCTACACCATTTTTTTTTTTTTTGCGTTTACAGGTTAGAAAAAAGGCTTGGTTATCAAATGAAAAATAGAACATGATAAAATGGTTCTGTGTTTGAATTTATTATTTGCTACTGCCATGGCTATTAGCAATAGCTCACATCTCTCTCTTGCTGGGCATTCTGAATGAAGCCCATGTATTCTAGCCTTGAATTTGGCAACTCTCGATTTATTTACTATATCCTGACTGTGAAAAAAAATTGAAATGTTGACTTACCACTCTGTCTGGGAAGATGGGAACCATGTGTTTTTCTTCTTTGGGTGCAGTGTGCAGATCAGCATCTGAAGAGTAAAACCAAGTAATATCAGAAGGAAATTTAAATAAAACAAAATAAAACACCCAATGTTATGAATCAAAAAAGTGAACTAGTTAGTGTGAGCAATATTCCAGATTACATGGACTTAGATACATCTGGAGTGATTATGTTGCTCTCCTGTATGATATCCAACTCAAATACCACTTCACCGTTGATTATCAGTATCTTCCCAAGCAGATAAGAAATTCAAGTTGCTCTAAATTCTATAAGCTGATAATTTATACCACATTGCCACCTGGTATTTGAATAATAGATATCTAATCTCATTGGTTAGTGTCAGTGACCCTAGGATTCAGAATCCGTGTCTGATTCTTCTTTGATTAGCTCATACACAATGCATATAAATAGCTGATTTACAAGTGAACAAATCTATCCTAAACTTTTTCCTCTCCCTGTTCTTAGAATAATTGTGGGTTTTTCTTTCTACTCACACATGTAGATAGATATCCAGGCTGTGAGTGTGAAACCAGTATATGCCTTTTAAGTGGGGTTGCCATATGGTTTATTGACCCAGCTGGGACATTTCTGACAGTGATAGGTAGGCTTTTAATAATTATGACAGGTCCCCAGCTGAAGAATGAGACTGTCTCAAACAAACTGGAGTGTATGTTCAACTCAGTTTAGGCCATGTACTTTGGAAAGATGCCCAACTGTTTCCTTCCTCGTAGATGTGCCTGTGGGGTGCCCTGTAGCTCACAGAGGAGGAGGTTGAGGGAGTAAATTACACTTAGGCAGACAGACAATATCACAACCGCCTGTGAGCCCAACACCTCTACTAAATTCTGTGGTTTTCTTCAGAAGCCGGCAGAAAGCCTGTGGCACCCAGGACACGTGGCAGGTGCCATGCAGACAGAGGCCAGGAAGATGATCCCAGGGCAGTGCTCTCTCTAGCCTGTTATCTTGCTGTTTCTCAGGGAGTTAGGGTGAGGTCAGAGCTGGAATCTGGCCTGCTGAGTAATAATGCCGACCACAGACAGAAACACTGGGGTTAATGATTAATGTTACAAGGAAACGTTACTCTCTGGCCTTCACACTGGAGGGAAGATCCATGCACAGTACATTCTGTAAAGTTCATTGAGTCATTATCATTCATGAGTATAAAGGGCAATATGATGTAATTAAGATCAGTAAATATTCATTGTGTAGTTTCATTGAGATGGGAAACACAATGAATATTTAATCATTGATTTTGCTGTAAAATTACAAGGATTCTCAGTGAATTTGAATACTATTTCATGTTCCTGTTTGTTCTACAGTTCTTAAAGTTGTTATCATGCAGCTGATCTCATGTAATTCTTTAAAGTAGTTATAATCCAAGCATATTTTGTCCAGGTTGGTAAAACTGTTACCAAAACAAGTTCTCCTTTTTATTTATCAACAACTTAATGTTGTTAAATGATGATAAACTTCTAAAATATATGATTGTTTCATGTAAGTATCCTGGTGATAGAATGGGACTCCACAGGGCATGAGCAGAAAACAGCATAATTCTTTCCCTCCATTAGGCCTTCAAAGCCACTCAGTGGGCTTCCTGTCCCTGGATAAAGTCTCAGACAGACAGATTTCCCTAGAAATATAAGTCTGGATAGAATCTGCACATAAAGCAAACCCTACACTACCTTCTCTGTTGTTATGAGGAAATCAACAAACATATACAGAATGGCAAATCATCTTAAATTTATCTTTGAAAACTTGGCCATCCATCATTTTGGTATTCATGGCAATACTTATATTTTATCCTTTGACATATTTTTTAAAAGAATGTTGGTGTTTTTAGTTTATGAACCATGGTGATGTATGTTCACTACATTCTCCTCTTTTGGAGTTTATCTTAAACCAGGAAGAATTTTGGAAGGAGATAAACAGCTCCTTTCTTGATTTATGATTTCCCTTTAAAAACATTTCTCATGACATGAATGAATGGCAGATGTTCGTGTTGTTATTATTTTATGGAACATGACTCAGTTGACTCTGGAACTATGTTTGATTTGTCAGATAGCATGTTCAAGGCTGAGTATGCACGATGCCAACCCATCTGGCACATTTCGTTTCCCGAACTGGCAAGCTGTTCGGCATTTGCCAGTTTTGCCTAAAGGGCGTTGTCCACCCAGGGCCCAGCCCAGCAGGGGAGTCACGTTACATGCTTCCCAGAGAGCACATCCTGGGGCCGCTTTGCAGCTCTGCTGGCAGCACAGGAACTTCCCGTCCACGAAGAACCCACTGTGGTACTTGATCAGCAGGTGGGGGTTGCCCCTTATCTCTGGGGAGCAGGCAGGCAGAGAGCACAGCATGAGCCAATGGTGACCCAGGAGAAGAAGCACATTCAGTAAGTGCGGTCATCATAAAACAATGAACACCTCATTTGGCCAGCAACCAGCCTAAGAGCAAATGGTTCCTAAAGGATGTAAGTCTTTCACTCAGAAGTTGAAAAGCTGAAGAGAAAAGTCTAACCATGTTTATAGTGAGAACACACAATAACTTACATCAGGCTTAAAAAAAATACCTACTAGAAAATACATATACACATCAGCTTGGTGTTAGGATTTTAGAGTAGGACTAGATCTTAACAAGAAGAAAAGAAATTTGCAATAAACATATACTCCTCCTTCCACTTTTTATTTTGAAACATTTTAAGTGTACAGAAAAAGTTGCTAGAATAGTGAAGGAAATGTCCATATATGCTTCACACAGGTTCACCTATTTTTAAATGTTTGTCGCATTTGTTTCTTCTTATTCTCTCTTTTTACATACATATTATTATTATTAAAATCTTAACATTATTTTGCTTGACCATTTGAGAGTAAGTTGCAAATAATAACTGCAATCATAAATAATGTCACCCATTATGAAACAGATCACCAGCCCAGGTTGGATGCATGAGACAAGTGCTCGGGCCTGGTGCACTGGGAAGACCCAGAGGGATGGGGTGGAGAGGGAGGTGGGAGGGGGGACCGGGATGGGGAATACATGTAAATCCATGGCTAATTCATTTCAATGTATGACAAAAACCACTGCAGTGTTGTAAAGTAATTAGCCTCCAACTAATAAAAATAAATGGAAAAAAAAAATAAAATCCAAAAATAAATAAATAAATAATACCCATTAATACTTTAGCATGTAACTTCTGTTAACAAGGACATTCCCTTATATAACCGTAATACAATGATCAATTCAAGAAATTTAACATTGATACCATACTATTAATATATATTTTGTATTTAAAATTTTTCCAGTTTTTCCAATAATACCCTTGGTAATCATTCACTTTTTTTTTCTGATCAAGGATCCAATCTAGAATCATACATGACATTTAGTTATCTAGTTTTTGTTGATCTAGAACAGTTCCTTGTCACTTCTTTGTCTTTTGTGACTTTTGACCTGTTTCCACAAAGGATTAGATGGGAATATAATACTAAGGAATATGGGACTACTTTTCTAAGAGTATGTGTGTATTTTTAAAAAATGTGGGAATAGGGCAATGTTGAATGCAAAGAAATGAAGTTCCAATATTGGAGTATAATACTGTGTCTGCAACAAATTCACCTCTCTCAAAATGCAGCAGAGAAATCTACAAGGTCTTAGTAGACAATAGTTCAAGAAGAGTCTCCAGGTAGGGAGGGCTGGTCTAGGTGCGACTTAAACTCCTTCCTTCTTGATTTTATATTCATCTTGAGGATTCCTTATTTTGATACCAGGAGAACAATGCTCCTTCTTTACAACCCTGACTGCAGGAAGTGTCTGGGAATAATGATATCTACTTTGCTGGGTCATTGGGAGGAGATGAACCAATGTATGTAAAGCATCCGGCATAATGTGTGACTCAGAGAAGGTGCTCAGTGAACAGTGGGCTTTAATGATATCATTTCGTTAGTTTAACTCAATTCAACTTAGCTAAAAAATTTGGCATTAAAAAGCTTAACCAAATATTAATGGGAATTAAAGGGAAATTATTACAGAAGTCACAAGAAGCAAAAGAAGTTAGGATTACAAAACACTAGTTCTTGCCCTTAGTCCCAAATGGTCTTTGCAATTCCTTGGGTGCATTATATGCCTTTCTGCTGTGTAAGCGCCTGATGTCTGTGTACCAGAGTTGCTATTACTTCCTATTACATGAATTTAGCTTCCTGGGTAACTAACTGTTTTCCAGTCAAGTCCAGAAGTCCACATTGCAATACTCCTACCACCTAATAATGACAGTAAGAGAAACTTACATATTAATATGTGTATAGGACTTCACATTTCCGTATTTTCCCTCACTAGCACCATTTCACTTCATCTACTCAGCAAACTTGAGGGGAGCTGTTCTTGCTACCGTGGCTCTTACAGAGTCAGGTAGGCTGAGGTACAGAGAGGTGGTGTCGCCTGATCAAGTTCACTGTCTAGCACATTTGAGACTCAGACCCAAGCTCTTGCTACTATATTCCAATGCTCACATGCCCACTTCCCTGCCAGACTCCCTTCAGTTTTAATTTTTGGAAAGAAAGGAACACTTTATTCACATCTGGCCAGCTGAACTCAGAGCCATGGTAGCTGACACTCCTGAATCAGCCCAAACTCAGTGTAAGTTACCATCAGGGAAATTCCGTGTCTCCGATGTCCACCTCAGTTTATAATGCCTGAGCCAAATAATAGACACAAAAACGTTGGGACATGGGTGGGGGTGATGTCATTCTAGATCAGGGAAACTTCATAGGAGAAAGGATTTGAGTGAGGGAACCGTTTTGTTTTCCTGTGGCAGATTGGTTGGCCACCCTGACAGCTGATCTCACCCACCTTCTCTCTTGCTGTCATTCAGCACAGAAGCTGGAAAAACCAAATGCTGTCTTCCAGCCTCCTTCTCACACAGAGATGGCCATGAGGCACAGTTTTGGCCAATGAGACACAAGCAAGAGTTTGCAGAGAAAGGTTTCTGGGAAAGCTCAGAACCTTTCTGGGAGCCCCTAAGTGTAGCAAAGCAGAAATCTAGAAGGAGCCAGTGTTCCTGCTGACTTCATTGAGCTGCTGCACCAGCCCTGGTCTTGTTTACTTCTGGATTTGGAAGAGGAACAAACATGTATTTGTTTGAGCAGCTGTGTGGTGTCTTTTTACCTGCATCCCAAAGCATCACTAGCTGATGCAAAGGGCTTCCTGTGCCCAGGGCAGCCCTGGTGAGAGGGGCTCTCTCTCAGTTTAGAGAGGCTACAAGAGTCACTTCTGCTTCTCTCTCTGCTCTTCTTTTGTGTTCCATTTGCCTTCACGTGAGCTGCCCAGGGCCTAGCATATATAGTTCCAGAAAGACCCACACAGGACCCTAGTGCATGACAGATAGCTCCACAGTGAGTGTCTACATAGCAACTGCCCCTGGAAAATCCCCGCAAAGGAGACTGGATAGGAAGCAGCATCTTAGAGTTCCTCCTGAAGGCCTCACGATAACACAGCAGCTCGTGTTTGAGTGTCAGACACTTTACTGTATCTACGAGTCACACGTTTGTAGCTTGTGACTGCTCCAGGGAAAAAAAAAAAGGAGATCTGATCTCCCATTTTACAGATTAGGAAACGGAGACCCAGAGGTGTTAGATGGTTTTGTAGATGACACAGCAAAGCAGGCCTGTTTGACTCTAAGAAGGATGCCCTTCTCACTTCAGTGAGCTGGTGGCAGGTAGAAGGTGGCTTTTCTCCTCCCTGGACGTCCTCTCCTACATAATAGGATGCTAAACCCTTTCACATGAAGGGAAAGGTAAGCCCTAGGAGCGAAAAAAGATGTATTTGCATTAAAATAGAGTAGGTGGATGTCTGAGTGTTGTACTTTGAGGTGTAGTGAAAAAGAACCTGAATCTAAAACTTAAATGAAATAAAATCATCCCCCTCTGGGAGCTTAATATCTGAAATTCTACCAATAGAGGCACTTGTTTGAGTTAAATGTTGTCCTTACACCTTTACCCCCCTTTAAAATAAAAATATCATAGGGAGAAACATCATAGTGCCAAGTTACTATTAGTTTTCTCTCTTCTGCCAAAGGATGTTACCAGGGCAGCCTAAGAAGCACTAAATAAATGTTTCATCAAATTCCCAGTTTTGCCTGGCATTTATACTGTACTCTTAGAAAGTTGGATTTGGGTAATTGAGTTATATGTTCTTTGTAATTAGGTATTTGACGTTGGCCATGTCTGTTTAACTTCACTTATCCGAAAAACAGAGAATAATGTTACTCCTTGCCACAGAGTTGTCAAGAGGATTACCTAAGAGAGTGTTTTACAGCTATTTGACACAGTAGCTGGCAAACGATAATACTTTGTAAGTGTTAGACATAAATTTCTATAAACATCCAAAGTACAGTAGCCATAGGCGCTGCCATAGCCCCATGAGGACCGAGACTTTGCTCTGATAAAGGCAAGCACAGTGGGTGAAGAGCAGGTGGCCTGACTTCCTCCCAGCTGCTGGATGGCACAGCGCACAGCGGCCAGCTCTGTGCTACGGGGCAGGAAAGGGAATCAGATCCCCAGGCTTCCTCTAGGTAACAAAGAGAATGCAAAACGGGGATGAGTGCAGCACATCCTCTGAGGCTGGTAGGAAAATCAACAGATTCTCTCTTGGCAGTAGGCCCTTTTATTGCCACATCTCTTCACCAAGTCTCAAAGAACTCAGTCAGCAACTCCCTTTTATGACTTTTAAAAAAGTACCTTTTTGTAGTGCTTTCAACCACTGACTTCGGCTCTCTTCATTTGATGCATACACATAGAGAAGCCCATCTTTATAGACAATCTGGAAAGGAAAATATTTGGTGCATTTCGATGTAACTGTGTTATAGTTCACTCTGGTGCAACTCGAAATTTTTGGTATTCAGAAGAAACATTGAGTTTTATTACATGATATACATTAGCTCTGAATTAGATTTTAAAAATTTTAGTTATTTTTATCCTCTACCACTCAATATATTTTATCTCAGATATGTTTACACTTCAGAAAACCACAGCAATGAGGCATCTAGCAGCAAATACGGAGGTCTCAGCAGGAATGCCCCGAGCCATGGAGAATTATAAAAGTATAAGACCTTAGACATTACAGATGTCTTAGGAATGTTCTGGTCCATCCACGAACCCAGTGCATGACTCTCTTTGTAGCCTACTGCAAAGTGTTTATCTGCTCTATTCTGGAAAATATCTTCAGGGAGGGGATGTCCTTTACTTTTGTTATGCCATCCTGGCATAAATTTCCTTTCATTCTGATCATTATATAGCTCATGCTTATGTTGAGTTAACATGTGACTCCCTTCGGTCATGTCCCACCTTGGGAGTCCCCAATATAAACAGTTTTCTATTTTTTAAGACACTTGGTGAGATGTGTGAACATTCTAATGTCTTGCCCAGATCCTTCTCTAGTTTATCCAGCTTTTTTGGGTAAACAATACATTCCATTTATGCTCTTTTCTAGATAGTTTAACATTTTTATTCCCTTTCAACTCTACAAAAATATATGATTATGCCCACTGCAAATGAGGAAACAAACTCAGAGTTTGAGAATATTTGTGGGGCATCACAGCCAGTGTACTTTTGAGTATTCCATGCCACGGTGACATTCATTTTGAAGCTTCTGCCATGAGCACATACTCCCCTGGTTTCTCCCAACTGAGTAATGTTCTTTTTTTTTTTTAAGTTGGAAGTATGGGTTGTTCACTGACTGGATTATTTTATTTCATTTCGTTTTTGGCCACTGTTCCCTCATGCTAGCACAGGGTAATCTGACCATTGGAAGGACAGTCCGTCTGTCTTTAGAGCAGATAGATAAATATTCCTAATATAATAAAAGTAGGGAAGCTGTTAGATCAAGCCATTTCCACCCGTACCATAGGCACAGTCTTCACAGCAGGCCAGTGTTGGAAATACTTGAGGGTAAAATTCTAACTCCTTAGCATGCCGTACAGTGCCATTCATGATATGGCCTGGCCTACCTTGCCAGACTCATCTGTCACTCTTTCACTGGGCTGCTTAATTCTAAGCACCATCTGGATCTCTCTAAACATGCCATACTGTTCCACCTACCAGTGCCTTGACATCTGCTATTTCTTTGGCTTTGCTGCCCTCCTGTTTTTGCTGGGCTAAACCCCGTTGTTTTTCCCAACCCAAGTGTCACCTCCAACAGGAAGTCTCCTTGACTTCTTGGAGTGAGGAGTGCAGTTTCTGCTTTCTGAGACACCATGGGTACACTGCCGTTTTCACCTTAACGCTCTGTAAATGCCTTGGGGACAGGGATGGCATTTGATTCCCGACAGTGGCCCTAGTACCCTGCAGTGTAATGGAAATGCTCTGCAATTTTGGATAAAAGAGATCATCAGACCCCAAGGCAAGTCAGACCACTAAGGCTTACACTCATCTATCTTTCTCTCCCTCTAGGGAAGGGAGCTTGGTGGATCGAATTTTAGTAAACTGCCCAACTCCCATCTGGGGATGTTACAAATTCAGAGAGAGAGGTTGAGAATGCTATCTATGGTTACATAAATATAAGCACATGCCATCATCTTAATGAACCATTTTGCAATGTCTTTACTTATCCCCCCAATACTGAGTTCGTAGTAGAAAATACTAAAAGAATAGCCATCCATCCAATGGAATGTTACCTTTCCCCTTACCTGAAATGGGTACTGTCTCTCCACAGGGGTCTGCTCCTCAAGATTAACTTTCTCCACACATCTGATTTTCTTAATCTCAATCGATCCTTTTCTGCTGCCTCTTTTCTGAATTAAAAGGAAAATATAAGATACCTTATGTGATATACAGTGGTGCACAAAGAAATGCATAAAATTAAGGTTACGCTTAGGAGGAAGATTGTGAGATGACATGAGCATGTGAAAATCATTCCAGTTATTCCATAATAGTAAAAATTCAATGATAACATATTTTTCGAGTGTGGACATAAACTTAATTAAATTCCCCCAAAGCAAGTCTTCAAGCAGCACTTAATTATTTGATAATCTTGAAACACATTTTAAATCACCTACCATATCTACTCAGTAACATCAAGCTTTAACTCCACAAAGCATTTTCATTTTTGAATTTTATGACAGTATTTCAGTATTTCTACCATGATAGATTTCTCGGCTGCATATAAATACTCTTATTTCCACCCAGGAGACACCAGTAGCAAACTGTCTCCCACCTTCAGTGATGACAACCAACCAAAAATGGTCCCAGCCATTGCTTAGTGTCCTTTAGGGGGCAAATCACCCTCAGTTGAGAATCATTCTTCTAAAGTTACACTTTCCCTTAGTAAAGTTAACCAATGTTTGAAAAATCCTTTATCTTGAATTATGGGCTTCCCTGATGCCTCAGATGGTAAAGAATCTGCCTGCAGTGCAGGAGACCTGGGTTTGATCCCTGGGTGGGAAAGATCCCCTGGAGGAGGAAATGGCTACCCACTCCAGTATTTTTGCCTGGGAAATTCCATGGACAGAGGAGCCTGGCAGGTTACAGTCCATGGGGTCGCAAAGAGTCAGACACGACTGAGTGACTAACACTGATATCTTGAATTAATTATAACTTGGTTAAGAAAAGATAATGCAATAAGAGAGCACAAGTTGGTTTTTACTGTATAAGCTGAGAAATCTGTTTCCTTATATTAAGCACTTTGTGGAGACTTAAAAATAAGTAGTATAAAAACAATGGAATAAATAAGAGTCTTACCATTTTGTCATATTCATAGTAGGAGAGGTGTGTTTTGGTTAAAACAAAAAGCCTCTCTTTGTAATTATTGGGTGACATTTTCTTCTTTTGCTGTGACCTTTTGAGGAGAAGTTCTTCTAGAATGGATTTTGTGTCCATATTGTCGTCCTAAATAAAAGAAAATGATTAAAATGAATGTTAGCAGCATCTGGCTAGGTTCTCTTTTAGCTTTCATAATTTTTATTCAACTATTTCTTGTTAAGGGGTAGTATTGTTGTTCAGTCACTAAGTCATATCTGACTCTTTGCGACCCCATGGACTGCAGCACACCAGGCTTCCCTGTCCTTCACTATCTTCCAGAGTTTGCTCAGATTCATGTCCATTGAGTCGGTGATGCTATCTAACCATCTCATCCTCTGCTGCCCTCTTAATTTTAAAAAATTAGATTTAGAACTACAGAGGAACATGCAATGAAGCATGCTCTTAAATGCACACATACCTGCACTTTTTCCCTACTGCCTTAGCTGTGACTTGTATAAATATGTTGATTTTTAATATCATTTTTATGTGTGCTCATCCCCCACTTTGGATCATACATTCACTGTCTTCACACTACCCTCCAGACCACCACATCAAAATTCTCCTTTTTCCTTAAGTATTCTGTGGACATTTGTTGAATTAAATTGAATATCATCCAACTTTTAAAAATTTCAACTCCTGACAGTTCACCGTGTTTGAAGTAACTGATCAACTGTAATTTCCCTCCACTAATGGGGTCAATTGTTGGACCAAGCTATCCAAACCACTGTGAGACTCTGGTATTGTTGGTAAATGACACCACAACCCCTGAACATGATCAATCTTTAGCATAAAGGATATGGGTACAATTTTCACTATTTCTGAGCATTACACTTTTTCAAAAGTTATCAAGACAGATGTAAAAGAACTGAAAGAATCGGTGCTTCATAAACTAAAAATACTCTTGCTTTTTCTTCCAGAACTGCATAAAACATTAAAAGTTAAGCTATTTCTGGAAAATGAGTGCATTCATTTTCTGATTCTACTAAGATTTTTGCTTCAACCCTCTGTCTGATACCAGGTCTGGTAATGAAAAGGAATGCTAGGTAGTCAGTCACAAGAGAGCAACTTCCTTATGTTCTTCTCTGCTTTGTGAAATCACATGGTTCTTAGCAGTAAGATGCCCAATCATTACTATCTTTCTTTGTTTACTGATAATCTGAAGGTAATTAACTTTACTCACCTTAATTTTGATAGAGCCGAAGAAGTGTGCTTCTACGTCTTTAACTCTCAAGCTCTAGGCAAAAAGTCACTGCTCTGAGGCACCCCACTCATATTCCTTCTGGCTATGCCAGGGTCATGCATTAAAAAGAAGGTATTTGCATCCAATTCATCACTTGATCAGGAAGCAGCCACACAGACATTGCTCTGTCTGGATGGAGGCAGATGCCAAGTGAACCCATCCAATCACTAACGGGCACGGCCCTGGAGTATGATGGGCCCGCTGTGGTAGGGGAGTGGAAGAAAGGGAGACTGAGAAACTCAACTTAACATTGAATAAACTATCTCAGGCCCAGACAGCTTCCCTCCTGACATAGGCCATGTCACTCTAAAAATGGGAATCAAGTAACTCAGCTTTTATCATTTATCATACATGGATCAGGCGACTATTTATGAATCACTCTAACGTTCTCCAAGGGTATTGCTTTTCTCTTAGGCAGAAGTAGTAATCTTACCATTTAATATAGTAAAATCTTTGTCACTTTTTACTTTGAATATTGTTTTATCTGGAAGAAAAGTATAATTCCTTTGAGTGCTATTCTCCATGGTCACTGGTTTGTTTGCCTTGGACTGAAAAATGAGGCAGAGACTGGGGTGCAGTAAACCCAGCCGGGCCTGGGAAGGCAGGGATCACATCTTCCTTTCACCTTTGCCTCCATGATAAGCTCTACACACACACACACACACGCCTGTTCAGATAAGATTATTTTCTACACCTATAGCCTATGGCTGGAAGAGAATTCACTTGAAGACTTATTGAAACTATGAAGGGTCTACTTTTTGTTAATTATAGTCCGCTTTGGAGGAGCCATATCACACTGGACAGAGGTGTAGGGAAATTTTGCCTTTTAAATATCTCCATGAAAAAAACTAACAAAGCAGAAAGAGAACACTGTGAAAACTCCTGTCAAAGATCTTTTATATCCACACCTGAAACATTCTTCCTCAAAGCAGAGTGGTAGTTAAATAGATCTGGTAGGTAGTTGAGTACAAAGTTAATGTTGCAACATTTATTTCAGATGCTGAATCAATGTGTAACAATGTGTAAAATTAAGAGCACTGTTTTAGGGAATTCCCTGGTGGTCTAGTGGTTAAGATTCCATATTCTCACTGCTAGAGACCAGAGTTTGATTCCTGATCAGGGAAATAACATCCTACAAACTCAAAAAAAAAAAAAAAGGCACTGTTTTAAAAATGCAAATTCCAATGTCCAAGGTAGTGCACAGCCCTTCCTGGAACTACATGTGATACACATGCTTTTCTGTTTACAGAATTTGCACATTCATCACATGAAAGATGGTTTCTTGGGGAATTTTATCTAAAAAATTAGTATGATAAACCACAGAAACCACTGACAAATGAAATTCACAAAGTCTCTTCTGTATATTGAAGGGAAGAAGGGCATTGACTAGAAAGGAAGGTACCAAGTCCTTCAGAACAATTTCTAATACAACTCCAAGAGTTTATACACATTGTTGCATCTGATGGAATATAATTTGTCAAATGTTAACAAAAATGTTTATTCCAAATCCTGACCTTTGTGAATTTTTTGGCTTTCATTTTAAAAATCATATGGATATGCGTTTATTCAGCAAAACCAAGAAGTACAGACAAGCGAAAGGAAACTGTTAACATTTTGGTGAGTATACCTCTAGATTTTTTTGAAATTACATAGGCAGTTGTTTCTTTTCACAAAAATGAGTTCACATTCTATACATACGTGTCTGTAATCCATGGTTCTCATGTCATAAACACCCGGAGCCACCTGCTTTGGATGTCCTTCAAAGTTCCACTCCCTAAGCTGGACTCCGAGCATCTTAACAAACTTAAAGAACCCTGTTTGGATGACTCACACTTTTTTCACCTCCCGATCACTTTCTTCTGAGACAAAACCTGCTTCCTGATCAAGTTTGAACCAGCCTTTCTCCTTTTGTTTTCTTCTGTCCCTTCCTTGTACTTCCCTCTTTTCTGAGATTAGCATAGATTCTAAATTGGAGGCATTTCTATGGTGAGGACTAATTTTTAGAAATAGAATGTCTCCCATCTTGTATTAGCACAGTAAGTCAACAGGGCTCTGGGACTACTGTTGACTCAGCTACCTCTCCAGTGACTAGCAAACTCAGGTCTGCCTACCCACATTTAAGGAAAATTCATTTGGGAAGGTTTAAAAAGAAACTAAACAGAATAAAATTTGATCCTAAAATTAGAAACCAGAAATCTATTTCCATAGAGAAGCTGGTGGGATTTGGCTGGATACTCGTATATCAGTACCTACATAGAATAGATGCATCAATTTGCTTAGCAAATAGTTCAGGCTGCCTATTTCCATAAACACATGAAACTAGGAAGATTAAAGTTCAGGGGAGGCAGAAAAGAAAAGCTGGAAGAAATCAGTATTTTCTGTAAGGAAGTCAGCAACCATGTGTAACCTTTAATGCATAAAAGGTGCATGTTGAATTAACCATATATATATGTATATAATGTATATAATACACACATGCATATTGTTTTCAGATTCTTTTCCCTTAGAGGTTATTACAAAATATTGAGTAGAGTTCCCTGTGCTATACAGTAGGTCCTTGTTGGTTATCTAGTTTATATGTATTAGTGTAAATTGTTAATCCCAAACCCCTAATGTATTCCTCCCCTCCCCTTTCTCCTTTGGTAGCCGTAAGTTTGTTTTCTGGGTATGTGCACAGCCCGTATTCTTGCCCATAACACCGAGGCTAGAGAAGAATGTGCCAGCTGCGTAATCCTCCTAACCAGAGAACGCTCTAACCTAAACATAGGGAGTTAGCTACAGGGTATCAAAGGTGCTAGAAACCCTAGAAGTCATTTTTCAGAAGCAACACTGAGCGCCAACAGCTTAGGTGACTTAGCCAGAATCGCAGCAGTGTGACCTGAGAAACACAGCCCAGGAGCCAGGTCACTGGGGTCATGCCTGGGACACTGCCCACCCCTTCGTGGCAATAAATATACTAAAACATCTATGTGTTCAGCTAAACATGTGATAGCCTTGCTTAAGCATTCAGTATGGTAGAACTCGGCATCAATTTCAGTCTTGCCAGACCCACACAAGGGAACTTTTATTGGAAATATCAGAAAGATGTGACCTATTAAGTAATCTTTCAGCAGGAACGTCCAAAGCACTGGTAAACAGCAAAACTCTAGCTCACATTTTGAAAGTAGGTAAGAACATACAACCACAGAAGTTGGAATAAATTCTAAGTGGTGCAGAAGCGGAGCAGGAAGCAGGAAAGGAAAGGAGAAAGGTATGTACAGTTAAATGGGGCCGTCGGATAGTTCCTGAAACCAAAGTGCATATTTCCTGACTGGCTCAGGATGGTGCCTTTAAAGCTTTAGTTTTTAGAATTGAGAGGTGAGGGTAGCAGTTCCTTACCCTTTTATTTGATTTAGTTATCCTCTTTTACTTTGCATGTCGTTTACCTAAAGATTTTGATAGGTGTCAGGATATTAAAATAACACCTAGTGTGGGAAAGCAGTGGAGGAGGGAGGGCAGGAAGGAAAGGAAAGACGCTCCAAGTGCAGACTGGGACCCAAAATGGCTAGACCTGTGACAGACTTGGTCTTCCACTATTTGCCCAAGGCCAGGCCTGCTTATCTTCCTGCTAAATAACTGAAAAAAAAACAATATGATGCTAGGTTAAATGGGAACAGAAAGCTTAACTCAGAATCAGGTAAAGTAATTGAAATATATAACTCTTAAGACACTGGCCTGAGACGAATACTGGCTCCACAGAAATTACGCATTTTACCACTGTGCCATCTGGGAAGCACCCCGCAGAACCTGCCAGGTCCCCATTTCATGTGACATTTTGCAGGCAAGAGAAAGTTACAACTGATCTTGGCATGATATGGACAGAAATCCTTTAATAGTGACACTTGAATCCAGCATTTTGAAACACCATACTCTGGTTGCTCCAAAACAAATATTTGAAAACTATACACTTTGTGAAGCCATTTTTAGACCAAGATGAGAATGCCAGTGTCTTTCCTGTTGGAGCTAATATTTGCTTTAGGTGTGAAATTCGTCTTCAGTGCCTCACAGAGCTTTACTAAACCCTTCCTTCTTTTCAGCAACCTCTTTCCTTCTGCTCCCTTCCCTCTGCCCAGGACACCCTTCTGGGCACCTTCCTTAGGAGAAAAGCAAAAAGTGCTAAATCCACATCCTAATACCTCATGCTGAATTTGTTTAACATGTTACACTGCTAAGGATACAGGTTGATATGGACAGAAGCACCAGGCTTCGCTGGGTTCAAATCCTAGCCCTCTCTCTGTGCAATGTGGCATATTACTTAACCCTGCTAAACCTCAGCTTCCCCATCTGTAAAGGGGGTAAAACAATAACCACCGCAAAGGGTGATGAGGAGTCGAGAGAAAATGGCAGTATGATGCCTAGCACCTTAGCAGGTGTTCCAGAAACCTGTACCCCTTCTTCTCATCACTCCGTAGGTGAAATTTTTCAAAAGATCATAGTGAAGTTTAGAAACTGGAGACAGTGAGATGACCTTCAACATAAATTTCAAGCCTCGCCCCTCTTCCACCAGCGCCCCGCCCCCTCGCCCCCCAGGGATAAGAGAGGTATTGGGAAGAAGATTCCCATGCCTTCTCTAGTCAACAAGCACCTGCTCTGTGGGTCTGTTACAAGCTTTCAGTCCTGGGACTGGTTAGCTTAAAATCAGATTGACTGTGTATTTGTGCCACCAGGTTTCTAACAAATCAAAACTTGGATGTTATTCGAAGTGTGGTCCATGGACAGGTAGCATCAACATACCCTGGGAGCTTGTTTTAAATTCACACTCTTAGATCTCACCCCAGCCCCAGTACATCAGAATCTGCATCTTAGCAAGATCCCCAGATGACTTATGTGCACAAGAAAGTTTGAAAAACACTGACCTAGACTACATTATAGTTGTACAACTTCTTAAATCCAATGAAACCATCATGGTCCATGAGAAATTTCAAAATTCTATGAATTTGGCTGCAACTGTGTGGTTCACCTCCTTCCCATATTCTACCTCCATCTAAAATACCCCAGACCCCTGACTTAGGGAGACTTCAGGAAGCTAAGAACAAATATTCATAGCTAAAATAACATAAAAAAACACAGATAAATAAAAGAAGGCTTGACTAACATTTCTTTATCTTTTCAGGAGTAGTTATGAAGCCAGTATGAAAAGTCATGGAAGGACCTATAAAGGAAAAGAATCTGAAAAACTATATATATACATATATGTATATATCTGAGTGATTTTACTGTACACCTGAAACTAATACAACATTGTAAATTAACTATAGTTCAATTAAAAAGATAAATAACTAAAGGAAGGGAAAAAAGCCCTGGAAAGGCAATGGCTAAAGAACAGTATGGGGAAAATCAGCAGAGGAAACGACACAAAGCCAGATCAAGCCAACGGTGATGTACACACCACCTGACAGGTTCCATGAACGAGATGTTGAGCTAGGAGGGAATTTCCAGTGAATTTCCTATAGCAGGCCCCTGAACAACATGGTCCCACCAAAGAGCCCCATCAATGTCACATTCATAATTTTGCAGTGTTTTTCTTAAAGCGCTCCCCCCCTCCCCGTCTGTGAGCTTCAGGGTCTACAACACCCAGATCCAAACCTGTTTTGCAGCCCCTTGCCGCTTACACGCACCATTTTGGCTGGTCCTGCTGCCCAGGGCCACGGCTGTGAGCTTGCACTGCTCTTGCAGGGACACAGCCCCAGCTGTCCTCCTTCCAGCAGCAGCAAGTTGTCTCACATTTTCCCGGCTGCCAAGTCAGAAATGGCCACATTACTCAGTGCCCCCCAAACGTTTATTGTCCTGCAAGGCCTTACACAATCCCACAGGAAACCGCGCTCAACGCTTAGCCAACACTTGTTGACCTGATTGAGTGCAACAAAAACGGAGACAAAAGCATATTTCATACAGGTTCCAACTTTGATAACTACAGCTCCTGCTTTTCCCAGGCAGCTCTCGGGTACATGTGATAACCTGTCTTTGTTTGGAGAGCTCTGTGCTGGAAAGGACGAGAAAATATCTTGGCCAAAGCCTGCTTGTGACGCTGACTCCTCTCACACGAGTCAGGAAACCATGAGGTAACGCCAAAGTGTGCAGAGAATAAACAATGAAAACTAAGCTCAAGAACGGACCCAGGGAGGCTAGAGAGGGTATGAGAGAGCCGGATGGTCAGATGATCCAAAAGGAGCCCATTTCCACAGCTTAAGAAATCCAGAAATGGAATAGAGATGGGTTTGGCTAATGTACCATGCACCAAGAGTGCAACGAAAGAATGTGATTATCACTTGACTGATTTATGATTATCACTCTAATGATTTATGACATCACAACATTTAAATTTTATTTTTTATTACAAATTTTTATTGCAGTATTATTGACTTACAATGCTGTGTTAGTTTCAGGTGTACAGGAGAGAGGAAAGAGGAGACAGGAGACAGAGAGGAGAGACAGAAGACAGGAGTCAGGAGACAGGAAAATATTGCCTGAATATGGCAAGAAAGAGAATTTAAAAGGAAAATGGTTTATAATGATAATATTTGCAGTGTGCAAATGCCTAGGCATGGCGGCACTAGAAGACATAATGAAGTCAGATGTTTTTGCCTTTCGAAAGTAGGTTGTCTCCTCTCCTCAGTTATACATACATATATATACTCTTTTTCCAATTCTTTTCCATTATGGTTTATTACAGGATATTGAGTAGAGTTCCCTGTGCTATACCAGTAGGTCCTTGTTGTTTATCTATTTTATATATAGTAGTGTGTATCTGTTAATCCCAAACTCCTAATTTATCCCTCCCTGCTTTCCCCTTTGGTAACCATAAGTTTGTTTTCTATGTCTGTGAGTCACAACGTCATGGCTTTACTCATCTTACTATCTTCTCCTGTGCACACTGACTGTATGTAATCAGTAATAAATCTAATGATTTATTTTAGGCTCAGCTATGGACAGCTGGTTCCAAATTGGGAAAGGAGTATGTCAAGGCTGTATATTGTCACCCTGCTTATTTAATTTATATGCAGAGTACATCATGCGAAATGCTGGGCTGGATGAAGCACAAGCTGGAATCAAGATTGCTGGGAGAAATATCAATAACCTCAGATATGCAGATGACACCACCCTTATGGCAGAAAGCAAAAAGGAACTAAAGAGCCTCTTGATGAAAGTGAAAGAGGAGAGTGAAAAAGCTGGCTTAAAACTCAACATTCAGAAAACTAAGATCATGGCATCTGGTCCCATCACTTCATGGCAAATAGATGGGGAAACAATGGAAACAGTGACAGATTTTATTTTCTTGGGCTCAAAATCACTGCAGATGGTGACTGCAGCCATGAAATTAAAAGACGCTTGCTCCTTGGAAGAAAAGCTATGACTAACCTAGACAGCATATTAAAAAGCAGAGACATTACTTTGCCAACAAAGGTCCGTCTAGTCAAAGCTATGGTTTTTCCAGTAGTCATGTATGGATGTGAGAGTTGGACTATAAGGAAAGCTGAGTGCTGAAGAATTGATGCTTTTGAACTGTGGTGTTGGAGAAGACTCTTGAGAGTCCCTTGGACTGCAAGGAGATCCAACCAGTCCATCCTAAAGGAAATCAGTCCTGAATATTCACTGGAAAGACTGATGCTGAAGCTGAAGCTCCAATACTTTGGCCACCTGATGGGAAGAACTGACTCATTGGAAAAGACCCTGATGCTGGGAAAGATTGAAGGCAGGAGAAGTAAGGGGACGACAGAGGATGAGATGGTTGGATGGCATCACCAACTGATGGACATGAGTTTGAGCAAGCTCTGGGAGTTGGTGGTGGACAGGGAAGCCTGGCGTGCTGCAGTCTTTTGAGAACCTGTCTACTAAGCATTCTGTTAGGAGCTAGAGATGCAGCAGTAAATAGAACAGAGGCAGGCCAAACTTTCAGGGGACTTATGTCTCGTGGAGGAAGGACCACAGTAAAGTTTTAATTACAGTAGAATGTCTGAAAAATATTTCTGTTTGAAACTGGAATTTAGGGAATGACAAAGAGTCCTTTAGAACAATTTAAAACAGGAGAACTTAATACCCTAACATTAGCAAAGAAGTCACTGATGGACTCCACACAGCTCTCCATCCTCTAGCAATCAAGTAGGCAGTCATTTGAGAAACCGAGGGTGAAGCAGGGTGACCGCAAAGCAACTTAGCCAAATAAATGAATTCTACCCTCTGCCAATTCATTTCCATTCCCATATGGCAATTTTTACTGCTGTTTAAACATAGTAGCGTGGCTGAAGATCAATTCTAGAATAAAAAGTCAATTTAGGGGAGAGAAGGAGGAAGTGGCAGAACTCTGGAAACACCTAGGCACAATCTCTTAGGATTCTCATCCCTTTTGGAGGGCTTGGAACACTCGAGGGCAGCTGGGAGGAGTGCTTTCCTCTGAGTCAAAATGTCTCAGATTTATTTCTTTATTCTATTCATTCACTTCCTCTGCCACTTTTCCTGAACCTTTCTTGGGCTCTGTATTTTCCATGTCTTTAGTCCAATTTTAACTTGTTGTGGCAACCTGCTATTTCCATTACGTGATTTGATTTGCTTAAATTATGGTCTGTGTTGGCACCTCTACCCAGGAAGACCCATAGAATTTCCTCTTAGCTTCTCTTCGTGAGCTTTTAGCCCGCAACAAGCTTGTGGGGTGATTTGACTTCATGATGTAAACAAGCTTGTTCAGTTGGGAACAGTAGTGCTCACATTTTTACAAGAAAGAACATGATAGGATCCATTATGTGTGTTTGTGTGTGTGTATGTGTGTGTGAGAGAGAGACAGGGAGGGAGGGGAGAGAGGGAGACAGTCTGTCTTTCTTCTGGCTTCTGACTGACCTCTAGTTTTCTCTTTAAAAAATTTCTTTGACTCATGGCTTTAAACACCATCTATATGCTTATGGTTCCAAATTTCAGCCAGGTCCTCTCCCCTGAATTCCAGACTTGTATTCAACTGTTAGCTTGTCCATCTATACTTGGAATATCTAATAGCTATTTCAAACCTAACATGTCCAAAGCTGACCTCCCGACTAACCCCTCAAACCAGCTCCTCCTACAGGCTTGCCTTCTCAGCTAATAGCAACTTTAACCTTCCAGTTGCTCAAGCCAAAGAGTGTGGAATCACCCTTGACTTTTACCCTTCCTTCACAGCTAGCATCTGATCCATCATGAAATATGGTTAGCCATATTTTCAAAATATATCCCAAATTTGGCCACTTTTCCACCAGCTCTACTGCTACCTACTGGTCTAAGTTGCCACATATCTATCACCTGGAGTGTTGCGCTTGCCTCCTGCCTGCTCTCCCTGCTTCCGCACTCGTTGCCTGCTGTCCTCCACTGACTAGCCAAAATGATGCTTTCACATGTACGTCAAAGCCCACCCTTCCTCCTGTCTGAGCTTTTCAATGGTCCCCCATCTTCTGGTCCCCTAATGCCATCTCTAACATCATTTTATGATTTTTCTACCTTACATTGCCACTCCGACAATATTCTGAGTACCATCCACCCCAGGGTCTTTGCACAGGCTGTTTCTTTTGCTTGCCAAACCATCACAGACATCTGCGTGGTTCATTTCCTCATCTCCAGGTTCTGTGTCAAAAGGCATCTTGCTAATGAGCCCTACTTAGACCATCTTGTTAATACTACACCTCGCTCCACCCAGCACTCCCAGCCTCCCTTACTCTGTTCACTTTATCTTTTTTTCATAGCACCTAACATGTTAAAGGCTTCCCTGGTGGCTCAGATGGTAAAGTGTCTGCCTACAATGTGGGAGACCTGGGTTCGATCCCTGGGTTGGGAAGATCCCCTGGAGAAGGAAATGGCAACCCACTCCAGTACCCTTGCCTGGAAAATCCCATGGACAGAGGAGCCTGGTAGGCTACAGTCCGTGGGGTCACAAAGAGTCGGACATGACTGAGCACCTTCACTTTCACTAACATGTTAAAACCAGCTATACAATTTACTTATCTTCCCTGAAGAGTAAGCCCACAAGAGCTCTGATAGCTTCTCTCTGTAGCCTGAGCTTTTTCCACCAGAATCTCTTCACGGGGGCCTCTGGCTCATATGTCTCCTGGTGTTAAGATAATCTACTTGGAGGTTGGGTTCTGATGTGAATAGGTTACACTTACTGGAATCAAAGATGAATGTGTTGTCTCTCCTAAGAATGCTTGCATATTAAACCTCAGGTTCAGTGGTGAAACAAATAACCTTTTTTTCCTTATGAAAGGAGATGGTGAGTGGAGGGGGAGGGTTAGGGTGGACATAGAAAAGTTTGTTCTGTGGGGATTTTTTTTTTTTTTTTGGCGGGATCTTAGTTATCCAACCAGGGATCGAACCTGAGTCCTCGGCAGTGATAGCACCGAGTCCAAACCACTGGACCACCAGGGAATTCCTTGTTGTGTGGTTTTTTTGTGCCATTTCCTGCTATCTGTGAAATATTTACATAGTCTGTTGGCATTTTATCAGTTTCACTCCCTATTTTTTAGTGGAAGGTAAGGACTTGGGGTCTAAATGGAGTTGGCAAGCTGTGACTATCACCTGTTTTCGGAAGCAAGATTCATTGGAACACAGCCACAGTCATTTGTTCACGTATTGGGTGAGGCTGCTTTCCTCCAATGGCAGAGTTGAGTTGTGACAGAGGCCATGTGCCCGCAGAGTCTCTAATATTTATTATCAGGCCCACATAGAAAAAATTTGCCAACTCATGCTCTAGAAAAATCCTGCCAGCTGTGGAAGTGACCTCGAAGCTTGGAATTTAGCTCAACAGCTCAATTCAATACATCTCCACTAAACTGTATAGTGTACAAGGTGCCGGAGTTGGAAGCAAAAGAAGTAGGCAAAGGGGAGATCTTTATGGAACTTCCAGCTACGATTCCCACTTTGAGTCAAATTATTTTTTCCCAAAATTTTATCATGAATAATTTCAAAATACAGAGAAGTTTTTAAAAAACCAATACACCGCTAGATTCTATACTTACACTTTACTGTATTTGTTTTGACATCTATTTATCAACCCTCTGCCTATCTGTCAATCCACCTGATTGGTGTCACTACTACTACTATTACTTGGGTTCGATCCCTGGGTTGGGAAGATCCCCTGGAGAAGGGAACAGCTACCCACTCCAGTGTTCTGGCCTGGAGAATTCCATGGACTGTATAGTCCATGGGGTCGCAAAGAGTCGGACACGACTGAGCAACTTTCACTTTCACTTTTTCCCCACTACTACTGTTACTGTTATTTTTTGCTGCATTTAAAGTAAGTTGTAAACATTAGCAAACTTTATCTGTAAACACTTCAGAGTGTGTAACTGAAGATTAATTCAAATTAGCCTTTTATTTTAACTCCAACACTGTAATCTTGAAAGCAGCCTTCATTTGGCCAGAAGACACGGCATTATACAAGCTGAAAACTGAGAAAGGTTTTCAGGATAACTGAGTTAAGTATCAGGGGAATCATTCACCTAAATTTCTCCATTTCCTTGGTTCAGAGATGAATCAGCCTTTCAGGACTGAGAATGTTTTGCCTGTGGTGAATTCTAGGAAAGTTCTGTGGCTGAAAAGAGAGGGTCATAAGCTGTTCCTTTCTGGTACACTGCCAGAAACCCATGGGAAAGGCAGTTATGAGTTTCAGTGGTTGATCACATGTAGCGTCTAGGTCAGAACCCTGGCTAATGGACCAGACTGTGTCCATGCAGATTGTTCTCACGAGGATGGAAATGGGAATCAAGTGAACACATCTTTCCTGGATATTTTTTAATGTCCTCTACCACGAGTATATCTATGTCCTTCATAAACAAATGCTTACAAAATAATCAGTCCCTGACTTGGAGCTGTTTCCTGGAGTCAGAGAGTCCGAATCCCTAATATGGAATATTCTAGAGATATTTGTCATTTAATGAACAGCAGCAACTGTGCTTTAAAAAGGCAAATTACCGAAACCTGACCAATTTTGAAAAAAAGTTTTTTTAAGAAAGATTTTTTGAGTTGACTGCTTGAAGGAGAAAAAATGGCAAATGATGAAATGTCTAAGATGTCCATGTATTTCTATAAGCTATATTTTTGAGAAGAGTTTTGAATGAAAAAGGAAAAATGATCGCATAAAATACGTTGATAATGTGGGTGTCCTCAGAGATAGATAATGGTGCTATCTAGAATCATTTAGCAACTGATGGCATATCTACACACTCATATATCCAGCTGCCTGCTCAGCATCGCTGACTGGATGGCAAATGACAGTGTGAAAAGTGCTCACAGCTCCACGTACAAAGTCACATTTCTCATTTCAAAAGCCGGCCCTGTTACAGTGAAATGTTACATGCTGCATATTCCATCTGTAAAAATTTGTGCCCCCCCCACCACCGCCATGCTTGTTTTTCCTCATTTTAAGTTTTCTAGCTTTCAGGTCTACTTTTTTTTTTTTTCTGTGCAACAGCCTACAAGTAGACTTCTCTGCCTTGCCCTGACAATGCACGCCTTTGAATTAGCTTCTCCCTCGACTGCCTTCTCAGAGTTAAGAAAGAAAGGAAGCTCTTCTGCCTGTTTCAGAGGTGGAGGGGACTCTGAGTCCCAGGGGAAGCTTGGAAAATGTGGTAAACTGAGAGCATCCTCAGGAGTATGGCAAGTCCAGTATGGAAGTGTGTAAAAATGTAGAGCGCATCCATCTTCTCCTGTTTTCTTGTATCAGGAAACCATCCTTCTCAATGTCATGTGTAACTGAGGAAACTTTAAGGACTGACCCCTGCGCTTCAGAGGTTACTGCTCTGCCCAGTGAGACACAACATTTCATCTCTCAAGTCTAGTTTAATACATTTTTATCTTACTGGATGGCTGCTTGCCTTGGTAGTAACATTTAGATGAACAGATTTGCTTTCTGAAAGGGTAAATATTTGTAGAAGTCTTTCTTTACTCCAGAGAGCTTTGGAAATCCGCCACATCTCTTTTCTTGCATCAAAGCATATTTTTCAGTTATCTGTCATCATGAAACAAATAATCTGGAAACTGAGTGGCCTGAAACAACCATGTTTATCTGCTCACAAGTCTGTGGGTCTGAAAGTTGGGAAGAACGCAGTTAAGTGTTCATGTCTTAGACATACAGAGTCAGCGATGGCAGCTGGGCCTGGAAGAGCCACTTCCTAGATGGCTTGTCTATATATCTGGCGCCACAGTGTCCTTGGCCTCTGTCTCCTTCCTCACATGGCGTTTCTTCTTCCAAGACCACTCCTCCATGTGGCGTGGGCTTCTTCCAGAATGCTGGTCTCAGAGTCATCACTCCTTTTACAAGGCAACTGACTTCCAGGAGGCAGGAAACAGAAGCTGCCAGGCTACTTCAGAGCCACACGTAGAACTGGCACTGTCCCTTCCAGTGTATTCCATCTGTCAAAGCAGCCACAGGCCCTGCCTAGACTTAGGAGGAAGAAAAGTAAACACCGCTTGTGATGGTGGGGTGAGTGTCAAGGTCACACTGAAGAAGATGTGTATGTGGGAGATACTGTTGGAACCATCTTAGGAAAATAGACTCTTCCAAAGGAGGAGAACCAATGATTGATCAACAATGTGTAATCGTGATAACAATGTGTAGTTGTCATGCTTACCAGGTCAAACATCTCACCTGGATTTGAGAGGACAGACAGGCAAGGTTTCCTAGAGGGAGTGATGTGGAAACTGAGAGCTAAAAGATGAATGGCAATGAGCCAGATCAAGGAGAAAGAAGGTTCCAGGCAGAGGCACAGCAAGTCAACAAAAGAGTGAACGCACATTCGAGAACCTTAAAAAGTTCAGCATAAGGGAAAGAAGGGCCACCTCTATGTGTGTATGTTTATCCTTGAGCAAGTATCAGCATGCTGAAGGTGAGGCTGTGTTAAAGACATCACAGGATTTTCTCTTGAGGGCAAGGAAGGTTTTAGGCGGTTAGTTCATTTCCCTGCGACTTAGAGAATGGTTTGACTACCAAAGAAGATAGATGGTGGGAAGCACTGGACATATTTAAGTGATAATAGGAACAGAATCCACAGGATTTCAAGGTGGACAAATGATGGCTTGGGTTTCAGGCTCAGGCAATTGGCTACACGTTGAACTACTTGGTAGGGAATGCAGAAGTATTTACCAAAGACTGCCAAGTGCCAGACAGAGAGTCCCTGCTTCTGTTTTCTTTGGAGACAGTTGCAAAGGTTAAGTATAATGAAGAAGAGCAGCAAGATTATTTCATGGCACTTTTAATATTCTTGTATATTATCTCATTTAGCTTTGACTCATCGAAGTAAGGTGGTGATTTGAGCCCCGGTGATGTTGACATGTAAGTAATCTGAGGAAAAGCCCTTCCTCTACATGACTGTTAGAGCAGGTCCCTAAACTAGGCCTGCAGCCAAGTGTAGGCCACTACCTTGTTTTTTAGAGCCTATGAGCTTAACAATGGTTTTTACACTTTTAAGTACTTGAAATAAAAAATCAAGAGAGGAGTAACACTTCATGATAAGTGAAAATTCCATGAAATTAAAATGTCAGCAGCCATAATTAATGTTTTATTGAAACGAAGCCACACACACTTATTCTACGTGCTGTCTCTGGATGGCTTGTTGCTACAAAGGCCAACTGCCTCAGCCGCCTCAGAGAACACGTGCAAAGTCGAAAATATTTACTATCTGGCACTTTCCTTCTTCAAAAGCAAGCAATGAGATTTCTGCTGTTTACAGAATAGAAATCCGTAGAGGCTTCTGCAACTCTGCATCGCCCTGTAAAGGGCGAACAGCCGTCAACTTACTGATGTAAGCAATAACTGAGCAGTGCTTAGGGCCTGCCCAGCTCCTTTAATTCTCATCACAACCCCATCAGCGTGTATTGTATTACCGTCACCACGCCCGTTTTACAGTGGAGGCACTCGAGGCACAGAGAGGCTGAGCTACCTGCCCAAGGTCACACAAGGCCCAAGAAATGATGGAGGTAGCCGACTCCAGGCAAAGACAAGTTTTCCGAGGAGGTCCAGTTGGGACCTTTGGCCTGAACACAGCACCTGCTAGGCCTATCCACCCCTCCTAGGGCCCAGAGCGCCTCTCCTAGTGACATTTCCCCTCCCGCCCATCACAAGGGCGGCCGAGCCGGCTGGGGCGGAGCTGTGGCGGGGGGCGGGGTGAAGGGATCCGCGGCGGCGGACTGTCAATCAAGGAGTATCGCCCTTGCCCAGGGCCTCCGAGACCCGTGGACTCCCGCCTCCAGCCTCTCTGCGGCCACTGGCAGCGAAGCGCTGAGTCACGGTGAGGCAGCCGCGGGGCGTCCTCCGAGCCCGGCCTCTCCACGCCCCCCGCCGCCGCCGCCGCCGCACGGGCTGCCGTAGCCGTCCGTCACCCGGCTAGAGTACCTGGCGCCCGCCGGGCCTGGCGGCGCGGACCCCGCCCTCTCTGGCCTGCTTTAGACTCCCAGGGGAGTCTCCTAGGGCGATGGCCAGAGATGCTTAAGAAGTCCTCTGCAGTTTGGTGCAAGTCGCAGACGACTTTTCTTTCTGCGGAGCACTAAGATCTGGTAAGTACCTCGTCAGTGGTGCACGTGCATAGAACTTAATTGGAGGAGTCTGGGAAGATCCAGAAATAGTCCAAATTGGGGCGGGGGGTGGACGTAAAATACTTCCTAGATGCTCACAGGTGGAGGATTGAGTTCACTAAAGGTGGCAGCCCAGGGGAGGGCACATTTAGAGGGAACCTTGACTGGCCGGAGGGTTTTGCTGCGCAGAGTGCTCTGAGGAGCAGCAGCTCACATTCTCAGGACACTGACCACACTCTTTTGCAGAATCTATGCCGTCTTATTACTCCTATTCACAGGTGGAAAAACTGAGGAACAGGGAGGCTTAGCAGTTGGCCTCAGATCACACAGCTGATACGTGGTGAACGTGGGATGCAGACCCAGACTGTGTGGCTCCAGAGTCTGTGCTTGCTAAAATATCTCTCTTGGTTTGAGTGGGAAACTTTGAAGGAATGGATTGTATGTTATTTGCAGAAGAACTTTAGGGATTGCGTGTATTGTCTGCAAGCATTTGAAGTGGAAAATGGATTAATTATACTTGTTTTGTGATATGCCCTCGAGTAGACTTTAGACTCAGAAAGAGGAAGCACTTTTGAATTGGGGGTCCTGAGTAGAATACAGATTGCATGGTCAAGGGCACCTCCTCCGTGAGTTTCCTGTGCTCTTCTGTGCTCTGGAAGACTTCAGAGAAAGCTTCGAAGATTTCTTGCCACTTAAGTTGACCCTGAACTTTAGGGATAGATGAGTCTTTGAATTTGATGACCCTCAAAGATCCCTTTCAGTGCCAGATCCTTGCACATTCAGATAAGAGATACCCAGATCTCTCTTAGCTCATGGTAGCAGCTTCCTTCTGGGGCAACATGGGGTAGGGGTAGGGGCAGAGATCAGGTGAAGCAGGTAAAGTGCTCATTACAGGTTCTAAGTAAATGCCCAGCAGCTGTTATTACTAGCTGTGGTCAAAGGTGGTCCTAGGACTACACCAGATAACCACTGTAAATCATTAGTAGGGTGCTGGGAACCTCCTTAGCACTCACAGGCGTCCACCATCATTAGTGTTGTTTGAAAGCATCTAGCCCAGGTCTTGTGCAGAGTAAGCAATTTAAAATGTGTAGTTGTTAATGTTGGGTTGGCCAATGCAATATTTGGGGCGGGGTGTGGGGCGAATTTCGCATCCTGTGTTTTACAGTCCGTGGGTGGCCGGTCCCCCCTTGATGGCGTCTCTGTCTTGTCCCTTCTCTTACCTGCACCCTCTACAGCTCAGTCTCGGAGCGCTCGCCTTCTAACCTCGGACACGATGTCCTCCAAGAAGGTTACCGTCTCAGTGCTCAGCCGGGAGCAGTCGGAAGGAGTCGGAGCGCGAGTCCGCAGAAGCATCGGGAGACCCGAGGTAGGCTGGTCGGGTGGCTGTTTCATGCTTTTTTTTTATTTTTGCAGAAGGGACTGGTGGGACCCTGAGGGTAAGCTTGGGAAGAGAGGGCATGAGACAACCATGAGCTGCCCCGTGGGGCGCCTTAGGAACCAACGCTAAACTTAGCAATTGGGGTCTCTTTGGGACCAGCCCCACCCCAGGGGATTTCTGTACTGTGGATCCAGTGATCCTGACTGACACGTCTGTGCCCCCCTCCGAACACCCACATCCTATCCTGAGTTGATCTGTCAGCCTCCACGTGCACATGCCCAGACATACCTGCTAGATCCCCCCTAGGTTTACATGCCTACCAGTCAAAGCACCAGGGACAGATGCTGGGGCCCAATCCCAAATTCCTAGGAGAGAGAATCCCATTGCCTCCTCTTGGGTCAGGTCTCTACCCTGGGCCAGTCAGCCATTTGCCAGGCGTTTTGACTTCTTAGAGAGAAGGCTGAGACTGGACTCTTTGGACCTCTTGGTGGGGGCTAAGTGGGGGCTTCCCTCAGAGAAGGTGATTGTAGGTCAGGCAGACATCTTTCAACATTAGAAAGCAGTTTTATTTGAAAATTTGGGGGGACATGGGACTTGGAGAAAAGAAAATCTTATGTGCAAAAGAAGGAAATGGTGATTCTAATCCATAGAATACAGTGCCCAGCTCCAGATTCCAAAAGCAGAATTCTTTTTATTGAGGTATAATTGACATATAATATTAGTTTCAGGTGATATTAATTTCAGGTAATATTAGCTTCAGTATTTGTATATATTGCAGAATGATCACAAGTCTAGTTAACATCTGTCACCATAATATTGTGATGAGAACTTTTAAGATCTACTCTCTTAGCAACTTTCAAATATGTAATACAGTATTAACTACAGTCACTGTGCTATAATTACCTCCCCGTGACTCATTTATTTTATAACTGAAAGTTTGTACCTTCTGGCCCCCTTTATCCATTTCTGTCACCCCCACCCCCTACATCTGGCGACCTCCAATCTGTTCTCTGCATCCATGAGCTTGTTTTTTTTTTGTTTGATTTTGAATTCCACATATAAATGAGATCATACAGTATTTGTCTTTCTCTAACTTATTTCACTCAGCATAATGACCTCAAGGTCCACCCATGTTGTTGCAAATAGCAAGATTTCATTCTTTTTTTATAGTAGAATAATATCCCATTGTATCCCATATACACCACATTTTCTTTATCCATTTATCTGTCATTGAACACTTAGGTTCTTTCCATGATTATTGTAAATGATGCAGCAATGAACATGGGGATGCATACAGCTTTTCAAGTTAGCATTTTCATTTTCTTTGGATAAATACCCAGAAGTAGAATTGCTGGATGACATGGTAGTTATACTACCATGTTTTTGTGGAACTGGCATACTGTTCTCCATGGTGGATGTACCAATTTACATTCCTACCAACAGTGTAGACAGGGTTCCCCTTTCTCCACATCCTCACCAACACTTGTCATTTCTTGTTTTTTTTTTTTTGATAATAGCCATCCTGACAGGTGTGAGGTGATATCTCACTGTGGTTTTGATTTGCATTTTACTACTTAGTGCTGTTGAGCATCTCCCAAAAATATTTTTTGAATAAAGGACAAGTATATTAGGGAAATGGATTAATTTTGAAAAGTGAGGCTAGTTTGTTCCTCTTCTTAAATTCTGCTCTAATATTCTCATACTCTTCCCACCATTAGCTTCCTGTTCCTCTGAGAATGTCTTTTGAGGTCCGTCAAATATTGTTTTTCAAAGGGATACAGGCAAACAAGATTATTCTAAGGGCTAAATGCACAGTGGATGTTGGGAAGATGCAGATGGATGTGGTATCATATTCTTCTAGGCCACATTGCCAGCAGAAGAATTCAAACACCTGTCAGTAACCCATTACTGTATGTTGAGTGTAGCTAATACTTTAATTACTCCATCTGTCAGAAACACATATGCTCAGGGGTTCTTAATTTTTCTGGTCTTAGGAACCCCTTTGGTAGTCTGCTGAAATCCATCAGTTCACTCTCAGAGTGTTGTTTTATAAATTCCTTCTCAGAATAATGTTTTTAAAATGTATAAAATACATGGGATTACACACAAAGGAAAATCTTTGTATTGAAATACAGTTAGCAAAATATTGCAAAAACAAATTTGTAGTTAGTAACTTAAATAATTCTAGTAACATTCAGTAAGAAGATGTAGTTGCAGTTCTCATAACTACTTAATTTCAAAACTTTGAGGAGCAGCAACATAGTTCAATACCTGCAGCAACTGTGATGTGATATGAAAAGAGCTTTGATTTCTATTGGTGACAAAGTCACAGGTCCTGGTAATTTCCTGTGATTCTTTGACTGCACTCATAATTAAAGGAAATGTTACATTTCAGCCTGGAGATGGATGGTGGTGACTTGTTGCACAGCAGTATGAGCGTACTCAATGCCACTGAACTGTATGCTTTAAAATGGTTAAAATGGTAAATTTCATGTTATGTTTGTTTTACTACAAAAAAATTTCAGAAGAAAAAAATATTCAGTTGGAAGTTAGTAAAAATAAAGATATATTTTTTGTTCCCAGCCAAGTTTACAGTCACCCTGAATTCTATATATGGATAGATATATGTAAAATATAAAATTTTCCCAGTTAAAAGTCCCTGGCTGAAAAACCTGTGCTTTAGAGACCCCCACATTCTTCTAATTCAAAGGGTTTACCATGCTCCAGGTACGTCTCTACTCTAAGGAAAAACAAGTGAATAGGAATCATTACTAATGCCATCACCCTGGTTTAATCACTGTTAAAACAGAGTGTTTTCTTTTACCTCTGTTTAGTTATATGTTTTAGTTGTACAGTGTAAACAATTTTGTGTCCTTAGTTTTTCATTTAACAGGGTAGCCAAGCACCTCCCACATTCTTATAAATTCTTCATAAATACCATTTAAGTAGTTATGACATAGTCCAGTGTATGAGCATACCATTATTCCCATTATTCTCTTATTCCTAGCCCAACTTTTTTATTTTTTGTTTAAATATTTGAAAAATTTTTATTGTCATATAGTTGACTTACAATGTTGTGTTAATTACTGCTATACAGCAAAGTGATTCAGTTATAATATATACACATACATATATATACATTCTTTTTTAATATTCTTTTCTGTTATGATTTATCACAGGATATTGAATATAGTTCCCTGTGCTCTACAGTAGGACCTTGTTGTTTATCCATCCTATATATAAAAGTTTCTCCTCCTCCATTTCTCCCCCAACCCATTCTCTGTCAGCAGCCACCAGTCTGTTTCAATGTACATGATTCTGTTTCTGTTTTGTAGATAAGTTCATTTGTGTCATATTTTAGATTCCACATATAAGTGATATCATACAGTGTTTGTCTTTTTCTTTCTGACTTATTTCACTTAGTATGATAATCTCTAGGTCCATCCATGTTGTTGCAAATGGCATTATTTCATTCTTTTTCATGGCTGAGTAATATTCCATTGTATGTATATGTGTGTGTGTGTGTGTGTGTGTGTGTGTCTATACCACATCTTCTTTATCCATTTCTCTGTTGATGGACATTTAGGTTGTTTCCATGTCTTGGCTGTTGTGAATAGTGCTGCTATGAACATAGGGATGCATGTATCTTTTTGAACTATAGTTTTGACCGGATATATTCCTAGGAGATTGCTGGATCATATGGTAGCTCTATTTTTAGTTTTCTAAGGAACCTCCACACTGTTCTCCATAGTGACTGTATCAATTTACATTCCCACCAACAGTGTAGGAGGGTTCCCTTTTCTCTACACCCTCTCCAGCATTTATTATTTTTTAGACGTTTTGCTGATGCTGGCCCTACTTCTAAACATTTAGATTCTTACCATACTTGTTAGCACTCCACACACTGCCAGCTTGCCACAAGATGGACCCCAGCTCTCCCAGCAGAGAAGGAAAACATCACTCATTTCAAGGTGGTTACTTTTCAAACTTTTTGCACCAAGACTGTATCAGTGGAAAATAAAATCTCATTAAAAAACTAGAGCACAGAGCTATTGTAGGGTAGAATTTACAACAGTGTTTAACATTAGTGGCTCTAGGTGACACATTCTTTGTTGCTGTAAATATGGAGGTAGAGGAGTTTATAATATTGTTTTGGTGATGAATGGTGAACAAGAGATGGAACTGGGCTGAATGGTCCATTATACTGTATATGGACAGGGTAGCCAGGCTATAATTGGAATGATTGTATATCATCATGTTGGTGGGTGTGCTTCCAACAGGAAGGAAATCCATCACTCATCTGCATTTGTTTCTATGCCCAACTCCTTCTGCCAGGCAGTCCTTTCTGATGTGATTTTCCTTGGGCCACTCTCAAGCAGGCATACCTCAGGGGTATTGGGGGGTTCAGTTCCACACCATTTCAATAAAGCAAATATTGCAATAAAGTAGGTCACACAATTATCTTGGTTTCTCAGTGCCTATAGAAATTACTTATGTTTATACATACTTAGTCTACTAAGTATGCAGTAGTAAATGTACATACTTCTTTGGACTGCGAGGAGATCAAACTAGTCAATCCTAAAGGAAGTCAGTCCTGAATATTCACTGGAGGGACTGATGCTGAAGCTGAAGTTCCAGTACTTTGGCCACCTGATGTGAAGAACTGACTCATTGGAAAAGACCCTGGTGCTGGGAAGATTGAAGGCAGAAGGAGAAGGGGACAACAGAGGATGAGATGGTTGGATGGCATCACCAACTCAATAGACATGAGTCTGAGCAAGTTCTGGGAGTTGGTGATGGACAGGGAAGCCTGGTGTGCTGCAGTCCATGGAGTTGCAAAGAGTTGGACACGACTGAGCAACTGAACTGAAAAAATGGTAATGGTCACCTGAGCCTTCGGTGAGTTGTAGTGGTAAGATCTGAGAATTTCCAGATGTTCAAGCTGGATTTAGAAAAGGCAGAGGAACCAGAGATCAAATTGCCAACATCCACTGGATCATCGAAAAAGCAAGAGAGTTCCAGAAAAATATCTGCTTCTGCTTTATTGACTATGTCAAAGCCTTTGACTGTGTGGATCACAACAAACTGTGGAAAATTCTTAGATGGGAATACCAGACCACCTTACCTGCCTTCTGAGAAATCTGTATGCAGGTCAAGAAGCAATGGTTAGAACCAGACATGAACAACAGACTGGTTTCAATTGGGAAAGGAGTACGTCAAGGCTTTATATTGTCACCTTGCTTATTTAACTTATATGCAGAGTATGTCATGCAAAATGCCTGGGCTGGATGAAGCACAAGCTGGAATCAAGATTGCTGAGAGAAATATAAACAACCTCATGTATGCAGATGACACCACCCTTATGGCAGAAAGAGAAGAAGAACTAAAGAGCCTTTTGATGAAAGTGAAAGAGGAGAGTGAAAAAGTTGGCTTAAAACTCAACATTCAAAAAACTAAGATCATGACATCTGGTCCCATCACTTCATGGCAAATAGATAGGGAAACAATGGAAACAGTGAGAGACTTTTATTTTCTTGGGCTCCAAAATCACTGCAGATGGTGACTGCAGCCATGAAATTAAGATGCTTGGTCCCTGGAAGAAAAGCTATAACCAACCTAGATAGCATTATTAAAAAGCAGAGACATTACTTTGCCAACAAAGGTCTGTCTAGTCAAAGCTATGGTTTTTCCCATGAGAGTTGGACCATAAAGAAAGCTGAGTGCCGAAGAATCAATGCTTTTGAACTGTGGTGTTGAAGAATCTTGAGAGTCCTTTGGACTGCAGAGAGATCAAACCAGTCAATACTGAAGGAAATCAGTCCTGAATACTCATTGGAAGGACTGATGCTGAAGCTGCAATATTTTGGCCACCTGATGCGAAGAACTGACTCATTGGAAAAGACCCTGATGATGGGAAAGATTGAAGTCAGGAGGAGAAGGGGACAACAGAGGATGAGATGGTTGGACAACAGAGGATGAGATGGTTGGACAACATCACTGACTCGATAGACATGAGTCTGAGCAAGTTCTGGGAGTTGATGATGGGCAGGGAAGCCTGGTGTGCTGCAGTTCATGGAGTCGCAAAGAGTTGGACATGCCTGAGCGACTGAACTGAACTGAGTGGCAAGATGGTGTGGAAAACACCAAAAGAACGTTTTTGCCAACCCAATACTTTGTTGGCCAAAAGCTTATTGATAAAATATACTGATGAAATGTTCATTGCAGTACTGTTTACAATAGCCAGGACATGGAAGCAACCTAGATGTCCATTGGCAGATGAATGGATAAGAAAGCTGTGGTACATATACACAATGGAATATTACTCAGCCATTAAAAAGAATGCATTTGAATCAGTTCTAATGAGGTGGATGAAACTGGAGCCTATTATACTGAGTGAAGTAAGTATGAAAGAAAAACCCTAATACAGTATATTAACGCATATATATGGAATTTAGAAAGACGGTAATGATGACCCTATATGTGAGACAGCAAAAGACACAGATGTAAAGAACAGACTTTTGGACTCTGTGAGAGAAGGCGAGGGTGGGATGATCTGAGAGAATAGCACTGAAACATGTATATTATCATATGTGAAACAGATCGCCAGTCCAGGTTCAATGCATGAGATGGGGTGCTTGGGGCTGGTGCACTGGGATGACCCAGAGGGATGGGATGGGGAGGGAGGTGGGAGGGGGGTTCAGGATGGGGGACACATGTACACCCATGGCTGATTCATGTGAATGTATGGCAAAAACCACCACAATATTGTAAAGTAATTAGCCTCCAATTAAAATAAATAAAAATAAATAAAACAAAAAATATACTGGTGATGTGAATGTCTGCAAAGAAAATCTAACAGAAGCTACAGATGAATTATTAAAATCAATAAGAGCTTAGCAGTGTTCAAAATCACCTTTCTAGTCACACTTCTGTTTAAAATTTTTTTATTTTATTTTTTGCCATGCCATATGGCATGTAGGATCTTAATTTACGACAAGGAATTGAACCTCTGTCTCCTGTGGTAGAAGTGTGAAGTCTTAAACAATAGACCACCAGGGAAGTCCTTCTATTTGCATTTTTGATTCCTAGCAGCAGACTGTTTAAAAATATTCATTTTTTTTGTACTTGTTTATAGGGACAGATGGTAGTGTGTGATCATTTCACAGTATTTACAAATATCAAATCATTACCTTGTACATCTGAAACTAATATAATATGTGTCAATTATATCTCAAACATTATTTATAATACCATAAAATGTATGTTAGTCAGAATTTGATATATGCAAAATCTGTATGGAGAAAATTATAAATCCTATTGAAAGACATTTCAAAGACCTAAATAAATGGAAGTAACCATGTTTATGAATAGGAAAACTCAATACTATATAAATATCATTTCTCCCCAAATTGATCCATACATTCAAAGCAGTTCCAACCAAAAGTCCAACATTTTTGTTTGTAGATGTTTTCTAAAATTTGTGTAGAATAGCAAATGGCCAAGGATAACCAAGGTGACCATAAAGATATGCTGATGACAGCGAGCTCTGCTTTTGCCTCTCACTTGGGCTCAAGATTTATCTTCCTTTGCTGTCTAGTTTTTGCACAATATACTAGACACTGAATATTCATAGTACTGTTTATATATATATATCATTTATATACATATCTCAAACTCAATGTGTCCTAGAATGAAGTCACCATGCCTACTTCAAGGGTCCTTCTTCTGTTACGTTTCTTGTATTTCTGGATGGCCTTACCACCCTCCCAGGCCCCATAGCTAGAAATCTGGAAGTGATCTAATGCTCTTCCTTTTTCCCATTCTCCATCACTACTGCCATTGCCTTAGACCTGGCCTTTGTTGTTGCCCAGACTGTTGAAAAGTGAAAGTGAAAGTCGCTCAGTCATGTCTGACTCTTTGCGACCCCATGGACTATACAGTCCATGGAATTCTCCAGGCCAGAATACTGGAGTGGGTAGCCTTTCCCTTCTCCAGGGGATCTTCCCAACCCAGGGACTGAACCCAGGTCTCCCACATTGCAGGCAGATTCTTTACCAGCTGAGCCACCAGGGAAGCCCAAGAATACTGGAGTGGGCAGCCTGTCCCTTCTCCAGGGGATCTTCCTGACCCAGGAATCGAACTGGGGTCTCCTGCATTGCAGGTGGATTCTTTACCAACTGAGCTAGACTGTTGAAAGCACCTTCTAAATACTCTTTGCCTCCCATCTCTTCCTTTTCCAGACCATCTTCCACATATATGCTAGAATGGTCTTTCTAGATCTTATCATGTCAATCTTATTAAATCCATCACCTTCAGGATAAAACCCCTGTCCTCAGCCCATCTCTCATCATAGTTCCGTGTGCATTTTTGCTTGACAAGAGTAGTTTCCTCACAGGTTTTCAATCTTACCAAGCTGCTTCTCTGCTCTTTTATTTAGAATATTCTTCCTTCTCCTGTTTCTTCTTGATTAACTTCTACATATATGTACTTCAAGACTCAGCTCAAGTGACACCTCCCTGGTTGAACCTGCTCTAATGTCTCCCCACTCTCCTATATGTTAACTTCCTCCAGAGCATTTATCATCATAGCACAGTAATTGATGTTCTAGTGTGTTCCCCCTTGAGATTATGAATCTTTTTGGACTGTATCTTGTTTGTGCTTGACTACTTAGATCTTAGATGATCATGAATCATTTGTCCACTTCTCATAAAATGTCAACTGTTTAACTTAGTGAATTTGTGTGTGTGTGTGTGTGTGTGTGTGTGTGTGTGTAAGGAGTTCTTTCCTGAAAGCATTTTGTATTGCAAAAAGTTACTTATTAGCCAAGTCATTTTTAATGAGATTCGTTAGATCTGTTTATGAATGTAGCCCCAAGTAGTGTGACTTAAAAGGCACATCTAATCTGCTGGGTTTTATTTTTATTTCAGTTAAAAAATCTGGATCCATTTTTACTATTTGATGAATTTAAAGGCGGTAGACCAGGTGGATTTCCTGATCACCCACACCGAGGTTTTGAAACAGTAAGTAAAACAGTTTGACTGCAAAAGTGTGTATTTTAAAATTTACCTCTGTTCTTAAAATGAATACTCTGTTCTAATAGAAAATTCAAATTTGGAAGCAATAAATAATAGGCCAGAGTTAATAAGTTCCTGGCTATAGACTGGCTGTTAATAGAATTGTATTAATAATGTCTGTTTTATATTGTCCATGCAATTCTTCAGGCAAGAATACTGGAGTGAGTTGCCATTCCCTTCTCCAGGGAATCTTCCCGACACATGTATTGCAGGGAAAATGTAGGGACAGTTCCTAACAAAGTTTAGTCACCTCCTCCCTGAGGAAAACAGACCAGGGCTTAGTGTGGTTGTCAAGCCCATTACTGAATGAATAAATATTTATTGATGTGTGGTGACATGAAGCCACGGTTCAGGTCATCTTTTGTATGTTAGGGTGTGTGTGTGTGTGCGTATGTTTGTGTGTGTATGTATTAGGGAGAGAGGACAGAGGCAGAGGGAGGGAAGCTGAGGAAGAATGAGGAAGAATGAGGCATGACTGCTGCTTGAAAGTGAGAGTCACTCAGTTATGTCTGACTCTTTGTAACCCCATGGACTATACAGTCCATGGACTTCTTCAGGCCAGAATACTGGAGTGGGGAGCCATTCCCTTCTTCAAGGGTATCTTCTCAACCCAGGGATTGAACCCAGGTCTCCTGCATCGCAGGCAGATTCTTTACCAGCTGAGCCACCAGGGAAGCTTACATCTAGGATATTGTCTAGTTAAGGAGGTGAAAGATGAGCGGGTAAAGAGTTAAACACTGCAGTGTGAAAATAGAATAAACCTAGAAGCTTCTGAAAACAGTATGAAGGATTAAGATCATTGAATGAAAAAAAAAAAAATCACTGAATGGATTTCCTTTCCTCCCTTAGCCATTTGCCTTCCACTCCTCTTCTCTGATCACTTCAGGGCCCACTCCTCTTCTCTGATCACTTCAGGGCCTCTGTGCCTTGCTTTAAGCAATAATGGAAACCATGCCTTCCTCCTCCCCGACATGCGTGCTGAGTTCTGACCCAGATCTCAGAGGTCTCCCTACTGTGCTCTTCTGCTTCTGGTATCAAGACATTCTCAACACCCCATCCCACAGCTCCAGCTGCCATTTTACTAATCCTTTAAGATCTGTTCATTTCTTAACCATCTCCTTCATATCTTCCAGACAGTCCCAAGAGGATACCCTTTCTCTTTCATGTGGCCTCCATAGCATTAGGTTTTTTCTAGTCTCATACATGTTAGATCTTTATGGTGGCCTTGATCATATTCCACTTGTATTAAGATGAATTTTCTGAACCTCCCCTCCCACACCCAAGAGGACTGTAAGTTTCTTTACCTCATATCATCCCGCCCATCTCCATGTTCTCCTGGTGGAGATTGTGTCTTGCTTGGCTGAATTTAATTGAATAATAAAAAGAGATGGATTTGGCTGAAGATGATAAATACATTAAATAAAATGATGAAACCCATCACTCTCTTATCCATTATGGAAACGAGATTTAATTTCCTTTCTAAATGACAGTTTATAAGTTGTAAGGTGCTCCATGTTAAACTACTCTGGGAAAGGGTTCAGTGGTAGAATATTGGTGTTTGACTCTTCTGAGTAAGAAGTTTCCATAAAAGTGTATTTGTTATTACAGGCAATCCTCATCATCTGTGGATTCTGGATCAGTGAATTCACCTACTCACTAAATTTATTTATAACTGTGGTGCTCGCACCATCATTTGTGGGTACGCACGTGCTCCCGGCTGAGGGTGAACAAGACAGTGCTCTGCTTTCTTGCTTCAAGTCTCCTACTGCAAACAAATGTCCTTCCTGAGGCCAATTTAGTGCCACATTTTGTGCTTTTTGTTGGTGACCTTGCTGTTTTAAATGCCCCCAGGCATAGTGAAGTGCTGTTCAGTGTTCCTAAGTGCAACAGGCTGTAAGGTGCCTTTTGGAGAAAGTATGTGTTGGAGAAGCTTCCTCAGGCCTGAGATGTAGTGCTGTTGGCTGAGTTCAGTGTTAATCAGTCAACAATATATAGTCAATAAGGTGTCTTTAAACAGAAGCACACATAATAGAAGGTTACGTATTGATTCTTGGTTGTGAATGGAGGCTTGCGGGAGCCTAACCTTGTACTTCCCCCGGAGCAATGGTTCAGTATTGGCTCACTCTCTGATCGTGGCAACTTAATAGAACATCAGTTCAGTTCAGTTCAGTTGCTCAGTCATGTCTGACTCTGCGACCCCATGGACTGCAGCATGCCAGGCCTCCCTGTCCATTCACCAACTCCCAGAGTTTACTCAAACTCATGTCCATTGAGTCAGTGATGCCATCCAACCATCTCATCCTCTGTTGTCCCCTTCTCCTGCCTTCAATCTTTCCCAGCATCAGGGTCTTTTCCAATGAGTCAGTTCTTTGCATCAGGTGGCCAAAGTATTGGAGCTTCAGCTTCAGCATCAGTCCTTCCAATGAATATTCAGGACTGATTTCCTTTAGGATTGACTGGTTGGATCTCCTTGCAGTCCAAGAGACTCTCAAGAGTCTTCTCCAACACCACAGTTCAAAAGCATCAATTCTTTGGCGCTCAGCTTTCTTTATAGTCCAACTCTCACATCCATACATGACTACTGGAAAAACCATAGCTTTGACTAGACAGACCTTTGTTGGCAAAGTAATATCTCTGCTTTTTAATATGCTGTCTAGGTTGAAGCAAGCATCTTTTAATTTCATGACTGCAGTCACCATCTGCAGTGATTTTGGAGCCCAAGAAAGCAAAAGTCTGTCACTGTTCCCCCTGTTTCCCATCTGTTTGCCATGAAGTGATGGGACCAGATGCCATGATCTTAGTTTTCTGAATGTTGAGTTTTAAGCCAACTTTTTCACTCTCTTTCACTTTCATCAAGAGGCTCTTTAGTTCTTCTTCACTTTCTGCCATAAGGGTGGTGTCATCTGCATATCTGAGATTGTTGATATTTCTCCTGGCAATCTTGATTCCAGCTTGTGCTTCATCCAGCCCAGCGTTTCTCATGATGTACTCTGCATGTATTTTTTTTTTTTTTTTGATGAAAAAGATTCATTTATGTAACACGTCTGCAGTTTACAGAGGACTTTCATTTACACGATCTCCTTTTACTCTCAGAACGATTTGCAAAGTAGAACACTTGTCACATTTCACAAGTAAGGAACTGCTGCTTAGAAACAATGCTATCACCTGTGGCCATACTTCCTGTGTGGGTTTTGGGGGCACCACCTTCTTCAGCCATTTTTTCTCTCCTCCTCTCTTTTTTCTCTCTTGAGAAAGGCTTTTTCTTTGGTGAAAGTGAAAGTGTTAAGTCTATCAGTCACGTCCAACTCAGTGACCCCCATGGAAATCTTCAGGAAAGAAACTGAAGTGGGTACCTCCCCTTAAAATAAATGCCAACGGGCCTTTCCTCTTCTCCTGCTGGTACCCTCTCATTAGGTGGCCTCATCCACTCTCATGTTCAGCCATCACACTAACTGACAGCTGCCAAATCTACAATGCAGAGCCTGGAATCCTCCGAGGAGCACTTGACCTATACACACAACTTCTGCCTCGTAGCCAAGGCCTGCAGAGGCAGCTGGCAGGGACTGTGAGGAGGGAGGAGGGTGGTGTTCAGCTGAGGGACAAAAGCCACTGGAGCTTGGAGGTGTGCAAATCCTAAATACTTGGCATGATTTTCCAGCATGTTGATTTTTGATTCCTATGCTGACTCTTTTCTACATGGTCCTAATCTCACGTTGCTTCAATTCTTTCTTTGAAAATGAGAGAAGTTTACAATATGAATCTGAACAATATAAGAATCTTGTATGAGCCAAGCATTATCAGTCTAATTATACCATTCACTCACTCACTCACTCACCTGATTTGTTCAAACATTTATCAAGCGCTTTTCAATTGCCAGGAGTGGCGCAAGGCGTTGGGCTTAACAATGATTAAGACAAAGTCCCCCAAGGAGCTCACAGTCTAATGGTAAACTACTGAGTAAACTGAGGCACAGAGTGGTAATGTGGCAAAAAAGCAGTGAATAATTATAAAAAGAGCTCTTTTCAAATGCAGAAACCATCATTATCCAGGAATCTAAGGAGCAAAGTGCTTGGAGGTGCTCCTGGCCTTCTTGCAGCTATCAAGCATGAGAAAATAACAGGGATGATTTATTGCTCTGAGGATCTTCGTCCACACAGGAGTCCAAGAGACTCAGTGCATGGTACCTCAAACACCATCAGTTGGTCACTTCAAGCAGTTCTTCACTTTGCTGTGGAGAATTTTCTTCTTTATCAGGTTGAGGGTGCTCCGAAGGCTTGCTTTTGGATGAAGAGGTCCCTACACTGTCTGACGTTTTATTACTTGAGTGGGAACCCTGCTCCACTTCACATAAATAAACGTCAATGGGTCCTTTGGTGCTCCTGATATGTACTATGATAGAATCCTCTCTGGGAGCTGGAATATCCAGTCTGGTTTCTGCCTGCGCTTTAACTGCAATTACAATCTGTTCATGGAAAGCTTGGATGCTGTGAATGTCTTGATATGTCACATATGCTAGTCTTTCATTTTCTTTGTCATCTGTCAACTCAAACAACTGCTGAGCACAATCCTTAATTAACTAATCTAGGGCATCTTCCGGAGAAGGCAATGGCACCCACTCTGGTACTCTTGCCTGGAAAATCCCATGGACGGAGGAGCCTGGTAGGCTGCAGTCCATGGGATTGCACAGAGTCGGACACGACTGAGTGACTTCAGTTTCACTTTTCACTTTCATGCACTGGAGAAGGAAATGGCAACCCATTCCAGCTTTCTTGCCTGGAGAATCCCAGGGACGGGGGAGCCTGGTGGGCTGCCGTCTGTGGGGTCGCACAGAGTCGGACACGACTGAAGCGACTTAGCAGCAGTAGCAGGGCATCTTCCATTGCTGATAAGTCAGACAGCTCCTCCTGCAGCTTCTTCTGTTGGGGCACTGCTCCAAAATTGCTAAGATCAGATCCTATCCATCGAATATTGTTCTTAGACTTCTTTTCAATCAGGTCGATTCCATCTAAGACGTTGGTGATGTCATACACTCTTCGTTTTCGTACTCCCAGTTTCGTTGCAACCTTGTTTAAGTCAAGAATGCCCCCAGGAGCAGATCTGACAAGATCCATAAATTTTCGAGTTAAATAAACCAGTGACACATCAAAACGAGGTCTCTTCACTTTTAGTGCTTTTCTCATGGACACATATTGTACATTATCTTCCAAATTAATCCTTATTTTTGATGGCAGCAGGCGCTCCACGCTGAGGGGTCGTGGTGGCGGCGCATACTGTCTCCTCCGCCGGGTCCACAAGCAGGCTGGGCAGCTTCCGTGCCGGCTGCTGCTGAGTCATGCTGCCCAGCCAGTCGCTCCTCGCCTCGCACCCCCAAGAACTCTCCCGCCTTCTCTGCTCCGCTTGGGTGCTGTCCCCCGCAACACAACACGCGGGGCCCTGGGGAGTAAGGGAGTGGTCGGGGGGGGCGGACTGGGCGCAATCCTGGGAGGTGGGACGCCAGTGGGCTAAAGAGCGCCATGACCCGTGCACCTCAGGACGCCAGGCCCGCCATCTTCCCACATCTGCACTCTGCATATAAGTTGAATAAGCAGAAATAGAATATCACTACTGTGAATAACTAGAATCAACTGTTTCCCTCAAGAATTTCCCGCCAAAGTGTAGGTAACCCAAGTTTCAGCTGTCTTTTAATATGAACTTCAGAAATCTACAGGGAATTCCATGGCCTTCTGGTGGTTAGGACTCCATGCTTCCACTGCAGGCGTAGATAAGTTCATTTGTGTCACATTTTAGATTCCACATAAAAGTGATATCATGTGGTATTTGTCTTTCTCCTTCCTGACTGACTTAGTATGATAATCTCTAGTTGCATCTGTGTTGCTGAAAATGGCATTATTTCATTCTTTTTTTATGGCTGAGTAGTATTCCATTGTGTATTTATGTGTGTGTGTGTGTGTGTATACCACATCTTCTTTATTCAAGAAATATAACTGTGAGCCAAGAGCAAGAACCTGATTTTATTGAGTTAATGGCCAATTATTTTCTAAAACTTAACTCTTCACTTTGGATAGTGAGGTATTTTCTGTTAAAAACTTGCAGAAAACTTTAGGAAGAAGGAAGACCCTGGAGGAGAAGGCACAACTGGTGGTCCCAAGACAAAGGGGAAAATGTATGCAGTATTTCCTGCCTGGAGTTTGTACTCCGGGAAGCATTGTTTTGAAAAGGCTTGTGGTAAAGGGTGGAATGATTTTCCACTTACCTATTTCTGGTCTGGCCTGATATCTTGATTTGTTTAGGGCAACTCTAAATGGTCAGAAACAAAGAAGCCTCTGAAAAAATGCACAGCACTCTTCCTTTTTAATCGACACCCTGCCCAGGTTTAGTTTCGCCTGAAAGAGAAGTACGTCAAGTTCACACACCATTGACGAACCCTTGACCTGCCCTGAGAAGAAACACATTTTGTGCCTTTAAATTATAGCCTTGGGACTTTTCCAGTTTTTAGCACTGAAAGACCTGTGTTCCCGGGAACCCCTTGTTCCTGGAGAAACCAATGCTGTTGGTCACGCCTGCTTCAATTGAAGGATGGTTAGGAGTAACTGTCCTGCCTGCCTCGCAGGGCTGTTTTAGGATGGTCTGGTCCATTGTTTCCTTAGCTGGGCTTAGAAATGTTTTGTCACGTTTTTTACTACAAGCCTTAGCAGGTTCTTTGATCTTGTTCAGGAGAACAGACCTGCTTTATTTCCAAGGGTGTGCCTATCAGAAAAGCCACACTTACGTTTACTGGTTGGCAGCCAGTGGCGTTTGCATGCAACCCCTGAACAATATCCCAAGAGGAAGGGTAGGGTTCTGGTGATTCATACCTAAAACTTACAGCTGGATCCAAACCTCCTGTCTCCCACACAGTCTGTTTTTACTAACTCATTGTACTTTCAAACCCAAAGCATACCATTGTTGAATCAAAGCTGGAAAAAAAAAAGAGTTGAATTCAAAATCTATTCTGGAAAGAAAAAAAAATAGGAAAACTAGGAAAGAAGGCTATTTTCTGAACATCAGAAAGACTCTATTGTTCAAGGAACATCCTCTGTCATCTCTTAATATGGCAGTATTGACAAGTTCCTGACACTGTGAGAAAAAAGATGAGAATGTCTACCAGCACTATCATGATTGAATATGGTTCTGGAAGCTTTGAGGCCATTAATAAGAGTTATACCTATTGGAAAGGAGGAGGAAACAAATTCTTGTGGGTAGTATGCTACTAAAGGAAACCCCATTGTGGCTGCATCTAGCTTTGGGTGGTGATGTGATTGGAGGAGGAAATTATGGTCACAGCTCAGCATATGGATGGATGTTAGTACGTATGTTTACTTGGCATGAATTGAGGGTGATGCTAATAGATTATAGAAAGGATACTAAAATCTTCCCTCATTCCACGGATACCCCTTGGCACTGCCATGCTAAGAACATCAACCAAAAGTGTCTTACTTAAATGGCCAGATATGGACTTCCCTGGTGGTCCAGTGCTTAAGACTCCGCCTTCCAATGCAGGGTGCACTGGTTCAAACCCTGTTTGGGGAACTTAGGTCCCACATGCCACATGGTACAGACAAAGAGAAAAAGAAAGTAAATGGCTGGATAGAAAATAACTGTGAAAGCCACCCACTTTCCTGCACAAAGGCAATTACTAGATATAATATGGGGGAATCCCATTCATAATAACAATAAGAGCCCCATATAATTCCAGGGCAAAAACATATTCTCCTTTAACCCAGTTACCTTACTTATAGGAATCTAATAATTTCCTGAAAAAAAAAAAAAAAGCCCAATGTGAGAACAGAGGCTTGTTATACAAGTGTTTCTTCCAGTGCAATATTAAAAAGTTTTAAAAAAGAAACAAAGTATCTAAAATAAAGGGGAGTGATTATATATGTGGAGATTATATATCAGGAAATTGTTATATAGCTGGAAGTTGGAATATTATGCAACATTGTAAAAGCAGATATTATAAATAAATTTTCATGAATCATGGTCTGTTTAAATGGAGGTTCATCACCCTTGGTACTATTTGATATTTTGGATGGATCATTCTTTGTTGTGGGAGGGAGGGGGAGCTGTGCATTTTTGGATGTTTAGCAGCATCCCATCCTCTTCTCACTAGATACTAATAGTACCTGTTTACCTCTAGTGGTGACAACAAAACATGTCTCTATATACTGCCAACTGTATGCTTTGGGCAGGGGGGCCACCACATTGTCCTCAGTTGAGAATTAGTGGTTTATTTGGATGTGTCCATACAGTAACATACAACCCAGCTGTTAGAAGAATGACCCAGCTTGATAGGTTCTGATAAGGAATAATCTCTGTGATAGTTGGAAAGTGGCAGAGGCAAAGTACAAAATTGTTATGGCACAATGTAGGATTTGTATAAAGAGCAAAGACTATACCTTTTTTAAAAAGTGGTTTATTATTTATTGGGTGGAAGATGGATTATTTGAGTGGATGGTGACTTCCACAGACTACACTGATGTGAAGAAAACAAAATCACAAAATTCACATAGCAATAATACAAGAAGATGGTTGTTAGAAAATGAACATATAATGACAGATACTAATGTACATTCACAAAGCTTTTTTTGAAAATTTAGTGACTTATATATTCCTAAGCTTCCCAGCTGGCTCAGAAGTAAAGACCTGCTGCCAATGCAGGAGACCCAGGTTCAATCCTTGGGTCGGGAAGATCCCCTAAGGAGAAGGAAATGGCAACCCACTCCAGTATTCTTGCCTGGGAAATCGCATGGACAGAGGAGCCTGGTGGGCTACAGTCCATGGGATTGCAAAGAATCTGACATGACTTAGTGACTAAACAGCAGCAGCAGCAGTATATTCATAAGATTGTAAGGTATCACCACTGACTTCAGCTGTTTTCATCACCCCCCAGAAGACAGCCCTTACCCATTTGTAGTCACTCCGTATTACCACTTCCTCAGACCTCTGGCAACCACACTGTGTGTCTATGAATTTGCCTATTCTAGACACTTCATATAAAAGGAATCATACAGTAGGTGGTCTTTTGTGACTGGCTTCTTTCACTCAGCATGTTTTCAAAGTTCATCTATTGTAGTCCATATCAGAACCTTACTCTTTTTAATGGCTGACTAATAGTCCATTATATGGCTATGTCACATTTTGTTTATCCACTCATGTCTTGATGGGCAACAGCAACATATAAGTGGTTTCCACTTATACTTTGATTCTTGGGTATGCCTAGATTATCTCTGAAAGAATAACCAAGAAGCTGGTAATGTACCTTCTGGAGAAGGTTACTGGTGGTGAGGGAGAGTGGGAAAGAATTAATTTTCATTCTAACCCTCTTTTTCTCTTTGTGTCATTAGAATTTTGAACCATATGTATTGGTTATTTCAAATATTGATATTTTTGAAGTTCCCTCTTCACTTGCTATATTTGAAGATTAAACGGTGCTCTTGTGGTTAGTGAAGGACCTGATGCTCACTTGCTCTCCAGGAACTCTTGTGGGTCTGCCCCTGCCACATAAAATCAACCTGGTTTGTGTTCTATTCTGGTCAATCAGATAAGCTAATAATGTATGCCAGAGTGGAAGGGAGGGTGTGATCTTAGGGCAACTTTTTCTAGGAAATATTTGTGTACCTTTAGAGGTACCCATGAAATTTAAAATAGGGGTTCAAATTAAAAAAACATAACTTTCTCCTCTACAGTATGTTCCCTGTCCAAAAGGAAATTAAAATTGTGTGTGTATGTGCACATGGAAGCACACAAATGAGTTTAGAAGTCGGGGCAGAGGACTTCCAGTTTTCAAGAAAGTGAGAAAATAATTAAGGAGGGACACGAGTGGTCCAGTGCCTGAAGTTTCATGTTCAGAGGGAGAAGCTTGCATTTCTAACAGGTCTGGGAGAGCTTCAGGAAAAGCTTGGCCATTTAGTAAAACTGTATGATAAGTTAGATGACTGGACAGCAGAGGAAAAAGTACAGGGTGTAGTATGGGGATAAAAAATCAGGGATTAGTTTAGGTAGAATTAAAAATTGGATGTGTAGGGCAGGGCACGATCTAAAGCTGTAGGTTGGGCCATCATTGGAGAAGGTCTTCAAAGCCAAACGATCTCTAGTTATGAATGAAAGGCCAATATTGATATCCTGAAGCTCCCAGGTTAATGCAGTCATTTTGAAATTAGAACCATCTTTAGTCTAAACGTCTGGTTTTTAGGCTGTGCCAGTGGTTCTCACAATAGGGGTGATTTTGCTCACGCAGAGTCTTGCGGCAGTTTCTGGAGGCCATGCTGGTCATTCAACAGGGTGGTGCTACTGCCATCTACTGGGTGGAAGCTGGGAATGCCGCTGAATATCCCGCGGCGCCCACGACAGTTTCCCAGCATAGGTCACAGGAGGGAAAGTGGCAGTTTAATGGAAATGTTCTTCGAAAGTAGTCCAAATAAATTCCCAACAAATTTCCCCATCAGCCCCACTCCTACCCGATTACAGTTATAGACAGAAACCATTCATGTCTGAAAGACTACATTCCTAGAGTTCTTAAGTAGACAAATTCAAGGGGATATAATAGACTATAAACTAGTCATTAAACATTCTTTTATGTTACCAAATATAAAATAATGCTTCTTCATGGAGACTAAAAGTAAGTCTAGAATAAATTAGCATAGACCATTATAGGACAAAAAGCTTTTTGCAAATGTTCAACACTAGAGCAAAGAAAGAGTCATCAACGTTATCCATCAGTAGACTCCAAATGAAATGCCTGACCACACAAGATTAAACACATAGGAAATTTGCCATGCAATAATATTAGCTACCTGTTTAATGAGAAGCTTCACATGCTTTCTCTACATTACCTCTTAACCTCCCAGCAACCCTGAAAGCAGGAATTGTTAGCTCCCCATTTGACAGGTGAGGAGACAGAGGCCAAAGAAATGGTGACTTGTCAAGCGCACACACAATCCATACAAGGCAGATGGGCTCATCTAATCCAGGCCCACACCTGTCCCCTCTTCCATGCTGCTACTTCTGGAACAAAGTTTCCATTCTGTTCCTCTGATAGTGTTTCTGTACAGTGACACATTAATACCATTAGAAGTAAGATTGCACGGTGACACAGATCCTCAAACTGTGACTACCTGATACTCCTCTGTTACTTAGTGTGGGACCCAATGCTTTCATGGTTCAGGGGCCTGATTTTCCTGCCTGTAAGTGCAAAGTAATACTCTCACTTCTCTGAACTTCGGGTATAATGAGGAAGTAGATTGGGTTGGTTAACTGTCTGGATACTTGGCCAGTCATTTAACTTCTTACAGCAACAAGGAGATGTTCATGATCTAGGAGTAACGTGATAGTTAACAAAATGGTGCTTTAGTTGTTTATGACCTTTTACTACAATCTAAAGATTCTTTTCCTCATCCTGTATGCTGTTTTATCCCAGCCACACCAGCTTTTTACCAATATTTCAGACTTTTATTTATTTTTAATTGAAGGATAATTGCTTTACAGTATTGTGTTGGTTTCTACCAAACATCAACATGACCGATATTTCAGTCTTTTAAGGGCTAGCTGGGAGCGCGGGCTGCCTCCTCCATGAATTACTCCCCTCTTCCTCTAGATTCTTCATCATCAAAATTGATCTTTATTCTCTCTTTCCAGTGGGGCTAATCGTACTTCTGTTTAATTTGTTTCTCTAAGCTGCCTATTTTGGTAGTGTTTCCCCTGCTGGAATTACCAGTTTTTCCCTCAAAGTAGGGAAGGGATAATCATTGTGTTCCTTCTGGGTGCTTTCTAACTTCTCATTAATGAGTTTGTGATGACATTTTCTCTTCTGTAGGCTGCAATGAAATAAAAAAGAGAGATGTAAAAATATTTCAAAATTAAAAGTTTATTTAAAAAGACGAAAGACAAAATCCCTCTATCAGACCCCCTTATTATAAAATGTTTTATTGCTTCTTGAAGGCCAAAATCGTGAGAACTGTGTCCCAGTACCATCAAGTGCAATGAACACATTCACAGGGAGTTTCAGAAATTAAATCCTTACAATGAATTGAATCCGGAATAATAAGAAATCACCCATCAAAAAGTGTCAGCTGCTTAATTAAATATTATAATGGAATTTTAAACAAGGGGGAAATTGACAGGATTCCCTTAAATCTGTCTCTCTAAGAGCCTTGTGCACTCAGGCCTGCCTAGGACCATGTGTGTGGAGGAATGTTTTCAGGCCCTTCTTTCTTCGGTGTCAGCCTTAACAACTTTTCACTAGAGGCTGCTGGGCAGAAAAACTCCCTTCTATCCCACAACACAGCCCCTCCCTTAATGACTAGAGGGCAGCCTGCAATGTGGAGATGTGATCTTTGAGCAGAGACAATGTGCTCAGGCTAGAAGACAGTCTTAGTTACCAGTGGATCTCTTCACAACACATCTCTGGTTTGGTGAGAACTGATTTTAGAAAAACAGCACACATCACAAGGATCAGCAGAGGGCACTGTTAAGCAACAGTGCTTTGAACTACCCACTTTACCGGCTGGGTGCAGACACTATGCTTTTATATGCGGGAAACTGGGGTCATCCTAGAAGCTGGCACACCATTCCCATGAGCCCCTTTCAGTATAACATGGGAGATGAAACAGTGGATGTGAATGCCTTGACTATAGTTTTACAGAATGGAGGTGACATCAATTAAGAGGTTGGCAAGACGATGGCGTGGGGAGCCTAGGGTACTTTGTCTGAAGAGATTCCCCCAGAGGGTTGAGTAGGGTTTGAAGAGGAAAGGTGTTTGAATCCGGGCTCCTCGAAGCAGCTGGAAGATTCTCAGAGAGTTTGCAGTTCAACCTGAGTAAATTTGGGAATGTGATCGTCATAGAACCTCGACATGCATGTGTGAAATTTTATTCAGAGTGAAAGGAAAATTAGTGGATTTGGGAGACTTACAAATGGGAGCAACAGAAAAATAGAAAAGGAAAATTGCTCTCAAGTCAGTTGTGGAAGCACTGGTACTCTGGCAGCTCCCATCCACTCTCCTCCAAGGCAGGCATGATGCTTTCAACACCTCCGTTAGTACCGAGATGACGCCAGCATTTGTGGACACCGTGGGAGAGTGAAATGGTTTTATTCTTAGAGACAGAAAATGTTAAATCGTTGCTCTGCTACTATTAATCGTGTAACCTTAATCACACTAAGCCACAGTGTTTTCATCAATAACATGTAGGTAATATATTCGCAGGATCATATGCTTTGTGAATGCCAAAATACAAACACAAGATGCTGCCCCTCCTTCCTTCCACAAATCTTCAGTGTCAGCTATATGTTCTAACCTTCAGGAGGTGGTATTTTCTTAGGGCAGACAGGCAATGAATGAATAACCAAATGATTATATAATATATAATTATGTTAATTATATAGTGCCCTTCATGGAAAAGCTAGGAAGAAGAAATGATCCGAATAGAAGGATTGAGACTGGATTGACCAGTTAGATTGGCTGGTTGGGGGGTGGCCTCTCTTAGGGAGTGACATTTAAATGGAGGCCTGAACGAAGTGAGGACGCAAACCATAAGAATATTGAGGGGAAAAAAAAAGAATATTGAGGGAAATACATTCCTGGGAGGTTGAGAGAGGACTCAGCGAACAGGATCTTGGCTTGAGGAAATGTGGCAAACGTGTTGATTCTAGAACTTACTGAACACTTGTTGTGTGCTCTGCACACGTCACCTGGTTAGCCCCCGCCACACTTGCTGAGCTCACGGCCTAGGTCTCTGTTGTGAATGAACAAACCGAGCCTCGAGAAGTTTAGGATTTGGCCCCACATCTCACACCTAGTGAATAACTAACAAAGCCCACATTCCAGCCAGGGTCTCAGCACCTGAGCGCTTCTGGAGGCAGGGCCGTGCCAGCAGGGGCAGTGTTGGCGGGATCCCAGAAGCACTGGCACCTCCGGGGTTGTAGCAGGAAATTCAAGGCAGGACCCAGCAGAGCTTTCAAAGGTTTGGGTTTGCCCCTTGGCCGAATACCTAAACAGTGTCGCTCATCTTTTCCTCTTTTGTGCAACGACCTTTTGGCACTTGTGAAGGCGTTTTTGTGAGGTTGGGACTGGAGGAGCCAACTAGGGGGTGGCATGTGATTTCCAGGTTTCTCAGTGATTGCTCAAGAAATTAAAACATTTTTGTAAAATAACTCAGGTCCTGAATTGTATGGATTCAAACATTCTGTTTCTGTCCTTGAAAATCAGTTAGCCGCTTCAGTTACGCAAGATGTTCCTTGCTGGCCTCTCCCATCAGCCATGACCTTAACCCATAATTTGTTTTGTTTTTCTCTTTTTCCTACTCAGCTACCAGTAGGGAATATAAAAGCACCATTTTAGGGCCAATGGAAATTAAAACAGAGTTTAATCTAGAATATAAACTTTTTCTTTTAAAGAATACATTTTGCATCTGTAGCAGTGAATGAAGTCATGATACTCTCCTTCCTAAATACCAGCCAGAAAGAAACAGCAAACATTTGGTGCCGTAATTCTTCAGAATTAATTTATAACTCCTTGAGGTACACCTTCTCTAAGCTTCATATTGCAGGTGACACTTTTCTTTCATTACTGTTTGTGGGTTTTTTGTCTTTCCCTTTGCAAATACAAACACACAAACAAACAAGAACTGGCAAGGAAGCATAAATATTTAGTAAAGACCCATAGAAAGTTTAGGATCAGAAGGAGGAAAGGACGCAGCAGGACCAGGATGCACCACAAGTCCTTTAAGAAAACACCTGTTTCAAATTACAGATTTCTTTCTTAATTAGACATACACAATTCTAGAGTTTAAACATAACACTCCCAATTCCGTCAACCACCCATGGCAATTCTCCAGGTGTTCACGATTATGTAATATCCTAAAAAATCATCTGGATTGTGTCAATTCTCAAAGTACTGCCTGAGCTTCTTTTTTTTTAAATCCTCCACAGACGTTACCTTATCATCTAGTGTAGCAATTACAGCACTTAGCAAAAGTAAATAAATAAGAGTAAATAAAGTTTCCTCAGTTTTTGATTTTTCTTTCCCCAAAGGCTAAAAGTGTGTTTTTTGCTTTAAGTAGTAAAAGGTAGGCATTATGGACTCAGTAGTGTCTTGGCTAGACTTCTCTGATTTTACAGTATTTAGGATAGGCGAAATGCTCTTTACTTTGGTATTACCAGAGAAAACAGGACACGCTTTGCTAGTGGCTCAGCTGGTAAAGAATCGCCTGCAATGCAGGAGACCTTGGTTTGATCCCTGGGTTGGAAAGATCCCCTGGAAAAGGGAAAGGCTACCCACTCCAGTATTTTGACCTGGAGAATTCCATGGACTATATAGTTCATAGGGTCACAAAGAGTCGGACATGACTGAGCGACTTTCACACTCACACCACAAAAGTAAAGAAAATGGGGAGATAACGGTCTTTTCATTCTTTTAGCAACAGTGTTGGATTGCTCTCTAAAATAAAATTTGGAAAACAAAGAAAAAAACTCTTTAGATATCCATGTAAATTTTCATCTTTAAATGAGTCATGCTTCCCACAATTTACTTTTGAAAGTTGCCTGACATATTTTTAGATGCTTAACAACTTCAAAGCCCCTAGATTTGGATAATTAAAAAATCTTGCAGGACGGAAAGAACATGATTTGAAAGAGACTTCTTTGAGAACCCGAAGGGGAGCTTCAGTGCAAGCAGAGATTAAGCAAGACCAAAAAAAGAACAAAAAAAAAAAAAGAAAATTGCCTTTATTATGCAGTTATTTTAATTAAAAATGCATGCATAACAGGAAAAGGAAAGCAATTCTAGACACCACACCATGTAGTTGGGCTGGTTGTTTGAAATTTGGAAGCTTTTTATTTGTCCTCTGAAATTTTTAAGCTTGTATGGAGTCCTAAGTGTCTAATTCTTACTTTGATATGAGCACCCTCTGTAATAACTCCAGATCTTTTCCACCTAGTAGCATATTAAAGTCAGAGCTACCTGTGTTGTCCTCACAGCTAGTAGGGAGTTATTCTTCTGATTCTTAGTGTCTTGCTTTGTGTCTCACTGCCTTCCTGTCCAGCCCCAGGTCGCCTACACAGGGAACCAGTATTCAACAGCAGCTATGTAGAATAAAGCATATCATTACTTTCACTGATTAGTGGCAGCACCTTTTTATTTCCTCCAAATGAAAATAGTTTCCATTGTAAAAAAGTACTCATTGCAGAAAACTCAGACTATCAGAAAAGAAAGCAGATAATAAAATATACCCACAATTCCACCCTTTGGAGATGACCTTTAATCGCATTTTGGTGCATGTACATCTGGGCACTTACAGGCGTACACAGCATGACTGGGTATGAGTGAAGTCGCTCAGTCGTGTCCAACTCTTTGTGACCCCATGGACTGTAGCCTACCAGGCTCCTCCGTCCATGAGATTCTCCAGGCAAGAATACTGGAGTGGGTTGCCATTTCCTACTGGAGTGGGTTGCCATTTCCTTCTCCAGGGGATCTTCCCAACCCAGGGATCGAACCTGGGTCTCCCGCATTGCAGGCAGACGCTTTAACCTCTGAGCCACCAAGGAAACCCATGACTGGGTATAGTTTTACTTAAATAAACCCGTTTCAGTGCATCTTTTCATTTGATCTGTTTAACTATAATTGCTGTTCTATATTCTGATTTTCTGATTAAATAATATTCCATTTGTCTGTAATGGTGAATAAAGATCTGTGTTACTTTTTTTTCATTTATTTTTATTAGTTGGACTCTAATTACTTTACAATATTGTAGTGGTTTTTGTCATACATTGACATGAATCAGCCATGGATTTACATGTATTCCCCATCCCGATCCCCCCTCCCACCTCCCTCTCTACCCGATCCCTCTGGGTCTTCCCAGTGCACCAGGCCCGAGCACTTGTCTCATGCATCCAACCTGTATTACTTTTTAACAGTTGCATAATAATATTCTCTTGTATGTCTGTACCATCATTTATCCAAAAGGAATATCAACCACTTCAGATATGCAGATGATACCACTTTAATGGCAGAAAGTGAAAGAGGAACTAAAGAGCCTCTTGATGAGAGTGAAAGAGGAGAGTGAAAAGGCTGGCTTAAAACTCAACATTCAAAAAACTAAGATCATGGCATCCAGTCCCATCACTTCATGGCAAATAGATGGGGAAAAAGTGGAAACAGTGACAGATTTTCTTTTCTTGGGCTCCAAAATCACTGCAGACAGTGACTGCAGCCATGAAATTAAAAGACGCTTGCTTCTTGGAAGAAAACTATGACAAACCTAGACAGCATTTTAAAAAGCAGAGACATTACTTTGCCGACAAAGGTTCATATAGTCAAAGCTGTGGTTTTTCCAGTAGTCATGTATGGATGTGAGAGCTGGCCATAAAGAAGGCTGAGCACCAAAAAATTGATGCTTTCAAATTGTGGTGCTGGAGAAGACTCTTGAGAGTCCCTTGGACAGCAGAGAGATCAAACCAGTCAATCCTAAAGGAAACCAACCCTGAATATTCATTGGAAGGACTGATGCTGAAGCTGAAGCTCCAGTACTTTGGCCACCTGATGCAGAAGAGCCAACTCATTGGAAAAGACCCTGATGCTGGGAAAGATTGAAGGCAGGAGGAGAAGGGGGTGACAGGAGATGAGACAATAGTATGGCATCATCTACTCAGTTGGACATGAGTTTGAGCAAACTCTGGGAGATGGTGGACAGGGAAGTCTGGCATGCTGCAGTCTATGGGGTGGTGAAGAGTCAGATGTGACTTAGCGACAAGAACCCTGTTAACCCATCATCCAAATTGTTGCTGTTTTTTTGCTACCATAATAAACATTGCAAGATAGATGTGTGCAGACATTTTGTATTATTGTTGTCTCCTTAGATTAAAATCTTTGAAGTATAGTTTTTAAATTCTTAATCCATTTGGAACACATTTCTGTACTGGAGTGGGTAGCCATTCCCTTCTCCAAGGGATCTTCCCAACCTAGGGATGGAACCCAGGTCTCCCTCATTGCGGGCGGATTCTTTACCAGCTGAGCCACCACGGAAGCCCAAGAATACAGAGGTGGGTAGCCTATCCCTTCTCCAGGGGATATTCCTGACCTAGGAATTGAACCAGGGTCTCCTTCACTGCAGGCGGATTCTTTACCAAACTGAGCTATCAGGGAATCCCTTTCTGTATATAGTGGGGGCTTAATCTCTTTTTGCTGAGAAATAAAATATTGCCTGCCATATCTGTAAACAGAGGATGTCACAGTCATCAGAATTGTGGCTATCTCTGCTGGTGAGCTGGTGAACCCTGAGGAAACTCAAGAAGTGAAGAATATATGCCATCTAGCAGCCATCAGGGCTTCCCAGGTGGCTCAGTGGTAAAGAACCCATGCAGGAGATGCATGTTGGATACCTGGATTGGAAAGATCACTTGGAGAAGGAAATGACAACCCACTCCATTATTATTGCTTGGGAAATCCCATGGACAGAGGAGTCTGATGGGCTACAGTCCATGGGATCACAAGAGCCAGACACGACTTAGTGACTAAACCACTACCACCACCAGCAGTCATCAGACTGCAGCCCCTCCCTATGGTGAACCCTGAGGAAACTCAGGATACGAAAACATAGGACACTGACCCCAAATAGCTGAGGTGCATATCAAAGGAATGATTTCAGTGAACTTAGACTCTTGCATCTTCCCATACACAGAAAAGCACTAAATTCCTTAACTTGAGATATCTAGTTTTCTTTAATTAACAGTAATCTTTTGTTCCTACTACCTGCCCTTTGTTGCGTAGCTCCTATAACTAGCTCCCCCTTTGCTGCCTCAGAGCAGTTCTCTCAGGGTTCCTTGAGATGCTGCTTCCCAGGCTGGAAGTCCTAAAAATGTCTGCCAAATAAAACATAACTCTCAACTTTTAGGTTGTGAATATTTTTTTAGTTGATATTTCATATAGTCAGTCTCTTGTTCCAACAATATGATTTATTGGAAAATGCATCCCTTGGGCCCCTGATTTGAAATTGCTGTGATTATATGCTAATTTCTCCTACAGATGAGTCTCCTTTATTCCTGGGTCAGTGTTGCATTGTTGCCATTATGATCACAAGTTCCCAAGCAGGGGTTTTAGACTTAAAATCTAATCAGAGTTCTCCAGAGAAATAGAACCAATTGGATACACAAAGATCATGTAAGAGGAGATTTATTATAGGAATTGACTTACATGATTAAGGAAGGTGGGCAAATCTCACAATCTGCCATCTACAAACTTGCCCTGGTCCAAGAGACTGACTGCTGATGTAAGTCCCAGAATTCAGACTGAGAACCTGGAGTTTTGATGCCTGAGGGCTGGAGAAGATAGGCATCTCAGCTGAATAAGAGAGAGCATGAATTCACCCTCCCTCCACCTTTTTGTTCTGTTTGAGCCCTCAAAGCATTGGATGTACTCACCCACATTGGTGATGGTGGATCATGTATCATCAGTCTGCTGAGTCAAAGGCTAATCTCATCTAGAAGCACATTCACAGACACTCCCGGACATAATGTTTTACCTACTATCTGAGCATCCCTTAGCCCAGTCAAGTTGACAACATAAAATTCACCACCACATTCTAGATCCTCTAGTTTCTGTAGCCATCTGCCTGTCACCTGCTGAGATAAAGGTCACTGCCAAGGCAGTCCTGTACACAGTATATACCCCAATGACACTGTTCTGCAGGATGACACATGAAGAGTCCTCATGTCACCCAGCTTGATTTCCACTGTAGTAAGTGCTCTACAAATACTTGTTTTCAAGATCCAGCACTCAATAAAATTTACTCCAGAAGAGTTGGGTATTATAAGGCTCTGCAGGGTAAGATTTCAATAGCATGACAGTAGCAGTTCTTAAATTACCCTTAATTGGGGGTATGAAGAGACAAAATAAATAATGGCCTGTTTTCCCACCCTGGATTCTGAACCATTTCAGATGAAAGAGTAAGAAAGCAGACAAAAGCAGACCTTTATTTCCAATAAAGATGATCCTGTCAAGTGAGGCTTATGCCTGCAGGCAGCTGGGCTTCTGAATACCACACCTGAAACTGAAGCAAACTCTGTTCCCATCTCACTGGATGTGCTGGAGCTGGCCCTTCTCATAGAGGCAAAGATCGAAAGAGGACCCTGGCCTTCTGTGGGCAGGCTGATTCCCAAAGAGGATGGGGAGAGGCCAGGTTCAGTATAGGAGAACAGTTTCTTTTAAGTCGACCAATCAGATCAAGTTGTTCCCTTCCAACCATGGAGGGGTGGGCGAGCTGCAGCAAGAATTGAGGAGTGTTAAGTCCATGGGGTCGCAAAGAGTCGGACACCACTGAGCGACTGAGTGACTGAACTGAGTTGAATATTAATGGAGTACCCTCCCAGGGGAGGGAAATACATCACAAAGGGCAGTGGAGGTTTTCCCTAACACTTTGTGGAAGGTCCTGCCCTGCTGATGGAGCAGGGATTGCATGATAAAGGAGGCCAAGATCATGGCTGAACTAAACACGCGTTAAGTGCTGTACTTGGTTTTATTTTGTGGCCCCTTCTTGTCTCTCTAGGCTTATCTCTTGCCATTCCTGTTCCTTGAACGAGAGATGATCTCCCTTACTTCTTGATCTTCACGTATGCCTGGAACACACTCCTGGCCCGCCTTCACTGTCATCTTTTTTGTCTGGCTTACTCCCATCCCTCCTTAGGCTTCACTTCCTCTGAGAAGCTTTATCTGGCACCCAAGTGTGAGCTAAATCCTTCCTGTGCTCCTCACAGTAAATCCTTCAATGAATATTCAGGACTGATTTCCTTTAGGATTGACTGGTTTGATCTCCTTGCTGTCCAAAGGACTCTCAAGAGTCTTCTCAACACCACAGTTCAAAAGCATCAATTCTTCGGCGCTCAGCTTTCTTTATAGTCCAACTCTCACATCCATACATGACTACTGGGAAAACCAAAGCTTTGACTCGATGGAGCTTTTTGTTGTTGTTGTTCTACCACTTTATTGCTACCAACCCATTTCCCTCCACCCTCGTGCACACATGCTCAGTCATGTAATCCCATGGACTTCAGCCCGCCAGACTCCTCTGTCCATGGACTTTTCCAGGCAAGAATACTGGAGTGGGTTGCCATTTCCTTCTCCAGACTCTACGGATCTTTGCTGGTAAAGTGATATCTTTGCTTTTTAATATGCCATCTAAGTTTGTCATAGCTTTTCTTCCAAGGAGCAAGTGTCTTTTATAATTTCATGGCTGCAGTCACCATCTACAGTGATTTTGGAGCCCAAGAAAATAGTCTGTCACTGTTTCCATTGTTTCCCCATCTATTTGCCATGAAGTGATGGGACCAGATGCCATGATCTTCGTTTTTTGAATGTTGAGTTTTAAGCCAACTTTTTCACTCTCTTTCACTTTCATCAAGAGGCTCTTTAGTTCCTCTTTGCTTTCTGCCATAAGGGTGGTGTCATCTGCATATCTGAGGTTATTGATATTTCTCCCAGCAACCTTGATTCCAGCTTGTGCTTCATCTAGCCCTGGCATTTCACATGATGTACTCTGTGTATAAGTTAAATAAGCAAGGTGACAATATACAGCCTTGACGTACTCCTTTCCCAATTTGAAACCAGTCCGTTGTTCCATGTCTGGTTCTAACTGTTGCTTCTTGACCTGCATACAGATTTCTCAGGAGGCAGGTCAGGTGGTCTGGTATTCCTATCTCTTGAAGAATTTTCCACAGTTTGTTGTGATCCACACAGTCAAAGGTTTTTAGCATAGTCAATGAAGCAAAAGCAAAAAGAATTATCTTGCTTTTTAAATTATCCAACAGATGTTGGCAATTTGATCTCTTGATTCCTCTGCCTTTTCTAAATCCAGCTTGAACATCTGGAAGTTCTCGGTTTATGTACTGGTGAAGATTAGGTCTACTTTTTATGCCTTAGGATAAAGCAAAAACATACACTACAAAAAAACCTGGCCTAGGTATGTATAATGGGTTCTTGTATGGAGGAGGAAATAATTTTTGTGTAAAATAGTGGTGTCTGATGTATATGCTGAGACCTTTATAAATATTTTTCTTCTCTTACCTCTTAGGTGTATTTTTTGTTTTTCTTCTTAAAATGTAGTATTTCTACTCTGTTTCTTCTTGTAGTTTTAGAGAGTTGTGATTTGTTGGTAAAAAGTATCTGTTTTTAAGTACTGGTTCGAATTGCTTTATTTTGTGGACTGGGTCTTTGAGCAAAAATTAGATCTGGCTTACATAATTACAAGAGATGTTGGGATTTTAATTGTAGACTACATTTTCAGTTTTGTTTGTTTAAATAACGGTTAAAGAGAATTTTGAAATAAAATTTCCAAGACTAAAAGTATAAACACATTAAACTTTAAAAGAAGCATTGGCATAGCTATAATATGAAAACTTTGTCCAGTAATGCAAATGATCAGAATTGTCATCATAAGCCAGAAGCAGGGAGCCACGCGTGGTTTGCAGATAAACATGGTTTGGCAGATACTTTTCAGAACTGTTGAGGCTCACTGGTATTTCTTGTTGGCATTACAGGTGAATTTCATAAGTGTGTACAAAATAAGCAAAATGTAAAGTTGAATCTAAATCGAGTTGTACAGAGAGGGCCCCAACCTTAACATACACATGACGTTTTAAGCTTTTAATATTAAATCGTATATTTCAAATGTTACTATGTCCTTGGGGTAGTTTAAAATTCTTTCTAAGTAGTTGGTGTCTTTTTCATCTTTGTTAGTTAGGATAATCACAGTAGTTTTTTAAATAAGAATTGTAGAGATGCTTGATTTTTTCCTTTTAGTGAAATCATGAACTAAGAAGGGTTTGATTTTCTTGTGCAGTTTAAAATTGGTGCCATCTCATTTTGCCCAGGGATACCATGATTGCAGAGGCTCCCAGAAAGGTTTTGCTCTCCACACAAAATGCCTACCATAGATGGCTGCCAGTGTCCAGATTTATTTATCAAGATCAGTGTTATCAAGTGAAACTTTCTACAGAGATGGAAATGCCTTATCATCTGCACTGTCCTACTGTGGTGGCCACTAGTAGGGCTGTTGTGCGACCCAAATTGTGACTAGTACAGTTGAGGACCTGAATCTTACATTTTGTTTAATTTTAATTACTTTAAACTTAGCCACTTGTGGCTAGTGGCTCCCCTGACGGACAATTCAGAATTTCAGCACGGACAGAGCTTTTAGATTTAATATGGACATGCCTCTGGAAAAGTCAATATGAATTTCTGTGAAATCATTTGACATATCTTGCCAGCATTTACTGAACAATTTTGTGGGCACGCGTGTCTGGTCCTCTGGGTTTCTCCAGTCAGCTTGTAGAGGAAGGTATGGAGGTCTGATATCTCTCCTCCCACACACCTCTGTCAGTGTGGTCTCGGTAACAGGGTTCCTGCTTTCTCAATAGGAGCTTCTTCTCTTCACCCTGAGCTCTGGAGCCCCTCTCACCCAGCCAGGGGCTCTGCTTGCTCAGGGCTGCTTCTGCCTGGAGGAAGGGGCTCCCAAATGAAATTCTCTCAAAGGTTTTGCCTGACCTAGCAGGGTCCTGTCAACTGAGGTTCATCCCTTCAGCTCATCTGGCAAGTTTTCCTAAACACATTTTTAATGGAAAAAGTGAACAACTCTTCACAGCTCTCCAACATCTATTTTTCCTTCTGTTCCCCCCGCCAAAGGTGTCTTACCTCCTGGAAGGGGGCAGCATGGCCCACGAAGACTTCTGCGGACACGCTGGTCAGTTGAACCCGGGAGACCTGCAGGTATGACCAAGATGAGGAATGGCCGATGGTTCCAGTCTTTGGCTGTTGCTGATGACCCCACCCACGTCTGGTACCTTCTCGCATCCCTGCTGTCTGTTACGTCCTGGACTTCTCCGTTCCTGTGGCTTCTTGCACTCCACCTGGAAACTTGTGCAAGGCTCTTGTGTTCTCTCATTCTTCCCTAAACCCCCCACAGTCATTTTTTAGCTCTCACCTAAGTCTTTTTCTTATGTTTCTCAAAAGAGTAATCACGAGTCACTGTCTCAACTTCCTTCTCTTCCACCCTATCCTCCACTCATTGAAGTCAGGGTTGGCCTCTCAGCCAACCTTTCCTGAAGCTGTTCAGGTCCCGGTCACTCACAGAGTCCCAGTTGCCACATTCACTGCTCCAGTTTCTGTCCTCATCTTTCTAGATCTTTCTGCTGTCTTTGAGACAGTTTTCTATCATCCAGTTCATTTGCATGGTAGGTATTGTCACTTAAGAACATGACCCAAACCCTGCCACCATCCTAGTCCTATCGGACACATGTTACAGTTAAAATTCCCAGGGAGTGCTTGGGTCATTTTTGCCAGTTTTTATAAGCCTGGACTCTATATCAGGTACTTCTGGGATTATTTACATATTCTGTGGGATGATAGCTGCAAATATTTGAATTGTGGTGTTTCAGTGAACATGAGATTGAAAGTGAAAGTCATTCAGTCCTGTCCGACTCTTCGTGACCCCATTGACTATACAGTCCATGGAGCTCTCTGGGCCAGAATACTGGAGTGGATAACTTTTTCTCTTCTCCAGCGGATCTTCCCTACCCAGGAATCGAACCGGGGTCTCCTGCATTGCAGGAGGATTCTTTACCAACAGAGCTATCAGGGAATTAGATGTGACAGTTGGACTATAAAGAAAGCTGAGCACCAAAGAATTGATGCTTTTGAACTGTGGTGTTGGAGAAGACTCTTGAGAGTCCCTTGGACTGCAAGGAGATCAAACCAGTCCATCCTAAAGGAGATCAGTCCTGAATATTCATTGGAAGGACTGATGCTAAAGCTGAAACTCCAATACTTTGGCCACCTGATGGGAAGAACTGACTCATTTGAAAAGACCCTGATGCTGGGAAAGATTGAAGGCAGGAGGAGAAGGGGATGACAGAGGATGAGATGGTTGGATGGCATCACTGATGCAATGGACATGAGTTTGAGTAGGCTCTGGGAGTTGGTGATGGACAGGGAGGCCTGGAGTGCTGCAGTCCATGGGTCACAAAGAGTCGGACACGACTGAGTGACTGAACTGAACTGAACTGAGATTGAAAGGCAGAAAAGCAAAAGGGCAAAGAGTCATGGCCCAAAGTCAACAGTAACGTCTCACCAGAGCAGAAAGTAAAGTGTGGCTCTGACTGGTTGTGACCCCAAGTGGGTTCTTCCACCCTCCATGCAGGAGTTCTAATGTGCCTTGGCATGGCTCCCAGCAGGATTGAGCCTCAGGTGCCCACAGCTGCAACCTGCTCATTAACTCCCTTTTTGGCTTTCTCCCTTGTCTGGCTTGCTCTTCCTTTCTTTCTGCAACACTTTCCAGATGAACTTCCTGCACTGGAGACCTGTCTCAGGATCGTCTGTGGGAGAAGCCAAGCTGAGACAGGCAGGAGACCTACCTGTTGTTTTGTAGCTCTTCATCCCCAGATCCTAAGCTTGGCATCTGGAGCTGGCCCCTCACATGCTCCTACTAACTAAGAAGGAAATGAATGCATGCAAAATCTGCACAGCAGTGGAGGCAGTAACTTTCTCCAGGTAGTGAGGACTCCGTTAACAGGGTCGAGCTAACTGACTCAAGTCAGCTGTCTGGGGTGTGGTGGAGTGTGTGGGCCTCCACATGTACCATGCGCCCGTCCTCCATCCTGCCCTGGGCACGGCCCTCTGCCCAGGGAAGGGCCTCTCCCAAGGTGGTGCTCCCTCCTGCAGCGTGGCCCACACTTGAGGGTTTGTTGATGTGAAGACTGAAGAGCCTCCATCTGGGACAATTCTAAAGTTTCATCCAATTCCATAGCTCCCTGCTGGATCAGCTGAAGCCTCCACTGTAGCTGCATTGGTGATTGGCTTCTCTTCATGCCCCTTCCTGCTTTTCTCACTGATTAAGATGCATCTCCTGAGAGCCCTCCCCAGTTTACCCTCTGCATGCAACTTCCCATCTCAGAGGGCAACCTGAGACTCAGAGATGCTAAAGAGGGGGTTCTTCCACTCTGTGAATGCCAGAGCTGATGCTTTGATTTCACACTCGGAGGCATGGGACATGTTTGCAAAACCAGAAAGGGGCCCAGCAGTTGTCACTGGCATTTTGTTATTCCTTATGGTGCCTGGGGACTTGGAAAGCAGCACTTGTAAGGTGCCTGGCTTAGTTACTGGGGTGTAATTGTCCCACCTGCCAGCTCATTCTTGTCGCTCTGGTATTTGCAGTGGATGACCGCGGGCCAGGGCATCGTGCACGCTGAGATGCCTTGCTCAGAGGAGCCAGTCCACGGCCTACAACTGTGGGTCAATTTGAGGAGCTCACAGAAGATGGTGAAGCCTCGGTACCAGGAACTGAAAAGTGACGAAATCCCTAAACCCAGTCAAGATGGCGTGACTGTTGCTGTTATTTCTGGAGAAGCCCTGGGAATCAAGGTAAGCCATGCCATGGTGTGTTTGTGAAAGCTGAGGTGGGCGGTGACACGAGACTGGACCACTCTGGGTCTGCAACTCTCAAGAGTTTTTCACAGTTCCCATCTCATGGGATGGACTTGCTTCAGAGGTGTCAGAATAAGTGCACTCTAAGGGAACCTGGAAGTTTTTCACCATGTGCTAGTCCTTAGAGTTAGGAAAATTATAGGAAAGCACGCTCATGTAAAAAATTCAATAAAAAGGCAGTTTTCAAGATTCATCTTAATATGTGTGCAGATTGGGTCTGTTTCCTTTCATTTATAATATAGTCTTAGATTAGAACAGTGCGTTTCAGAAACAAAATCCAAAACTTACTCTACTCCCTGAAGATATATTAAAATTATTTGTGCTCAGCTTAGTAAGGACCATATATTGCTACATCGTAAAAAGGATATTTTTAAATTGACTTGAACATTTATTTAATCCATTTATGTCTTATTGTTGTTGTTCAGTCACTCAGTTGTGTCCGACTCTTTGTGACCCCATGGACTGCAGCACGCCAGGCTTCCCTGTCCTTCACCATCTCCCAGAGTTTGCTCAAACTCATGTCCATTGAGTTGGTGATGCCATCCAATCATCTCATCCTCTGTCATCCCCTTCTCCTCCTGTGAAGCCCTTTATGTCTTATACATTCTTCTTAACTGAGACTTTATCTTTTGCTTCTGGGTCCCACCTTTTAATCGACTAAGATCAATTTCAGCTAAATTTTCATGGACAGATGTCGGTACGGAAGGGGTATGGTCAGGACTGTGTAAGTCGCATACCTGCTTCCCGGGAGCCTGGGTTCCTAGATACTGAGCTGGGTCATGTGGTCTCTTAGGTGAGGTTCCACAGAGGCAGACCCAGAGGTGAGCACTCCTCTGGCAGTGGCTTTAAAGGGAGTGTCCCTTGGGGAACAGAAACAGGAACCCGGACAGGAAAGGGAAGGTAGCCAAGCAACGGAGTCATCTCAGGCAGAGTCCCAAAGAGGACTGGGACTCGGGAGGATCAGTCTGCCCCACCCCGGGCAAGTGAGCCGGGCTTTCGTGCTCCCTTCCCCGGGTTATTACTTACGGCCGTTGGTTTGGGGTGGGTGGCACAGAAATGGTTAAAAAGGATGGAAAGGGGGATCTGGGAGGGGCTGAGACCTCCAGTTCCCCGCTTGCTACCTGTTGTCTATTTTTGGTTGTCTGTTAACCTGTTCAGTGGCATCAACATATGGGGACCCACTTTGCAATTCTTTGTGCAACCAGCCCTTAAAGCTATTTTAAATGCTAATTTAAATAAATTTAAATTTTGTTTATATGCACCCACAGGGATGGTGGCTGGGCAGTGGGATGCATCTCGTGGTTAGCAAGTTGGTCATGATTATTGGTGAGGACTTACTGGTTTTTATATTTCCTGCACTGCAGCTGCAGTTCTTTCCTGTCCTGTGTCCTTGCCTTCTTTCCAGTGCAAATAGAAGTGATTGAGGAAAAGCATATCAAACTTCACTCCCTATTAAGCATTGATAACTGACTGCTGTCTGTGCCCTGGCAGGCCTCAGGCTTCACTTTGCAGTTGAAAAAGTTGCCCTTCATTGTGTTTCTGCGACCCATTCATACGTTGCCCAGCACTGGGCAGCACCCTTCTCAACTGTGCATCCAGGGTTTCCTTCTCTTCAGCTCTCCAGAGAGATCTTTACAGGTACAAGGCAGAGGGCATGGAGGGTCTAAGAGAGCTGAATTGGTGCAAAGGAGAGGCCCTTCGCTCCATTTCCCATGGCAGTTTTCATTCTGTGTTTTCAGAACTCCAGGGATGGGCCTTCTGGGGATCCTGAGGCCGATGGTAAAGGTCAAAGGATTTCCCTCTCTGTTTCAACCAAAGCACAAGGCTTTGCCCAGTCACGTGTATTGGAATTGTCTTTAAGATTTCTCTTACCAAAAAAGTGGAGCTATCTGCAGCTGAAAAGAGAAGTTAGACAACTGATTTAGTGGATAATCAAAGCTAGCAACATCATGAATCCTCAGTGTTTACAACTGCTTCTCATTTACAGAAAATATAGTGCAGTTTTAATGTCGGAGCTGGTTCCAGTTACAGGCAGAAGGACATTTTAATGCTCTTCCAAGCAGCAGACCACCTGGTCTTGCAATCCCAACCAAGAATTAGAGACCAGAAGTATGTTTTAACTTAGTGAAATAATGTCTTGGTAGCTGCTGGCCTCTCTTTTTCCCTTTGTCAAGTAAAATCTCTGAAGTGAATTACATTCTCCCAAATAAGTGATCAATCTTTATTATGAGAACATTTGAATAAAGGAGTCTTGAAAGCCTGGGCAGCATTCATCTGGACTCTGAGAGGCAGTGTGGTGCTATGGTTAGTGGCGTGGACTCTGGAGACATAGACAACCTGGATTAGAATCCCCACCATGAACCAGCTGTGTGGCTTGTGGCAAACCGCTCAACTCTGTGCTCCATTGTTCTCGACTGTAACACTTGGTTGCTGTGAGGGTTAAGTGATTTTTTAATACTCAAAAATATAACACTGAAAAGTTTAAAAGTGAGTTTTAATACTCAAAGTTGTCAAAAGGGCATCAGACGTGTTGTAAGCACCACATAAATGGTAGCTGTTTTATTATTATTTTGATACTTTGTGTTAACTTGGGTAGAAGCTTGGCTGAGATTTCTGTGTGTGGTCTATGCTAAAAGGACTTGCTGGGATTTGGGGAAAGTCTTTAACCTGCTCTGAGGAAAAGACACTAGCATGAATCCTTGTACACACGGAAGGCTCATAAGAAATGTAGTTTTGCACACCTGAAGCCTTAGTATCTGCTTACAAAGGAATGATTGGATCTTTAAAAGCCTAGGTCTACCATAAAAACCAACTGAAGGTTGTTTTGCATCAGGAAGATAATTTTAAGTTAAATCACGAGATGAGGCTGAGAACATACCTTTCAAGAGACTGATATGCTTATAACCAACTAAGAGTCACCAACAGTTCCCTTTCCAAAAACTTAAATATCTAGAAAATGGAATTAGTGACCATTCCAGTGCTTCTCCAGTTTTAATATTCACCTGGGTTTCTCAGGGCTTTTGTTAAAATGCAGATTCTGATTCAGCAGAGCTGGGTGATGCCTGAGAATCTCCATTTCTAACTGGCTCCCAGGTGATGCTGATGCTGTGGTCTGGGGACCATGGTTTGTACCATGTGTGACACCCCTGAGATCCAAGACACGGCAGTTTACTTATCACAAGGGACAATTTGGTTAGGTGCCTATAGAAGATGTTATGGTCCAGCTCTGTGGCTTTTGTCAAATATTTTAACCTTTCTGGACTTCATTTCCCACAGCCACAGAAGCCGTGAGGGAGTCTGTTGCAGAATGCTGGAAGCTTTTGCAAGCAGTACGACTGACCTTATCATAATCCCAAAAGTAGATGTGTCCCTGATTTCCCAGTTATATGTGCCTGAGCATTTCTTCAGCTCTTGAGAAGCCATGGCCAATTTTGAGGAAGATTCTGCAAGGAGAGCATCATCTAAAGTGAAGGCTGAAAGGGGAAAAAGATAAAAATGGGATACTTTGAATAGTTTCTGTCACTTCTAGAAGGTCAAAAATCACATGTTTATTTCAACAGAATATGAAATTCTCCAAACTCCATTCCATCTGTATCAGGCAGCCAATTAGGAATATTTATCACCAGTTCTCTCTGGAACGTGATTCTTTCCCCAACAAATGCCTCTTCTTGCCTCCTGCTGTTTAAAATTCCATTGTGTCAGAAGCAAACGTTAAGGAGGCCTCAGCCCCACCAGGGTCAGAAAAAGGCGATGTGGAGCCAGGCCACTGAGTTCAAGGCCAGTTCCACCACTGACTGCCTTTAGTGAAGTCATGTAAGCTTGCTGGGCCTCAGTTTTCTCATCTGCAAAATGGAGACCATTATAATGACCCAGAGGGTCCTTGGAAGGATTAACTTGGTTAATAGGGGCAAAAAACTTAAACCAATCCCTGGTATAGAGTAAGGCCTCTAGAAGTGGTTGCTGTTTTTACTTCTTTGCAGAAGCTTTGTGCAGCATTCACATGGCCTACAGACATAACAAGAAGAAGCTTCCTTCTGATGAGCAGACTGTATATCCATGTATTGGATAACCAAACCTTTTAAAAATTTACTTTCCGAAAGAATTTGCCAAACATCTCATGTAAGTTGCTCAACTCTTGTTTACCACTGTGCCCCCAGCACCTGAAACAGTGCCTGATATGTACAAGGCAATCAGTAAATATTTGCCAGGTGCAGAAGTGAAATTAAAATGTAAATGAATGCTGGATTGCAAGAAACAAGGGTAAAGTATTAAGATTGACAGTGTAGGGATTAAGAATGACTGCAGTAAGCTTAATTCAAGCTAACTAAAAAGTTGAGAGAACAATAAAATTAGCTAAATTCTAGTTTCCAATGAAATAAACTATTTAAGGAGTTTGGAAGCAGGGAAGTAAAGACCAGATTGATTTTTCCCCCTTTAAATATGAATTTTGGGCTGATCTGCAAGAAAAAGATTGTTTTCTGCAGGTTTCTTAAAATCAAGGAGTGGCAACGATCAATGAGCAGAGGTTTGGAGGTTCATGGTTCCCTTTGGGGGTCCACAGACAGGTGTCTCATTGTCTGCAGTAACATCTCTCCTGTGTGTTTCAGGGCATGGCTTGACATGGAGTTGTGATGTACTTACTGGCTTTCAGTGCGTCCCTGTGGGCCCCAGTTTAGCCCTGGCCGGCACTGGGAGACCTCATGTCCCTTGGGCCAAAAAACAGCATGCTCACTAATTAGCCCATGTTATGGGCTGGCACGTGATCTGTAACCAAGCCTGTGATTGTCACCTCTGATTCGAAGACCTGAGGGTGTCCCCAGGCTGTGGCAGTCTGCTGGTGACCACACATGCCTTTTCCTAGACCAGAACTAGAGAGAAACCGCTGCCTACCATACTACTTGCCAGCTTTTGTTTTCATCTGGGAAGCTTCAAGCGCACAATGTCATTTGCAACACTTTATCATCAATCTAGAATTTCATCAGTCTCCCCTCTACCTTAATTTGATTAAAAAATATGTAGTTTATGTAGCTTTCAACGAAATAATTTTATAGCTTGTCCAAATGTCAGTGGGTTTGGGTGATAACACTGGGCAGTAGACTAAGAACATTTTTACATTGTTTCCATTTAGCTCTTTCAGGGGAAATGTGAATTTTTAAAAATTGGATTGGCAGTGTGAAATAGATCTTGTCGACTTCAGAGTTGGCACCAGATTCTCGGCTCGCCTCCCCGCTAACCTTTCTGAGCTACCTTCTGTTCCCTTGGTGATGGGAGGAAAGCTGACCCCCTCCCACGGGAGGCCTCTGTTTCTTTCCCAAGCCCAGAACAACAACTTCTCAAGGCAGCATTTAAAAATCAATATTGTAAGCAGGTAAGCACAGGAACTCTTCTTTTTTTCTTTGAAGTATTCCAGCAAGTTCATGAATCTAGTTCAAGAAAGAAGACTGGCTAGTCTCCCAGTAGGGGAGGTTGCAAGTGGGGCGGTGGGTTTCTGACAAAGGGGTCTGGGTAACAGGGTCCAGCTGGCCTGAGAGCAAACAGGGAAAACAACACTTGCTCAGAAAGGACTCCTCTCTTCCAAAGGCCTCTCTGTTAATTGATTTTATTTCTAAATCAGCAGAGCGCTGTGTGATAGACTTAGAAACTGGACATTTTAAAAAAAATTCCCTTTGGGTTGGAGGGAGATTAAGGATGAACCTGAGACTTTTCTCAGTATGTCTTTTTATTTTTAATTTTGAAAGATGTAAATATTTACATATTTAAAACAAGTTAAACCAGAAGGAAAAAAAAACCCAAACCTTAAAACCAAGCAGAAACAAATGAAGAACCTAAAAATTTGTGTAAAGATCTCAGACCACACAGAGAAAATACTTATTTTAAGGGCTTTTAAACACAGTTTTCTGGGTGTCCAGTTTGAGTGGGGTATATTCTAAAGGCAAAAACATAAAGTTTTAAGCTTCATTTTGTATTTGTATTGTTAATGTTGTCATTACAATTTTAAAATGGTTTTGTACATATTAAGAAATAAAACAAATGAGTAAGTTTGTTAACATTTTTATGAATTAGGATTTTTCAGTATAAGAAAAATAGGTACAAATATAGAAGAGCTTATAAAAATACTGTGATATTCAATGTTATATTAAATACTAAATATCTTTTAATGGATGGCCATTATCTCTAAGAGGCAATTTATGGAAACCTAATGTAATTTGATCATTGTAGGCATTTAAGATTTTTAATGATGTGGTTTTATCTTACTTTCTGACAACAGTTTCCTTTTCCTCTGGGTTTTATTTCCATCGCTTTTTCTTTTATGGTCCATGTTTAATTAGACGCTATGAGGAATGCTTTTTTAAAGAGTTCTTCCTAACAAATTCACAAGCACCTAAATAAATTCAGGCTGAATTTTCATTTTCAGATTTTAAATAAATATTTTAATGAGTGAGTGTGGGGAGAAAGGAAAGGAAATATCACACCAGGCAGAGAGCCTACTGGTCTCCCCTTGACACAGGACAAGGGGGAAACAGAGCAGTTCAAGGAAAAGTTACTGTCAAGTGTGAAGTCCTATAGAAATGTGGAGAGAATTTTACCGTTTCCATCTGCTCACTAGTCACCACCGAGGGCCAACCCAGGTCCGCGCTACTTCAGTGAAGCCTTCTTAGCTGCCAGAGGTCTATGCAGCCATCGTGTCTTTACCATTCAGGGGATTTTGGGGCTGACTGTTATCATTTAATTCACAGGTCCCATTTCTTTATGAATTCTGTTCATTCAGTCATCAGGCACCTGCTGTTTGTACAGTACACAGTGCCCTGGAGCTACAATGTGAATAAGATACAGCGGGTCCTCAAATAAGGTCACAGTCTAGCTGGGGGGAGAAACGGGCCAACATCAGAAGTAGCATGTGATACAAGAAATGCTAAAACAGCAATGTGTAAAACTTCCATGGTAGTCGGGAGGACAGAGAAGTAATTTTGCTTGTGTGGATGGAGAGAGAAAAGGAAAGAAAGAAAAGCGAGAGGGCAGGGGTCTTGTCTTGTAATGGCTTATAGAAAAGACTTGGATGCTAGGGGTGCACTGCTTTTGGGGGGATCTTGATGAGAGGCTGCATAGGCAACCAGAAGCAGCCAGATCCTGGTGGAGTTGCAACAGGGCAAGAGGAGACAATGTGAAATATTGGAAGAAAGGAAACGCAAACGCAAGACCTGGATTATACCTGAGGTTGACCTTGGTTGTTTATATATTCCTGCGTCCCTCTCTCTCAGGGTTTTTCAGTAGCATAGTTTGAGGGTAAGGTTGGGTAGGGTGCTGTGTGCAGCCCTGTCTCATGTCATATTTCACAAAGCCGTTCATTCTGTAGGACCCGCCCCATCACAGGCCCAGTAGCCCAAGCAGATGACCAGCCTTGTTGTACAGACAAGTGCAAGTCTTGGTTCTGATTGAGTGTTGAGACCAGGCGCAGTTAGGTCTGTTAGTCTTGTTCAGTAAATAGGAAGACACCAGAGAACTTGTCCTGAGGTGGCAGCCGTAGTTGGCATTTCATTTGCAGTTAGGAATGTTGAAATAAACAGTGGTCAGGATCTGCTCACATCAGCTCTACAGAAGGCTGCTCTTGCCCAGGGCAGCCCATTCACCCCAGAAATACCATTCTTGGTGTGCACGAAGGGTGCCAGATGTTCTTATTCCTTTAAGATGTCCCTGCCAACCTAGTCATTTAGCAAGAACATTCCAGTGGTGTCAGCAAGCTCTCTTCTGCCAATAAATGAATTATGAATAAGTGTACTTTTAAACCAAAGTTATTTCCTGAACCATCCATACATTGTTGGCCATTACTAATGAGGGTTACAAATTAGTAAGGGATTTAGACTAAGAGCAAAGATATAAATGTAAGACCAGAAACTATAAAACTCCTAGAGGAGAACATAGGCAAAACACTCTCTGACATAAATCACAGCAAGATCCTCTATGACCCACCTCCCAGAATATTGGAAATAAAAGCAAAAATAAACAAATGGGATCTAATTAAACTTAAAAGCTTTTGCACAACAAAGGAAACTATAAGCAAGGTGAAAAGACAGCCTTCAGAATGGGAGAAAATAATAGCAAATGAAGCAACAGACAAAGAATTAATCTCAAAAATATACAAGCAACTCCTGCAGCTCAATTCCAGAAAAATAAACGACCCAATCAAAAAATGGGCCAAAGAACTAAACAGACATTTCTCCAAAGAAGACATACAGATGGCTAACAAACGGGAATGCAAACTAGTACAGCCACTATGGAGAACAGTGTGGAGATTCCTTAAAAAACTGGAAATAGAACTGCCATATGACCCAGCAATCCCACTGCTGGGCATACACACCGAGGAAACCAGAATTGAAAGAGACACGTGTACCCCAATGTTCATCGCAGCACTGTTTATAATAGCCAGGACATGGAAGCAACCTAGATGCCCATCAGCAGACGAATGGATAAGAAAGCTGTGGTACATATACACAATGGAATATTACTCAGCCATTAAAAAGAATACATTTGAATCAGTTCTAATGAGGTGGATGAAACTGGAGCCCATTATACAGAGTGAAGTAAGCCAGAAAGAAAAACACCAATATAGTATACTAACACATATATATGGAATTTAGAAAGATGGTAACGATAACCCTATATGCAAGACAAAAAAAGAGACACAGATGTATAGAGCAGTCTTTTGGACTCTGTGGGAGAAGGCGAGGGTGGGATGATCTGAAAGAATAGCATTGAAACATGTATATTATCAAGTGTGAAACAGATCACCAGCCCAGGTTGGATGCATGAGACATGTGCTCAGGACTGGTGAATTGGGAAGACCCAGAGGGATGGGATGGGGAGGGTGGTGGGAGGGGGTTCAGGATGGGGAACACATGTAAATCCATGGCTGATTCATGTCAATGTATGACAAAAACCACTACAATATTGTAAAGTAATTAGCCTCCAACTAATATACATAAATGAAAAAAAAATTAGCTGCAAAAATCCTCCAAAAAAAAAAAAAAAAAAAAGCTAGGTATCACCTTCAGTAAAGGTGAGCAGACACTTTCCCTGTCATTAGAATCATTTCTCAGGCTGTCAAGGCTTGTCCTTTTGGGATATAAGAAGTCTTTTCCCTGAACACAGTACAGAGTTTTTCTAACCACAGTGAAGGAAAACAGGACAGCTTCAGAGGTTCTTGCCTATTGCATTAAAAACTGAGTTCTTGTGGGTTTAAATGAAGTGGATATTGGTATTTTAAAAACTGGTACTGGCATATATAAAGCTATACCACTGAGAGCTACAAACACCATACTTTATTTTGACCAAAACACAAATCCTTGGGATCATGTGGCTTTTGAACAGTTTGAGCAAAGTCACACTAAAATGTGATGAGTGAATTCAGTGTCAGGTAGAATTCTGATTACTTGAAGCTTCATTAAGAATTCTCCTGTGGTCAGGTATAGGTACTCCAAGAGAAATAAGAATTAAAAGTGTTCAGCTTTAATGGACTCTAAATCATGGATGGGGATGACTCTGTAAAAGAGGAGCAGGTGTGATCTTCAAGCCAGAGGCAATCCTTTTCACCATTCATTTCAGGCCATGGGCTATTATTGCACATACTCTTAATAAAACAAGATAAGGAAACTGTCAGATCCCCCCATTCCTGGAAGGACTCCTGTAATGGTCATTGGGCAACTAGGAGGGTTTTTCAGGAAGGCATTTATGCCACTATAGTTCAGTGTGGTACTGAGGGCCACCTTTGTGTAAGACCCTGTGAAGATGTGAGGGAAAAAGAGGAAAAATATCAGGGTGTTGGGCACAGTGGAAGGACAGACATATCCACTGCTAACATGAGTGTACTCTGCTGAGTCACCAGGCTAGTACACATGGCGGGTTTAGGGGAAGGCAGAACAGATGGGAGACTCGGCCCAGTCCGGAAGGGACAGAAACAGCAGGCCTGAATCTCGGAGCCAACTGGCCTGGCAAAGAAGGGTGGAAAGAATCTAGACAGTACGAAGGAGATAGCATGAGTGGAAGTAATGCTGTTCACAGGTGTCAGTGTCCAGTGGAATAACCATGCTTTGAGGAGGCCTTCAAAACTTATGCCCACTGCTTTAAGCATGAAAATGGTTCATCATTTTTATCATGTGACGCTTTTCTTGTGATGTGGTAATTTCTCTCTGTCTTTTTAACTTGTCAGTGTCATTTCTAATGTCTTTAATTATGAATATATCAAAGATGTTCCACCTGGCATAATTGTTCTTCTGCCCCCTCTGCCTTTTCTCTCCCTCTCTGCATGATCAAAATCAAAACAATGCAAAATTTCAAAGATACAGCACTTTCACATCACTGTCTGTAGGAGCCATCCATGTGGAGACTGCAGGGGCTCCATTTGAAACACAGCATGGATCGAGTAAGCTCCAGGTTCAATAAAGAATAAAATAATGTTAATTTCCTTCTTTTTCATGAAACCTTAAGCCCCTCATGAAGCCCCCTTGCTCTCTTTGTTTACATGTAGATGATTATTTTTTAACATTATGGAAGGAAACCATGACGGCCCCAAATTTTCTTTCCTGGTCCAATTATGAATAGCAGTTGGAAAAATTTAAGTGCTTCATTTGGAAGGAAACCGTTTTGAAACCCAGAACAAGGCCCTTCTTTCCCACCACCTTCAGACCCCTGCCTCTGGCCAGTTTCCTTCACATGCCTGTGGCTGCTCAGCTTCTCAGGAGTCAGCAGCCGTCTACATCTTTGTCCGCCTTGGAGACTTTGAGTGTCTCTGAGTAACTGTGGGCACTGGGCTGGTGGGTTTTCCCAGCATCAGGTACTGCTTTAAGGCCATCTGTTACTGATGAGTCCAAAAGAAGTTTTGAGTGAGAGTTCCTGGTGACTGTGATTAAATGTTTTCGTAGGTTTTAAGTGACAAGAGTCTGTCAACTAGACAAAAGCAGCAGAGAGGACTTAGAACTGGGCAGAAGTCAGATGTAGGGAGTTGAGGTACAGGAAAAGACCAGAAGGTCATCCTCCTTTCCATCCCAACCTCGGAATGAATTGCAAGGCAGACTCGGAGAAGTCTGCCGGGTGGAGGTCCAGACAGCATCTTTGTGCGTGTGTGCATGCTCAGTCACTTCAGTTGTGTCCAACTCTTTGCGACCCCATGGACTGTAGCCTGCCAGGCTCCTCTGTCCATGGGATTCTCCAGGCAAGAATACTAAAGTGGGTTGCCATGCCCTCCTCCAGGGAATCTTCCCGACCCAGGGATTGAACCTGGATCTCCTGCATTGCAGGCGGATTCTTTACCGCTGAGCCACCAGGGAGACCCAATACCATCTTTGTTACTAGTCAGATCTGGAGAAGAGCAAGTGACTTGTGACACTTGCTCTTAAAGTCACTTAAAGAAGAGCAAGGTCTGAGACCTTGGGGGCTTCCTACTACTTCCCCACTTTGTTACACGTATCTAGGCAGAGCTGGACAGTCATAGACATCCTTTTTAGAGGCAGACTTATTACCTCATGGCAGAAGGGGAGAGAGAGGAAAAAAGCTCAGCTCACACTTCTTTGAGTTACCCTCATCAAGAGGGTACCATCCTTCCCCCTCCCCTCCACCCCCAGTGATGACTAAGGAGGGCAAAGAGCAGCTGTCAGTTGCCTCCTGGGGACATCAAGGAAGAGTCTGGAAGCTCCCACCATATTCCCCAGTGTTTCGTTCTGTTAGCCTATTGGATTTGACACTTAGCAATGAGTGCCTCCCTCATGGAAGGAGAGGAGAAATTTATCAGCCTGGACCTCCTCCCACCAAAATGAACTTCTTCTGTCTGGGATAAGCTGGGCTAACCAGGAAGTTTTGAAATGGGCACAGAGGGTCTTTTCTTAACATCAAGGCACATCACATATTCTAGGCTGCACATTGACTCCCTATCTTATTTCCCTGTCGAAAATATATGCAGCCAGGTTGAGTGGTGTATAAGAAGCCCGAGTGATAGCATAAGAAATATCTAGATGTTAAAATACCCCAAATTTGAACAGATCCCATCATCAAATCTCTAAGAAGAAAGTCAGATTCTGATCTAAAACTCCTTGCCTTTATAAACTAAATCAAGAGAAATTATAATTAAAAATGCCATTCTAAATAAAATGCCAGAGGATTTTCACCCAATTTAAATTCTGCTCTTCTTGGGTAGAACATGGATTTTCTTTTTCTTTATAAGCACAGTAGCCTGGGTTGCCCTCCTGGACTTGTGGCTCCATCATGACTGCTAAACTTAAATCCATTCTATCCAGTTCTCATTTGTCTTAAAAAAATATCCATAAAACAATAGGACATACATTTACTGTAATACCAGTCCTGGTTCCATGAGACCTTGTTGCACAAGCAAATCTCCAAGCTCTAGAGCAGTTATATCTGCAGAAAATTGATGTATGTGATCAGGCCAGAGCATCAACATAGTTGGGAGAATGAAGCCATGTATCTGTAGTCTTCCATTCTTTGAGGTGAGACATTTGTGCCTTCTTGAGAAGTCAGATGCTTGTGTTGGTGGCAACTCTGGACAGCAGCTCTTAAGAACATCCTCCAGCAAACTGTTGAAGTCAGAGAAGATTATGAAAAGGTAATCCTCTAACCAATACATAGAAAAATGTCTTTTCTAATAATCTACCACTTTATACTCTGTAAGAAAAATCAGGAAGTTGGGTATTATCAAGTGCTGGCAAGGATAGGAGGAAACAAACTCATGCATGGTAGGCGAGTGTAACTATTCCTTGTGGAAGAATGTTAATTATTTGACTGAGAGCCACTGGGGGGATGGGGTTGGACCAGGGAATGATGGAGCAAAAATACAAAATAAGAGGGGTTTTCATGGGTTTCTGCGATCATGTGCCATGACCACTTGCGTTACATGTGCCCACAGTACGGGTGTGGGGGGTGGTGTGTGATGGGGAGAGAGAAGGAGAGATGGATTGATTTGTGTCCAGCAACAGCTTTCAACCTGTTTAGTGTAGGTAATCTCCTGTGTGGGTGATTTAGGGATTCTAGGATGTCCTCACTCATGCCAAAACACCTCGGCTACATTATCTAAAGTGTACCATTAGAGAATCAATCCTTTGACAGTATGATAGATTGAAAAGAGCATGGACTATGGGGTCAAGCAGACCTGGGTCTGCCTTTCAGCTCCATTGATCACCCCTGTGATCTTAGGAAAATTTGCTTTTGCACCTTCATTTCCTCATCTGCCAAATAGGGACATTAAGATGTAGTTGTTGAATTATTTGCATGGTATATAATATGCCTAACCACAAAAAGAGTAATTCATAAATATTTGTTCCCCTTTCCCTTATCTGTCTCACTTTCTGTTCTCACATTCCCTTTTTATCATTAGGCTTTACGGACAGGAAATCTCTAGACCTTCTTGGGATGAGAAATGAAAATGGCTGACATCTTTTTCAGGCTTAAAAGGCACTATATTCAAAGTCAGAGCTGTCAATAAAAATATAATGGAAGCCACACGTCATTTAAGATTTTCAGTAGACTCAAAAAGGAAAAATAAGCAGCTGAAGTTAATTTTGGTAATATACTTTAGTCAGTTATCTAAAATATTGTCATTTCAATAGATAACCAATGTAAAATGATAATGAGATTTTTGTTATGCTAAGTCTTTGAAATCCCAGTTTGTCTTTTTTTTTCTTTTTTAACACAGCTCATGTTGATTCCTACTCACCACATTTCCTGTGCTTGGTGGCCACATGTGGGTGGTGGCAACAGTATTGCACAGTGAGGCTCTGAGTGCTTTAAGACAGGTAAAAACCCTGATTTTACCTGGGTTCTCTGGAAAACAGAGCCTAAGGCAGGTCTCGTGTGCAGACCCGGGACGGGGGGAGTGAGGGAGACTGGAAGCAAAACAGATGCTTGGTGACACAGGAGGCCTGTTCAGAAAACTGTAGCTCAGAATTTTCTAATGAAGGAAGAAAGAGGAAGAATTTTCCATCATCTTACATCTTTCATCCCTCTTTGGCCAAAGTCTACCCCAGGGATGCTAATTCCCTGCCCTTCCAGACTGTCCCTAGGCCCTTCCGGTGGCCTCTGAGGAGGCCACGCACTCCATCCAGCAGCTTGGATCTTCATTCCAGTCTAGGTGTGGAGGTCTGTCAGGCCAGACTCTGTAGCTAATGTAGTCCCCACCCCTGTGGGGGCGATGGAAGCCATTCAGAACTTGACAGTCAACCAGGAGGGGCTGAGGTAGCTGGAGGTGTCAACACTGGCAGCAGCCATGGCACCCAGGGGCACCTCCGTAAGTGGCCAAGGCCTCAGAAGCCAGTGAAGCTGAGGGATTCTGAGGAGACACATAAAATGTGTCCAGTCAAATTCTCATAACAGCCTGATGAGGGAAGGACCCAGGGCATCATGAGATGGTCCACTTGCCCAGGGTTATGCATCTGGGGAGTGACAGAACTGGCCTTCTAACTGGATGTCTGGATCCCAACCTTGTGCTCTTAACCACAGACTTACATCGATCCTTAGCAATTCAGCACAACCCAAAAGAAATCAGAGTTTCTGCTGAGAGTGGGTTTCTTTTCCATGGGAATTTTAATGACAGAGAGTGCGTAAGAGGAGAGATGGATGTTAAAGAGTTAATTATTGACCCATCTCTCATCTTGCTAAGGAGCTAACCACTTCCTCCTCATCCAGGAATTATGAACAATCCCCTGCCCTAGACGGGGGATAAGTACCGACCCTTTCCCTAGGTCTCTGGCCCTTCAGCAGCCTTGTCAACTCTTCAGGTTCTCAGAACTATTGCTGAATAGTAGGGAACTTCCTCTCTTCTTGTTTCTGGGTAGACGGGAGGCCCTATTTGATACTTTGGAGCCTTTGGAGACTTTCTTTATTCAGATGGGTTGGCGTAGTAAGTTTGGGGGTTGATCAAGGAAGAGACAGGTTCCTGAGAGGTTATCATGAGGTGTTAAGATGTAAATGAAGTTTTTAGGGCAGAATGAGTCTAGAATTCCTGACAATATGAGATGTTTTTCAGAACCAGGCAAGACCTACTCTTCCTGTGGTTTCTGGCACTTGGGTTTGAGTCATAATGTCTGGCAGCAGTAGATATGATAGAGCGGCTGTCCACCTCCATCACGTTGTAGATGAGGATGCGGTAACTCAACTGGGCAAAAGTCATACAGCTCGATGTGGAAGGAACCTAGACCCAAACTCAGGTCTGCCCCATTTTATTTGCACAGTAGGTCTGCCTTTATCACACCCTTCAGCCCTTGTACATAAACTTGCTGAGTGTGTCTCTATCCAGTTTGGGAATGCCTTAGCTCATTTTCATGGAAGCGAGCTTCAGAATGAGCCTCCATCTTCTATCTCCACCAGAAGGGTATCTTCAGGCACTTGTCTTCAGACACTGGGATTATGTCAGAACATCTTCCAAGCGATTATGTGGGAGAAGCCCTGTGTCATAATTAATTCCCCCTTAGACCGAAAATCAAAGCTTCATGTCCACACTGTGGTCTGTCTCCAGAGTTCTATGAAATTGTATGTTTGCCAGATAGTTTCCCATGTCAATGCACTTTCTTATAAGAACTCTTAAAGCCTCTTAGTAAATACCAAGTGTAACTAATAGAGATTAAAAGCATTATAAAGCTCTGTCAGGGATATTCTAGCATCGATTAATAGATTTGCTGACTTAACCTTGAAAAACGTTACCCATGGATGGGAGATAAGCAATAGGGAAGTTTCCCTGTTGGCATATTTAGGGGCCATTTGTGATTTTATTGTACTGTAGCCTTTGTAGGATTATGGATGGATTATTCATTTAAGAGCTGGGCATTTGTTCTTTCTCGGTTTTTTATTTTCCAAAAAATTTTAGAATGTCTGTAACCCAATTTTGTGCAAAGATGCTGACTCAAAGAGTGAAGAAATCAAAGTCTGCTTTCACAATGAACATGTCTCTGATTAAATTTTGGGACCATGAGTCCTATCAGCATCTTTATTCCCTTCCTCTTTAGCTCTTCTCTCCTCATGATCCCCTCCCCCAAACACAAGGTAAGAAGGGGAGGGACTCGACTGTTCCTACTGATGAAAATGCTTCTTGAAAAAGGATGCTCTTGAGACTAGACTGTAGAATAACTTGGCTATATCCACAAAGGCTGCTCAGCTGGACAGCTTGATGGTTGAGATTTTCTGTAATCCTGTATTATTGATAAAGTTTTAAAATGTGGTCTGACCCTCTCTAACTATCACCCTATACAGTGTCATTGGCATTTTGCCCACGAGTTCCTTGTCTTCTCTTTGGGTAACACTTCATGTATGTGTCAAAATGTAATTAAGGGTTTTAATCCTCCCCACAATACCTTTGGCACTAAGGATGGGAACCAATCTCTCCCACTCCTTATCAGAATTCTTTAAAATAATAAAGAATTCTGAAATCAAAGTGTTTTGGATTGGAGACAGAAGACTTACCCTTTGGTTGAAGAGCATCAGCCGGTTCTCAACAACAAGAATTGGAATTTGGCTTTAAAGAATGGATAAATCTACTTTTCATTTCCTCAAAGCATACTATCTCCTGACGAAAGAGGAAGGCATGGTTCTCCCACAGGGGCCGTGGATCTGGTAGTGAGTTTCTTGAGTTGTATGGAGGTATAAGTGGTGGAGAGAACAGATCTGTGCTGGTGGGTTTTCTCTAGCAAAGCCGTGTGAGAGCAGGAGTGTCGTGGCAGGAAGATGAGATGGGGAAGCCCCATGGGTGATGGGCTAGATGATGCTCAGAACTCCGGTGGAGTAGATCGTCCTTTCTTAGTTGAAGCCTCTGAGCTAGTCCACCAGTAAAGTTTTTTTCCACTGAGGTTCTTTTTTTTTTTTGTGACTGGCAGGAAGAGAACCTGCCTGAAATAGACCAAATGTATGTGCAACTTCGTGATAAAGAAGATGGTCATCTGTTGGGGAAAAGACAAGAATAAGTCAACGGGGACAACTGATTAAGCATTCATAGAAAGAAACCAGTTTGGCTTCTGATCTCACACCTCATAGGAAAATAAATGTGACATAGATCAAAGAATTAAATATTACAAAATTTTGAACTGGAAAGATACAGGCAAACATTTCATGTGACCTTTGCATGGGGAAAGACTTTCTAAGTTTAAAAGCATTGCAAGGAAAAGATTGGTAGATCTGACCCATGTCAGAATTGCCATAAAAAAGCCAAAAACAAACTGGATGACTTTTACAACTAACAGTATTAAGGGTGAATAGCCTTCATTTATTTTTTTTAAAAACTGTCTCAGATAAATTGATAAGAGAAGCACCAAACTCCCTTGACCCCACACCCTGCAACTCTAGTTTTTCAGAGATTTCCAGGTTTTTTTCCCCCTTTTCTTTTTGTTTTCCAGCAATTAATTCTTCCCTTCTATTTTTGAAGAAGGATGTATTGGGGAGAAAATTTAAATGTGTAACAATAGGGAATTTGTTGGAATGAGTTAACTTTCTAACAATAGGAGATTAGATGAATGGGGGGAAAAAGCCAATATTTAGAGCACATAATGAGTTAGAAAATTGCCCTGTGGTATAGTGTAATTACAGAGACCAGAAAAGCCAACAACTAGCAGTAGACAAGAGTGAAGTCGCTCAGTCATGTCCGACTCTGTGACCCCATGGACTGTAGCCTACCAGGCTCCTCCATCCATGGAATTTTCCAGGCAAGAGTACTGGAATGGGTTGCCATTTCCTTCTCCAGAGGATCTTCCTGACCCAGGGATCGAACCCAGGTCTCCCACATTGCAGGCAGATGCTTTACCATCTGAGCCACCAGGGAAGCAGTAGACAAGTTTGGGGAAATTGCTTTTCAGTCACATTACTGTGTTGACCAGCTCACTTTTGGCCACATTGCATTTGGCCATAAACTTGTAGATATATCAAGAGCTGTATTAAAATGTCTAGACCTTTAGACCCACAATTTCACTGAGAACGAAAAAAAAAATGTGGTCAAAAATTTACTTGCAAAGGTATCCATCAAAAGTTAGCAATGATGCCAAAAAAACAAATGGTGAACATTAGGGTGATGATCCAACATGAGAGTGAGGGTCCAGGAATAGGTATATATACACTGCTTCTTTCTTTTATAAAATACTGAAAATTTGCACTTGTTACTCTAGAGTAATTTGCATAAGCAGCATCTAGTAAGATTGAGAATTCAAGTGCTTTTCCTAAAAAAAAAATCACTCCATCATCAAAGGTTTCGAAATAGTTCTCAAAAAGATGTGAAAACACTTAATACAGCTCTGACATGTGACAAATTGCTGCCCCTTGGTTTTAGGGAAGGCCAGCATGGCAGTAGAATGAGTAGCGTTCAGGGATAGATGGGTGGTAGCTATTTGTGAAAGGAGCAGTGGCAATATGAACGATATTTCATCTTCTTTACATCACTTATATACAGCAAGCAACATAGCAGGGGAGACATACTAAGCCACATGGCTTCCATGTGGAAGTAATTTCATCTCCTAATTAAGATCACATTTACGAATAAAAGCGGAGGAAGGAAACCAGCTTAACACGGGTATCATACCGAAAGCCAGGGGAAGCGGGAGGTCTTTGAAGCCTGGAAAATGAAGGTAGTTGAGGTTCCTAAGGAAGTGGTTTTGTAAAGCATGCTTTGTCTTGGTTGTTTTGTGGTCATTATTGGAGTGGTGTCTTAGGCTCATTTAGGGTTTAATTCTAACATATTTATAGAGAAAGAGAGACGAGGCTTGTCTGGATTTGGTAGCACCCCTGTTGTTAGTGGTTAGCCAGAATTTACCCTTAACATCTCATAAAGAGTTCTGTTACCTCACTTCTAGAAGCTTTGCCTTCATGATATTTGAACTATAAGATTTTAAGCTATTGGGCTTTTAAAATACAGATGGAAACCTTTAAAGATAAGTTTCCCAAATGCTTTAAACAGACAATTAAGTAATGAAAAGAAAGACGAAAGAGGAACCACGTGGGATTTTAGTACCTGTGCAGGCAGTGTTAATCAGGACCAAAAGAGAGCAAAAGGACGATGACAGTAATTTCTCCGATGGAATTTAGCTGCATTAGCTTGGTTCATGCTGAAACAGATTTACGGAGAAATGTTTTATTTTAGGTTGCCTTGAACCAGTTTATTTTAATCCTATGGAAATAGATTGAGAGCAAAAAAGAAGAATGATTTGTGTAAATAAATTTTCATTCTATTTTGAGGGTCTATTAATAGTTTAATACTGCATATGAAAATAAAATAGAACACAAGAGTATGCTGAATGGCAAAATTTCTTTATGGCTGCAAATCAGCAGTGTGTGTGATGGAAAAATTAAGTCCAGATTTGCTCAAAGTGTATTGGAGTCTGGTGTTACCATCCTTGAGTTAAATGAAGAGAAATTACATTTGGTATTTCAACAGAGCTACCATAGAAGATCAAATTTTTAAAAAGCAAAACCTACCTGTGTGTGCATGTGTGTATATATTTATCCATACACACACACACACACACACACACACACACATTCATAGGAACAGCTTTCAAATTGAATTTTGTCTCAGTATAGATTAATTTAGATAGAATAAGGTACATACAGGTTTTGGGTAGTTGATTATTCAAGATGTGTTATGTTGAAACTGTCAGTGATCTGATTTTCAGTACAGAGAGACTAGAATCAGAATCCTGTTTTAATCTATAGATGTTGTAAAAAAAAAAAACCTTCAAAATGAATTTAAAATTTCCCTGTAGCCCTTTTCATACTGTGAGGTTGTAGGATATATTTATAGCTTTTCTCATGGCTCTCATTGGTTGTTTTTTGTAAGTTTGTAAATTAACACATACATATAGAATTCTGTGTCTATGTGTGCATATGCCTATCTGTGTCCTTGCAGGATTAGAGCCCCTCTCTCTCTTTTGGAGAGGCAGCATGGATTAGGTTGAAAAGCTAGAGGCAGGAAGAAGAGAAGAGCTAACCAGGAGGGCAGAGTTGGTGGCTGAGCTTCGGGGCCAGAATAGCACGAGTTGACCAGTTGCACCCCACACAGTCCCCACAGCCCTAGTGGCTCTCCCTTGCCCCAGCCACCTTCTCACTTCTCTACAGCTCTAGTCTGAGAAATCAGAACAGAATTAAAAAAAATTAAAAAGTGGTGCAAAAAACATTAACTTTCTGATTCAGAATTTCAGAACCAGAAATACATTTCAACATCAGTGAAGTCTCAACATCAGATTTTTGATTGGAGTGAACTAAGCCCAGAAGAAGATAAAGGCGTTGTTAGTCACCAGGAAAAGCAATACCAGCATCAAAGCCTCCTGGATGACTGCTATGCATACATTTTGGGAGACTTCTAGTAAAAGTTAAACCAAGAGCCTCTTTGTGATTCGTGTCTTCGCTGTTGGCAGGGATACTGCCTTGGCCAGGAGGCAGAGATCAGAAAAAATGCTTGAACCAAACAGAGATTCTTTTTTCTGAAAGAGAGTAAAATATTGCCTCGGAAGAGGAGTCATCTGATACTAAGTGAAGTTTTCCCTTGATCTTTTTAGGAGTAATTTTAGAAGTCTTCATTAGGCAAAACCAGATCCTTTCCAGATGGTGCCTTATACACCTCATGATGCTAGAGGATCAGATCCGTGTCCCGCGGGTGCTGCCCTTGTTTCATGTGTGTTCCAAGCTCCTCAGATTGATTGGGAATCTTTGGCCTCAGGTCACCCTTGATGTCACAGGTCTTTCTTCTTTCATTTATGTTCCCACAGGGGAATTCGCCTTTCCAGTCTTTGAAGCTGTATGGATGCAGCTTGACCTCCTAAGCCACTTAAAAGCACCTACCAGACCACTTGAAGCCCAAAGCTTCAAATTCATGGGACTTTTTCAGGGAATAATCTCCCAATAGCATTATTTACAATTCTCTATTCCAAAACTTAATGACAAGACATATACTTGGGCCATACCTAATCACCTGTCTTGAAGAGAGGCATTTTACTACATGTTGGTAAAGATATTGATGAATATACTATTATACTGTAAATAAATTTATTATTCTACATGAAATTTTTCATAATGAAACATCATTTGGTAAATTTTATTGAACACCTACTATGTGACAGGCCCTGTGCATTGGCTCCAGGTGAAAAGGGCAGATATATGGCCATGTCCTCATGGAGTTGACATAGTGCAAAATGATGCCCTTATTAAGGATGGTAAAGGGCTCTGGATTCTGTCTTGTGGTCTATTTACACATCTGTGTTTCTATTGAGTGTAAGTTTTTGTTAAAAAATACAACACATACACAGAAAAGTACACAAATCATGTGTACGACTCAGACAATTTTCACTGAGTGAACTCATCCATGAAACCAAGAGACCAAATACTGCCAGGCTCCAGAAGCCCCCTTTTAAACCTCATTCAGTTACTAACCATCCCAGGGTAACTACTTTTCTGATTTCTGATACCATAGACTCATTTTCCCTTGTTTTGAACTTTATAGAAATGGAAGCATATGTTTTATTTATTTATTTATTTGGCTGTGCCAAGTCTTAGTTGCAACATGTGGGATCTTTAGTTGCAGCATGTGGGCTCTTGTTCCCCGACCTGGGACTGAACCCGGGCTCCCTGCATGGGGACTGGAGTCTTAGCCACTGGACTGCAAGGGAAGTCCCCAGAAGCATATGTTATATGATCTGTGTCTGGTTTTGTTTGTTCAGTACTATGTTTGCGAGATTCATCAGACTTGTTGCCTATAATTGGGTTCATTCATTCTGCTTGCTGTGTCACAGTCCCTTGTATATTGCAATTTATTTATCTTCCCTATCATTAAAGACATTGGGAATATTTCCAGCTTGGGGCTATCACTGACATTGTCACTGTCAAGATTTGAGTACATGTCTTTCGGCAAACATTTCTGTTGGGGATACACCTGTTGAGTTGGAATGCTGAGATTATTTATATATCCATCTGTAGTACATACTGCTAAGCAGTTTTCTCAAGTGTTTATATCAAGTGATAGTTCTACCAGCAACATATAAAAGTTCCAATTACTCCACATCCTTGCCAAATTTGACATTATGTACTTTTTCATCTTTGTGTGTGTTTTAATTTAAAAAAAATAAGAACAGAACCACTGGGACTTGGTGACAAACAATGAAACATCATGAAGTTTATGGCAACAGTGATAATCCCTTGGATTTGGGGCTGTGTCAGTGATTCAGAATTGCAGTATATTGAATTACAAACTGCTGAACTGTTGATGGAATCAAAGCCACTGTTTATAATAAGAAATCCTGCAAAGGTTGGCCTTTCTTACATTTTGAGTTGTGGCGTTTTTAGACCAGCAGCATTGGACCACCTTTTAATGCAAGAGAGCCAAATTAGAACAAATATTTACAGGCTGTGCTCTTTGAATTTCAGAATGGACAAAGCTTTACTGAGACCTGGAAAAGAAACATACATTTGATATGTGTTAACCTACCATATTCAGGAGAAGACAAGAAGGGAGATGGTTGTAGAAGCTGTCGGCCATTGAACTATTGACATCAGATCATATTTGAGAAATGGCTGTAGGGAGATAGCTGTAATGCTAAAATAGCTTGTCAACAATATTGTCAAGCTAGGAGGGTGAACTTTTAGACTGAGATCCTCAGGAGGTGGCTATATTGGTAGCCCATCATACCCACTTTAATAGCATCTCCCAAGAAGGAGTTGTAAATATAATAGATCCAGGCCCTAGGCCCATGACAGTAGGGACCAGCTCAAGTAAAGATGAACCTTGTTCCTGGAAAGATGCTGATGATTTCCTCTTTCTTTTCAGTCCAAGATTTACACTTACACACCAACCTTATATTTGGACTTTAAATTGGACCAAGGAGCGAAGCATGTGCAATCTATTCCTAAAGGTATGATGGATTCTGGGGTTTAGTAATCCTTTCAGGGTGAAAAAACCATAAGGGCCGCTTTCTCTGGAATGAGTTTGTTTCTGAACCTCAACACAAAGTTCTATGAACCTGTGTATGTTTAATTATGTTTAAATGAGCAAATAGTGCTTGAGCTTTTCAAGTTAAGAAAATCAGGAGGAATTCATAGAATGTTAGGGCCAATCCATTGGGGCCACCCCTCATTTCATTGGTGTGAACACTGAGGCCCAACAGATTCATTACTTGCTCAAGGCCTTGTAAGGACTTGCTGGACGTGGCAGGACGTTTATCCAGGTCTCCTGACTTCCCAGCCACTTTTGACTCACAATTCCTGGAGGCAATCCAACCTGTGTTACTTATGAACAAGTGCATTCTTGATTGAGATACAGCTTTTGTTACGGAGGATTTACTTATAAGTCAACATTTAAATCCAAAGAACAATTAGAAAACTCCCCAAGTATTTAAAGCCAGTTTTAGTTTTAAAAAGGGCCACCCCTGAAGTCATTAGGTACAGTATTAACCTTGGACCCATTCTTTTCTTTTTTGTTTTTTTCCACTCTGGCTACTTTTAAGTTCAGAAAGGTTTTTTACATGAATGCAATTAAACATGTGCCTACCTTCATCCATACTTTTTATAACAGTAAGTGTGACAGCACATATGCTTTAAGTTTTAATGCTGTGGGTTTTTTCTTTTATTTTTTGAGTTTGCTTCCCTCACAATTCTCTCCCCCACCTCTCATCTACCCATAGCAGTATCCTCTCTGTATCCTAGATCAGGAGTAGTTCAGAGATAATCCTTGAATAAGATCTTGCAGTATTTTTCTCAACACTTACTTCTGTACACATATATGTACATGTAAATGTACACAGATATAGGGTTTTGTCCTTGTTTTACTGAAATGAAATCATAAATAAATTTTTGCATCTTGCTTTTATGACTGACCTCATGGAAATTCCTCAGGCTCCGCTCCTTTGCCTTTGAACCCATTCTCTGCCCTAGGTTGACTGCAATGCATTTAGCTCTTCCCTCTCAGCAGGTGCTCCTCTTGTTTCTAGTGCTTGGCTACTGCACACTGGTCTGCAGTGAACATCCTTGTACCCATGTACTTCCTTAGGGGAGTTGTTTTGTTATGACAGGTTTCCAGGGATGATCACGAGCCCTATGCATGTTTAATTTTAAAAGTCTGTCAGATTGCAACTCAGAAAGGCAGTCCTGCATTCCAACAGCAGTATATGAGACAGCAGTTTCTCCATGACCCTGCCAATACTTAATGTGTGTGAAAGTGAAAGTGTTAGTCGCTCAGTCATGTCTGACTCTTTGCGACCCCATGGACTGTAGCCCCAGGCTCCTCTGTCCATGGGATTCTCCAGGCAAGAATACTGGAGTGGGTTGCCATTTCCTCCTCCAGGGGATCTTCCCAACCCAGGAATTGAACCTGGGTCTTCTGCATTGCAGGCAGATTGTTTACCATCTGAGCCACCAAGGAAGCCTGCGTGATTCATGTTCATTTTGACTCTGTACTTCACCACTACCCTATATATTGCCTCATAAGAGAATATATATCTGTCAGTTTACAAAGCCATACTTCTAGATTATTTTGTCATTATGGATTTTAAACAGAGTTGTTTCAAAGACATCTTGGGACACATACAAGAACAAGTAGCTTAGAAATGCATGTTTATCATTGGGTCACTGTAAACTCACTTTAAACAAGTCTGTTACAAACCTAGTTAGGATGCAGAAAAACGTGTCTTTTGCAGTATGTCACTTTCAGTTATAGTGTGTTCTCCATTTGCTCCCCATATACACTCATCCATGCTTTCATTGTGTTAGCTGACAAATCTAAAGTTTGAGGCTTCCCTGTCCAATTCCAGGCAAACAATTTAGGTATTATAAAGCAGCACTTCTTATTTAATAGTTCTGGCTGCCTGTAATCCAGCATGAAAGTGAAAGTCACTCAGTTGTGTCAGACTCTTTGCGACCCCATGGACTATACAGTCCATGGAATTCTCCAGGCCAGAATACTGGAGTGGGTAGCCTTTCCCTTCTCCAGGGGATCTTCCCAACCCAGGGGTCGAACCCAGATCTCCTGCATTGCAGGCAGACTCTTTAATCCAAGATATTGGTTAGTAAAGTTATACTGTATAAATTTTAATATCAAATCATTCAAGTCAGGGTCACCTTTTTGTCTTTTTAAACCACCTTCCTAGATCAAATTCCTTTATAAAATCCAAGGACTGTCTAAATTTATTTTATTTGAGAGCTGTGTTTCATCAAATATTCCTTGAAATTGTGGCCCATTGGCTGGGTCCTCGTGTTTTGTTTATAATATTTTGATTGTTTTGTTACTCATGGTAAAGGGATTTGACATGGATGTCTGTGTTATGTTTGGCTTTTGTCATAAGCTTTGCAATCTCACTAATTTAATGTTGACTTTGTTGTACCATTACCAAACTAAAGGATAGAAATATAGGCATGCACTGCTGCCATCCTATTTCTGACACCAGGAAAATGCTTATGTCCTGAGGGACATCCAGTTAAGGGAGATTGGTAACATTTCTCATGAGTCAGATGAGGTTTTATCTGAATTCCATTCCATGAATAGTATTGGAATCAATTTTTACCATCTCTTTACTTCCTTTGGGCAAGGCACGTTTCTGTAGAGTTGTGCTAATCTTGCAGAAAACAGATGTTTCATGCAGTGATGATTTGGAAGGCAGTTGATATCAGGAATTGAGCTAGATGGTGCATCTCTTACAAAGAATCCAATTTGTTGAGTCTCTGACAGCACCAGATTCTTCTCACATTAGCCACACATTTTTCATGTTAGTTCTTGGCTAAAACTAATAATAAGTAGTTATGTTTTTTGTTTTGGGTTTTTTTTATTTTTGCAGTGACTTTTACCATCTCTTGCAAAGCAGTGTGATTTCCCTTGCTGTAAACTGATGTCCAGATAACACTGTTTGTTATCATTCATTGAGAAGGTCATAAATCTATATTTCTAGGAAAATATCAATCTTTTCCAAGAATCTTGTGCCTTCTGGTCCTCCTGTCCTCTTTATCTTCTAACTGACTGCATCACAGTTGGGATCTCAGTACCCACTCTGTTTATTTTTTCCACCTTCCTTCACAGTATCCCTGCGACTTGATGTTTAAAAGCATGATCTGCAATGTTGAAACTGGAGGATTGTTATGGTATAGAAAAACTTCATTTCATAAGCCCTCTTTGCTTCCCTCAACTTTTCGCTTTTCTTTAGATATATGTATTTCTTCAGATTGGAAATGCAATGGGCTCCTTCCTTCGGTAGCTTTTGTCTCAACTCCTTAGATATTCTTTTGTGGAATCTGTGGAAATGGAAGGACTGGTCCTAGTAGCTTGAGGACAAAAATCACTTTTTCCTCGCTGGCCAGCCCTCCACCACCTCTCTTGCTATACTGGTGTGGTGACACCAGAAAGGACATCTCAGTTGTTGTTCATCCCTTTATGACTCACCATTTCTACTGTGGTCAGGACTGTACTCAGGAATGTGCACAGGCACACGTAAGACGGATGCTTCCCCTAGTAGTCCTAGCTTGGGAAACATTCTGGGAAACTACTCTGGCAAATCAAACAAAGGTCTTGGTGGTAAGGAACTAGAAATCAATCTGGGATGCCATCAGGTCTACCCCTGGTGCATCTCCACCCCGCCTCGGTGGTAGAACCGGGAGGGACGAGTAAGATGCCTGTGTCAGTAAGGGACAGACTAAGTCTGACCAGGGAAGGAAAGCTTTGGTGGAGAGTCTGTCTACACCCCCATCTAGAGCAGGGAAGGACGCTTCTGGTGGAAAAAAGCCACAGCTGTGGATGCTGCTTTTTTCTCTCTTACAGATGGGAGCTAGCAGTTCCAGAACCACTCCTTTAAAATGTATTTAAAAAACTGGGACAAGTTTGATCCCCAGAATTTAAAAAGACACACCTGATCTTCTTCTGTGATACTGAATGGCCACAGTATCCTTTGGAAGATGGGAATGCTGACCTGTTGAAGGATCTCAATTATTACTGTTTTACAACTGGACTGGGCTTCCCTCATAGCTCAGTCGGTAAAGAGTCTGCCTGCAATGCAGGAGACCCGGGTTCAATTCCTGGGTTGGGAAGATCCCCTGGAGAAGGGAATGGCAACCCACTCCAGTATTCTTGCCTGGAGAATCCCATGGACAGAGGAACCTGGCAGGCTACAGTCCATGGGGTCACAAGAGTTGGACACGACTGAGCGACTAAACACATATATACATCGGTCAACAAAATTTCTTAAGAGAACATACAGCTTATCCTATTATTCTCTAATAACAGAATAATGGCTGCACAAAGATGTCCACATTCCTAGTCTTGGAACCTTTGAATGTGTTATCTTACATGGTACAGGGGATGTTACAGCTGTGATTAAATTAAGGATCTTTAGATGGGGAGATTAGCCTAGGTAATCCAGGTGGGCTGAGGTAATCATAAGGATCTGTATAAATAAAAGAGGAAGATGGGAGTCAGAGTGAGAGAAAGATGTGACTATCAAAGCAGAAACAACAAAAACTGGTTAGAACCTACTAGGCTGAAGATGGTGGAAGATTCGACTTCCACTAGACCTTGACCTTCATTACATGCTCATTATAATACATCAGCATATGCTAACTGATACACCCACAGATGCTGTGACAGTTCAGAGGCTAACCATAAAAGGCCAAAAAAGTGGATGATGGCTCAATTCCTACCCCTTCCCCAAAATAGCTTGAATAATCCTCCCACTCATTAGTGTATGAAGTTACCCAGCCCATAAAAACTAACCATGCCTTACCCTAGGGCCTCTCTCACCTTCTGGAAGGGCCCACAGTCTGTCAAGGAGTGTGCATCTCCCTGAATAAATCTGCTTTCACTCTGCTTCAGCTCCCTCTTGAATTCCTTCCTGCTGGAAGCCAAGGGCCCATCCCAAGGACTCACCAGAGATCTAGGATGTGACCATTCTCTCATACCTTCTTCTCCTGCAAGAAAATCATATTCTCTGGGTATAGAAAATTGACTGGAAGCAACCAATTAGGGGCTGTTTCTCTCACCTATATGATTTTATCTGCAAAAGAGAAGAAAGAAACAAAATAAATACGTTCCTTGTTTCATCCTTCGTGCTCTTCTGAACAAAAAACATTAAAGCGTTGAAAATAAAAACACATCTCTAAAGTAGAGAGGGAAATGGATTAACAAACAATGCCGCCATGCCATCATGACAAGGACACATCAAACAAATCCAAACTGAGCGGCATTCTACAAAATAACAAGTCTGAGAGTAGCACTGAAACATATACATTACCATATGTAAAACAGATAGCCAGTGGGAATTTGCTGTGTGACACAGGGAGCTCAAATCCAGTGCTCTGTGACAACCTGGAGGGGTTGGGTGGGGTGGGATGGGGTGGGAGGTGTGAGGGGACATATGTATACCTATGGCTGGTTCATGTTGATGTATGGCAGAAACCATCACAATATTGTAAAGCAATTATCCTCCAATTAAAAATAAATAAAATAATTTAAAAACAAAATAATAAGTCTGTACTTCTAATGAAGAAAAAGACTGAAGAACCATTTCATATGAAAGGAGATTAGAAGTGACAATGCCACATGTGAACCTGAATTCCATCCTGGTCTAGACATGTATTTTTCTTTTTTGCCCTAAAAAGCATTACTGCCACAATTGGCTCAATTTAAATGTCTGCACATAGCTTATAGTATTACATTAATGGTCATATTTTTTTCACTGATACTGTATCAATGTCATCATTTTTATAAGTGCACTCGGGTTATATTGGAAAATACTCTTGGTTTTAGGAAATACTTGCTGAAAATTACTTCAAAGTAAAGGGGTATCATGTCTCCAAGTTTACTCTCAAGTATTTCAGAAAAAAAAACAATGATGTGTATTTCTAGAGAGATTGATAAAGCATATGTGATTTCAGGTTAGCTTTTGGAGAATCTGGGTGAGTGGCATATGGTAAATCTCTATTTTGGTAGCTTTTCTGTGTCTGAAATTATTTCAAAGTAATAGTGAAGTGAAGTGAAAGTCACTTAGTTGTGTCCAACTCTTTGTGATCCCATGGACTGTACAGTCTATGGAATTCTCCAGGCCAGAATACTGGAGTGGGTAGCCGTTCCCTTCTCCAGGGGACCTCCCCAACCCAGGGATCGAACCCCGGTCTCCCACACTGCAGGTGGATTCTTTACCAACTGAGCCACCAGGGAAGTCCTCAAAGTAATAATTAGCAAATACTGTGGTGGAATAGGAGGAAGAGGTAAATATCCAGTGGATCTGCCTGCTGTCCAGGAGGCCAGGCATGGGGTCCATGGTGAATGAGCTGCCTGCCCAAGCTGGGTGTCGCAGTATCTAGGGGGAAGCTCTTAGGAACCAACACTTCTTTGGGGTGTGGCATCCAGTGTGACCCACAGTTTGGGGAGAGGTTCCTGCTCTCCTTAGCCCTGTTGCCTTCTCCCCTTCCCAACCCAGAGCTAACCTTTGTCATGGATTTGGCGTGTCACCAGGCCATATTTTTCTACTTTCTCTACATGTACATGTATAAGCAGCTGTTGGAAAGCTCATTGAAATGAACTTAAGACTGAGGGAGGAAGAAAATGAGTTGGGTTAAGGCAAGGAACATAGGCCAAGAAAAGTTCTCACTAGGGATGTTTGCAGGAATTGGGAACCTCCCTGGAAATGAGAGCAAATGCCACAGAGAATGATTTACGTGTTTAAAAGAAAAGTTTTACACGTCATCTGTTGGACTGTATGTAGGAGGTCTGTCTTAAATGTGTTTCCAATTAAACCAAGCAACGGGTCCAGGGATAAAATGTGACCTTCCTCCCAACTCCTGTTCTGTGTCATAGCCTCAGGGTGGGAGGGAGAGCCCTTCCCAGCTGTGAAGAGCCAGTGGCTTGGAGACAATCTTTTCAAGGCCTGTGACCTCAGACAGCAAAATGTCAGGATGTATCCATTTCTGGTGCAGTACAGAAAAGTGAGAGGAAAGATAGAGGAAGAAAGAGTGATGGGAAGGACCTGGAAATCTCACAAGAGAACTCTTTGTTGATATCATCCTGCTCTTAGCAGAGAAGGAATTCCAAGAAAATGTGGTAGTTTGTGAACATATATAAGCATTCACCCAGTTTGACTGTTATTTTGCTATAGCTTTAAGAAACGAATGCTTAGTGGATATTAAACAAGGTTTAATAGAAGTGCAGGTAGACAACATGTTAAAAACAAGGAAAAAAGGAAATTACCCTCTGTTTCTATTTTATTCCCTCTGTACCTTCTAACCAGTAACATGAGTTGTGTTAGTAGTGGTGAAGGTGAACTCTCTATCATAATAGAAGACTTGTGCAAGGAACAAAAATAGGTGAATGCACATAGTACATTGACCTGGCCATTTGGTCCTTCTGGATAAAAGATTTAAAAAGATAAAAAGGAAAAGAAAACAGACCAAGGCAATTATGTGTGGACTAATTTTCTGCTTGGAGGATGAGGACAATGAAGCGAAGGAGGTGGAGGAGAAATGATATTGGGACAATCGCAATGATTCCAAATAAAAACCCACTTGAGCAATTGAGAACTTTGAGGTTCTGTCAAACTCAGAAACCATTAATTTTTTTTATATCTTTCAACCATGAGCAGAGGATCTATTGTGTCAGTCACAGCATGTTCTTGCAATGGAATGCTTTGCAGGCTTTCCCAAGGATGGGTTATTTCTCTATGTTTTGACATGGAAAGGTATCCAAAATAGAATACTGAGTTCTAGTTTTTAAGCAAATAATATATAGTGCATAAAAGAAAAAAAGGAACTTCCCTGGTGGTCCAGCGGTCAAGACTCCTGGCTTCCAGTGCAGGGGGGCATAGGTTCAATCCCTGGTCAGAGAAGATCCCACATGCTGCATGGTGCATCCCCGCCCCCCCAAAAAAAGAAACTGAAAGCATAAATATGAAAATGTTAATGATATTTATGGGCTGGGAACGGCTAGCATGTGTTTTCAGCATCTAGCATGAACCTCCCTCTTCCATACTGCACACAGCATGAAGATCCGTGACCTTGTCTTTCTCTTCTGTCTCCATCACAACCAGTTCACGTGAGTGGTAGCTGGGCTCTAGATGGTGGGAGGTCACGTTCAGAACACTGAGCCAGTGGTGCAGTAAGGAAGCAAAAGTGCGCGTGTGCTCTGAGCAGATAGATTTACTTCCAGAGTCCTTAAACACATTCTAGTCAAATCTTGGGGAGGAAAAACTGTGAAAGAGGAGGATGAAAAAACATCATCCAGCATCCACCTGAGTGTCTGTCTTTGTTTTGCCATCCTTTGGGTTTTCTGAACCAGACTCAGTTTATGTTAAGTTTGATCAGTCATGCCTTATTGTGAGGGCCCCTCTTGCACATTTTAACCCACCTGGCAGCACAGCCACATCCTCAGTGTCTACCTTGTCCTCTATAATTCTTCACCGCGTTGACTCTCCCACAGACCTCAGTCTGGATCCTGCCCTTGTACCTTGGACACAACCCTGCATTCCCTGCGCGAATCTTCTTTTTCACCAAAGACACACGGAGTGATGTCCTGATTCTGTGTTGAGCTGGCCCCTCCTACATTCATGTCCCTCAGTGGCACTGAACGATCTCCTCTGGGCCACAGGGACAGTACATAAATATCTGTGGAAATCCAATGCCGGTGCCAAGAGAGCAGATAGTGGGTTGTCTGTGTTTCTGAGTTCTTGGCCCATGGGTCACAGTGGGAATCTGGCAAATGCAATGTACCCTCTTCGCAGAAAAGCTTATCCACTTGAAAAATTCTGTGGACAGTTCCAAGGAGGGCACAAGCCATCTGAAGCCCATTCATCCCCCAAAGATTATGCCTCTCCACATCCCTGGGACTGATGCTCTGTTTTAGGACAGAAGAAAGAGTGTTCACTGGAAACTAAAATGCAACTAAGTAAGAAGCACATTTCTAGCATTCTTTTTACACTTAAAACTGCTTGGAGGTCCAAGGAACTGAAGATAAGCCAAACTAGTGAGTTGTAGTTATTAGCATGATGTTCTACCTAGAAGGAACAGCTTGTTTATTAGTACAGCTGTTGGCATATAGGTATACAGTCAGTAAGTAGCATACTGTCTGCTTGGGCGGTTCTTAAACATTTGGTAACAAGTCATTTAGGTTTAGTTCTGTGTGGTATGTGCATGTGCACATGTGTGCAAACATGCATGTGGGAGTGTGTGTGTTCTAAGCAGTTTATAGAACTTAAATGTAAAAAAATATGTATCTAAAAGATTTGATCTCCAAACTTATCATTTATATCTGTTATATAAGCTTTTATGTTTATATTTCAAATAGAGATATTGTTAAATATTTGATACTGTTATCCCTTTGTTCCTTTTGGCATTATGGACACTAACCTTTTAATGTCGCTGGTCCCTTTTCAGGGTGGACAAGCTTCATTTATACCATATCTGGAAATGTGTATATTGGTAAGTGATGAGTCTGTTGCTTTGGGTTCAATTGCAATATAAACTACTGCCAGGAAGGAAGGATAAGATGGAACCTTTCATGTAATTGAATCCTTTGCCTCCTCCTGTCCGGCACTAGCCCTCTCTACACTGTAGTACATACTGGTATCCCCAGGGCAGGGCACGTCTCAGCTTCCAGCATGTTCAGTGAGGAAGAATAACAGCACCAGTCATGACAGGAGCCATTTTACTGTAGCCTGTGTGCAACTGTCAGGTCCAGCCATGATTTTGTGGGCTGACACCTTGCTAAGTTGTTGGCAACCCCCATACTGATAAAGGGGCTTCCCAGGTGGCACTAGTGGTAAAGAACCCACCTGCCAATGCAGGAGACTTAAGAGATGTGGGTTCAATCCCTGGGTCGGGAAGATCCTGGGATGTGGAAGAAGGTGAATTTGCTGTCCCAGGTGCTTCTGAGAAGTCTCAAAGTGAGGCCTTTTCTTTGAGTTTCCTGGAGGGATTATATTCAAGCTATCCACATGAATGTGCCCCCGGTAACACATCCATCCTTGTCTGCCTTCCCTTTCCTGTCTAACTTTCCCACTGCCTAGACGTGTTTCCTGGGACTGCCTCCCAGAGAAACTCCTTGGACTCAAATATGCACCTCAGGCTGTGATTCTGGGAAAAGCTACAGTAAGAGAACCAGCCTCCTTTCTCCCACTCTGTGTTCTTCATGGACAGGATAGGTGGTGTGGATGGGGGTGGTGGGAATAGAGCAGACCATCTGACCACTCCAAGATGCAAGCCAGGAATCCCATTTCTGGGACCCTCTTTGGCTGGGGGCTCTCCTCCCCAACCTGCAGCACAGCCTCAACAATGAACTTGCTGTCCTGACATGACTACCTCCTTGGACAACACACTCCCAGCCCCAGACAGCTGACTTCCTGGTACACTCTGCTCAGGGCTGGAAGGCCACACCCAGAGCCATTTAAACTATTCTTTATATTCTCCAAGATGCGAGTTATCATTGCCTGAATTTAATCTTCTGAAAAATGGTAACCTAGAGCTTGTGTGTTTTGATTTTATATCATAGAAATGGGCTTAGTTCCTCTATTACCAATTAGCATTTCAATTATGGTTCAGAAGCAAAATTCATTTCTTTGGCATTTGAGAAAGTGTGAAAACAATTTAGTAGTAGTATCACGAGTCCATTGGCATACACATTAAACTGTATTAACCATCTGGAAGGGATGAAGCATCATTTGTTTTTTATGATCTTTCGAAAATCTTGGTTTTCACATAGTATATACTTTCTACAAATGGAGAGTAATAGCCATTTTTTTTAATGGAGGTAGCACCCCTGACTTAGCATTTCAAGAGAAATAAAATAATGCACAAATGGAAAGTAATAAAGAAAACACATGGATTCAGAGCTGGTTCGGATACCAGAAATGTATAGAATGTGAAAGGACGGGGGCAACAGATTTTCTCCAAAGGACCAGGTAGTAAGTATTTTCGTCTTCGCAGGCAGTACAGTTTCTGTTGCAGTGACTCATTCCTGCCTTTGTAGCACAATAGTAGTCACAGGTGATACATAAACGATTGGGGTGGTTATTCTAATGAAACTTGATCCATGGCCAGTGAAATCAGAATTTTATACATTTTTCATGTGTCATGAACTACTCCTCCTGGGATTTTTCCCGATCATTTAAAAATGTAAAAACCCTTCTTAGCTTGTGTGCTCTACAAAAGCTTACATTTGGTTCTGGTTTTACAGGCAAGGAAAAATCTTTCCTCTACTGTTCTAGGTTCTCTTTTTGGCTGGGCTATGAGTTAAATCAACATAAGACAGATTAACAGTAGAAAAACAAGCTTAATTACATACATACAGGAGTCCCATAAGATATGAGACCCGAAGGCAAGTTGGGCAGATGCCGTCCTGAGCTAAAGAATGAAACAGGGACCTGGGGCTTCAAAGGGGAAGAGGGTGATTCACAGGATGATAAGAAGAGCAGATGTGGGGTCATGAGACGTTTGCCATGCCATGCACATGGGTCATTCAGATAAAAAGTTATCTCTGGTGATAGTTATTTGTACCAGGCTCCTTATGTGAATTCCTTTAGGTAGGAATCTTTTGGGCCTTGATTGTCTTCAGCTGAAAACAATCTGCATACCAAAGTGGCATATCTTGGAGAGGCTCTGAACCTGTTCAGTTTAAATGGCACTGTAGAGGTTGAACGGGAGAAAGATGAACAGATAATCTTCAAAACCCGTTTCAGCCAGTAGGTACAACCTTGTTTCCTGACCGACCTTTAGTCCAAGAGTTTAACAAGTGAAAAGAGTTCAGTGGTTTGAGGGATAAGAAAAGCTTACACACCCACTTGTTTTTCTCAACGTGAGGCAGGATTTTCCTGAGTCATCTCTACTCATTGGCCCTGTCACTTCTCATGACCATGAGCCACAAGTGCAAAACATCTGGCAGGAAATGGGGTCACAGTCTGGAGTGCTGGAGCAAACTTGCATCTGTCCAGGGTAATGGGGACCATGGAGAGGATGTAGTTCATGAAACTGCCCTCCTGGGAATCTGCTTCACCAATGAGGAGCTGGCCAGATGACCTCATTTAAATTTTATCTCCTTCTGTTCATCCTCTCCTCCCCCTAATGGTCATGAGAAAAACAAAAGGGCAAGAACAAATAACTAGAGAAGAAACAACAAAACAGAAATAATGTGTGCTGACCTATAAAATCTAGAGAGAATCCTGAAACTGCTCTCTGATTTTATTGCCTCAATTTTATCTTGATTATAAAACCAGGATGGCACCAGCCAACCAGATGGCAGGAAGTGATAAGCAAGTAATTGTCTTTTTCAAGCTGTCAGGTACCTCCATTCTATTGAAATAGATGTTATAAATATGTACTTAACTATGGGGCTGGAATATATAGACTGCAGTTTGGCTGGAGAAGGTAGCCTGGGGAATTCCATAGATGGAGATTTAAGAGGACTATTAAAAATATTAATTGATACAGGAAGTACTTAAAAGATGGACATCAGTAGATTTAGTTTGAGTAAGAACAGATGGAATTTGAAGGTTAGAAAATGCTGGACATTAACTAGTTGTCTAAGTTAGATTCTTTTTCTTGAGTATTTTGTTTTTAATTGGAGGACAATTGCTTTACAATGTTGTGTTAGTTTCTGCTGTACAACAAAATGAATCAGCTGTATGTATACACATATCTCTTCCCTGTTGAGTTGCCTTCCCACCTCCCAATCCCACCTCTTCAGGTCATCAGAGAGCACCAAGCTGAGGTCCCTTCATTATACAGCAGCTTCCCACTGGCTATCTATTTTATGCATGATAGTCCATATATGTCAGTGCTACTCTTTCAAGTCATGCCAGCCTCTCCATCCCCCTGTGTCCACAAGTTTGTTCTCTATGTCTCTGTCTCTATTCCTGCCCTGCAAATAAGTTCATCAGTACCATTTTTCTAGATTACGTATATAACCATTACTATATGAAATTTCTCTTTCTGACTTACTTCACTTTGTATGACAGACTCTAGGTTCATTCACATCACTACAAATGACCCAATTTTGTTCCTTTTTATGGCTAAGTAATATTCCATTATATATATGTACCACAATTTCTTTATCTGTTCTTCTGTCAATGGACATCTAGATATTTTTAAGTTCATTGCTGCTGCTGCTGCTGCTAAGTCGCTTCAGTCGTGTCTGACTCTGTGCGACCCCATAGACGGCAGCCCACCAGGCTCCCCCGTCCCTGGGATTCTCCAGGCAAGAACACTGGAGTGGGTTGCCATTTCCTTCTCCAATGCATGCATGCATGCTAAGTCACTTCAGTCATGTCTGACTCTGTGTGACCCCATGGACAGCAGCCCACCAGGCTCCTCTGTCCACAGGATTCTCTAGGCAAGAATACTGGAGTGGGTTGCCATTTCCCCTCCGGGTGAAGCCATATAATTGCCCACTAATAACACCCTGAGGCTTCCCTGATAGCTCAGTTGGTAAAGAATCCACCTGCAATGCAGGAGACCCCGGTTCAATTCCTGGGTCAGGAAGATCCCCTGGAGAAGGGATAGGCTACCCACTCCAGTATTCTTGGGCTTCCCTTGTGGCTCAGCTGGTAAAGAATCTGCCTGCAATGCAGGAGACCTGGGTTCGATCCCTGGGTTGGGAAGATCCCCTGGAGAAGGGAAAGGCTACCCACTCCAGTATTCTGGCCTGGAGAATTCCATGGACTGTATAGTCCATGGGGTCACAAAGAGTCGGACATGACTGAGTGACTTTCACACAACGCCCTGAAGAAGTGATGGAATTAGCAGAACTAAAATAAGACAAATAGAATTAGTACTTCCTTATTTAAGAGTATACTTGAAATGTTTTATGATTTTCCAGGATCTTCTTATTTTCTGATACATTGTATTTTTTTCAAGCCTACAGGCTGACTATTTTTTTTTTTATTCTTTGAGATGTTTATTTATTTTTTTTCCCATTTATTTTTATTAGTTGGAGGCTAATTACTTTACATCATTACAGTAGTTTTTGTTATACATTGAAATGAATTAGCCATGGATTTACATGTATTCCCCATCCCAGTTCCCCCTCCCACCTCCCTCTCCACCCGATCCCTCTGGGTCTTCCCAGTGCACCAGGTCCTAGCACTTGTCTCATGTACCCAACCTGGGCTGGTGATCTGTTTCACCCTAGATAATATACATGTTTCAATGCTGTTCTCTTGAAACATCCCACCCTCGCCTTCTCCCAGAGTCCACAAGTCTGTTCTATACATCTGAGTCTCTTTTTCTGTTTTGCATATAGGGTTATCGTTACCATCTTTCTAAATTCCATATATATGTGTTAGTATACTGTAATGGTCTTTATCTTTCTGGCTTACTTCGCTCTGTATAATGGGCTCCAGTTTCATCCATCTCATTAGAACTGATTCAAATGAATTCTTTTTAATGGCTGAGTAATATTCCATGGTGTATATGTACCACAGCTTCCTCATCCATTCGTCTGCTGATGGGCATCTGGGTTGCTTCCATGTCCTGGCTATTATAAACAGTGCTGCGATGAACATTGGGGTGCACGTGTCTCTTTCAGATCTGGTTTCCTTGGTGTGTATGCCCAGAAGTGGGATTGCTGGGTCATATGGCAGTTCTATTTCCACAGGCTGACTATTGAATAGTAGCTTTAAAAATGGTTCAGGAGAGAGACCTTTGATAGCAGTCTTTTATTGAGGCAACAAGTATCTTGACCAGCCCTCAGCTGAAATCTTCTGTGGTATATGATTTAAAAAAAAATTAAAACAACATGATCAGAAAACCAGCAGTTTCCTAGGATACCAGTAGTGAACCTCTTCCCTGCAGCTGAAATGAAAATGACATTACACATTAACACAGAGATCAACACGGTAGAGGAGTTTATATATGCCTGAAACTTGGGACAGTTTGTCAACTTGGATGCCAGTCCTCTAGCAGAAGGAGTATCAGGTATACTGTTGGGCTTAGAAAATATATTTAGAAATCTAAAAATATTTGTTTGTGGTTATTGAGATGACAACTAACTGGTTTATGTGGGTAGTAAAATGTTTCACAGTTATTTAAATAAGTAGTAATTAATGCTCACTATGTGCTCTGCCCTTTGCTTTTGGTTCTGGGGGTATGAAAAAGTTCGACACAGCCCGTGAATCTCAATAAAGGTGGGAAAACACACAAGAAGGCAGGTGTGATTCTGAGACACCTGAAGGCAGTGTTTTCAAATCGGTTTATGCCAGTTGCACCAGTGATTGCAGTTATGCGATTTAATTGAATAATATTTAAATTTAACAAAATAAGTGTGAAAAGAGTTCGTATTTCTAGAGCAACTAAAGTCAAATACTTTGTAAAAGTGAATTGTTAAAGAAAACCCCTTGAGTTAGTATGGCAGAGATGACAGTAAAAGATGGGGGAAAGCTGATCATCTAGCAAGATTTCAGTGGTGCATTATGGGTATGGTTCAATCCAATCCAATTTCTAAAAAATGGCAGATGGATTCACGTTTACACTTTGAAGTATTGGCATATAAAATTGATGATACCAAAATCTGTGATAGAAGTACCAGAATGTATGGGTCAGAGAGTAAATGGGATAGCAGGTTTTGTAAAGAGAAGAAGAAAAAGGAAATCTGGTGTATGGGGAGAAGTTTCATAGCAGTTAACCACACACTGACTTTAAAGTATGAAAGTATTTTGCCCTTTCATGACTGTTTAGGCAAACAAAAATATTTGCAATTCAATTGTTTTCTGTTAAATTTTCCTTAACTGCACTATTAGATTTAACATTCTTGGCGAAGCTTCGCAATGGAAACTATTTATTATCTGATTTGGCCTGATTTATAATTGAAAGTAGTCAGAACCAATAGAATGTATTTTCTTTGAGACTTATTTTAGGTTCAGGAGATAACCAGGTGGATGAAACAGCATAGAAATGACATGAAGATACAATCAGTCTTTGCTTTCTGTGATCTTGTTTTAAACATTTCATTAACTAATACAGAAGCTAAGGTACATTTAGAATGATTAATCTGAAAAACCCAACCTTCTAGTGTCTATAAAAAAGGTCTGCCTTACAGTGGAGCATTTCAAATAACCTCTTCAAAATCAACACTGTGATTCCTCTCCTAGATCATCAAGTAGAATGGCAGAATTGCATTTGGTATAAAATTAGAATGAACGCTCTTAGGGAAATATGAACTCTTTCTAAATTAAGATTTTGTTACAGACCATTGAACTGCAGTCAAGCAAGCTACCCTGATAGGAGGTGCAGAGAAATCCCAGTTCAGCATTTTTTTGAAAGCTGTCTCTTGCCAGCTCATTCTATCAAAACATAGCAAAAGGGGCTTTATAAACTGTTTTGGTCTCTCTATCATAAAACATCCTACATGATAAAATTAGGGGCTAGGGGTAGACCATATGGGTAATGGATGTTATATACAAATTTGTTGAAGATAGCAACATGGTTCATTGCTCACAGAAAATCTCAGTACAGCACACTTAATAAAAGGCTGCTCCATTATCACAGTGAAAAATATTACCCCACTCTAAATGAGATTATTCTTAGACTCCGAGATGTCTCTTTTATTGCCACATCCTTGCATGAGTGGAAAAATCAATGGAGTTTATCATTCACTGCTATGACAACTGTTAACCTAAATCTTTGGTGGAGAAGAAGCCTTTAGTGATGTGATGGCGCTGGCTCTTGGCAGCTCACAGGATTTGGTTGTGTACATCTTCCCTGACCTAGATTGGTAGCTTGAAACTGGTCACAGTAGGAGCATTTACACCGTGGAAACTGGCACACACTACACATCAGGTTGGTTCTTCCCCTTGTCCTTGAAAGCAAGTTGGTAAACATTAACCAGCACACTACTGCCTCTGAGACAGAAGTTCTTTTCTTTTCAATTTTTGGCTGTGCTGGGTCTTCATTGATGCGAGTTGGCTTTCTCTAGTTGTGGCAAGCTGGAGCTACTCTTCACTGAGATGCTCAGGCTTCTCATTGCAGTGACTTCGCTTGTTGTGGAGTGTGGGCTCTAGGTGCAGGGGCTTCAGAAGCTGTAGCTCAGGGACTCCAGAGTGCGGGCTTCAGTGGTTGTGGTGTTTGGAGTTAGTTGCCTCACAACATGCGGGATCTTCCTGGACCAGGGATCGAACCTGTGTCCCCTGCATTGGCAGGCAGATTGAGACAGAGGTTCTTAAACTTTTTTGTTCCATGAATCCTTTTGAGATTTGCCAAAGCCCCACCTCTGAACAATGTTTTTTTTTTTAATTCAATGAAGTCATTAAATGGTTCAAAGAACAAGTCTATGATATAGTTCCATGTATGCTTGTCTAATGACATTTGTAATAACATGATCCAGAAGCAGATTTAAATTGGGTTATGTAGTGATTAACATAAACTGATTTTGAGATCTCTGCAATGCTAGTGAGGTAAGAAAATATCTATAATTTCTACTGGAGACAAAGTCATTGGTCCAGCTAATACGGCTATGATTTTTTTGGGGGGGGAGCTACATTCATGACTGAAAGAAAGGCCACATTTTAGGTAGCTGTTTGTGAAAGTAAAGATGTCATTTGAAAAAAAATAAATAAATTAAAAAAAAGATGTCATTTGTTTTCCTTACAAGCCCGTGACTGCTTTGAATTCTATCCAGGGACCCCTTGGGAACACACTGACTCTGGGTTAAGAAGGCCTCTCTCCGAATCCTCTTTCACATTTGCAAGCATCACAATGAACCTCTCTGCTTCATATAGGTTATCTGCAAAGTAGAGGCAAAAGGGAGGACTTCTCTAGAAAATATGGCTATTGTTGAACTCCAGCCAGTATTCACAAAATTCACAAATAATGGTTCTGTTTATATGGTAATTCTTCAAGCTCTTGTTTTCACTTAAATAAGCACTTCCACCTTGATTATTCAGCTATAGCTCTATCATGTCAGGTGAATGCTTTTATTTATCACCCAGAATGTCATGTAGCCCAGACATCATGCTTGAAATCTTCGCTCTGTCGTCCATGCACATGTCTTTCTCAGCCCTACCTCTCAAACCCGCCCGTCTTTCTCTGTTCGCTTTCCAAGCTCAGGCCGGAATTCGTTTCCAGTTAGACTGTTAGAATAAACCCCTAGCAGCTCATTCCAACTTCAGTCTTGCCCCCTCCCATTTATTCTCTGCTCTGCTTTCAGTTATTTCTCCAGAACACAGATCTAACCATTTCACACACACATCCTTTCCCCAGAGTGTATTTCCTTGAGCTGAAGCCAGCCTTCATTGCCATCATTCCCCCCAAAAGAATGTTCCAGAAATGATAGAAGGTTCCCCATTCCCCCAGGCATGCCCTGCATATTCCCAGCCCCTCACAGTCTATCCTCTTTTTCAGAAGGCCTTTCATCCTTGTTTTGCCTTCTGTTGGTCTATCTGATCCTGCAGAATTCTACAGTCCCTATTCTCTCATTGAACTTTGTTTTTTCCTTTCTTGTTGCCTTTAACACACAATTTCAGTTTGTATTATTTCATCTGTGAGCCTCAATATAAAAGGGATGGAAATATACCCAACCTGAACTTACTGGGCTTCCCAGGTGCCTCAGTGGTAAAGAATCTGCCTGCCAATGCAGGAGACCCAGAGGTGCAGGTTCAATCCCTGGGTCAGGAAGATCCCCTGGAGGAGGAAATGGCAACCTGCTCCAGCATTCTTGCCTGGAAAATTCCATGGACAGAGAAGCCTGGCAGGCTACAGTTTGTGGGTTGCAAAGAGTCAGACATGACTAAGCGACTAACACACACACACACACACACACACACGTGTAACTTTGTTCTGTATTTGTAAATGTGATGTTATATTTTCATAATTTAAAAAATAAAAAAGAAAAAATCTTAGGTTTATAATTGACCCAAGGAAACACTCTCATTAGCATATGATGCCAAGGACTTTGCTTATTAATTAATCTATTAGGTGTAACATTAAAAGTGTAAGTAGAAACACAATATAGGATTCATCTCCTTTTCTACATTGGCAAACAAGCCAGTTTTGGACTTTAATAATTGCAAATACCATCAACTAAGAGATTTAAGGAGATTCCTAAGTCTGTTACTTCTGAACTTGAAATTAATATTGTGATGCTGTGTAGTTAACCAGATTTATAATCATATGAGAAATGTACCATCATGAGGACTAAATTAAGTGGGTCATCTTTTTTGTAGGACCTGATGATGCACAGCAAAAAATAGAACCTCATCACACAGTCGTGCTGGGAGAAGGTGACAGTGTCCATGTGGAGAACAAGGTAAAATTTAAAATATTTCTTTTTTCAAAAAAATTTTTTGTTTTTAAAAAATGTTAGTATAATTTTAAAGGTTACTTTCCATTAACAGTTATTACAAAATTTTGGCTATATTCCCCATGTTGTACAATACATTCTTGAGCCTATCTCAAGAATGCACCCAGTGGTTTATATCTCCTAATCCCTCATCCCTATATTACCCCTCCCCTACCCCTGGTGACCACTAGTTGTTTTCTGTATCTGTGAGTCTGCTTTTTTTGTTATATTCACTAGTTTATTGTATTTTTTAGATTCTACATTAATTATTATCATATAGTATCTCTTTTTCTCTGACTTACTTCAGTTAACATAATGCTGTCTTAAGTCCATCCATGTTGATACAAATAGCAAACTTCCATTTTTTTATGGCTGAGTAATATTACATTGTATACATGTACCACATTGTCTTTATCCATTAATCTGTTGATGGACACTTAAATTGCTTTAATCTTTTTAACTTGTGCTTTCTACTAGTTTCCAGTTTCCAAAAAAAAATGCCCAAATCTCCTGTGTACCTAGATAATTTTTTCTCTTCCTCAGGGAAAGAAACTGTGCCACAAGTTTATCAACCAGTTTCATTAACTTCAGTTATTTCTAGTGGTTTATTTTAAGGTATTACCTATACTGATTCCTCATCTTTAGGAATCATTGAAAGTCCGAATTGTTTACCCCTAGAAATTTGAATCTGAGGCAACAGCTCTCCTTGTCTCTTATTTTTTCTTTCTTTTTACACTTGATTGATTTTATCTTTGGCATAAGTGAAAATGGATCAGCACTCTAGGGGTATAAATGTAGATCTCCATACATAGTCCCATGGAGCCCTTTGAAATTTGGCCCCATGTCGAACTGAGAATATATGCTCTATCTCGTAGTCTTTTTGTGTTGAATCCTTGCTTTGTAAGTAAAGTTTCTGATATTGTCAAGGAGCTTTTTAATCTTCGTTGACAGATTTCTTCCTCGTGTTCCTTCTTTTATTCCTTTGGACAAGTCACTCACCATCTTGTGAGCCTATGAGGCCCATGTGGCTGCTTTGTGCCATTCTAATAAGGAAAATTGAGGAGACAGTTGTGCCAAAGCTCCTGCAAAGTTGAATTTTGAAAAGTAGGGATTAAAACTGTGTCAGCATGCAGGTGACTGGCAGAGAGGCCATCTGACTGACCGCCAGCTCTCCGCCCCTGGCATGGTAGAATTCAGTGGGTGTGAGGAAGGTTGCCTTTGCTGACTGTTCCCCTATTGCTCCTTTAATTCTCTGTGGCACCTCCAGGAGCAGTGAAGTCAAGGGAAGCAGGGGCCCGTGAGCTCTAGAGGAAATGCGTATCTTGGGGTCCGTGCTCACTGTTATTAGGTTAAACTGTATGAAACTGCCACGTCTGACCTACAAAAATGATGATTTCATCTGTTTCCACCCAATGCACGAAAGAGGCATGGAAGCTATATATAAGCCAGAGAGCCTCCTGACACCAGGTTAGGCTGTAACATTACCTGGTTTAACTTGACAACCTCGGGCCTCTCTGTGATGTAGCACAGGGCACACTGCAGGTGATCAGGATTTGGAAGCTGAAGCAGAACACCAGAATGAAGATGTGAGGGGAGCCAGAAATAGGGAGGCAGTGGGATGTAAAAAAAATTGTCGGCTGAAGCCATCAGTTCTGTGACCCAGAGGCAAGGTTCTGTTACATGCCCCTCTGTAATTTTGACTATGTAAGTGTAGCTTGAGCCACAAGACATTAGGAAGAGCTCTTAGTTCCAAAAATTAGCCTTTACATGAGCGTGTAGCACTCATATCCAGGGAGAGTAGAAAGTCCCCCTTAGACACCACAGGAAGAGCCTGTGACGCTGTGAATCTTGGCTTTGCCACTCATTAGCCACATGACTTTGGACACAGTTCTCAACGCCCCCCTGGGCTTTGTTCAGCTTTTTGTCTGCAGATTTGAAATCATGATGCCAGCTGCATGGGGCCGTCAGACCATGTGTGATTATGCAGGTCAAGAGTCTAGGCCACATCTAGCATGGGGCTCAGTAATTTATGCCCAATAGACCAGATGTAAACTTTTCCTAAAGTTTCATTGAATCCCAGTCACACCCATTCATTTCCATTTGTCTGTGGATGCTTTCATACCACAGGTAAGTGGCTGTGACAGAGGCAGGGTGGCCCACGAAGCCTAAAATCTTTACTCTCTGGCTCTTTACAAGGACAGCTTTGCTTACCCCTAATCTAGTACACGGTGGGTGTCCAGTGATGATAGCTGGAAAGTTCACTGATCTAAACACTTGATGTGACAGGTGGTCATGCCACATACATGTTACTTAATGAGGATTCATACCTTGGGCCCTCAGGTTTAGGACACGTAATTTTCTGCAGCTAGAAAAAGGCCTTAAAGGACTCTTATTCAATTGGGCTCCAGGCCAGAGGTGTCTTCACTCAGGACTAGGACTGGCCTGAGGATGAAAGAATGACCTGTGCCTTCATGGTTCTCCCCTGTTCCCCCATGCACGGAGTTGTGGGCAGGAATGAGGAGCTGATAGGTAGTCCCTGGATTTCCTCTGTTTTGTTCTTCCTCTGCTTCTCATTCTGTGTCTTCACCCTCATGCCCGTCTCCCTGGTGGCCCAGGAGTCTGGGTGGGTTTCTTTGGAATGGCCAGTCCTTGGGCAGATGAGGAGGGCAGTGAAGAGTCGATGTAGACCACATCTTGGACCAGCACATTTTAGGCCACAGGGAGCTCTGTCTTTCTCACTCGGAGTGTGGATTATCTTTTGTGACTGTATTCTGAAGTCTTCCAGGAGGGGACGCAACTGCAGGGGGCTTGGTGTATGCTGAAGAGTTGTTAAGCCAGACTCTTTGACTTCTGAGAAGAAGCCCAAATCCCAGCATTGACTTCAAAATGGCCCTAACTTTTATGTTGTTCTTAGAGATGGAGCTCAACCCCGGGCTATTCTGGACATTTAAGCCTGGGCTGGAATGGCCACCCTGGAACAGCCTATGTTCTGAGCATTCAGGCTCCTTGTGCTGCTTTGGCAGCAAGGTACCACAGTTAGTACCCTGGTTGCTAACATGGCTCCCTGATCAGGAGCACATGGATTTGATGTGAAGGCTTGGTCTCACCTTTAAACTTGTGTTTGTACTAGTGTCCTATTGAGAAAGTCTTAAGCCTCATGGTTAACAGATTTACTTGTAGTTTGTCAAGGTAGACAATCAATTCCTCTTTGACTGCCATTGAAACCATACTTGAGAGTAATGGTACTCTTTAACAAATTTTTCTTTCAATTTTTATTTTAATTAAATGTTAATCTGTATTAATTTAATGTATTCCCCATGAATGGTGCCAGTTAAAGAGTACCATTTAAAGTTAGAGACAACTTTTTGCTGATGTATAAAAATTCATAGTAAAATAAACCATTAATCTTCAAAAACTGGCAACAGTTCATTGTTTTTACTTTCACTTGACCTAAGAAATATAAACAATGAAATCAAGTAAGAATAATTGCATGCAATTAAGTCCTGTTAAATTTCACTTTCTGGTAATGTTTTTCAGGTAATATTTCACTATAATAAACATTCCTGAAGCAAAAGCATGCCTTTAGATTCATTCTCAGAGTCCAAGAGCCATCTCAAGCTTTGTATTGAATATTTCTGATCAAGAAAACAAACTCTGAATGCATATTCACAGTGTAGAGGTTGTCACCAGCTTAGATGAATCTTAGGGCTTCATCTGGGCTTCAGTCATTCTTGTCGTTATCAGTGGAACTCAAGACATATCTTGGCAATTTTTATGGAATAACAGAGCATTTTGTAAAAGTGAATTGTTACATAAACCCAGAAGGTCCTGACTCAAAACTAAACTCTGAGAAGGTATGCCAAAGTGAAAGACATGTTCTGGACCCCAAAAAATCATGAGTGTAGGTTGGGGCAGCTATCCATGAAGCAGTAGGTGGACTTCTGTTACCTTTGTATGAAAGTCTTTTCATCAGACCCCAATAGGGCACTGACTTAGATCCACACAGGGACTCATGACCTTCAATAGGTCTTTCCTTCTGCTTGCTTTGACCAGTCTTCTCATTTGATATTGTACCCAAAGTCACCTTGCCATAGACGAGAACTTTTCAAGATAGCAGCAATTGCACTCTAGTGCACAAGCCACAGGAGAAGGCAATGGCACCCCACTCCAGTGCTCTTGCCTGGAAAACCCCATGGACGGAGGAGCCTGGTAGGCTGCAGTCCATGGGGTCGTGAAGAGTCGGACATGACTGAGCGACTTCACTTTCACTTTTCACTTTCATGCATTGGAGAAGGAAATGGCAACCCACTCCAGTATTCTTGCCTGGAGAATCCCAGGGACAGGGGAGCCTGGTGGGCTGCCGTCTATGGGGTCGCATAGAGTTGGACATGACTGAGTGACTTAGCAGCAGCAGCCGCACAAGGCACAAGAGCACTCTAGTGAAAATTCAGAAAGATCATCAGCTTTCACCAAAGAAGGTTAGGTAAGGGAAGAAAAAGGATGCACTTAAGGAAAAAGAAAAAGACCCAAAACATCTGGCTTAGGTTAGAGGGCAAGGGTCCATGCAGTGGTTAATTTTGTGAAAAAGTCATTCAGAGGAGCTTGGACCAGCCTGCCGCTTTATGAAATGGAAAGTCCAATACCCAAACAACTCAACACCCAGCAGTTGGATCATTTTTCATTTCAGACCAAACACTAGTGTCCTTTTATCCTACTGTCTGACTTATAAATGAAAGTCATCATTTGATTTGACTAATGTCAAAAGGGACAAAACTTGAATTTTGAGCAGTTTATTATTATTCCAAATTGTGTAAACTGTAGGACACATTTGTTACTCACAAAAGATGTATCTTCTGAATTAAGAAACTTACATTCTGAGGAGTCATAAACCCGTGACACATGGAGGTTGGCCTTTTCTTTCCTTTTCTCTTATGACTCCTGATCCTTTTCCCCCTGTTTCCTGAACCTAGAAGTCAAGTGCTTAGCTCCTCCAAAAACAAACACCTCAAAACAGTTTGTAGTGATATCCTCCCTCGGATTAAAGTATAAATGATGTAATACCCGTGATCAGAACTATTTATAAGATACTTTTCTTGAATGTGTCATTTGATCCACACTGAAATTTCGCCCCTTCAAAGCCCTTAGTGAATAAATCTTTTTCGATAACTGCATGCTTTGTTTTAAGTTGATTTTTTTAGTCACTTAAACATGACATTGAATAAGAAAACATTTAAGTTGAATAAGAAACCCTCCCCTTTCTTGTGGACTCTTGGGCTACTGCATAATACTGCACAGTTTAACTTACTCATAACCTTGGGTCATCAGCATGTAAATATATTGATTACTCTCCTGAGATATAAAGTATGATGATGTGTTTAGGGCTTGCTGGCTCCTACAGTAAGTGGTCCTAGACTAGTTTTTAAGCTTCTATATCTGTTTTTCATAGTTTTGTTTGTTTTTTTGTTTTTAATTTCCATAATTGATGTTAAGCTATCCATTTCCTTGTACTGCTGTATAGTGGTGCTTTCCTATCTTCTAGCTTTGAATCTCATGGATCTGATGACCACAAAACCTAACTATTAACATTGTATACAGTGTCAGAATAAGTGGGAATTGAATGAGGGTCTATGCTGAGGTTAAAATACTAATCTAGAAGATGGGGTTTATGACATCTATTTTTAAAATTTGAATTAGCAGAAGCCTTTTTAGTTTACTCTTTTTTTTTAAACTCCTGAATCAGGACTTCTTTATTGCATGCTTGAAATATGCCCCAGTATGCAGTGGTTTTTTTTTTTTTAACCTCCTAAAATATAACAGTTTCAATTACTTGCCACATATTTGTTTTTAAAAGGCAAAGGACATTTACTGCCCTCCCCAAAATGTCATTTACTTTTCTGTCAAATGTCATTGAATTTTCAATTTTGTTTGAAGGATATTGCTTTACAGTGTTACAGTGGTCTCTGCCTTACACCATCGCAAATCAGTCATCGCAATCAGTTGACTCTTTGCAACCCCATGGACTGCAACATGCCAGGCTTCCCTGTCCATCACCAATTCCTGGAGCTTACTCAAACTCATGTCCATCAAGTTGGTGATGCCATCCAACCATCTCATCCTCTGTCATCCTCTTCTCCTGCCTTCAATCTTTCCCAGCATCAGGGTCTTTTCCAGTGAGTCAGTTCTTCGCATCAGGTGGCCAGAGTATTGGAGCTTCAGCTTCAGCATCAGTCCTTCCAATGAATACTCAGGACTGATCTCCTTTAGGATTGACTGGTTGGATCTCCTTGCAGTCCAAGGGACTCTCAAGTCTTCTCCAACACTACAGTTCAAAAGCATCAATTCTTTGGCGCTCAGCTTTCTTTATGGTCCAACTCTCATATCCATACATGACTACTAGAAAAAACCATAGTTTTAAGAATACTGGAGTGGGTTGCCATTTCTTTCTCCAGGGGATCTTCCTGACCCAGGCGATCAAACCCAGGTCTCCTGTGTTGCAGGCAGATTCTTTACCAACTGAGCCACCAGGGAGGCCCGACTGACACTTGACTAGACGGACCTTTGTTGGTGAAGTGATGTCTCTGCTTTTTAATATGCTGTCTAGGTTGGTCATAACTTTCCTTCCAAGGAGCAAGCATCTTTTAATTTCATGGCTGCAGTCACCATCTGCAGTGATTTTGGAGCCCAAGAAAATAAAGTCTGTCACTGTTTCCATTGTTTCCCCATCTATTTGCCATGAAGTGATGGGACCAGATGCCATGATCTTAGTTTTTTGAATGTTGAGTTTTAAGCCAGCTTTTTCACTCTCCTCTTTCACTTTCATCAAGAGGCTCTTTAGTTCCTCTTCACTTTCTGCCATAAGGGTGGTGTCATCTGCATATCTGAGGTTATTGATATTTCTCCCTGCAATCTTGATTCCAGCTTGTGCTTCATCCAGCCCAGCATTTCTCATGATGTACTCTGCATATAAGTTAAATAAGCAAAAAATAAAAAAAAGTTAAATAATCAAGGTGACAATATACAGCCTTGACATACTCCTTTCCCAATTTGGAACCAGTCTGTTGTTCCATGTCCAGTTCTGTTGCTTCTTGACCTGCATACAGGTTTCTCAGGAGGCAGGTAAGGTGATCTGGTATTCCCATCTCTTTAAGAATTTTCCAGTTTGTTGTGATCCACACAAAGGCTTTAGCATAGTCAATGAAGCAGAAGTAGATGTTTTTCTGGAATTCCTTTGCTTTTTCTATGATCCAACGGATGTTGGCAATTTGATCTCTGGTTCCTCTGCCTTTTCTAAATCCAGCTTGAACATCTGGAAATTCTTGGTTCATGTACTGTTGAAGCCTAGCTTGGAGAATTTTGAGCATTACTTTGCTAGCATGTGAGATGAGTGCAATTGTGTGATAGTTTGAGCATTCTTTGGCATTGCCTTTTGCTGGGATTGGAATGAAACGTGACCTTTTCCAGTCCTGTGGCCACTGCTGAGTTTTCCAAATTTGTTGGCATATTAAGTGTAGCACTTTAACAGCATCATCTTTTAGGATTTCAAATAACTCAGCTGGAATTCCATCACCTCCACTAGCTTTGTAGTGATGCTTCCTAAGGCCCATTTGACTTCACACTCCAGGATGTCTGACTCTAGGTGAGTGACCACACCATCGTGGTTATCTAGGTCATAAGATCTTTTTTGCATAGTTCTTCTGTGTATTCTTGCCGCTTTTTCTTAATATCTTCTGCTTCTGGTAGGTCCATAACATTTCTGTCCTTTATTGAGCCCATCTTTGCGTGAAATGTTCCCTTGGTATCTCTAATTTTCTTGAAGAGATCTCTAGTCTTTCCCATTCTGTTGTTTTCCTCTATTTCTTTGCATTGATCACTTAAGAAGGCTTTCTTATCTCTCTTTGCTATTCTTTGGAACTCTACATTCAGATGGATATATCTTTCCTTTTCTCCTTTGCCTTTTGTTTCTCTTCTTTTCTCAGCTATTTGTAAGGCCTCCTCATACAACCATTTTGCATTTCTTCTTATTGGTCTCTACCTTACATCATTGCAAATCTGTCATAGTTATGTATATATATATATATATTCTCTTGAGCCTCCCTCCCACCTCCAACCCCATCCCACTCCTCTAGGTTGTCACAGAGTGCCAGGCTGGGCTCCCTGTGTTATATAGCAACTTCCCACTAGTTATCTATTTTACACATGATAGTGTATATATGTCAATGCTACTTTCTTAATTTATCCTGCCCTCTCCTTCCCCTGCTGTGTCCACAAGTCTGTTCTCTACATCTGGGTCTCTATTTCTTCTTTCTAAATAGCTTACTCTGTTGATTTTTAGCTGAGTTCACATTAGTACATTTTGACAGCAAATAGGGAGTAAATTAAGACTTTCACAGAAATCAATTGACCATATTTATCTTATCACAAGTGTGATGGGAGGTTCTTCTGCTGGTTTCTCTGGCATGATTGTGTCAGAAGACATTAGCAATAGGAGGGCTGTCTGGAAGTTTACAGCACCCTAATGATTTTTGGGCTCCAAAATCACTGCAGATGGTGATTGCAGCCATGAAATTAAAAGACGCTTACTCCTTGAAGGAAAATTATGACCAACCTAGATAGCATATTAAAAAGCAGAGACATTACTTTGCCAACAAAGGTCCGTCTAGTCAAGGCTGTGGTTTTTCCAGTGGTCATGTATGGATGTGAGAGTTGGACTGTGAAGAAAGCTGAGTGCCGAAGAATTGATGCTTTTGAACTGTGGTATTGGAGAAGACTCTTGAGAGTCCCTTGGACTGCAAGGAGATCCAACCAGTCCATCCTAAAGGAGAGATCAGTCCTGGGTGTTCATTGGAAGGACTGATGCTGAAGCTGAAACTCCAATACTTTGGCCACCTCATGCGAAGAGTTGACTCATTGGAAAAGACCCTGATGCTGGGAGGGATTGGGGGCAGGAGAAGGGGATGACAGAGGATGAGATTGGCTGGATGGCATCACTGACTCGATGGGCATGAGTTTGAGTAAGCTCCGGGAGTTGGTGATGGACAGGGAGGCCTGGCATGCTGCGATTCATGGGGTCGCAAAGAGTCGGACATGACTGAGCGACTGAACTGAACTGAATGATGTACAGAAAATCTCCCTAGTGATGTATAGAAAAGTGTATCTTTCCCTGCATCCACACTAATATTGGATTTAATAATTAATATTTTTTTCAGTTTCAGGGATAAAATACCTCATCTTAATTGTAAACAAAAACAATAGGATCCTTTTGGAGAGAAATTTGCCTGAGCAGATGTCCCTGGGATGTTTTTATAAGGTTCCATTTAGTGCAGCATTTCTGGGGCATATTTTATACTAATAGTAATAAATGTTGAAAGTAATAAAATGTTCCTTTTGGATTTGCATGAATAATTTTCCATTCTCAAAATTAAAATTTTAGTAGGAAATTATAAGCTCTATAATAAGCCAAGTTATTTATAGTTTGTCATAAAGGTGTTTCTAATTAAAGAAAAATCTTAATTTAAATTCTCCTTTATTTGAATAGGTTATTATTTTGGTGGTTGGGACATATTCTTGAGTTTTGATTGCCACCAAGCATCTTAAAGAATGATCATTTCCCTATTGCACATTGCACAGAAAATATTTCTGGAATTTATCTTTACAATTAAGGACATTATCCATTTGGCCAGAAGGTCAGCTTCAAATCATTCCTAATCAGATAGTCAAAAATAAATCTATTTATTATTTGTTGCTTTCTTTCTTGCCTTTAGGATCCTGAGAGAAGCCACTTTGTCCTCATTGCTGGGGAGCCATTAAAAGAACCAGTTGTCCAGCATGGTAAGCCACAAAATGATGGCGATTTTCTTGGTTGGTTTTCATTTCTTTGAAAGCAGAGTACATCTATAGTATCACTGGGAAGAACAGCTGGATTTTTGTCCTCTATGTACAAAGTTGAGGATTTTGTTTCATTTCTCTATTGTCAAAGGAAAATATACACATGGTATTTATTCTATATTCATGCTCTCTTTCTTTTCAAGAAACATTTCTTGAGTATCCATCACGTGTAGGACATGGAGGTTTGAACTTTTGGAGGACCAAAAACAGTATTTTTTATGTTGTGTGAAGAGAATTTCAACTTAAAAGATTTTATGGTCTACTGGGGAGTTGAATATCATTTTTATCTTTACCGAAAATAACAATGATTTCTTTGTTTTTCTTTTTGGCTATACCACATGATTTGTGGGACCTTAGTTCCCAGTGACTGAACCCAGGTCCATGGCAGTGAAAGTGGTGCTGAGTCCTAACCACTAGACCACCAGGGAATTCCCATAACAGTGATTTCAATACTGTCCTTATAGTTTATTGTCTTATTAGTGAAAAATAGGAACCTCTTAGGAATATTTCTTTGGAAGTTTCTAAAATATTTGAATCAATCTTAGTTAATTGGGAAAAAAAAAAAGCAAATATAGGGAATTCCCTGGCATGCCAGTGGTTAGGACTCTGCACTCTCACTGCTGAGGGCCCAGGTTCAATCCCTGGTCAGGGAACTAAGATCCCACAAGCCATGCAGCATGGCCAAAAAAAAAAAAAAAAAACCAACCAAACCAAATAAATAAATAAAGACATAAGAAGATAAACAACAAGGTTTACTGTATAGCACAGGAAACTATATTCAATATTCTATAATAACCATAATGGAAAAGAATGTAAAAAAGAATATGTGTGTGTGTGTATATATGTATAACTGAATCACTTTGCTATACAGCAGAAATTAACACAACATTGTAAATATACTTTAATACAACAAAACAAATAGAGATAACTGTGGTATAGTAGAAATAGGACTGTACTTGGAGGCAGAAAATCCTGAAATAGGTACTCATAATAGTCACTTCAGTTCTTTGTCTTGACTTCTTCAAAATGTTGTTGTTTGATTAAGTGAGGATCATCTAAAAGCACCTAGAATTCAACCTATTATTTAGATAAATGCCACAAAGCATAGTGTACCTCCACTTACCTAAATATTAAATTTAACATGCAATAAAATCCCATTACGCTACCTTGCCTTGGCTAATGATATGTACAGTGGTTTTAGAAAAAAAAAAAGACCCAACTGGTCATAAATTTAAAGAAAACTGATTACTTTTAAAATATTCATTTTTGTTCTATTAGTAATTTAAGAGGCCAGCATTTAATTTTACCCCACCTAGCCCATAGCATTTGACCTGGATTTTGCAGGCTTCTGATTTCCACTCCAAAGGTTCATGGTTCTCATTTTCTTTTATCTTGATTGAACAGCCCTGAAATAGTTTGTTTTTCTGGAAGAAGCCTGCAGACAAATTGAGTAGGATCACCAACTTTATTAATAGCAGCTAGTATTTAGGTGGGAAAACAATGTGTGGGATGGAAATCTTCTAAGTTAAGCAGCGTCCCTTGCATCAGTGATGAAAACCAAGAATTCAGCTACAATAGGTGACAGGCCAAAGGAGTGGGACCACCTGTAGCCACCCTCCATTCGCCTCCCATGAATCCTCTCCGAGGCTTGGAACTTGGGGATACTGGGTGTGCTGGCATGCACAAACTTAGATTAACCAAACAACATAGAGATGACTCCTGAAATCTCAGTTAATGAGAGGCAAAGCATTCTACTTGTTTATTTTCTTTCGTTACCTTTTTCAAACCCAGAAAATTTCCTTTTATCTGGGCCTGTTTGAAGACCGCCACAACCATCTCTTGACTATTTGGGAACCAGTACTAGTTGATGAGGAAAACGGAATCCAGATGTTCCACTTCTTTACATAACAAATACTTGGGTAGCACTATCTGCTAAGAGGTCTGTTGGCCACATAGCTGGCTTCACACTCGAGCTGTGCAGTTCCAGCCCCCAGGTTTCTGCCCCTCCCTGTGCCTGGTTGCCCCTTCTCTGTCCTGTGGCTTCTGTGACGGAAAGTAATTGTTAGTGGTGGAGCTGGGATTTGAACCCTAGTCTCCTAAACCCTTGTCTTGTGTGTCTCCACTATAGGAAGTTTCTCCATAATGAGAAATTAAACTCACACCATTTTTATTAAGGTAGAGGGAGGGAGTTCAAAGACTTAAGTAGAGAAGAGATGAAATGTGTAGGTTAAAGAGGATTGATAGAATTATACATAACTAGCAAATAATTTTCTTGTTCATAACCCTTACATGTGTTAAAAAACATGCCTTCTGGGGGATATAATGTACAACATGGTGACTATAGTTAATAACACTGTACTGCATATTTGAAAGTTGCTAAGAGAGTAGATCTTAAAAGTTCTCATCACAAGAAAAAAATTCTGTAATTATGTGTGCTAAGAGATGATAACTAGACTTATTGTGGTCATTTCCCAGTGTATGCAAATACCAAATAATTATGTTATACTGGAAACTTATATAATGCTGTATGTGAGTTATACCTGAATTTCAGAAAAATAAATTACTTTAGTTATATACTGTTCCCCCCACCAAAAGGGCTTCCCAATTGGCACTGGTGGTAAAGAATCCGTCTAATGCAGGAGATGTAAGAGATGCGGATTTGATCCCTGAGTTGGGAAGATCCCCTGGAGGAGGGCATGGCAACCCACTCCAGTATTCTTGCCTGGAGAATTCCATGGACAGAGGAGCCTGGTGGGCTACAGTCCATAGGGCACAAAGAGTTGGACACGATTGAAGCAACTTAGCATGCACACATTCCCTGCCACCACCCCCCAAAAAAAGAAAAACAAAAACATGCACTTTCTAGTTTCAGTTTTCTTCTTCAGGATTTGAGATGAGCTTCCTTACCTTGGCTTTGGAGGGCTCATGCTTCCAGTGATTACCTTGTTTCTCAAAGTGTGGTCCTTGAACCAGCAGCATTAGGATCACTGGAGAGATAGAAATGCAGAGTATCAGACCTCACTCCAGACCTTCTGGTTCAGAATCTGCATTTTAATAAGATTCCCAGGTGATTCACGTGCACATTATGATTTGAGAAGCACAGCAGAATACCCCCAGAGAAGTGTCCAAATGGAAGCCCAGAAGTGTGCTGTTTGTACAGAAAAGGAATTGGGGGAGGAGAGAGGTGCTTCACAAGTCCCATCTCTAGCAAAATTGTGATGTGCAGAAAGTCACTCCTTGGCCCAGTACCTGCTCTCATTTTCTGAGTTCCATTTCCCTTTCTTTTCTGTGTCCTTTGAAAAGTTGACTTTTCCAGGATGCCCTCTAGAATTTATTATTTATTTTGCATATTTCCTACCTAGTATAGTCCACATCTCCAGATGAAATTTCTCTCGTGAGCCCCAAAACCCTGTTTCCAACAATGTACTGAGCACCTCTGCCCGGAAGCTGTCTGATTGTCTCCAGTGCCTTCATGTCAGAATATCCAGAACTGAGCTCCTTGCTCCCACAGCTTCCTGTGTCTCGTGTCTCAGATATCCTTAAACAATTCCACCATCAACTCAGCCTCCCAGGCCAGACATCTTCTCTACCCTGATGCCAAAGGTGTCTTCTCCAAACTGCACATCAGATCACAGTGCTGTCTACTTAACTCTTCAGTGATTCCTGATCACCTGCGGAATTAGGTCCAAACGTCTTCCGAGAGGTCAAGTTCAAAACCCAGAGTGGTCTGGCCTGTTCCTCCCTATCAGATCCCGTCTCCCTGTTTCCCCCTTCGAGCCTTCCTTCCAGCGCTGTGCCCCACTGTCACTGCCTGCCGCATGCTAGTCCTGAAAACGTCTGTCCTCCATGTCTGCCTGTTTGGACATCACCATGTTTATGAAATCTGTCCTGGGCTGCTCCTCCTCCCCTTTCTGTGCTAATTCTTTGAATTTTCCCTGCTTTTGTCATTCTGTTTGTCACACTGTTTTGTAATAATTTGTTTTCGTCTTTGTCTGTGTGACAGACTTGAGATCCTTGAGGGGAGAGCGTCTGTCGTTCAGCTTTGTCTCTAGCTCCCAGTGCCATGTTCATTATTCAATACGTGCGCAATAAATACTGGATAGATGAGTCATTAAATGAATGAATTTAGATGCCTGCTACCTGTTTTCCCTTTCTCTTGCCATCCTGTACCTTGCAGTCTCTCAAAAGGCCTCAATATCATCAAGGCATGTGATATTGGAATCTTCCTTCTCAAGTGCTAAACCAAAGTGAATGCCAAATCTGTGCTGATATGCTAACAGTAATTAATAAGTTTGACTGTGTTATTCCAAGTATTAAGTTATGTTTTAATCTGGGTCTCTCAGAGAAAAACCTCTTAGATGAAGCACTTTGTAAAAGGCTCCTGATGGAACATCTGCAGGCTAGGGCAAGAGATATACTGAATGGACAAATCTGTCAACTGCTTTCAAGACACTGCCAGTGCCATATAAGAGCTGGCCCTGTTTATCCAACAGACGTTGGAGGTGATACAGTCTAAGACAATACCCTTTTGCTCCTACAGTATGTGAAGAGAGGGAAAGAGACATTTTGCCTCTTGGTTAATGAGAAGAGGACTTCTACACCTTTAGCAAAAGCCAAGTTCAAACCTAGGAATTAGACAAACTGTGACCCATGGGCCAAATCTGTCTACTACATGTTTTTGTAAATAAATTTTGTTGGAATATTATCTATGACTGCTTTTGTGCTTCAACAGAAGAGTTGAGTGGTTAAGACAGACACAGTTTGACCCACAAAATCTAAAATATATACTATCTGGCCTAAGTGTACTGACCCCTGGAGACTCCAAAATGTGATGTCTTCTTGACTTGAAAATTTTGTAATTTAGTGTCTGTCAGATGCTACTAATTTTAAGAAATGACTTGGACCCCTCACATAAGGACACAGCCTCATATACTGTGCAGATACCAACACTGTGATGAGATTTGCCAATTTTTAAAAATCAGTTCAGTTCTTGATATCAGTCAATTCAATTCTATACAACTGACAACAACAATAAATCTTAAAAGTTCTCTTCACAAGAAAACAAATTCTGTAACTATGGATGTTGACAGATGTTAAGTAACCTAATGTAGCAATCATTTCCCAATATATACAAATATCAAATCATTATACTGCACACCTGAAACTAATGTGTGTCCATTATACTTAGATAAAAAAGATAAAGAGGATAAAGAGAAGTAACAACTACAAAAAAAGTTACAATAGAACCAAACCTGAGAATGTTTCAAATAAAAATATTGTCATTGCTAGTAATTGGCCTCCAACTAATAAAAATAAATGGAAGAAAGAAAAAAAAATATTGTCATTGCTGATGACAGCTTGGAGTGGATGAGTGAGATATAATTGCATTTTTTAATCTGAAGTTTGTTCTTTATAATCATAAACAATCCTAGTCAAGAAACTTGTACTACAGTCCTTAGGGATCGGGTGCTGTGAAAATAACCTTGTTCAGATATGCCTGAGTTTGTTTCAAATTAAGAAGTACAGAAATACGTATGTACCATTTTCACAATAGAAAAAAATGTTCTCATCACCTGGGACTTTCTGAACATCTCTTTTCTGCTCTAGGTCCATTTGTGATGAACACAGATGAAGAGATTTCTCAGGCCATTCTTGATTTCAGAAATGCGAGAAATGGCTTTGAAAGAGCCAAAACCTGGAAATCAAAGATCGGAAACTAGTGACAAGCGTAAGGGCAGCTCTGACTGCCTTCTAGAATGTTGCTCTTTGTAACATCCACCCATTCAGTGTGTGCAGTTTCCAAGGCTGACATCGCCAGTGTTTGTAAAGAATTCCACACTCAAGTGATAACATGTTTTTTTTGTTTGTTTGTTTAAATATAGCACTGTGTGTAAGATATTTCCTGGCCCAAGCAAATAAACCTAATTGTTGCTTCTCTAAAAATCAGTGGTCTTCATTTCAACCTAAATTACTAAGCTTCTGTTAAAAAATTTTTTGTATATGTTTACCTTTCCACAGATGTGTGCCTATTTTGTCATCTTTGTGCCTGTGTGGTTTTTTAAAGCATATTTGATTACTTTCTGTGTGTCTCACTGATATAGGTGTGTGAGCATCTAAGGTCTCTTTCTGAGTAATGCAGTTTCCATGCCTATGTGCTAGGGTTGGTTTCATGTTACAGGTTATCTGCATTAAAGTAACAGCAGTTCTGAGCGCTTCAGTCAGTTTTCAAAACTGCCCTGCTATTGGTAGGGACACGACAGGATTACGGCCAAGACTTCCCTGCTTTTTCTGCCAAAATCTGTGTCAGATTTAAGACACATGCTCCTGCAAGCTTCCATGAGGGTTGTGAAAAAAGTTTGAATCCACAATTGGGTCCCAGCCTTCTGTAGCTGCAAACATTGGTGGCCGCACCACCTCCTTATAAAACAACTTGAACCTGGGCATAGAGTGGAAAGATTTTTTTATTTTTTTAATTTGCTGGACATGAAATGGATTTAGAGTGCTTTCTCATTTCAAGTAGAAGACATGTCCACTTCCTGATTATTTTTGGAGCATGAGAACATTTACAATTTTTTTCATCTCTCTCCCCCTTCCATAAGATTGCACAGAAACGCACCTTGACTAATTGATTTTGATCACAACTGATTACTTGTTTTTCCCTGTGAACTCTTGGGGTTTCGAACTTTCCTTCTGGAGAATGCCTTTTGAACCAGTTTGCTCTAGCTGCCTGATGTCAACTGCTTGGTAATCAGTGGATACTGAATACAGAATATCCAGAATGTACAGACAGTGGGCAGTGGTGAATATTTTCATGATGTCTTCTCTGCAGTTCGTGCAGGGCTCCAGTTATGAACGTGGACCAGTGAAGGTAGGTGAGCTCAATTTTTCATGTGATGCAGATGTTTAAGTTGGCTTATACAGAGGATTCTTTCTTTGCCCCCACTATTTTTGAGATAATAGCAAAATGCAGAACACTACTAATAGTGGGTAGGATATGTCCTGTACTTGTTAATGAGTATTCTGTTTCTTAAGCTTACTCAGATTCTTGCCATGAGTTTTTTTTAAATGCTTAGGGTAGGAGGCTTTTGGAGATGTAATAGGACATGAATGGGCATTTTGGAATCTTTTCAGATAGGAAAGTTTTCCCTCAACTGCATGTGCAGATGGCACAGTAATTTTTTATTGGAGTATAGTTATTTACAATGTTGTATTAATTTCTACTGTACCACAGTGATTTTTCTAAGGACGCATTGATTTGTTTTTATGACACAGATAACTTTGTGAGCTGTTTATTTTCAGATCATCTGTGAACAGCAAACATTCCTTTTTTTAGTTAGTTAAGTTAGTTAATTTCTTCTGTAATTCAAAAAATGCCATGGGTTTCTGCAGACATTTTCTCTCTGGTTTTCCAAGTTACCCTTTCTACCATATATAAGAATCTTTTTGTGGAAGTCGTTTTGGTCCTTTGCTTTTTGAAATGTGTGTAAAACTCAGTCATAATCAAATATTGGATTCTATCAGCAAGCATCAAATAGAACCCAATGAATTGAGAGTAATACAAAAAAATTAACTGGGATGTGACTGACTGAGCATGATTTCACCCAGTTTTATGCATTTCACAGTTTATATTGTTGTTCTCAGCTTTTGATTTTGAAAATGGTTACGATATAATTGATTTGACCAAAGTGGTGCTAAATCATTATTGATTTAAGAATCTCTGGCCGTGAACAATCAACATGGACTTGAGTTTTTGTAGCTGTTGTTAGGACATGCATTTTCAGTAAGGGTGATACCGCCCCCAACAGGGGAAAATTGTCCTTGGGGGTGAAAACGTCTTACTCTTACGTATAAAGCACAGATGTAAGAGATACACTGTATTTCTGGGAAGATTGACCTCTGTGTTAGAGGTAGAGAGCCACCTTGCCCAGCAACAACTTTCCAAATTCCAAACGGACACGAGAGGGATCACAGTTGTTCAGCTCCACTTCAGTGCCACCAGCCTGGAGTTGGGATCTCAGTGGCAGATTGCAGGTAAACTGGAATCCCATTTTGAGCCTCAGGGACAGGAGATAAAATGAGACTTGTTTGAAACAAGTAAGGCTTTTCAGGCTGTTCAGCTGTTTTTAAGTCCACAAAACTCAGGAGTCCTTTAGGTGTGTTTGGTTTATGGAGGTTCCTACCCACCTCCCAGTCCCACATGGGGTTTTAAAATATTTTCATTTTACTTTGAAGCTTCAGTTGCCTCAGTATAGAGACAGAATAGCTGGAAAGAAGTCGTATTCTTTAGGTTGTTCAGCTCTTTTAAACAGCAAAGACACAAAGAATTCTTCAGTTGTCCTGGGCACAGTGAGGTTTTACATGTTTCAGGGACTTCCCTGGTGGTCCAGTGGTTAGGACTCAGTGCTTTCACTGCCAAGGGCCCAAGTTCAATCCCTGGTCAGGGAACTAAGATCCCACAAGCCATGTGGCATGGCCAAAAAAAGTTTCAGATTTACTGCCGGCAGTTTTATTAATTGTATTAAACAGTTGGTTTAATAGGGCACTGGAGGAAAGCAGTTGAATTTGAATGTGACAGAAAATACGTCTTTACACAGGGAACATGCAGTGTTATATGCTTAGTGATACCATTAGCAATGTTTTTTTCATATATATCTAGATTGCCTTCAAAAAGAGAAGCTCTGTATAGTGAGCTTAGATCCACCCAACACCTAGCTCAATTAAATCTTTCTGATATGAAGAAAAGACATGCATACAATTACACAGAAGTTTGGGCACAGATGTGAGTGGGTGGTGAAGGCTCAGGAGGTACATTGTACTGGTTATTATACTTTTTCTCTTTCCCCATAATTTTCTCTTAAGAGAAAAATCCAAGAACAAATATGTTTCTTAATGTTCTTGTTTAAATCAAAATTTACCATGAAAGCATATTCAGGGTGGTAATGGTTTGGACACTGGAATATGAATGTATTTTGTGCTTGTTGAGATAAAGCTATTTCATTTATTATAAGATGTGTCCAGGTCCTCCTTGGTGGCCGGTCCATGAGTGTGATCTCTAACCTTCCTCTCTTCTGACTACCTCTTTTTCTGAAAGGTTGCCCTTCACCCAGTCTTCACTTTCTAGCCTGAACATTCTGCTGTTTTTTCAGCTTAGACTAGCAGTGCCTGTAGTACAGTTACACGAGTCTGTGAATATTCTTTATCGTGCAGTAACTGTGCAAACGGCTGCCAGTACCCCCAACAGTTGTGCTCACTGCCATTTGAGTATGAGGCTTCCTGATGTCATCAGTCTTGCCACTTGGACTTAGCTGTTTGGGGTCAGCAGTGCCTGGAATTTGTGAACTGAGAAAAATCTGTTGGAAAGTCTCAACTCAAATTACTCTTTAGCTGATAAGGTTTTCAATCTGAGCAGAATATGTTTTCTTCTACAAATAAGATTAACCCAATCCCTCTTTCTGACTCACTAGTATAATCAGAGTAACCATCTAGGTACGGGATTTATTTCTATGTCTGTTTTCTCCAGCTTTTATATATGTTGGGGTAGTCATATACAGTTGCATAGGGTGTGCAGTGCACAGCTCTAGGACCCTCTATCCCCCTGGTCTCATATCTGTATATGATAACCTTGGGTACAGTAGTGTACACTCTCTGGGCTTTTGATTAACAATATCTGCACCCTCATTGTCCTGTCATTTGCATCAATCTTCTGGCCAGTACTATTTCTAGTATATTTGATAAGCATTTCTTGTCACCAGGAATCTTGGCACCCCCTTAGGGGAAGCCATCTGCCATAAATCTTTTCAAAGCCACTGAGGCAGACATACCAATAGAAGTGACGAAGGGGTCATTCCGGGTCCTGGTAGGTTTGGCTAGCTCTTTTCTGACAAAATTGGTCTCCTTCTCCCCTATGCTACCTTCCAGCCCCCTCTTTCATAACCTCACTGGCAGGAGAACATTGTTGAGTGGTGGAGTCACGCAGACTCTGCCTAAGACTGGAACAAGTCCAAGATCCGCAGGAATGTAGGACACCGCTAACTTCCATGAGAAGCCACATGGCTCGCAAATCGATAACCTTGTGTCACTTGTCTTCCCCTGAAATTATCTCTAGAGGTAACTGAATAACAAAGACCGAGGTGCACCTTCCATATTTAACTCCAGGAAGCAGACTGGCCCTCACTGCCCTCCGTAGATCATACACAAGGAAGTCCTTTCACTTTGCTGCTGGTCAGATGGCCCGGTGAGCTCATGTCCGGTTTCCTCTCAGGCATAGTCCTTGGCACAAAGGACATTTGAAATGTTTTCCATTAATTTCTTCTTCATTTATGACCATATAGGTAAATGTATTGAATTACATGCTTCTGTACACAGAGGTCTTCTCTCCTAGTCAGTCACTTTTAACTGGTGGTGAAACCTTTATATCACTTGAGCCTGTTATTGCTATTCATGATACAGCAGAACCCCCTGTATCTTACAGCATGAATATAGTACTTCCATGTATGACTTATTTTTTATTTTAAAAAATCTGATTTGGACTTGTGGATTAACATTTATTATAGACCCTTAAAAGCTCTAGAAAAAATCACATGAAAGCTATATGTTGAGCAAATTTGATTAAGGAACTGCTCTAGGGACAAGCTTATAAAGACAGTTTGTGGAATGAAAATGTAGTATTTGGACACGTGTGTGCTTCCTTGTAGAGTGTGACGTAGGGTGCTCTGGAACTCCCAGGCACATTTATTGTAACCACAGTGGCCTAGAAGTACTTGAGAAAGAGGGACACAAGTGACAGTGACATTGTTTCCAGGCACATTTCTAAGCTCAGCTCTTTCCCACCACTTGAGATTAGCAGAGATGGTGGGAAACTATCCACAGTGGGGAATGTGATTGAGATGAGGTGAGATGAGACATTTGTTCTTCGGTTGCTTTTATGGTGATGAGTCCTTTTTCTCTCTCCCTTACCACTATTTCTAATAGTCTCTACCAAGATACTAAGATGTTATAAAGCAAAGATACTCTGAGGGCCCCCTGCATCATGAACGTCTTGACAGGTGGTGATGTTCTTTTCCCAAAGGCTCTCCCTTGCCTCTCCTTAGAACTTCCCAATATTTGACATTTCATTTGTTTATTTATTGAGCATCTACTATGTTGAATGCAGCAGGAATTAAGGCAGTGTTTCAGCTCTCATGGAACTCATATTCCAAGTGTGGCAAGTGGAGGCAGGCAATATGCAAACCTGGAACATGTCAGGGGTGGAGTGCTATGAAGAAAATCAAGAAGGGGACAGACACAGAGGGATGGGTCGGGGGAGACTTCTCTGATTTCTTTTCATTTGTGTAGACCTCTGGAGGAAGTGAGAGGGCAGTGGTTGTGGTGAGGGCAGGGCGTGGTTTAGGTATTAGCCAGGGGCCAGTGTGGCTGGAGGAGGGAGAGTGGAGGCCAGAACTGCAGCTTATGAGGTTGAAGAAATAGCCTGGGCATATCACAGAGAAAGGATGAGATGGTTGAATGGCATCACCGACTCAAATGGACATGAGTTTGAACAAGCTCCGGGAGATGGGAAGGGAAGCCTGGCATGCTGCATCCATGGGGTCGCGAAGAATCAGACATGACTTAGTGACTGGACAACAACAATCACCTAGAGTGTGGCTGTGTTCCAGTAAAACTTCATGGACACTGAAATTTGAATTGTGTATCATTTCCATGCATCACGAAATACTCTTCTCATTTGTTGCAATCATTTAAAATTATAGGAAGGAATTCTTAGCTCACAGACCATACAAAAAGAGACTGCAGGCTGGATTTGGCCCACAGGTCATAGTTGGCAAAACCTGATCTGTGTCTATTTTATCTTCTTCATAGACTGTATCAGGACCTGACATTTTTTATTTGCTTGTGTATAGGGTAGGACACATCACTTCTGGTCACAACCTCTTTGACCCCCTGCCCCATCCAACCACCAGGGGCCAGAAAGTGCAAGCCTTCCCTGTGCTCAGAAGGTAGAAAGCTGGAACTCTTTGGTGATTAGTATTAATGACTAACCCACACAACTCTGGTCGGTTCTAAGTGTTTCTGAACATACCACCAAGGTGGGAGGTGACTGTGGTTGGACACTGGGGTAGAATCATGGAAGGAAGGAAGGCACTTGGGCTTCTTTATGCTGCGCAGGAGGCTCCTTTTTCCTGGAAAAGGAAAGCTGTACATTCAGTTCAGTGAACATTTGTGGAATGTCCACCATGTGCCAGGCACATGACTGGAAATGACATTTTTATAAAATAAAGATGTCTCAGTTATTTGCATGTCTTACTAGCAGCCAAGGAGCTCAACTTGGCCTGTGAGAAGGATAATTTTAGTGCCTGAAACCTTAGGTAATAATGAAAATTTTTAATGAGTCTCTTTCTGTCATTCATTGTCATCTAAATAATTATACCACTCCTATCTTTGAGAAAAATATTGCTTTCCTAAAATCTAGGTTTGCCTGAAGTTATTTCTGGGGAAAGAAAATGACATATCGATTATTGCAATGGCAGAGATTTTGTTATTTATGGTTCCATTCTGGAGGGAGTTGGCAAGAGTGTGATTTTGATTGAAGGAATTCCCTGAGTTCATCTATATAAGAGACCCTCTGAAAAGAACTGTTCATAACTTGCTTTATAACTGTCTTGTCACAGCAAGACTAGAGATCACTGGACATATCAGACAATGCAGAGGCTGTAGGTGAGGAAGAGGAAAGCCGTGGATGCTAACATGGGACCACTGCATCTTTAGGAGAAAGATGAAAATTAAGCATCCTGGGCTGACTGCCAGTGGCATGGCAAAGGGCTGCCTAATAAAAAGGAGGCTGAGGTTTGGCCTAAAGATCCTCTGACCACCCAGCGGATTATGTTTTACTTAGGCTAATATATGGCTGTAGGAGTCACTATAATGCAATGTGACAATATAGTCCAAATTTCAATGGTTCAAAACATTGATAACCAGCATTACTGTGGCTGAGATGGGAGTCAGGATCAAGGCTGAAACCAAAGGTTGAGTATGGGTCTGCCCCACATAACTCTTATCTGCCTGGATCAGTGGGCCAGAAGGGACACATACTCGCAGTGACAGCAGAAATGTAGGAGAGCAGTGTAGTCACAAATACATTTCAACACTTGAAGCAGGTCACGTGGCCCAACGTCAGTGGGGCTGAGAAACAGACTCTTCTCTTGGGGGAGGCACGTGGAGGCAGTGAAATTGTTTCTAACAATAACCTAATTACCATAAAGACTTTGCCTTGTTTCCTTAGATGTTGGGCCCTTCATCTTTGAGATCAGTGATAAAGAGACTGTAACAGATCTTAGGGATATATTCTCCTGGGGTTATTCAGAGCATCCTTTTAGAGTTTTGCCACTCAAGCCCATCCCACACTAATTTCCCCCAACATGTCCTAAGCATAGATGCATCCAGTCAGAGCAGAGATATTAGAATGGAGCATGGATTTAAAACATGTAAAGGGAAGCATACGCCCCTCCCTGTATGCTAGACAATCTGGCTGGGAAGAAACCATCCTGCAATACTCGTCAAATTAGAGGATGTGGAGGTCCCAGACACCGTAGCCATCTAGCATCCCCTTAAAATACCCAGATAGCTATGCAAACACACTTGCACAAATGTATACATACACACATTTACAATTTCTGTGAGTCTGTAGTTCCTTTCCTTAGTCTAAGTTTAATTAAACACCCTGGTTTCTCACATTTATACATTTAAATGTAGAACTGCATGAGTCAAAGAACCACCAGTAGCGTGAGGCCCCACTAAAGGGCCAGGTTTCTAGATTTCAGAGCAGCAGGACCAGGCCTTCAGCTGGCTCCATCTAAGTCATCATGAGCAAGCGTGCATTCTCCTCCCTGCCCTCAGTTGGCATGGCCCACACTATTAGGTGTCATCTGTAATGGGGAAGGCTGGATTCTAATGACAAAGCACAAAGGTTTAAGAAGTGGGTGGTTTTTCCTTCACTCACCTGTAAAGACCTATGTAAGCCTGGGCAGATACTTGAAAATTGGCATTTCATCTGAAAATACCTCCCAGAAATATTACAAAAAAGATATTTACCCTGCAAAAGCTTTTCTCTTTTAAATTTTTATTTACTATGGTTGGAGTGGCCCTATCTTGCTCTTTTCAAACTCAACTCAAGTTGCTCAGGGAAATCAAGGCCCATGAAACACCTCTGAACCCCAACACAGGACCAGATGCCCCACCCCTGAGAAAGGAAGGAAAGGCAGTGAATGTTACCGAGTGCCTCCTCTGTATCTGACCCTTTCCTACTTATGACCCTTGGTAATCTCCACATCAGCTTTATGAGGAGTTTTGCATTCTGAAATGAGGAAACCATGACTTAAGAAATTAAATAATTCACCCTCAGTCAAATAGCTAAAAAGGAGCAGTGCCTGGATTCAAACCCAGCTTACTTTATATTTGTAAAGTTACTCTATGGCAAAGATTATCGTTTTTCCCATTTGATGTGCTGTTCTGTGAATTTTAACACACAGATTTCTGTGACCACCACCATAATCAAGATACAGAAAACATTCCTTTATGCTACTCTTCAGTCTATGCCCCAATCAGCAATGCTGTAGAAGCTGAATTCAAATGGTTTTGTGAAGACCTACAAGACCTTCTAGACTAACTAACACCAAAAAAGATGTCCTTTTCATCATAGGGGACTGGAATACAAAAGTAGGAAGTCAAGAGATACCTGGAGTAACAGGCAAGTTTGGCCTTGGAGTACAAAATGAAGCAGGGCAAAGGCTAACAGAGTTTTGCCAAGAGAATGCACTGGTCATAGCAAACACCCTCTTCCAACAACACAAGAGATGACTCTACACATGGACATCACCAGATGGTCAATACTGAAATCAGATTGATTATATTCTTTGCAGCCAAAGATGGAGAAGCTCTATACAGTCAGCAAAAACAAGACTGGGAGCTGACTGTGGCTCAGATCATCAGCTCCTTATTGCAAAATTCAGGCTTAAACTGAAGAAAGTAGGGAAAACCACTAGGCCATTCAGGTATGACCTAAATCAAATCCCTTATGATTATACAGTGGAGGTGATGAAGTAGATTCAAGGGATTAGATCTGGTAGACAGAGTGCCTGAAGAACTATGAATGGAAGTTCATAACATTGTACAGGAGGCAGTGACCAAAACCATCCCAAAGAAAAAGAAATGCAAAAGGCAAAGTGGTTGTCTGAGGAGACTTTACAAATAGCTGAGGAAAGAAGAGAAGCAAAAGGCAAGGGAGAAAGGGAAAGATATACCCAACTGAATGCAGAGTTCCAGAGAATAGCAAGGAGAGATAAGAAAGCCTTCTTAAGTGAACAATGCAAAGAAATAGAGGAAAACAATAGAATGGGAAAGACTAGAGATCTCTTCAAGAAAATTAGAGATACCAAGGGAACATTTCATGCAAAGATGGGCACAGTAAAGGACAGAAATGGCAAGGATCTAACAGAAGCAGAAGAGATTAAGAAGAGGTGGCAAGAATACACAGAAGAACTATACAAAAAAGGTCTTAATGACCTGGATAACCATGATGGTGTGGTCACTCACCTAGAGCCCAGACATCCTGGAGTGTGAAATCAAGTGGGTCTTAGGAAGCATTACTACAAACAAAGCTAGTGGAGGTGACAGAATTCCAGTTGAGCTATTTCAAATCCTAAAAGATGATGCTGTTAAAATGCTGCACTCAATATGCCAGCAAATTTGGAAAAGTCAGCAGTGGCCACAGGACTGGAAAAAGTCACATTTCATTCCAATCCCAGAGAAAGACAATACCAAATAATGTTCAAACTACTGCATAATTGCATTCATCTTACATGCTAGCAAAGTAAAATTCACAATTCCCCAAGCTAGGCTTCAACAGTATGTGAACTGAGAACTTCCAGATGTTCAAGCTGGGTTTAGAAAAGGCAAAGGAACCAGAGATCAAATTGCCAACATCTGTTGGATCATAGAAAAAGCAAAGGAATTCCAGAAAAGCATCTACTTCTGCTTTATTGACTACACTAAAGCCTTTGACTGTGTGGATCACAACAAACTGTGGAAAATTCTTAAAGAGATGGGAATACCAGACCACCTTACCTGCCTCCTAAGAAACCTGTATGCAGGTCAAGAAGCAACAGTTAGAACTGGACATGGAACAATGGACTGGTTCAAAATTGGGAAAGGAGTATGTCAAGGCTGTATATTGTCACCCTGCTTATTTAACTTATATGCAGAGTATATCATGCAAAATGCCAGGCTGGATGAATCACAAGCTGGAATCAAGATTGCTGGGAGAAATAACAACTTCAGATATGCAGATGATACCACTCTAATGAGCAGAAAGAGAAGAGGAACTAAAGAGCCTCTTGATGAAGGTGAAAGAGGAGAGTGAAAAAGCTGCCTTAAAACTCAACATTCAAAAAACTAAGATCATGGCATCCAGTCCCATCACTTCATGGCAAATAGAGGGGGAAAAGTGGAAACAGTGACAGATTTTATTTTCTTGGGCTCCAAAATCACTGCAGATGGTGACTGCAGCCACGAAATTAAAAGATGCTTGCTCCTTGGAAGGAAAGCTGATGACAAACCTAGACAGCATATTAAAAAGCAGAAACATCACTTTGCCTACAGAGGTCTGTATTGTCAAAGTTATTGATTTTTCCAGTAGTCACGTATGGATGTGAGAGTTGGATCATAAAGAAGGCTGAGCACCAAAGAATTGATGCTTTTGAACTGTGGTGTTGGAGAAGACTCTTGAGAGTCCCTTGGACTGCAAGGAGATCAAACCAGTCAATCCTAAAGGAAATCAACCCTGAATATTCATTGGAAGGACTGATGCTAAAGCTGAAGCTCCAGTACTTTGGCCATCTGATGCAAAGAGCCAACTCATTGGAAAAGACCCTGATGCTGGGAAAGATTGAAGGCAGGAGGAGAAGGGGATGACAGAGGATGAGATGGTTGGATGGCATCACTGACTCAATGGACGTGAGTTTGAGCAAATTCTGGGAGATAGTGAAGGACAGGGAAGCCTGGCGTGCTGCAGTCCATGAGGTCGCAAAGAGTCGGACACAACTTAGTGACTGAACAACAGCAACCCTTTCATAGTCATACCCTCCTCCCAGCCTCTGGCAACCTCTGCTCTGTTCTCCATCACTATCCTGGATTTTTGAGAATGTTATTAATGGAATCCTGCCATCAGTAACCTTTTGAGACTTGCTTCTTTCACACCTAGTGCCTTTGAGATCCATCCAAGTTGCTATACATACCAGCCATTCATTCCTTTTTATGGCTAAGTCATATTCCATGGGATGGGTGTAGCACAGTTTGCCTAAGCAACTGTTCACATACTGAATGACATCCTAGTTTCCAAGTTTTTTAGCTCTTTCAAAGAAAGCTAGTATAAACATTCATGCCAAGGTTTTTGAGTGAATCTACGTTCTTGCTTATCAAGGGTAAATTCCCAGGAGTGGGACTGCTGGGTCATATAGCGAGTGTCTGTTGAACTTTGTAAGAAAATGCCAGCATGTTTTCCAGACTGCTCTACCACTCGAAGTCAATATTAAGCCATTCTCATCCATTGCCCTCCCCTCTCCAGTCAGCCATGTGTCCAGACCACAGAGTGGTTTCAAGTATCAGGCAAAGCTTCCTTTTAGGAGATGCAATGTCCTTGAGAGCTACAAGAGGCAAAGGCACACAACTTCAGTTTGGCCTCCTGAGTCTAACATGGCCTGGGCGGGTTCCTTGACAGGCTGGGGGAGTGAGAAAAGGGAAGGGGTGTGGGGGAACAGTATCTGTGGACAGCTGGGACCATGATGGTGCAACTTGGACTCCAAACCAGAGAAAAGTTGGTGGTTTGGGCTAAGCCTTAAACATCAAGCTAAAGATGAAATGCTTTTCCAGTCAAACAGAAGTTTGCTGAGAGGTGAAAGGAGCATGGAATTATTTGTCTTGAAACCCGATCCACCTCCCTAAACCCACTGTGAAGGGAAATAAATAGCTGATGGTGGTTCCATGAACTCCAGAGACCGATAGGTAGAGGACTGGTTCCCCAGGCAACACTTGTAAATCCCAAAGCAAGTCCAGGGAAAGTCACATGAAATGTGTTCCCTCCACAGCGCACTCCGAAGCTTGTGGATCTTGTGGATCTTCCAAATATACAAATTCTCTCTACCCTACCCCCGTATCACTAAACTTCCTGAAGACAAACTGCCAATACAGTTTGACAAAATAGCATCATCAGTTTTGAAAAGGCTTAGAAACACAGACCCACAATTCTGAGAGATCCAGTGAGGAATATTGCAAAGCTGGTCTCCTTTTTCATACCTAGAACAGGAGGATTCTTAAGAGCATGGGGCCCAAGAACAACTTTTGGCAACAGTTGGGCTCTGACAACTCAGAGCCAGGAATGGAACTCAGCTGTGTACTCCCAAGCCATGCCCCTTCCTCTTGGCAACGTATTCTAATTTTTATTTTCCTTAAAATAGTTTCTAGACTGCCATGTGGAAGGATTAGAATTTACTATTCCCTGGTAAATTCCAGTAAGTTAAAGCAATACTGTGTTGTGCTAAGTCACTTCAGTCGTGTCTGACTCTGTGATCCTATGGACTGTAACCCACCAGGCTCCTCTGTTCATGGGATTCTCCAGGCAAGAATACTGGAGTGGGTAGCCATTCCTTGTCCAGAGGCTCTTTCTGACCCAGGGATCCAACCTGTGTCTCTTAGGTCTCCTGGATTGGCAGGCAAGTTCTTTACCACTAACGCCACCTGAGAAGCCCTAAAGCAGTACCTGTTACTTTTAATTCTGTTCTGGAGATAGGTTATTTTGGCTCCTTGAGAACTGTAGCAATTTTTTCCCCCTGTCATCTAGAATGGTCTCATATAAGACAGCTGATCCCCTTGTGTTAGCCTGGAAAACAGTTTTGTTGGTCTTCCATCTTGAAAAAGTCATTCAGATTGGGAAGTGGGCCACAAACAATCCAGTGACTTGAGTTTAAAAAAAAAAGGCTTAGAAAATCCAGTTCAACAAGATATTCATCCCAATATTTTGAAGCCAAGGTATAACTTAAAGGAGTTTAAAGAATAAGACTATTTCTCAGCATACATCAACCATTTATTCCCCACTCAGTAAACTTGTACAGAGCTCAGGCACTCACACAGGCCTTTAAACCATCATGCACCATCCTGGAAATGAGTATTTCTCCTACAACTCTCTTGGGAAGATTTCTTAAAGAAACTTCATTTTGAAATAATTATAGAAAAGTTGCAAAGGTAACCTAGAGGATAGCCTGTGTATCTTTCACCCAGCTTCCCGTAAGACTAGCAACCAGTAGGGAAGTTTTTAAAAAATCTTCATGGCAAAGAGCTAACACCTATCCTACTCAAACACTTCCAGAAAATTGCAGAGGAAAGTAAACTTCCAAACTCATTCTATGAGACCACCATCACCCTAATACCAAAACCAGACAAAGATGCCACAAAAAAGAAAACTACAGGCCAACATCACTGATGAACATAGATGCAAAAATCCTTAACAAAATTCTAGCAACAGAATCCAACAACGTATTAAAAAGATCATACATCATGACCAAGTGGGCTTTATTCCAGGGATGCAAGGATTCTTCAATATTCACAAATCAATGTGATACACCACATTAACAAATTGAAAGATAAAAACCATATGATTATCTCAATAGATGCAGAGAAAGCCTTTGACAAAATTCAACATCCATTTATGATAAAAACCCTCCAGAAAGCAGGCATAGAAGGAATATACCTCAACATAATAAAAGCCATATATGATAAACCCACAGCAAACATTATCCTCAATGGTGAAAAACTGAAAGCATTTCCCCTAAAATCAGGAACAAGACAAGGGTGCCCACTCTCACCACTACTATTCAACATAGTTTTGGAAGTTTTAGTCACAGCAATAAGAGAAGAAACAGAAATAAAAGGAATCCAGATTGGAAAAGAAGAAGTAAAACTCTCACTGTTTGCAGATGACATGATCCTCTACATAGAAAACCCTAAAGACTCCACCAGAAAATTACTAGAGCTAATCAATGAATATAGTAAAGTTGGCAGGATATAAAATTAACACACAGAAATCCCTTGCATTCCTATACACTAACAATGAGAAAACAAAGAGAAATCAAGGAAACAATTCCATTCACCATTGCAATGAAAAGAATAAAATACTTAGGAGTATATCTACCTAAAGAAACAAAAGACCTATACATAGAAAACTATAAAACACTGATGAAAGAAATCAAAGAGGACACAAACAGATGGAGAAATATACCGTGTTCATGGATTGGAAGAATCAATATTGTCAAAATGGCTATACTACCCAAAGCAATCTATACATTCAATGCAATCCCTATCAAGTTATCAATGGTATTTTTCAGAGAACTAGAACAAATAATTTCACAATTTGTATGGAAATACAAAAAACCTCGAATAGCCAAAGTAACCTTAAGAAAGAAGAATGGAACTGGAGGAATCAACCTGCCTGACTTCAGACTATACTACAAAGCCATAGTCATCAAGACAGTATGGTACTGGCACAAAGACAGAAATATTAGATCAATGGAACAAAATAGAAAGCCCAGAGATAAATCCACACACCTATGGACACCTTATCTTTGATAAAGGAGGCAAGAATATACAATGGAGAAAAGACAATCTCTTTAACAAGTGGTGCTGGGAAAACTGGTCAAGAACGAAAGAATGAGAAATGAATGAAACTAGAACACTTTCTAACACCATACACAAAAATAAACTCAAAATGGATTAAAGATCTAAACATAAGACCAGAAACTATAAAACTCCTAGAGGAAAACATAGGCAAAACACTCTCTGACATAAATCACAGCAGGATCCTCTATGACCCACCTCCCAGAGTAATGGAAATAAAAGCAAAAATAAACAAATGGGACCTAATTAAACTTTAAAAGCTTTTGCACAATGAAGGAAACTATAAGCAAGGTGAAAAGACAGCTTTCAGAATGGGAGAAAATAATAGCAAGTGAAGCAACTGACAAAGAATTAATCTCAAAAATATATAAGCAGCTCCTGCAGCTCAATTCCAGAAAAATAAACGACCCAATCAAAAAATAGGCCAAAGAACTAAACAGACATTTTCCAAAGAAGATATACAGATGGCTAACAAACACATGAAAAGATGCTCAACATCACTCATTATCAGAGAAATGCAAATCAAAACCACAATGAGGTACTATCTCACGCCAGTCAGAATGGCTGCTATCAAAAAGTCTATAAACAATAAATGCTGGAGAGGGTGCGGAGAAAAGGGAATCCTCTTACACTGTTGGTGGGAATGCAAACTAGTACAGCCACTATGGAGAACAGTGTGGAGATTCCTTAAAAAACTGGAAATGGAACTGCCATATGACCCAGCAATCCCACTGCTGGGCATACACACCGAGGAAACCAGAATTGAAAGAGACACTGTACCCCAATGTTCATTGCAGCACTGTTTACGATAGCCAGGACATGGAAGCAACCTAGATGTCCATCAGCATAAGATGTCCAGCAGGATAAGAAAGCTGTGGTACAAACACACAATGGAATATTAGTCAGCTATTAAAAAGAATGCATTGAATCAGTTCTAATGAGGTGGATGAAACTGGACCCTATTATGCAGAGTGAAGTAAGTCAGAAAGAAAAACACCAATACAGTATACTAACACATATATATGGAATTTAGAAAGATGGTAACGATGACCCTATATGCGAGACAGCAAAAGAGATACAGATGTAAAGAACAGTCTTTTGGACTCTGTGGGAGAAGGCAAGGGTGGGATGATCTGAGAGAATAGCAATGAAACATGTATATTATCATATGTGAAACAGATTGCCAGCCCAGGTTTGATGCATGAGACAGGGTGCTCAGGGCTGGTGCACTGGGATGACCCTGAGGGATGGGATGGGGAGGGAGGTGGGAGGGGGGTTCAGGATGGGGAACACATGTACACCCATGGCTGATTCATGTCAATGTATGGCAAAACCCACTACAATATTGTAAAGCAATTAGCCTCCAATTAAAATAAATAAATTAGTTTTTTTCTTTAAAAGTAATCCAAGGAGGGAGGTGAATCCACACTCTACAAATGTACTGGAATGTATGTTAAGTCAATAAAGTCTAGGCTGGGTCAAAAAAATAAAAATAAAAAATCCTTATGGCAAAGCTGTAATCCAGACCCATAAAATAAGAATTTCTGAGGCTGGGATCCAAGCATCAGTGTTTTTCTGTGACGTTTCTTCCCAGGCAGTTTCAAGGTGAAGCCAAGATTGGGAACCTGTGCTACAAACACTTCTCGAAGTGTGGCCAACCAAGCAACAGTACCACAGGCACCTGGGCACTTGTTAGGAATGCACCACTCTAGGTCTCCCTCCAAACCTACTGCCTCAGAACCTGCATTCTGACAAGATTGCTGGGTGACTGGTATGCACAGGAAGTTTTGAGAAGCATTGCTGTATACAAAAGATGAAACAGACCACACAAACCTGGGCCTGATCACAATATTTGTCTAATATGTGTGTATTTATTACAATTAAATTCCTTCATCACCTGTGCATTAAATACTTACATAAAAAGATGAACCTGACCACATATTCTACCCTCAAGGAGATCATAGTCTAATAAGGGAAATGTAATATCCTCATCAAAAATATAGTCTAAGTTAGGGATATCATAGAAAGCTTGATGGAAAAAGTGGCTGGTGATTTGGACCTGGAAGGAGGATACTCCGAGGAAGAGCCTTGAAAAATAAGTGATGCAGTTCAAATGAGTAAGTAATGTCAGGGTTAAACTTTCTATAGCATTTCTATTTATTCATACATTTAATAAATATTTAGCTCTTACTATTTTTTCTTTGTATAGCTTTTATTTTTATGCTAAGATAAATGTTGATATATCCCGTTAGTTTTTTTCCCCATTTTTTATTTAAATATATTTAAAATATTTTTACAGTGTTGTGTTGGTTTCTGCCATACAGCAACGCGAATCAGCCATAATTATACATCCCTGCCCTCCCTCCCTAGCCTTCCTCCCCTCTCCCTATCCCATCCCTCCAAGTCATCACGGAGCTCCAGGCTGGGCTCCCTGTGCTACACAGGAACTTCTCATCAGTCATCCATCTTACACCTAATAGTGTGTATATGTTGATACTACTTTCTCTGTTCATCCCATTCTCCCTCCCCCACTGTGTCCACAAGTCTGTTCTCTACATCTGCATCTCCATTCCTTCCCTGCAAATAGGTTCATCAGTACCATTTTTTCTAGATTCCACATATATGCATTAATATGCTATATTTATTTTTCTCTTTCTGACTTACCTCACTGTGCATAACAGGCCCTATGTTCATCCACCTCACTTAGAACTGACTCAAATTCGTTCTTTTTTATGGCTGAGTAATATTCCACTGTATATATGTACCACATCTTCTTTATCCATTCATCTATTGATGGATATCTAGGTTGCTTCCATGTCCTGGCTATTGTAAACAGTGCTGCAGTGAACACTGAGGTACATGTGTCTTTTTCAATTATGGTTTTCATAGAGTGTGTGCCCAGTAGTGGGGTTGCTGGGTCATATGGTAGATTTATTTCTAAAGGAAAAGGAATAAAGGAATCTCCATATTGTTTTTAAAGGAATCTCCATACTGTTTTCCATGATGGCTGTATCAGTTTACATTCCCACCAACAGTGTAGAAGAGTTCCTTTTTCTCCACACCCTCTCCAGCATTTATTGTTTGTAGATTTTTTGATGATGGCCATTCTGACTGGTGTGTACTATAAACTACACACCAGTAGTATAAACTACTCATTGTAGTTTATATTTGCATTTCTCTAATGATTAGTGATGTTGAGCATATTTTCATGTGTTTATTGGTCATTTGTATGTCTTCTTTGGAGAAATGTCTGTTTAGGTCTTCTGCCCATTTTTTGATTGGGCTGTTTGTTTTCCTAATATTGAGCTGTATGAGCTGCTTATATATTCTGGAGATTAATCCTTTGTCAGTTTCATTTGCAATTATTTTCTCCCATTCTGAGGGTTTGTCTTTTAATCTTGTTTATTGTTTCCTTTGCTGTGCAAAAGCTTTTAAGTTTAATTAGGTCCATTTGTTTATTTTTGTTTTTATTTCCATTACTCTAGGAGGTGGGTCAAAGAGGATCTTGCTGTGATGTATGTCAAAGAGTGTACTGTCTATGTTTTCCTCTTTATTATTTTTAACTGAACTGTAGTTGATTTATAATGTTGTGTTAGTTTCAAGTGTACAGAAAAATGATTCAGTTATACACATACATGTCTATTCTTTTTCAGATTCTTTTCCCTCATAGGAAAAGAAAATATTGAGTAAAGTTCCCTGTGCTCTACAATAGGTCCTTGTTGGTTATTATTTTATATATAGTAGTATGTGTATGTTAATCCCAACCTCATAATCCATAGCTCTACCTATTGCTATGTGAATAAAACATACCATTACTCCTCCAGTGGTTCTTAAAACACAGTAGGGAAGAGAAGCATTAAGTAATGGCAAATAATTCTTCAGTGTCAGTGGTGGTAAGTGCTGAGGAAAAGGAAGGGGAGCTAGGAATCCATATGATTGAAGGACCAGACCCAGGCAGGGGTGGGAATTGTGGGAGAGGTTTCCATATGGAGGTAACACCTGTTTGAGAAAGGTTTAACTTAGAGTGGAGGGCATTCCCAGCAGACTGAACAGTGGGGACTGAGGCCAAAGCAAGAAGAAATGAACAAAAGAGCAAACCAATGAAATGGGTGTCCAGTGATATCTCATTGTTCAAGTCTCCGATATTTTGCATTGCCTCCCAAACTGGATACAACTAGCCTGGCCTTTAAACTTCCAATCCTTCCTCTTTTTTATTTTAAACTACTATATTGTTATACAAGTTACATACTATAAAATTTAACCATTCACCTGTTTGAAGTAATTCAATGGTGTTTAATAAACTTACTGAGTGGTGCAGCTATCTCCATATAGGATCCCGTATGTGTGTGTGTGTGTGTGTGTGTGTGTTCTCAGTTGCTCAATTGTATCTAACTCTTTGCAACCCCAGCCTCCTCTGTCCATGGGATTTCCAGGCAAGAATACTAGAGTGAGTTACCATGCCCTCCTCCAGGGGATCTTCCTGACCCAGGGATCCAACCCAAGTCTCTTGCATCTCTGGCATTGGCAGGCAGGTTCTTTACTGCTGCACCACCTGAGAAGCCCAAGATCCCTTGTGCCCCTTTACAATTAACCTGAATTCCCATTCCCACCCCAGGCAGCCAATAATTGATTTTCTGTCTCTTGAGTAATCCTTAGGAGTGGAATTAGTTGATCATACCATGAGTTTAACTTTTTAAAGAATTGGCGAACTCTTTTCTAAAGTGACAGCACCATTTTACAATCCTATCAGCAATGGATGAGGGTCCCCATTGCTGGGCATCCCCACCAACCCTTGGTGTTGTCTTCTTGACTGTGACCATCCTCAGTTTAGTTCAATTCAGTCGCTCAGTTGCGTCTGATTCTTTGCAACCCCATGGACTGCAGCACACCAGGCTTCCCTGTCTATCACCAACTCCCAGAGTTTACTCAAACTCATGTCCACTGAGTCGGTGATGCCATCCAACCATCTCATCCTCTGTCATCCCCTTCTCCTCCCACCTTCAATCTTTCCCAGCATCAGGGTCTTTTCCAATGAGTCAGTTCTTCACATCAGGTGGCCAAAGTATTGGAGTTTCAGCTTCAGCATCAGCCCTTCCAATGAATATTCAGGACTGATTTCCTTTAGGATGGACTGGTTGGATCTCCTTGCAGTCCAAGGGACTCTCAAGAGTCTTCTCCAACACCACAGTTCAAAAGCATCAATTCTTCAGCACTCAGTGGCTGTTAAGTAGTATCTCACCCCACCAACCTCTCTTCCCAATTTTACTTTCCAGCCCTCTCACTCTCAAGCCCACTCTTTACCCAACAAAAATGAACCTCCTGCTGTTTTTTCCCAATGGGGCTCCTTGATACCCCCAAATTATGCCTTTGGTCACTCTTCGAACATATTCTTTGACCTGATATTGGAGGGAGAGGCATGGAAATTGAGAGCTCAAATGATTAAGAGTAAAGAATGCTTTTGATTTCCCCACAGCATGGACACTTGCAAATTCCTCCTCCAAACCTGGCCACCATACCTTTCCAAATATCTTGCCTGTTGTGTTAGTCACACTCGGCCTAGATGACTGCCTGGGCCTGAGCTGTGCAGATGCTTGTGCTTCCTTGGAGAGAACGCCAGGTGAAGTCAAAAATTAAGGAAAACTGACTACCCTTCCTATTGTCTGCAGGAAGAAGTATGCATTGAAATAACAGTAAATCTTGTTACAAAGACCTTAAGTCTCAACTTAGAAACTGGCTTGTGGTAGCCAAGACATCAGAGAATGATTTGCTATTTAGGAGGGAAATTGCTAACAGTCTTGAATTAATGACCACAGATGTATAAAAAGATGCTGTTGTGACAAAAAAGCAGTGATCTGGTAACACTTCCTCAATTCCTCTTGCTGAGTGCTTTCTGATTATTTTAGTTTTGATTAGCACTTCCATTAGAAAATAGGAAGAAATTATAAGCAACTTGCAAATGTTTGGTAGTGAAAACCACTGAAATTCATAGTTTTAATATGTACTGGGGGCTATATTTACATTTTTTAATTTTAACGTTTGTCTTGTTCAAGCAGATAAAATGAACTATACAAACATCCACCAATGCGGAAAACCTCTTGGAATTAGTAGTCATTCTTGACCCTTTGTAAATACATGCCCACCCCCTACCCCCACAAAGAATTAGTTGTCAGCTTTCTGCTTATTCTGAATTTTTAGTACCTCCACTTGTAAGAGCAAAATGACTGTCTGCAATTTCTGAATTATCTCAAACTAGGTTTTAAATTATAAGGCTTAAAGTTTGCTTAAATAACTTATACTTGAGTGAACACTTCATTTTTTATGATGAGGTAAGTTGTATGAGCCCTTCAGTGGCCTTAATTCAATCCAGAGATTTGATTATTTCCTCCTGAGCTCTCATGGTTGGATAGTTTGAAGATATTTCTCAGATTGAATTGAAACTTGTAAGAGCTATGAAACCTTATCATTTTGAAATTGAAATTTGCCTCAATAAATAAAAATCCTCTCAGAGTACAATTTTTAAAGCATTTAAAAAGCTATTTGATTGTTTTCATTATTTTCATGGGGAAGCAGTCTTGTAACAAAATTTTATTCCACAGAGTGGATTGAATATGAAGAAGTTATAGTGTCCAACTAGAAGAGGGAATGAATAATCATGAAATAAGAAACTATTGAAAAATGAGCCTTAATAGCACATCACTGAATTTCAGAGTTGCTGAAGAGATTGCCAGTTATTCAATTTCATCCCCGGATTTCTTAGATGAAGCAGTTGCAGAATGCTCCTGAAATTCAATGTCTATTCCCCAAACCCTATCTGTGCTCTTCAAGCTTCCTCCACCCCTTGCTCCCAGAAAACTGCCTTGAGACAAATTTCCCAAAGAAGTGAGAAACCATCCTGTGATCCTCAGACCTGGATCATCTCTATGAGCCTCCTCTTTCAGACCCTCATTCATTCATCCTCTGTCTGCTTATCTCTGGAACTTACATCACACCAACCCCTCTAGGTCCCTGCTTTCCCTCCTGCATATGTTCTTCCACTCTGCTGGCTCTTTCTCTCAGTTCATAAACATGTTGGAGATTCTCACACCTGTTAAAACATGCACACATACACACATTCACATTCATATCTGGACTTCCAAGTAAAATGACCTTCTGCTCTCATGTTTTCATGATTGATAAAATAAAAAGTTGATCACAGGATGGTAAACATCTGCAGATGGCAAACATTTGCAGAAATGGCACCAAAAACATGACGTTGAAGAACTCAATGTGTTACATACCTTAAACCTATACTACATTATCTGTAAATTGTATCTCACGAAAAACAATTAGAAAAAACCCCATGAAACTGAAGCTGCAGAACCGATGGACTCCTCTGGAAGGTGGGTGAAAGAAAGTGAAAGTTGCTCAGTCGTGTCTGACTCTTTGTGACCCCATAGACTATACAGTCCATGGAATTCTCCAGGCCAGAATACTGGAGTGGGTAGCCGTTCCCTTCTCCAGGGATCTTCCCAACCCAGGGATCGAACCCAGGTCCCCGCATTGCAGGCAAATTCTTTACCAGCTGAGCCACCAGGGAAGCCCAGTTACATTTGTAAGTGCTAGCAAAAAAAATGCTATTATCAAGACAAAGTAGAAATTGAGTAACTTGCTTGTAAATCAGATCTTTTGGTTTGTTTCACTTTAAGCGGGCCTCTCGGTCAATGTTAGAACGATCTGAGCAGCAGATCAGGGCGGCTTCGGGTTTGGAGGAACTACTGCAGATCACACACTTCGAGGACTGGAAGCTATGGAGATGCCGACTGAAGCTCAAAAGTCTCACCAGCACAGACTCTCGCTCAGCATCCCATCGGTCCACCAGGTTTGCGGCCACTTTCTTTGACATGGAGACACTCAAAGGTAGGTGTGTGCAGGCGGAGGCCGAGTCCTACTCTTTATCTGATAGCAACGAATGCGCCAGCTTCTACCGAAAGTCTGAGCAGGGCAGGCATGTGGCAAGGAGAAGAAAAGGGGGTCTTTGATTTCATAGCTTTGATTTAGTGGAGAATTCTGGTTTCCTGTGTTTACTCAGCAGAGAAATCGACCCAATATGATTTTGAGATCAAAATTCAATACCAAATAACACTTCACAATATAGAAATATAGTGAACTCAGAGTTATGAGGGCAAAACAAACCCAGAAAGACTGCTCTTAATAGAAAAAAAATCATTGAATTTACTTAAAAAATAAAACAACTTGGGCATTCATTAAATAAGGAGCATTCAATGGCCAGACATACATGGATGAAAACCAGTAGATTAGCTATAGCTTTTTATGTCTTCAAAATTCTGTGATTTTTTAAACTAAGAATGAAAAGCAGAATTTAGAAGCTGAGTTGGAATAATGCCTACTGGTATTACTAGGAGAATAATGGAGAGGAAAATTCTCTAGACAAAAGAATCCAGATTCTGGACTAGAAAATAACATGATTTGAAATAAAGAGAATGACTCTTCCCTAGTAAGCTTTGCAGGTTCTTTGTAAGAAAATCATTGTCTTGATGGACCATCCTGTAATGAAAGAATCACTTGCCAAATACAGTTGTGTGACCTCCAATTAGACGTTTAGCTTTTTTCTTTCCTTTTTAAAAAAATTTTTTGGCCATGACACACACCTTACTTCCGCAAGCAGGGATGGAACCCATGTCCCCTGGGTGGAAGTACAGAGTCCTAACCACTGGACAAACAGGAAAGTCTAGCATCTCACTTTTTGATGACATGTCACAAGAACACAAGAAACCACCGTAGCATTGATGAGCTAACATTTTAGATTTGATTAACATATGATTACCTAGTATTGGATTGTAGCTATTGCATAATAATTCAAATCGATGGCTCAGCCAAAATTATCCTTGTCTTTCTCTATAAAGTTATCTTTATTTTCTTCAGTTTGTAAAAGGACAATGTTGAATGGGCTGCTGTTGTTGGCTGTGGGGAAAGCTGTGCATAGGCAGGATAAATCCCTTGGCAGCACTGAGGCCCGGGTGTGAAGAGGATGCTTGATGCATATGTGTATGACTATGTCTGAAAGAGTTGAGATGGTTGGAACCATGGCCTAGAACCCAATTTAGCCAGAGGTCTGCAACTCTAGTTGTTTCTGTGTGGTGAACTAGCATGGACTTTGTGAAAGTAAAGGGATGAGACTTCATCTGAAGATTCAGAGCTTTAACCAGATTACCTACCTGAAGGCCTTAGGCAAGCCTGGAGATACTCTGAAGATGGAGATAGAGAAGCAATTACCATAAAACTAAGACAAGGTAATTTTAGAAAGTCGTTGATGTTGAAATGAACATTTTCTAAGGAGGAAACCATAACATTTAAAAAAATCTTTTAAAAATCATAAATAATACAGAATTTGCTAACTCTAAAATGTCTCTTATTACATGGCGGGGGGGGGGGGGGGGGGGGGATCATCGAAAGTTAATTACTAAGAAGTAGCAGGTGGTGCTAGTGGTAAAGAGCCTGCCTGCCAATGCAGGAGACATAAGAGATGCAGGTTTGATCCCTGGGTCAGGAAATCCCCTGGAGAAGGAAATGGCAACCCACTCCAGTATTCTTGCCTGGAGAATCCCATGGACCGAGGAGCCTGGCAGGCTACAGTCCATAGGGTTGCACAGTTGGACATGACTGAAGCGACTTAGCACACACAGAAGTAGCAAATAATGAAACTCATGTGGTATCCCAATGATGATTTCTTATATTTCATGTATTTCAGGGTAACTTCCCAGGAAGAGCAGCCCTGCTGGGCAGTAGGAAAGGAAGTAGAGATATGAAGCCTTTACTCAGTGACGGTGGTCATAGTTCCACACAGCGTTCTGACTTTCAAAACTTGGTTTTATAAAAAAGCAAATGGAAAGCAACATTTAAGTGGAATTTTAAACAAGAAAGAGTTTTTAAAGTTGATTACTTGTTTTTTCAGCGATTTATGATTAATAATAGTGATTTAAACCTAATTCGATAATTTATTTCTCATGTTTATAGCCTTCAGGCTCTGTATGTAAATATTCATAATCAAACATTTTAAATGGTTTGTTGGGCTAAAAGATTTTATTATGTGCCGGGGTCCAGCCTCGGCAGGATCCAGGGGGTACCCTCAGGATGAACGGCGTCGGCGAGAGAGAGAAGACACGTGAGACCAGCCTTGATAGGGCCAAGTCTGCGAGGGAGAGAGAGAGAAAGAGAGAGAGAGAGAGAGAGTGACCAGACGGGGGGTGCAGAGTCTGGCAGAGTCTGGCAATGCTTTATTTTTTACCATAGCTTTTATACCCTAAGTTAGTACATTTCTAAGGGGAAGATAGTTTAACATTACGTCAGCTTGTCCTTCACAAAACCAGGGTGTTTTCTGCATACTTCTTTGTTTATGAGGGTCTTGTACATTATCTTCTGGCCTTGGGGCCTATTAACATTTTATGCAGGTCAGGTGAATGTAAACCTATTTTCTGTTTCTATGGTGACCTTAACTGAAAGGTAGCAGTCTTATAGGGCAACAGTACAGAGTAGAAGTATAACCTTGTTAACACAAAAATTAATCCTTCTGCAGAAGTTGTCAGTTGCGTTTATCTAAGAAGTTTACCCCATACAGACTCTGCGGCTTCAGTGAGGCAGCTTTTGCCTAGCACTCCTGACTGACAATTAACAACCATCTCATTGTTACCACACTAGGGCTAAGTTCTTATTTCTCTAGATCTTTAACTATATTAACAATGGTTTTTATAACACAACCTTAGCACATTAAAGGCAAAAATACAGCAAGCAAAACACAGCAAACAAATCACAACCCAATAACCACCTATAGGATAATTTTCTTATGTTTTCTAATAGGACTCCTTTACCCCTTAAAAGAGCTCTCTATCTATTAGGGCTTTTATATAATCAGGTTCTTTATGCTATTTTATGATTAGGATATTATAAGCAATCATGCATATTAGTGCCAAGCGCATAGAATGCATTTGGCTAACAAACTACCAGCAAAGGAGTTTGAATTAAAACACTCCTTTCACCCTAAATAATCTCATAAAATACCACCACCTGGGAAACTTATTGATTAAAGTTCTAAATGGATTCTTATTTGGGAAGAGACTGGGGAAGGCCTTCCTGCCTGTGTCAGAGTCCATTGAGGCAGGCATCAGAAAGACAGATATCATCTTTAAGGTGAGAGCCAGGGGCAGCTTTTCGAAATCCCTGAAAACCTGATCTGCCTTGCCCGTCAGGTTTTCTCCCTTACGGCCTTGTTAGGGGTAGGGTCTCGTGAGCTGACTTTTTCGAAAACCCCTGAAAACCTGATTCGCCTTGCCCGTCAGGTTTTCTCCCTCACGGCCTTGTTAGGGGTAGGGTCTCGTGAGCTGACTTTTTCGAAAACCCCTGAAAACCTGATTCGCCTTGCCCATCAGGTTTTCTCCCCTATGGCCTTTTTAGGGTCAGGGTAGGGTCTCCGTGTGTCGGCTCCCGGCAATTATGGAAAAGGAAAGTTTAGGTAAACTGTGTAGCGTAGGCAGTGCTTTTCAGCCAACCAAACATACTTTGTGTTTTCAATGATCTAAGAAGCAACATATGAGGAAATTTGAGATTAAGGGGGGGGGGCAGAAAGGAGAAAAGCTGTGGGAAAGAGGTCTTAAGGGAATAATTTAGAGACTAGCATCAGATCTGCAACAATAATATTTTATCTATATCCTTCAGGTAGGAGTTTGCTCTATCCCTTCTAGTGGAAACACATTCATATATACAGGAATTCAGAATGTGGGCAGAGACCAATTAGAGTTTTGAACATAAGATAAAAACAGAGAAGAGTTTATCTATTGCTGTGTAACACATTACCCCAAAACTTCGTTGCTTCAGACAGCATGTTTTGATCTCCCAGTTTCTGTGGGTCAGCAGTGCAGACATGGGCTCGATTGGTGTCTCTCCTTCAGGGTCACTCCGGAGGCTTCAGTCAAGGTGTCAGCTTGGGCTATAGGCACCATCTCACAGGGTGAGATGTGCTTCCAAGTTTCCTGAGCGGTTGCTGGCAGGATTTAGCTCCAGACAGGCTGTTGGGCCGAGGATCCCACCTCCATTACAACCTGTTGGATAGAGACCACCCTCACTTGCCCGCCACGTGGGTCTTTCCAACATGGTGACTCGCTTCCTCTAAGGCTGCAGTTGAGAAGGCAAGAGAGGGTGCCAGCAAGAGAGTGTGACTGCTAGCGAGGTGGAGACCGGTATTTGTTAAGTTCACCATGGATGTGCCATCCCACCACTCTTGCTGTCTTTTCTTCATAAGAATTGGGGTACTAGGTCCAGCACACATGCAGAGGAGGGGATGACAGAAGGGTATGAACGCCAGGAGGTGGGCATGATTGCGGCTCAGATTAGAAGCTCCCAGCCACAGAGGGTTTTAGCTACCCCCACCCCCAGCCTATATAATCAACTCGACGATTCCATGACAAACTAAAAGAAAGTCTTTAAATCTTGCCAGTATCACAAATTTGAATCATTTCCCAGAAACAGCCACAGAAAGGCTATACAACATTATCAAAATCTAATTTAAAAAAATGAACTTTGAGAGAAACGCAAGTGTATTTTACAGGAATGTATGTACTTTTTTTTTTAATTCCCTGAGGCTTGTTTCTCGTTTCCCACAAATTCGTTAGAATGGCCAGAAAATTGTTCCTTTCATCAAAATGAATCAGCTTATTTCATCATATGATAGAAACGTCAGTATCGGGCGTTTGCAAATGAGAACACTCTGACTTGAGGAACACTTAAATTTTCATTCATATGTTTGCCATATATAGTTACTTAAGCAACCAACAGAAATGTATTTCCTAACGGTGCTAAAACCTACTCACCCCTGACTTAAACGAGAAGAAATGCTCTCCAGCTATGTCCTGTAAATTGCTTAAAAAATAATGCTTACATGTTATTGCTTTACATGCGTTAATTTACTTCCTTATTAGCCAGACTCTCCAGATGTACCCAATGTAGTTATATCCAGGACATGGTGTTTATTACTAGCAGAAAGTAGAATTAGTGGCTATGAAGGGATCATAAACATGGAAAGGAACACAGATTTGGGTAGTAATTTTTCTGCCAACAATTCTTGGTTAAAGCCAACCCAGATACCCATCTTGTGAAATCAACAAGCTTGATATATACAAGAATGATGGCGCTGAGCAAACCCTGGTACATGTAGGCAGGTCAGGGCCATTTGTTCTGCTGACCCAATGGACTGCCTCTCTGCAGTTATAGACGAGGAGTGGCAAAGAACACAGTGCAGCCCTCGAGAGACCTGCGTGGAGGTGGCCAGTGAGCTGGGGAGCAGCACGGACACCTTCTTCAAGCCTCCCTGTGTGAACGTGTTCCGGTGTGGCGGCTGCTGCAACGAAGAGAGCCTCGTCTGTGTCAATACCAGCACCTCGTATGTTTCCAAACAGGTAGGAGGACATGAGCCCTCTGTGGCCCTGACGCTGGTGGCATTGACAGCTACAGCTCAGCAGGTTGCCAAGCGCTGTCTCAGTGCCTTAGCTGCATCATCTTATTTAACCCTGAAACAAGCTCAAAGGGTAGCTTATCACCTTACGAGGAAACGGAGAGTCAGAGAGGGGCTCCAGATGCACCCGAGGTAGTTATATCTAGGACTGTCTCTCTGATGCTATGATGTCAAGGATCAGAAAATCATATGGAAGCCACTAGTGCAGACATTTCAAGGAACAAAGATAGCCACACTGACTTGTGTTATTAATTACATAACACATTGTTCAGATGGAGTGATTGAGAAGAGTTTAATGAAGGGAATGGGCAGGGTAGGGGAAGGAAGAAGGGCTGATGAAGTACCCAGAGCTGCTAGAAAGGGGGAGCTGTTCCCACCCTTAGACTGAAGAGGCCAGAGGGTGGAGTGGTTATGGGAACCCAGAGAGGAAGTGGGGAAGAGGGCTGCAGGACTGGCTGGGTGAGGGGCAGCCACTGCCCACCCTTATCCTGGCAGGGAGAGGGGGCAGGGTGGGGGAGGTAAGGAGGCTTGTAGATGTAGTCCGTGGAGGTCAGCATCCTTGGACACTGTCCAGTAGGGAAGGAAGAAAAGAGGATGGCATCTCCAAAGGGGCAGATGGAGAATATCTAGCACAGAAGACCTTTGGAAAGAATCCTCCAGTCCCCATGAAAGAAATAATTCTTCTCTCATCTTTTTTTTTTTTTCTCTCTTCATCTTATAAAACCTCTTTTGCTCAGTAGATAAGTTTTTCTTTGTATTGCTACCATATTGTTGTAAAATGTATATGGCATGCATGCGTGCTTAGTCACTCAGTCATGTCCAACTCTTTGCAACTCTATGGACTGTAGCCCACCAGGCTCCTCTGTCCATGGGATTCTCCAGGCAAGAATACTGAAGTGGGTTGCCATACTCTCCCCTCCTCCAGGGGATCTTCCCAACCCAGGGATCGAACCCACGTCTCTTACGTCTCCTGCATTGGCAGGTGGGTTCTTTACCACCAGTGCCACCTGGGAAACCCATATATGGTATAGTGGAGCAGTAATAACAAACTTAGGAAAGAAAACATACTAAAAAGCTGTAAGTCAAACTACATTCCTTTTGGTTCAATGTTGCAAATCTCTCACACATATTGATATATTTATTTAATTGTCACATTTGCCTCTACAGTCTAGTCTCATGATTGGGAAAAAAGGTACTGCAATAAAAATTATTATTCTGTAAGATATTATGGAAAAACTTGAACAAACTTTTTGGCCAACCCAATACATAACTTATCTTGTTCAGAAGGAAAGAATGGAATGCTGATTTGTTTTGGTACTAGGTTAACGTACCCTTACTTTCCCCCCCCCCCCCATACCTCTTAAAATAGCCCTTAAAGTTTAGAATTTCTTTTTCTAAATTCTTTTAGAGAATTTTGGAACTTGTAAAAATTCTGACCTCTACTGTTTGACAATCAGAGGGGGAAAAATGACATGACTATGGCTAAGCATCAACTGTCAGTAGAAACAAAGGTTGCGTAATGTAAGAGGCTTTAGTTCGTGACTGTGTTATACCCTAGAGTATACTGAAAAATTTCGCAAGATGAAGTTCATGCAAAATAAACACTCTTAAAAACACTCTTACTTAGACTTATGGAAGTACCATTACATATTGAAAGGTCAGGACAAACACAACTTTAATGGATTGTTTCCACTTAATAGATAATTGAATATTTTGACTGTTGTCCACAACAAATGAGTTTCCAAGAATATGCTTAAGTGTAAGTGTTCAGCAGTTTTTCTTTCCAAATATGCATATTTGAACATTGTAATAGTATTTTCCAAAAACCTTCTCATCCCAAAATTATGGGCTATTCAGGGAAATACCTCTTAGAAGCTAAGTGAATAAATGAAGACTCTATGTAGCAAGGACTATGTGGAATGGTAATTGAATGGACAGAACATTAAAATCAAGTTCAAATTCACCTGTACATCAGAGAACCACTCTAGAATTAAAGTAATTGATACTCTTGGCAAGTAAATTTTACTTGCTGAGATTCTATCTTGCAGGTCCTGGTCATAGCAGTTTTATTCCAAAAAGTAATAAGGCATATTCTTGAGAGTATGCCCTCTGGCTGTGGAGTAGACTGTCTGGGTTCAGATCCCCATCCTCCCAGTCAATAGTTATGTAGTCTTAGGCCAGTTATTTAACCTCTCTTTCCATCTGTTTCTTCACCTGTAGAGCTGGGGGGTAATAAAACCAACATATAATGTTGTTATAAGGGGTAAATGAATTAATATAAAGGTACTTACAACAGGGGCAGGCATATGGAAACATAGAAAAAATGATATTCATGTTACCTATAATTGTTTGGGCATGATGATCTTGTATCAGTTCGTTTTTACTCTGTAATGCTGAATAAACAACACCCTAAAACTTAGTGGCTTCAAACAGTAATGACATTCTCATTCATGTATCTGAGATTCAGTTACTTTAGAGTTTAGGCTCAGCGGGGCTTGATGCCAAGCTGCAGGCTGAGTCCAGGTCTGGTTCCCGTGTCTTTCATCCCTTAGACCAGCAAGACTGCCAGAGTGTGCTGTTGTCATGGCTAGAGCAAATGCATGAGACAGTGAGCCCCAGAAAGCACACAGAGTCCAAGTCTATGCTTGTGGCAAAGCAAGTCACATGGCCAAGTCCAAAGTCAAGGAACAGGAAACTATATTCCTTTGGTGGAGACGGCATGGGAAGGGACAAGTAAATCGTTTTGAACAGTTATCTCTTCACCATGGTTGCAAAGAAACTTCATAGCTGTAATTTCATTTAATCCTTACAATTTACACTCAGACTTAAAGCAGGAACAGGGAACATTTTACAAGCTAACTATTTTAGAAGGGTTCTAGGGACACCAAGAAGTTACGAGATTTGACCAAACTTAAATTCTTGATAAAGTGATGTAAAGGCCCTGGTCTTCTGATTTGCAGCCCAGCATTCTTTCTATCACACCAGCCCTCAACCTTATTAGTTCTATCTTAATGGACAACTTTGCTAAAGTCACAACTGTAAGGGACAAAGGCAAAAATGCAGACTATAGACATGATTATTTTTTTGTAAAACAAACAAATATATGTGTTATAGTTCTCTTTCTCTACTCTAGCTCTTTGAGATATCAGTGCCTTTGACATCAGTGCCTGAATTAGTGCCTGTTAAAGTTGCCAACCATACAGGCTGTAAGTGCTTCCCGACAGCTCCCCGCCATCCATTCTCAATTATTAGAAGATCCATCCAGATCCCAGAAGAAGATCGGTAAGCCCTTCTTACACTTGTTACACTTGTTAAGCCTTTCTTACACTATGCTTGTTCTTGCCTTGCTGAAGCTGTGTGTGGCGAATCCGTCATTAATTACAGAGTCTCTCTTGCTTCAAGCTCTTTGTCTTTTAGGTTCTAACCCATATCTGTGGGTAATGAGTGTTTGGCAAGTGTATTTTTTACTAGGTGTTACTTGTATATTGCAGGATGTCAAAAAGCTCAGTGGCTGTGAACTCAGCATGTCAACTTGTGGGCACCTTTGTTCTCAATACACATAGTTTGATGCAGTTGTAAAACTCAACTCCAGCTTCAAATTTGGCATCTGTCCGCTCATTCCAGAACAAGCATTAGATAAAACTCATTTCAGGCTGTTTATATATTTAAGTCCCAAAGTTAGGAGGGGAAAAAGGCTCCTGGCATCATTGGAGAGTGGCAAAGCTATCTGCATCTGATTTGGGCATTTTTTTAACCCCTCCTCTTAAGTTTACCAAATGGGAAATTGTATTTTAAATGAAAATGACTTAAACTTAATTTGACTAGACATTTTCTTGTGAGGATTTTGTGATTCTTTCTGAGACAAATTATGACACCCTAAAGTGTTCTGAAATCAAAGGTCAGAATCACTGATTTGGGGAAAAATAATTTAATACAGAGAATCAAAGGGCAAATTGCAACCATTGAATAAAAATATAAAGTAAGTAAGTTGGAGACTTTGATCTTGCAGAACTAAAGGAGGAAACTGTGTGAGTGGCTAGTAAAGGAGTGAGCCTTAAGCCAAGCAGACCCCTCTGCCTTTCTCAAGTAGAAGAGAAAGCTCATGGAAAAGGAACATTTACAAAATGTTCCTGCTGTCCTGGCCAGCATTCTTATCTCCATTTTACAGACAATAATGTTTAGGAGCTGTGTTAGAACACTATTTACTTTCGGTAAATAAGCTTTGTTGACAGCTAATTTGCATAGTTTTTAACACCAATCCTCTTAAAAAGATTATAACTTTCCAAAATTACAGTTTCATTTCCAAAGGTTTCCACAGAGAATATTTGTAATTACAGAATTACTATCTAATAACATGTTCTTCATAAATATGAATCAAGCTCCTGAAAATCTTCACTGTTCTCTACTCAGAAATGTATTCAACATTTAAAAAAAAAATGTTCCAAAGGTATAATTACCTTTGAAAGCTTTAAAATATGATTTATTGTCTTCTTTTCCTAGCTGCTCCCATTCCAAGAAGCTCTGTCCTATTGACATGCTCTGGGATAGCAACAAATGTAAATGTGTTTTACAGGAGGAGAATCCACTGGCAGGAATGGAAGGTAATGATTGCAGTGGTGAAATAATAACAGTAATAACAATAACAACTAGTATTTATTGACATGATTTAAAGCAATTGTGTAATCTTTTTATATATATCAATTAATTTACTCCTCCCAACAATCCTATAATGTATGATTAATGCCTCTTTTCCTCTTTTCTTTTTACAATTACAAAATGGACACAACCAGGATGTTTAGTAATTTTTCTCAAGGTCACACAGCTAAGAGTGATAGAAGCAGTGAGATTCCAGAGCCTTTTGGTATAATTATATAGTAAGTCCACCAATGCATCATTCTGCTTTTTAATCTTAAAGCCCCAAATGATTAGAGTATCTCAAAGCAATGAATTTAAAAAGGGATGATAACCTTTAATGAAAGCCACTTCAGAAGTAAACACGAGTCAACCACATTTTACTAACTTTTTGTATAAAAACCTCACAGGAACCTAAGGTAATTTTGCACTTGGTTTCTTTCAACTGTGTCTTGTGAAAACATGCCAGTAATTTGAGAAAATGGTGAATAAGAGATGACTTCTTCTGACACACGGGCAAAGTAAAAGCAAAACATGGCTCTTGGACTCAGGGGAGTTGGGAAGCAGATGAGCTAGGCTCTCATCATCACACGTAACTCTTAACACTCTGATTTTTGATCATGAACATCTGTCTGAAAAAAAATGCACTTATTATTGATTTCCAAGGTAACTTGACATGATTTCACTGTAAAGATCGCAAGGACTCATGTGTTTTGAACCTTGCTTGTTTTTCCAACTGTGATCTACAAGCAAGATTAGTAAGGAGTAAACTGTAAGGAAATCTGTCCCAGAAACTGTAAATAACAAGCTAACTTTATGCTTCTGTCTCTCAGCTTCCAAATGTTTTCATGAAAGCTCAGCCCAGGGTTTCATAGAACCTTAAAGTTCATGTAGTTTAAATGACCATGCATATCTTTTTGAAAATTGAAGTATAGTTGATTTACAATGCTTCAGGCATACAGCAAAATGCTTCAGTCATACACACACACACATATCCATATATATTATTTTTCAAATTCTTTTCTGTTGTTACAAGATATTGAATATACTTCCCTGTGTTATACAGCAGGTCCTAGTGTTTTATCTGTTTTCTGTATAGTAGTGTGTAAATGTTAATCCCAAAGAAGGTGAACGTGAAAGTGAAGTTGCTCAGTTGTGTCCGACTCTTTGAGACCCCATGGACTGTAGCCTACCAGGCTCCTCCATCCATGGAATTTTCCAAGCAAGAGTACTGGAGTGGGTTGCCATTTCCTTCTCCAGGGGATCTTCCCAACCCAGCAATCGAACCCGGGTCTCCCACATTGCAGGCAGATGTTTTACCATCTGAGCCACCAGGGAAGCCCTTGTTAATCCCAAACTCCCAATTTATCCTCTCCTCCCTTTCCCTTTGGTAACTGTCTTCTGTATCTGTGAGTCTATTTCTGTTTTGTAAATAAGTTCATTTGTATCATTTTTTTAAGATTCCACATATAAGTGATATCATATATTTGTCTTTGTCTGACTTACTTCACTTAGTATGATAATCTCTAGGTCTATCCATGTTGCTGCAAATGGTATTATTTCATTCCTTTTTATGGCTGAGTAGTATTCCATTATGTATATGTACACCATCTTTTATCCATTCACCTATTGGTGGACATTTAGATTGCTTCCATTTCTTGGCTATTGTAAACAGTGCTAACATTGGGGCGCATGTATCTTTTCAAATTATAGCTTTCACCATTTGCAGATAAGTGTCCAGGAGTGGAATTGCTGGGTTATCTGGTAACTCCATAAATGCCCATGTTGATTTTGAATGCCATGTACATCCTTCCCACCAAGTCTTCAGTTGTCCTCTGCTAGAATATACATCAGTCATGAGGAAACTTGCCAAACCCACTGAGGCAGCCCAGTTACACTGGGCACACTCTTGTTGCTAGTAAACTATATGGAACCTGAATATCTTTCTCTCTTTCTCTCTAGGACAGTGCTATCCAATGGAGTTACAGTGAGAGTTACATATATAACTTATATTTTATAGCACTCTCATTAAAAAGGTCAAAATAAGAAGATAAAATTATTTCTAATGTGTTTTAATCTAAAATATTTTTTAAAAACCACTCATTTCAGTGTGTAAACAATATAAAATTCAACAATGATATGTATCTTCATTCTTGTGCTAAGTCCTTGAAATCGAGTGTGTATTTTACACTTACAACACATCTCAATTCAGACTTGCCATTTCATGCTCATTCTGGCCTGGAGCTATCATACTGGACATCCCAGCTCTAGAGCATCAACTCGTTAGTTCAGGTTTACCCTCTAGAACCATGCCATACTGATCTAGTTCTTTCTCCATGTGACCCATTTTTTAAACTGTTAGAAAGTTATTGTGTGGAATCTAAAAAGTGGTACAAATGAATTTATTTACAAAACAGAAATAGAGTCACAGGTATAGAAAACAAACTTATGGGCACCAAGGGGGAAAGGTTCAGTTCAGTTCAGTTGCTCAGTCGTGTCTGACTCTTTGCGACCCCACGGACTGCAGTACGCCAGGCTTCAGGTTGGGAGTAACAGATACACAGTGAAAGTGAAAAGTGAGTGTTAGTTGCTCAGTAGAGTCCAACTCTTTGTGACCCAGTGGACTGTAGCCCACCAGGCTCCTCTGTCCATGGGATTTTCCAGGCAAGAATACTGGAGTGGGTTGCCATTCCCTTCTCCAGGGGATCTTCCCAACCCAGGGATCAAACCTGGGTCTCCTGCATTGCAGGCAGATTCTTTACCATCTGAGCCACCAAGGAAGTCCCAGATAAACATTACTATACATAAAAGAGATACACAACAAGGACCTACCGTTTAGCACGGGGAACTCTATTCAATACTCTGTAATGACTTATATGGGAAAAGAATTTTTAAAAGAGTGGATATATGTATAACCAATTCACTTTGCTGTACTTCTAAAACTAACACAATATTGTAGATCATCTATATTCCAATAAAAATAGGTTTCACAAAGGAAGTTATTGTGGAAAACTGTATACATAGAACTTAAGGTGGTTCTAGTTAAGGTTTCCCTGCACACAGCTCCTGGGAGGGAGATAGGTATTCAGGAGTTTACTTGCAGGAATGCATTCAAAGGTGAAGGGGCAGGGGCAGAAGTTGAACTGTATGGCAGTTGCTGAGAGGTGTTAGCCAAGCCTGTGGGGGGATGTCTCAATTGAGACAGAAGGGCTGGGTCCTATGGATTGGTCACTGGATATGGGCTTCCTCTAGAGGGGATTCTGCTGAAGGTAATTCCTGCAGAGGGACTTAGCTGGTATACATGTATTTTGAGAGTAGGGAAAGTAATGGAGAAAGAGAGGCATGCTCTGAGCAGGGGAAAAATGAATGCTCAGAGCTGGAAGGGAGAGAACCCAGCACATCAGGGTGCTGGAAGACGTTCAGCGTGGTGAGGACATAGAGGCAGGGGGCGGGGTAGATATGAGAGAGGAAGCCAGGGAGCTTCATGGAAGACCTTGTGAACCGTGTTCCAGAGCTTGGATGTGATGTTAAACACAAAACAAAACCACTCAACGAGTTCAAGTGGACAGTGACAGCACCAGTTAGGATTTCAACAAAATCAACCCAGGGACAGTGTACAAGAGAAGAGACTGGCTTGGGGCAGGCAATGATGAAGGGAACCTCTTGGGAAGTCGTGGCAATGATGGAAGTGAGAGGCATGAGGTAGCCTAGATCACAATCATTTCTAATTTTCATCTCCCACAATGCAGTTGACATGGGCCAAGTTCATGGTCACTTCTCAAGTGGCCTCATCAAACTCATGACATGTACTGAGCTTCAGTTCAGTTCAGTTCAGTCACTCAGTCGTGTCCAACTCTTTGCGACCCCATGAATCGCAGCACACCAGGCCTCCCTGTCCATCACAAACTCCCGGAGTTTACTCAAACACATGTCCATCGAGTCGGTGATGCCATCTAGCCATCTCATCCTCTGTCATCCCCTTCTCCTCCTGCCCCCAATCCCTCCCAGCATCAGGGTCTTTTCCAATGAGTCAACTCTTTGCATGAGGTGGCCAAAGTATTGGAGTTTCAGCTTCAGCATCAGTCCTTCCAATGAACACCCAGGACTGATCTGCCTTAGGATGGACTGGTTGGATCTCCTTGCAGTCCAAGGGACTCTCAAGAGTCTTCTCCAACACCACAGTTCAAAAGCATCAATTCTTCGGCGCTCAGCTTTCTCTACAGTCCAACTCTCACATCCATACATGACCACTGGAAAAACCATAGCCTTGACTAGACGGACTTTTGTTGGCAAAGTAATGTCTCTGCTTTTTAATATGCTATCTAGGTTGGTCATAACTTTCCTTCCAAGGAGTAAGTGTCTTTTAATTTCATGGCTGAAATCACCATCTGCAATGATTTTGGAGCCCCCCAAAATAAAGTCTGACACTGTTTCCACTGTTTCCCCATCTATTTCCCATGAAGTGATGGGACCAGATGCCATGATCTTAGTTTTCTGAATGTTGAGCTTTTATTTTTTTTTTAATTTTTTTATTAGTTGGAGGCTAATTACTTTACAATATTGTAGTGGTTTTTGTCATACATTGACAAGAATCAGCCATGGTTTTACATGTATTCCCCATCCCGATCCCCCCTCCCACCTCCCTCTCTGCCCGATCCCTCTGGGTCTTCCCAGTGCACCAGGTCCGAGCACTTGTCTCATGCATCCAACCTGGGCTGGTGATCTGTTTCACCCTAGATAGGACATGGAAGCAACCTAGATGCCCATCAGCAGATGAATGAATAATGGAAGCTGTGGTACATATACACCATGGAATATTACTCAGCCATTAAAAAGAATTCATTTGAATCAGTTCTAATGAGATGGATGAAACTGGAGCCCATTATACAGAGTGAAGTAAGCCAGAAAGATAAAGACCATTACAGTATACTAACACATATATATGGAATTTAGAAAGATGGTAATGATAACCCTATATGCAAAACAGAAAAAGAGACACAGATGTATAGAACAGAGTTTTGGACTCTGTGGGAGAAGGCGAGGGTGGGCTGTTTCAAGAGAACAGCATTGAATGTTGAGCTTTAAGACAACTTTTTCACTACTGTTCACTAAATACTCCCCCCCCCCATACATGTGGCTATTAAGCCAACTGCCTTTCTAAAATGACTTCTCTTCCCTGAAAGAGGACATGCGAATTAGTGAATTGAAGTCCAATTTCATCTTGTTAGATTTAGGCCATTGCACTAAACTGTTTCCAAAAACAAAAACAGAAAACTAACAGTACCCAAAAAAGAAAAAAAGGGGGAGTCCTGATTCTGGATTTTAACTCCTCCAGACACCCACAAATTCAAGAATTTACTTGGGAAAATTCTATCAGTTTATTGATCAAAATGATAAATGGAACAAGGCTGAGGACCTAACACATTGGTATCCCATCACCAACTTCCCTAAGATTGAAATTGAAAGACAGTACTTCTGAGTATTGCCCTTAGCTAGTTACTGCTTCAGTCAGTTCTCCTATATCCTTTCTCTGTTTTAACTTGTCTGTAAGGATTGAGGTTGGCCATGGCCAACTACATTGCTGAAGTTCAGCAAATACCTGGTAGATTGTTTCCCTAAATCACCTCTCCAAGAATGGAGATGGGCTGTCCTGAAGTGTTCTAAGAGAATCTCTACTGCCACCTAGTGATCCATGCAAATCTTTTAAGAGCTTCTATCTAGCCTTGTTCTAAAGTGACACATACTTCAGTGGAATATGCTTTACAAAGCTTACCTTTTTCCTTTTCATACAATCAGAAGAGCGTATCCCCAGATCTGGCCTTTCAACACCCATTCCACATGAACCCTCAAAGATCATCAACCACAGAGCAGTTAGGGTTAGGGACGACACAAGATTTTGAAATATCATTAATGGCCAGATGAAATTAAAAGACGCTTGCTCCTTGAAAGGAAAGCTATGAAAAACCTAGACAGCATATTAAAAAGCAGAGACATCACTTTGCTGACAAAGGTCCATATAGTCAAAGCTATGGTTTTTCCAGGAGTCATGTACAGATGTGAGAGTTGGACCATAAAGAAGGCTGAGCGCCAAAGAATTGATGCTTTCGAATTGTGGTGCTAGAAAAGACTCTTGAGAGTCCCTTGGACTGCAAGATCAAACCAGTCAATCCTAAAGGAAATCAACCCTGAATATTCACTGGAAGGACTGATGCTGAAGCTGAAGCTCCAATCCTTTGGCCACCTGATGTGAAGAGCCAACTCATTGGAAAAGACCCTGATGCTAGGAAAGATTGAGGGCAGGAGGAGAAGGGGGTGACAGAGGATGAGGTGGTTGGATGGCATCACTGACTCGATGGACATGAATATGAACCAACTCCGGGAGAGAGTAAAGGACACAACAGCCTGGTGTGCTGTAGTTCATGGAGTTGCAAAGAGTCAGATGACTCAGCAACTGAACAACAGCAATGACCAGATATTGGCAAAGTGGGAGAGAAGGTTTGGGGAAGAAACTAAACAACTTTCCTCCAAGCCTTTCAAGAATACTAATGTGATTTTCAAATTCTTCTAAAGCTTCTGTCTCTTCCAATGAATTTCAACTTGATCAGAATTGGAGGTGGAATACTAATTATCCAACTATTTTGTACATTTTCTAGAAATATCTGTTAGCTAAGTGTGTCAAAAACTTCTGAGCCAACTGTATCTTCCAACAGATGTCTGTGGAATCAAAGTACATTTTCATGTTATACTTTTTATACTAGAGTTATGACCTGCAGTGAGGAAATACACCTACCCATAGCCTGTGTATTTCTACAATGTCCTAGTATTTCTGTTCTCTCCTTTTATTCTTCACCTAAAACTGGGAAGGAGTAGACTCATAGTCCTTAGACATCCTGTATTTTATGACTAATACTTGGTTTTGTAAGGTTGCTTCAACTAGTCACAACCCAGTTGTGACATCTTAAAAAAATCTTTAAAAATCTTAATCTTAAAACATCTTAAAAAATCTTACCAAAATATTCAGCTTACAACATTTTTATAAAAAACTAAAGAGAACATGTGATGTGTTAGTATTGTGAAATCAGAGGTGAATCTCCTTCATTCTGTGAAAATATTAAGGGCAAAAATCTACAAAAAAGGACATTGGGTGAATCCAAGCTACATTACAATGATGAAATGAATACAACCAACTTTGGTGATCCCATTCTCCATGCTACAGCTATTTGACCAACACTTTCCTGTTTTGGTTTAGATCACACTCACCTCCAGGAACTGGCTCTCTGTGGTCAGCACATGAAGTTTGATGAAGATCGTTGCGAGTGTGTCTGTAAAACGCCATGTCCCAGAGATCTCATCCAGCACCCAGAGAACTGCAGCTGCATTGAGTGCAGAGAGAGTCTGGAGAGCTGCTGCCAGAAGCACAAGATATTTCACCCAGACACCTGCAGGTGAGTGGCTTTTCACTCTTGCCTATATTTGACCCATTGACATTTAATGTAAATACTACTTAGATTCGGTGAGATTCCTTATTAAGCCAGTTTTATTCTTCAGTGCCAAGCCCCCCTTTTGATAATAAAACAGAGGTTTGGCAACTAAGTAAGTATATAGAGTGATGATTAATTGTGAAATCAAGAAAATTCTGTCTGCTGTAGCTGGCTTATGGATCTTCAGCAAAAATTAAAGTTGACGACATATACACAAGTATTTCAGATCAGCTCACTCTTTAGCTCAGTCCCTCTCTTAATACAGCTCGACATACGTTTATGTTTTCCTTTGAGGAAGGAGATGCCATTGGATTTATATAACAAGAAATGTACTGATGAATAGAATGCTTAGAAGTTAGCAGTTGTGCTTTAATAACCATGTGGGATAACCAGCCAGGATTTTATATTGACATCCTAAACATGAATCTGGAAAATTTACTCTGAAAATGTAATCAAATCAGAACAGAGTTTTTCCTTAGAATTTAGTCCTTGATTCTGAATTCTCATGTTTATCTTCTTTTGTAACAGCTGTGAGGACAGATGCCCCTTTCACCCCAGAACCTGTGCAAATGGAAAACCGGCATGTCCAAAGCATTGCCGCTTTCCAAAGGAGAAAAGGGCCACCCATGGGCTCCACGATCGAGAAAATCCTTGAGTTAGCCCTGATCCCCAGTTCCCCATCCATGTCATTTAAACAGCATGCTGCTTTGCCAAGGTGCTGTCACTATTCCAGGTGTTAGGAAAAAAACAAATCCGTTTTACATAGTACCATGGTGAATCCCGACCAACCTTCCATTAAACAACAGCTGAGGATTCCCTGGCTCCCTGCCAGATGTCTCCTAACAGAAGATGCTCTGCACACCAGGGAATGGAGAGGAAGAAATCTCCCTCACCCTCTCCCCTTTTTTTGGTGAGTGAAAAAGGTTTGATCATCATGGAGTGACAGGTACCATGTGATTAATTACTCAGAGCAGATGAGGCAATTTGCATAGTCTTTGAGTCCTTTGCTAATTGCAACTCTCTTGTGAACTATTTTGATTCTTTCTTATGCAGATCTTGATGTGTATGATCAGCACTGATTATCTGATTACTGTCCAGCTTGTAGTTTTGAGTTTACCAAACTACTGTCTGTTGTTTCATATTTAAGTGTATTTAAAGAAAATAAACACATTTATTCAAGCCAGAGAATTTTGTGTGTTAATTAATATGCTGTAAATTTACTGCTATAAATTTTATGCTAAAGAAAAAATCTTTTAAAGAGAGAAAGGAATTCAGAAGTGGGAGATGTGGGAGAGACATGAACACACTAAAACTAGATTCCAGTTTTCAGAAACCAAAGGAATAGCTCTCAGAAGGTTTAAGATTCTAAACGAGGTTGGTTGAATAAATGTGACTCAAAAATCAGCTGAACTTCAGCCTTTCCTTTGAGATTCAGATTACCTTGACTTGACCTCCAGTTGAACTTGACTTGAAGGAGGAGAGCCCACTGATGTCCCTGACATCTTTGGGGGTGTATATTTCTTCCAGCCACCTCCAGCTCCACGTTTCCACATTTACTCAACTCTCAGTCTTATTCATATTTCAATTCTCATAGCCATATGATTCTTCTCTCTGTTCCACAGCTACCCAGGAAGGAAGCACAAGCCTTTTTCCTATGCTTTTTTTGCCCAAATATACTCCCACAAATAACTTGTTGATGGCACAGACTTTACTGAAAAATTTGGTGTAACAGAGGGAATTTAGCAGCTTTAGCAGAACTAAGCTTTTTAGCCAAAGAACTTAACTGAGGTTCTCCCAAGGTTCTTGCATAGGTTGGTAGGTAGATGCACACACACACACACACACAATCTGTTACAACATTTATTGCACACTTTCATAAGTAGTTGTGTTCATATTATCTCCCCACTACCCGGTGACCTCCTTACAATTGGAAATTGTGTCCTGATCAAATTGTGTAAGCCAAGTTTCTCAGGGTGGAGCAGTACAATAATAAGGAAATAGAGCACAATAAACAAGTATAGCAAAAAATCCTTTTATTTCTCCTGGAGCCGAATGATAGAATTGTTGGATCCTGGTTTAAATGCCTACCCTTCCTCTCTCAGGGCTCCTAAGCAGTTCCTGGATTCTCCCATCCATGGGCTCATCATTTACTGGTGTTGGTTCAATCACACCTCTCCTGTCACTGTTCCTCTTGTCCACATTTTATGACCTTTATGTCAATGGGCCTTCTTTCTTCTAGGTGTACTATTTGATTCTCAGGCTTCTGACAGGATTCACAGGTAACTTGGTTTCTTAACTATATTAGGATTCAATTTCTTGCTTTGGCCCTTCATCCAGGTTCTACAACGCTCTCTGCAGTAGTACTCCCTTAAATTCCCTTGAGAGCTGGGGCAGCAGATGGTCCAGGGACCCTGCACGATTAAAGGAGTCATTTTGCTCATCTTCACTGGAGAAAAAGAGAGGGAGAAGCTCAGGGAAGAAAAGATCTGAACTGAAGGACAGGCTCTGCCAATTAATTGCATTATGAGGCCAAGCAACCTCATGGCACCTGTTTCCTCTTGGGCTAAACAGGCAGATAATCTCATCTACCTGTATCTGAGAGTTGTTAATTCACTCCATAAATGAAAAAAATTTGAAAAATATAATGACCTTGACCCATTAAAGGGATTATTTCCCAAAAGAGAAACATGACTGTGAGCAAAATTCTTGGCTTATACGGGATTCCTGGATCTACCCCAAATCAACTCAAACCACACTTTGGTTAGTGGCTCTGGCTCCCTAATTGCCATTTAGATGGAGATATTATAGGGAATTCTGGACAAAACTATGGGAGATCTGGCTTTCTACTTCCCAAACCCATCCCCGCTGCCTTTTCCCCAACTCTCCACAATAACCACCAAGAGACTTTCACTTGGATCTCTGAGACTGGGTCTGGGCTGGGGTGGAGCTGGTCCTTAGGGCAGAGGTGGGGGAACTGGCCTTTTGCCTTATTAGAGCGCACTGGTCATTGTACAAGAATATTTGTCATACTAATAGCTTTGGAATGTGAGCTGCAATTTTTCAACTTGTAAAATTGTGTTGCAAAATAAAAATATGTGAGAAAGCCCAGAGAGCTTAAAGCAAACATAGTAAATGCCAGCGATGCACGATGCCCCTGATCATCTGAGCCACAGGGCCAGAAAATGCATTAATAGGACAGCACAGATCATAAATCTGTGACTACAGCAGTGTGGTGGGAGGCCCTTTGGAGATGGAAACAGATTAGACAGCATAATGTTCAAAGCTGGATGAGACTAAAATACTGCCTGAGATACTTGATAAAGGAGATGGCACAAACAATCCATTTTAAAGGCATTTAAGGAAAGGGTTGGATGAAAATTGTGAGCTTAATGGATTTGGTCAATTGCTCAACAAGAGGTGGACTTTGTTTCATTTACTCCTAATGTTTCATGTTACTTTACATTACTTTACCCAACAAAGGTCCATCTAGTCAAGGCTATGGTTTTTCCAGTAGTCATGAATGGACGTGAGAGTTGGACTATAAAGAAAACTGAGCGCCAAAGAATTGATGCTTTTGAACTGTGGTGTTGGAGAAGACTCTTGAGAGTCCCTTGGACTGCAAGGAGATCCAACCAATCCATCCTAAAGGAAATCAGTCTTGAATATTCATTGGAAGGACTGATGCTGAAGCTGAACTTTGAAGATGAACCAATACTTTGGCCACCTGATGTGAAGAACCGACTCATTGAAAAAGACCTTGATGCTGGGAAAGATTGAAAACAGGAGGAAAATGGGATGACAGAGGATGAGATGGTTGGATGGCATCACCAATGCAATGGACATGAGTTTGAGTAAACTCTAGGAGTTGGTGATGGACAGGGAAGTCTGGCGTGTTGCAGTCCATGGGGTCACAAAGAGTTGGACATGACTGAGCAACTGAACTGAACTGAATGTTTCATGTCAGAACAATGTCTTGCATATAGTAGGTCCCTAATAATTATTTAGTTACTAGTGAAGTATTGGATGGATTCTGTGACCAGTGAATGGAAACTCATCTACCACTGGAATGGCCAATATGAACTCTAATTCTCCAGGGCTCTCTCCAGGGGGTTTTCATGATTCAGTATCTTACCTGAGCTTCTTCATAGCATAGCCATCAACTTTCAAGAGAGCTTCCAACAGGACATGCCCCAAAGTGTACGCACTTATTGAGCTTCTGCTATATCTCATTTACTGATGTCCCATTGGCCAAGCGAGCCACATGGCCAAGCATAGAGTTGATGTGGGAGGAGATTAGACAAGGGTGCAAATATAGGAAAATGGTTCGCTGAAGGCTACCATGTAACAGTCTCCCACAGGGTTGGTTCTTGTCTCTAGCCACACAGAGAGACCTGTTAGTCTCCACTGTTCTACAAGAGCTGAACTCTCCTCAGTGTCTTCCGGTTTCCACATACAGAGCCTAGGACCTGTGTTGTCTCTGTTCTAATCACTGTTCTGCATTTTGATTCTGTTTCTGATACATGGAAATCTTGAGGATCTTCTTTTACCCATAGCTATAATGTGAATTCTCTCATTTATGTCTCTTAGTTTTCTTTCTGAAGCACAGTGAGAAGAGAGGAGTCTCAAAATATTAATTGAAAATGTCATCTTGGCTGTCAATCTGGCTCGACATCAAGTCCTTTTCCCTTAGTAAGATCCTCTATCAGTCTGTTCTAGCCTTCCCTGGAAATACCTTTCTCCTATATGAACCCTTCTCCTTCTCTTGCCCTGTGGAGTTATACAACAGCATTCACTGGCCAGCCAGTGCCTGTCTCTGTACCTTGGTCACGTTCTACTTGGAATAATCTTGCTCCCAGCAGTTGCATGAGCACTTTTTACTTCCACTGGCAGCCAGAAATACTCTGAACTCCCAGTATTTTTCTTGTATTTCTTTTGTGGTATTTATCACCTCCCACCTTTTATCATAGATATTTACATATTCCTTAACTCTGTTTTGGTTTCTTGGGGATAAAGCGCGTGTCAATTTGTCCTTGCCTTGTGCCTTGTACATAGATAGTGGATTCTCAATACAGATGCGTTGCCTTCCCATTCCAAAATTGTCCAAGAGCTCATTTACATATGAATTTGCAAAGGATTGAATTTCAAGGGAAGATGATATCTACTTTTATTTTATACCTTCTATACTTATAGGTCATTTTATACTACCACTAGCACTGATTGTTCTCACATTCTATTATGTGCAATCAGAAGCCACTGCATGAAAGTATTTCAGTCTAATTTATTGGTTTATATGAAAATTCTCTAAAGGCATACCCTGATGCCATACGTTTAGGCAGAACACTATAATTAGAATTATTCCAAGATTTACAGCTTCTTCATCCTGCTGCTACAACTTTTCTTGACTTTTAGAAAATAGCCTTTAAAAAAAAAGAAAAGAAAATAGCCTTTAATGGTGACCTTTGCTTAAGGTTTAACTGACTAAAAATGGAGTCTCAACCCATGTGAGATGGTGAAGCATGTACAGAATCATGATTTATTTGCCTTTTAATGCTAAGTGCCTAGATAAGAGATGAACATGATGTTCAATGTTTTCAGACTTTGTTGGAACTGTAAACTTCATTGGCACAGCCTGCAGGTTTCTCAACCCCCTCCACCACAGAGACTTGGAAACAGCATGGCTGTATTAATATCTATTTATAAAGGTCAGCCTATTCTACAGTATTTAAAATACAAAGAAACTTTTAAGAAAAGTGGATTGCTTTTTACCATTGATGAAAATTATATAAAAGCTGAAAAAGACAAAAAGTTTTAAAAACACACTATGTTTAATATTCCTTGTATTCCCCACAAAACCTTTGACAGAGTAGGCACTCGGTAAATGTTTGATGATAAAGATAGAAAATATTTATTCTCCTTTGAAAATAACTCAAGTTTTTTGAAGGAGTATTGATTGGCATCAGGATCTTAGAAGACTCACAGTAGAATTGCCATCACTTTGCCAACAAAGGTCTGTCTAGTCAAAGCTATGGTTTTTCCAGTAGTCATGTATGGATGTGAGAGTTGGACCATAAAGAAGGCTGAGTGCTGAAGAATTGATGCTTTTGAATTGTGGTGCTGGAGAAGACTCTTGAGAATCCCTTGGACTGCAAGGAGATCAAACTAGTCAATCCTAAAGGAAATCAATTCTAAAGGAAATCAACCCTGAATATTCATTGGAAGGACTGATGCTGAAGCTCCAATACTTTGGCCACCTGATGCGAAGAGCCGACTCACTGGAAAAGACCCTGATGCTGGGAAAGACTGAAGGCAAAAGAAGAGGGAGGCAGAGGATGAGATGGTTAGATAGCATTACCAACTCAATGGACATGAATTTGAGCAAACTCCAGGAGACAGAGGACAGGGAAGCCTACTGTGCTGCAGTCCATGGGGGTCTCAAAGAGTCAGACACAACTTAGCGATTGAACAACATTGTAATAAGAACTATAGCAGTGGCAAGCCAGGAGATCAACAAATGAGGATTAACCTTCACTTATATGTTCCAGGATTTCTATCCAATAGTTATTGTCTTGATTGTTGTTGTTTAGTTGCTAAGTCATGTCCGACTCTTTTGCGACCCCATGGACTGTAGCCCGCCAGGCTCCTCTGTCCATGGGATTTCCCAGGCAAGAATCCTGGAGTGGGTTGCCATTTCCTTCTCCAGGGGATCTTCCCAACCCAGGGATAGAACCCATGTCTCCTGCACTGGCAGGCGGATTCTTTACCACTGAGCAACCAGGGAAGCCTATTTTCTCACTACCTATTGCAAACATGAAAAAGACGACCAAAACAATGCTGTAGCACCTGGTACTGTTGGTCTTATCTGGGAAACCAACTGCAAATTATTAAGCTTGCAGAAGTATCCTTGGGTCTTCCATAACTTTTATTCTCTGATGCTTCAATATAAACACAGAGCAGAATATCTATTCTCACTTGAGCCTTATTCATTAAAGTTAAATCATTAATACATTTCAAAGTCTACACCCAAAGTGCTCTATGAATTATATCAGTTCCCTGTACTTTTTTAAGGTACACCCCTTGGAATTTTTTCAATACATTCAGTCAGTCAGTTCAGTTGCTCAGTCGTGTCTGACTCTTTATAACCCCATGGACTGCAGCACGCCAGGCCTCCCTGTCCATCATCAACTCCCGGAGTTTACTCAAACTCATGTCCATCGAGTCGGTGATGCCATCCAACCATCTCATCCTCTGTCTTCCCCTTCTCCTCCCACCTTCAATCTTTCCCAGCATCAGGGTCTTTTACAAATGAGTCAATTCTTCAATAGATTCAATAGCGTATATATGTCAGAAATTGTGCAGGCAATAATAAATAAATTCATTAACACAACTAAAACTTACTCGATTTCTAGTACCAGGAACAGACCTTGCCTCTGCTTACTAACAAGCAAATATAAATGCCAATTTTCAGAAAGAAATCCATGCGAGATCCCAAGAAGACACAAGTCTCCCAGGATTAGGCTGAGGAAGAAGGCCAGGTGGAGGGGTGGGGCAGGAGGACAGGCAAACAATTTGAATATCACCTGATAAATGCTATACCAGCATATAGCCAAAGTACTGTCAAAATACAAAAGAGGGAGGATTTAATTCCCTCTAGAGATTTGGGAAAGGAGGTGAAATCTTCAGGGATGAATAGCCTTTCTACAGGCTTAAAATGAGTGCTGGTAACGACGGTGGTGATGGTGCTCAGGAAGGCATTTCCTCGGGTGTGAACACCACGTACCAACGGTGAGGAGTGGATAGATGATCATCAGACTACTCCCACTGATTCATTAGCCTCTTGGCCAAGCACCACCATGGCCTGCTGAACCAGTCTGAGTGGGAGTTGCTATTTCAGGTCTCAGATTTTTTTTCCTTCAGAGTGGAGGGTTGCCACATAAAATACAAGATGTCCAGTTAACTTTTGAATTTCAGATAAACGATAAATAACCTTTTAGTAAAGTCCCTTATATTTAGGACATACTTACATAAACATTATTTATCTGAAATTCAAATTATTAAAAACTTTGACTTTTTGTGTATTTTACTCACTACATCAGGCAATCCTACCAGAGTGGTAAAAACCTGGCGGAGCTTCTGTAGCAGAGATGATAAACAAAAAACAAAACGCAACCATGACCCCAGTTTTCTGCAGCCATCCCAGCCAGCGCAAAGTCTAACTGGAAGCCAGAGCGAACAGGCGTCCAGAAAAGAGACACCGTATCTAGGCAACCACGGCGCGAACTCACCTGACCATCCGCTAGATTCGGGTTAGACGTGCGGTGCATCCTGGGAGTGAGTTTTCTAAGTTCGGATTCGCCTCCAAAGGCCACGGGACTACAACTCCCAGGAGCGCCAATGGGTCGCTGCGAGGCACGCTAGGGAGTGCTGGTTTTACCCGGTTGAAGAGTCCTGGTGGGTTGCTTGTGTAGCAAGAGACCAAGGCCGATTTTTAGAGAACCGTAACATTAAGAATTAACATAAAAGGTTAAACCGAGCATTACTGCTTTCAATACAGAGAAAACAAGTCTTCCGGAACATCGTGGTGACACGTGTAGGCGCGTGCTGACGTTACATCGCACGCTGATGGGCGGGGAGTCGCTCCTGCGCGTGACTCCAGTTCCTCTTTTTGATTGGCTGTCCTGTAGGTGCGGCGCTCGCGCGCGGACGCCCTTGATTGGTGCCTCGGAGCTGCTGGGTGGGACTCCGGCTGCAGCCGCGGGAGGTCCGGACACTGGCGGCCATGGGACTTGCCGGTAAGTACGCGTCTGACTTCCCGTCGCCGGTCCTCTCTCCATCTTCCAAATTGGGACTGGGCTGTCCTCAGGGGAGCATAGCCGGTGATGGAGGGGGAGAAGCCGACCCAGCTTGAGGCTCAGAATTCGGGGTCGAGGGGCTCGGGAGTCGAGTGGGGCTGAGGGTGCGCTGAGGCGGCCGCACTGTAGCCGGTTCCCTGTCGGCTGAGGCGGGCGGGACGAACGGCTCCGGGACCCTCGGCCTCGGTTTCCTGCTCACTTTCTGGCCGTCTTCCTCCCTTGGGTCCTGGCGAGACCCCGCGCGGGGTCGCTGACTGAGGTGGAGTCATCTCTTCCTTGGCCCTGGCGCTCCCCGGCGACCTCAGAAAGTGAAGCCGGACGGCGCCCGGGGGTTGGGTTGGAAACACGGTGCTCTTGCCTCAATCCTCCCCGCCCCCAGGGCCCCTCTAAGGTTTCTCAGAAGTCTGCTGATGATGACTGTCCAGGGACTCATTGACTGTGGCTGTGGATTTTACGGCCATCTCGCATTTGCCACTTAAGTGGCTGAGTGGGGACCTTGGACAAATCGCTCAACTTGTCATTTGGAAAATAAGAGAGTTGTTTCACTAGATCTCCAAGCTTCTCTTCAGCTTTAAAATCTTAAGATTTTGTGCTTGTACCGTTTGTTGTGCTTTTATGCCATGAAGGTGTTAGGCGTGATACCCTGATAGACAGGTTGCTTACAGAACATTGCAGGTTAATGACAGAGCTTTAAATCATTTCATTTGGTTCTTTACTCACTGTTTTCGTTATCATTCATCTTTTAAAATTGAATGGAACTGGAAATTCAGGTTTAAGTAAGAAACCACAGTAAGAAAACGTTACTGAAGCTACTTAACAGTACAAACTTATCTCTTGATTTGGTAATATTGAATCTTAATTAGTAAATTCAGCTCAACAAACACTTACTGAGTATTTCTGAGACTGTATTTAAAATAAAGATGACTTTGTTGGAGAGAATAGATTTTGCACAAGCTGTTGCTTTGCATTTTCTGAGTTTGTGGTGAATCAGAAACTCAGACATTTAGAATGGCTTCCCATTGTATAGTTGAGTTTCTGGAGGCATGGAATTCACATTTGTAAAAGCTGAGGATGAGTTTCACTTGCTTTCTCTTTACGTTAAAAGTCTTAAGAATCTGTAGTCATATTGAATGTTTAGTGGGTATTTTGCACTGATGATCTCGGGACCCCTTAGCTGAACATTTCCTACTTCAGATGTAGAAAATGGCCCCAGATCTAGCCCATCTCTAGTTTTTATCTTTAGATTCCAAACTGAAGAAAGGGTCATTCGTTGAGGGAAGATGTACATAACCGAAAGTTTTAAGAAATGAAAGGAACGGTTTGATTATCACTGTTTTTGAATAAGGAAGGGCAAAGTGAGGTCTGGCATGTGCTACCAAGTAATACTTTAAAAAGTTACTCTCAAAAGACGGTTCTTACTCTGGATATATTTTAGTGTAAATTACAGAGTTAATACTAGCGAACTTGATGGGATTCATTGAGTCAATGGCTTAAGCTCCGAAGTGAGGTTAGCAAGCCTTTTCTGTAAAGAGTTGCATGTCTAATTGTCAGGATAAACTGCTTGGTTAGTACGGCAAAGTATTATTATACTTTGGTAACAAAAATTATTTAAAATTATGTGTAGTGGTATTCTTAGATCAAAATTAAGATATGAGGACCATTGCAGTGTCTAGTTTTGTTGTATGGCCCACAGTAAATGGTATGCAAGTAAATGCTGTCAAATGCATGAATTCATTGTATGTTTTATTTCTAGGGAAAGAGCTAACAAATTTACATTAACATTAAAACGATATGTATGTCTGGATTTGGAGTGCGGAATGCATTTTGTCTCTGAGCTGAGATCCTGTCTACTCTCTCTTTCAGGTACTAGAGGACACTTGTCTTAACTGGGTTGCTCTAAGGACTAATGCCTAAACCATCTCAGCATGGCCTGTAGAGGAAGAGGTGGGCATGGCCAGCCTTCCTCAGCATCACTCTCCTGTGTCATCCCTGGAAGTCTTCACACATTTAGGACCTGTGCCCATAATGTATGCATGGTGTCGGACTTTTTCTACCCAAACATGGGAGGCGTGGAAAGTCACATTTACCAGCTCTCTCAGTGCCTGATCGAAAGAGGGCACAAGGTCATAATTGTCACCCATGCTTACGGAAATCGCAAAGGCGTCCGTTACCTCACTAATGGCCTCAAAGTCTATTACTTGCCTCTGAAAGTCATGTACAACCAATCTACAGCCACGACCCTCTTTCACAGTCTGCCATTGCTCAGGTACATATTTGTTCGGGAGAGAGTCACGATAATCCATTCACATAGTTCCTTTTCTGCCATGGCCCATGATGCCCTCTTCCACGCCAAGACAATGGGCCTCCAGACAGTCTTCACGGACCATTCCCTTTTCGGATTTGCTGATGTCAGCTCGGTGCTTACAAACAAGCTTCTAACTGTGTCTCTTTGTGACACAAACCACATAATTTGTGTCTCTTACACTAGTAAGGAAAACACTGTGCTAAGAGCAGCACTGAATCCTGAAATAGTATCCGTCATTCCTAATGCTGTAGATCCTACTGACTTCACTCCAGACCCAGTTAGAAGGCATGATAGTATAATAACTATTGTTGTTGTCAGCAGACTTGTTTACAGAAAAGGTAATGAAATGATAGCTACAATTGTACTGCATAGCCTTTTTTTCCTTGTAGAAAGCTGTTGAATATCTGTGTTAAAATGATTGTTGGGCTTCTCATTTTGTTTTACGGTTTTATAACTACTTCTGTGTTAAATACAGTAAAGAAGGGTCTAATGTGTTTTATACATCCTAAAGGAGAAATTTCTAGAACAGTGGTAAATACTATTTCTACCCTCACCCCCCCCCCCACCTTTGATGTTTTAATAGTTGCTTAAAGGAAAAACAACCTGATGCTGTTTAATAGTTAAGGTCTGTTGAAAATTTCCCTGCATATACAGTGAAAAGTACAGCCCACCACATAACCCTTTTTTTTCATTGCAGATATTTTGAAAGCTAAGAAAATCACAAGGGTGAAAACTAATATCAGCTGTAACTGTGTGATTCAGGGATGACCCTAATGAATGTTTTGATTTATAGCTTTCCTGTTGTTTTTAATTCATTTACTCAGAGTCAGTGAGCTTGTTCTGCACATTGCCGTTCTGTAGCTTGCTTATTTCCTTTCAGTGTAGATAAGACAATAATGTATTGGCAGGTAAGTGATGAAGAAAGTGGGGTTAGATGGCCCAAAATCCTATCCTGGTTCTGTCCTGCTGTGTCATCGATGACAAGCTACTTAACACCTCTGAGTCTCACTGTTTCCGTTCTGTGTGATCTGAGCAGCAGTGGTAATCTTAGGAGGTTCAGTGATGGGTCCTATAAAGTACTCGGGAAGGGTCTGCTGTGCTCAGAGAGGATGGCTTCAGTGCCTCTGCAGCATTTCACAGATACCACAGCCTCGCTGACTGAGAGTCTGAAGCAGTCCGGTTATTCAAAACATAAATGGTCTTCTGGATGGTATCAGAAAACCAATTGTCAGCCATCAAAATTGTCACTAGAAGTAGGGAATTGTGAAAAAGATAATATGTAACCACCCTTTTAAATATTTGAATTTACTCAAAATACTGTTACCATGCACCGAATTGCCAATAAGAAGATGTAGGCCTGTAGGCTTAAGAGTATTGGTTCATTGGTTTGAGTGGAATCATCTTTCTTGCACAGCCATCTTCAAGAAGCATAATTTACAGTTGCCAGTCTGGGTCTCTTACGTGTGATGAGACCCTAAAGGCGTGTGAAGTGATGTACCTCTGAATTTTTCATTTGTTTTTGATCTTACACAATGGTTCAGGATACCCCCTGATCTGACAAGGACTTTTTCTATATCTTGACTGAGTGTTTCAGGCTGTTCAGCTTAGCTTCACAGAAACTCATTTTGTCCGTTTATGTGCTATTTAATTAGGTAAGCCAAATACAGTAACAAGTGCAGTTGGTATCAAATAGATTTGTGGAGAAATGCAGCTGATTCCTGGTAAGCATTCAGCTCAGCAGTGGGGTCCGAAGTGTCCCAGTGCACTGGGGAGTGCAGATGTGGGCCTTGGTCAGAGTGGTTTAGGAATGGAGAGTCTTGGTCTGCAGTGAGCCGATAAACCGAGGTTGGTGAGAAAACCACTGAACTGCGTTTTGAGGGGTGCAGGCAGTGGCATGCTTTCATTCTTTACTTGAAGAAGATGTGAATGGAGCAGCATTCTGTGTTCTGAATCCCTCTTGGGATATTGGTGATGTGTTTATGCCTTTTTTTTTTTTTTTTTTAAAGCACCCTGGTGACATAACCAGCTAAGAAAGTGTATGATGCATACATGGTCAAGGATCAGAGCAGAATTAACTTATCTGTTCAAAGATTGAACCTGGTACCTTTACCTCACTAATCATGGTATTTTAACCAGCTGAATTAACCAACAGCAGGTATAGCCTTTCCTGTTCTCAGTTCAATAATTAAAAAAATGTATCAAACCCTCTCCATTTGCCAGTAACACTCTAAGACAGAACAGCCATATCTGTAGCCCCAAAGTGAGTAGTTATATTAATGATCTGTTAATTATTAATAGATTAATTTCTTTAGGTGGTGTTCATGTGGACCAGATATCAAGGCCACTGGAACGTATTAAGTAAGAGGATAACTCAAAGTTCCTGCTTCCCAGGACCCCTGGCCGGCCTCTTTCCGCCTCTGTCGGGCCTGCTTTGCTCTTCAGCAGGGCTCCGCGGTGCTCCTGTGCGTGCGCAGGCGTGCCCTGCTTCTTGCTGTAGTGGTAATGACGACCTGCACTTATATTCTGCAGTTGATAAAGCCTGTGCGTGGTACAGTACCTCACTTGACCCTCCCAACTGTAGTGTAGATGTTATCTGCATGTAACAAAGAAACTGAGTCTCAGAGAGGGTAAGTAACTCACCCAGTTTACACAGTAAGTAAGAGAGAGAACCAGCCTGAGTTGAGCTCTTCTCAAGTTAAGGTCTCCTGTTCCCTCCATCCTCAGCCCAGCCATTAGCCTAGGTATAGATTCAGAAAGTTCCTTAAAATACTGTCAGACTGTGCTTTAGAAGAACTTTGAATCAGAAATTTTCTAGTCCATTTTGTGTGAATATGGCAATTGAAAGTCTTTGTGTGTGTTTTGTTGCGTTAGGCTCTTGCTAGAGGTACCAGAGCATTTTTTATTTGTGGGGAGCACTCAGTAGATGTTAGCTGTTGTTAATGACTCCGATTATTACTCTATATGTTGTTCTAACCTTTGTATTAGAAGAAAGAGGGGAAGGAATTATAGGATGCTGATTGATAGACGTCAGTAAAACATCTGGTTTATCTAGAAATCCAGTTGATGGGCTTGATGATACACTTGAAACAGAGATAGCTAAGATTTTAATGAGAAGGTTTCATAATTCATAAATAAGATTTTAATGAGAAGGTTTCATAATTCATAAATGCCACATGTGAGTTTGCTAATGGAGTCATATTTTAAAAATACTAGCAGAGTTTATTTAATCCTACTTTGAATTATTTAGTTAAAATGAGCCTTTATTATTTCTCCTGCCATCTTTTTAATAATTAATCTGCCTATATGTGGGAAGATTGACTGAAGTGCAGTTCTTGTGTATGTGTCTATGTGCATTTTTTAAGCTTTAATTGGCTTATTTTACATTTACTTTTGAATGTGTATGGTTTGTCATTGTTAATGAACTAAATTCTCAAACATCACTACTGTCTCTTTGTATAGCCACTTTTCAGACTAGTGGAGCAAAATTTACTTTGCTGCTTTTTATTACCTGAGGTTGTATATACATATTATGAGAAAGTATTTCATTAAAAGGAAAGAAAGGACCAACATACACCCTTTTGTTCTATAGACTGTAATGATCTGGCACATGAGGTCCTGCCACCTTCATCCACTGTCATTTGGGGCAAGTGGGCTATCACAGGTTTAGATGGACTATTCTTATAAATTTTGCTAATACCATAGCATTCGTTGCAAAATCCTGTGTACAAACTGCATTCTTAACAAAATGGAGGCAGCAGTTATGTTTTGCTGCTTAGCCCTTTCCTATAGTAGGAGGTAGAATCACAGTTCAGTAGAATTTGTGGTTGAGAGAGACCTTTGACTTTAGGTACAGTACTCTGTTCGTTTTCTTTATCAGGAAACTTTCCCATTGTCAAAGACCTTGCTTGTACAAAGGCCGGAATAAGACCCAGATCTCCAGTCACCTCTCCCGTTCTGTAGAAAAATTTAACTGAAATGTTAGCTACCTTTAATGCCTTTTTTAGTCACAGGCGTTGTGTAATCACAGGTGAATAACTTGAATGCTGTTGAAACAAAATAGTCCACGAACTGAGTGGGTAGACGGTAACAATGGGTGTCAGTATATATCTTGCAGAATTCTTGGGGGACCGCTGATGGTTTGTGAGTGATTCCGCCATTCTAGGAAAGGGTTAAGGGAATTTGTTTCTCTGCTTATGTAAGCTAATACTTTTCAAAGTGAGTGGGTTCTCAGTTCTGATAAAAATTTTAAGTTTAATTATTAACATCTCCAACATTCAACTTTATGTTTTCAGGGACCGATTTACTTAGTGGTATAATACCTGAACTCTGTCAGAAATATCCTGATTTAAAATTCATAATTGGAGGAGAGGGACCAAAGAGAATCATTTTGGAAGAAGTACGGGAAAGATACCAGCTCCATGACAGGTATTAATGGATTCCATATTGTCTTGGGTGAGAAAATATCTTACATAAATTTGGTTTTGGTTTCATGCCTGCATTAAGTGGGCTGCTTCTGCTACATGTACTTGATAAAACAAAGTAATGCGAAGCCTGTTTTAAAAAATTATATAAAATGGAAACCCTAGATAGGGTATTCGTAATTTTTTTGTTAGCCCAATATTACTTGACCTTAGGGGACACTGGTTGGGGCACCCAAGAATGCACAAAAAACAGCTACTTTGATTGGAAATGTTTGCAGATTCTCAAGCCATACTGAGTTGTGATTTAAATAGCATGGCCCAAATCATGTAAACTGCTTTGCACATACAGATTCAAACATTTCTCTTCCTTGTTAACTTAGATAACATGTGAGCTATGTGCATGTGGAGCCTCAATTTAAAAGAGACATTTTCCTATGTAGAAATGATAATTTAACATTTACTCATCAAAGTGTATTAATCTTTTCATGGAATGCAAACTAATTTTGGAGAGGATGAAATTTGATCTATGACAGAAGTTAGAAATATGTATAGCTGTATGAGTTTTAACCAAACAGTTTTATATGACTTTTAGATCAGAGTTGGGTGACACCAGTCTTTTGAGATGGAAAACGTTAGAAGCTTATGAACGATATTTCTTTTATACCATGATTGTTACTCCCCTCTTTCTTCTCTTGTTTCAAAAATCAGAGTGTGTCTCTTGGGAGCCTTAGAACACAAGGATGTTAGAAATGTCTTAGTTCAAGGACATATTTTTCTTAATACTTCTCTTACGGAAGCATTCTGCATGGCGATTGTGGAAGCAGCCAGTTGTGGTTTACAGGTAAAAAGCTCGGAGGGCTTATTACATTGTTGGGGTTTCTGCATGTGTATTTTGAAAAATAATCAGATGCAGTCTGTTACATTTTTTTAAGTTGGTTTTGCTTGTTTACCTGAGATGAATTCTGGTGGATCACATTTTTTTGTTTTGTTTTGTTTTTCTTTTTAAGGTTGTAAGTACCAGGGTTGGTGGAATTCCTGAAGTACTTCCAGAAAATCTTATCATTTTATGTGAGCCTTCTGTAAAATCTTTGTGTGAGGGATTGGAAAAAGCTATTTTCCAACTGAAGTCAGGAGCATTGCCACCTCCAGAAAATATCCATAACATTGTAAAGACTTTCTACACCTGGAGGAACGTTGCAGAGAGAACTGAAAAAGTACGTCACGTGCTAGAGAAGGGTATTTGAAGATTGTGTCTGGAATTCTTACCTGATGTTTCACATACACATTTACTCCTTTTATATAGGTTTACCATTTCTGCTCTATTGCTTAAATTTATGAGGTCTCTTTCCAAATGAGACTTCTTTTTGTGTATACTAGGCTAAGTTTCTAGTCAGATCATTGCCTTTGACATCTGAAAAATAGTAATGCAGTATCTAGACATTTCATTAAACTGGCCATATAAGAGTTACAGATTTTTCTAGAAGTAACAACAATTAGAGGCAAAACTAATATTAAAATCTACTTTTAAACATTTTCTTGAGGCTGTTTATAATTCTAAAGCATATAGGTCTATTAGAAAATACCTGGTTTTGCTTAGCCCAGTTGTGGCAACTTTGTAACTTACAAATATTTAATTCAGGCTACTTCCTAAAACTTATGTGGCTCTTGCTAGCTGCTGTGATTTTTTTTTTTTTAATTGAAAGGAGATTTTTGCATCTTTGGGCTGATGGGGAACATAGTAAGTTAGAATTCCAAATGCACATGACAAATGTAAGTAGGATCACAAATGGAAAGCAGCAGTAGAGAATTTCCAAAAGGACAGGTGCAGGAAATAGGTTAATGTCCTTAGGTGGGAGAGTACAGTTGTGGGAAATGTGTCTTTATTTTGAGGTCAGTACTTCAGTTATTCTACTCAATTTCATCTTTGTTTAACTGCCTCTCATTACTTCGTCTGCCTCCTGCCTCTTATTACAACATAATAAGCTGAATGGAAATGCTGTGCTTCTTAGTATTTGGAAACTTAGTATGCAAAAGGACAGTTGGTTGGGAGCCTGGAGAAGATAGTGCTGGGTACTCTTACTAGATTCAGTGGAGCAACTAGTTTCTAGCCCAAAGTTGAGAGCTAGATAGAGCTGAGTAAGCAGAAAGGCTTTCTTGTGTTTATATATATATATATATATATATATATATATATATATATATATATATAAAATTGCTTTACAATGTTGTGTTAGTTTCTGCTATACAATAAAGTGAATCAGCTACATGCATACATATATCCGGTCCCTCCCACCCAGCCCCTCTAGGTCATTACAGAGTCTTAACTGGCCTAAATTGTAAATTCCCATACATAAGGTGAGCCCGTATTTGAATGGAAGGGCAACAAAACTCTCCAAAAATTGTCATACAAATTTTCCATTGAAACATGAGATAATTTGTATTAACAAACAGTTTTGACTGAAATGACCCTGAGATATTTTCTAGACGTTAACTCCACCAGTGACTCCACCAGTTTGAAATAACTACATTTCCTTGTTTTCCTGTGGAAGTTGGGGCACAGCACTGAGTACTTGCTGGGAGTGCGTGGCAGAATTGTCTCAGGAGTGTTTTCAGGCTCAGTTCATTCTATTTTCCTGTGCCCTTGCCACTGCTGGATTCTCACAAGACCCTTTGCTGGAGGGTAGGGGCGAAATTCAGGAGTGGCGGGCAGGGATATTTGGTTAGGCAGATTTTCTTAGTGAGGCCCATCCTGACTGAGAACCATATCTCTAATTGTGCCTTGCCTTTTTGATCAACATGCAAACCTCAGAAGTGTGCCCTGTTATACATAACAAGTTCAGGGACAAAGAACTACGGTGACAGTTTTTCAGCCTGTGTTAAAGGAGTGGATTAGGGTTTTAGTTAAGCCACAAATTTTCCTTCAGTTACGCTTAAAGTAATAGTAGAACATCTGTATTGTTTTCAGTTTTACCCTATGACGGTTTATAGTATACATGCAAAGAAGAAAGTGAATCCTTATTGCTAATGGATTGTCAAGCCTGTCATTCTCTCCATAGTAGCAAAGTATTATTTTGTCACTTGAGATCATAAGTTAACTGACCTAGAAATAAAGGTGGACACACGGGTCAGTTTCTAGTTGCTCTTTTAATTCTACCTGTTTCACACAGGATGTTTGATCCCTTTAAACTCCTTAGTTTAACTGCTATTTAGAAAAATTAATCAAGAAATTAAATTGGTGTTTGTGCTGGAAACATACTTTTTCAGTTATAATTCACCACTCAGTGTAATGCTTGACATTTATTGTTCAGTCGCTAAGTTGTGTCTGCCACTTCGTGGCCCTGTGGCCAGGCTTCCCTGTCCTTCACTGTCTCCTGAGGTTGGCTTAAGTTCCTGTCCATTGAGTCAGTGATGCTATCTAACCATCTCCATTTCCTGGAGGAGGAAATGGCAAACCACTCCAGTGTTCTTACCAGGAGAACCCCATGAACAGTATGAAAATGCTCGACACGAGGAACTCGACAAAACCAGCCCGTGCCTTTCAGAGACCATTGATCTTTAGAACTTGCTCTGCACATCAGAACATTCCTGAGGTCAAAACGAGACAGTTTACAGATCTGATACCACGAGAATGAGCACGAGTAATGCCCAAGTGCAGTTAAAAAACACGAAGGCCAGCCCATTTTATGTGTTTGAAGTAACTTCAGAGAGCTTTTTTTTTTTTTTTTTTTAATATTTCAGAGTTTAGTGCTTAGCAGTTCTTAAAAAAGCAAGCCATCTACTTACCAATTCTCAGAAGTGAACTTTATTTGCCAGTGTTTGGCCTGTCCCCTCTACCCAAATTTCCCCTACCCCTCTCCCCTCCTTTGATTTGGCACCCATGAAATGTTTCTGTTTCCTCCTTGCCTGTGCACAGCAACTAAGCCTCTCCTGGCTGTGAAGAGAAGAGCCTCTCTGAGCCCTGGATTGTAGCTCCCTGGTGGTAGTTGAATCAGGAGTCCTAAAGGGCCAGTCCCGCTTTTGGACGTCACTGCTGAATTAAATAAGTCTCGGCAGAGGTGACCCCAAAAGCCATTCCAGCTTCTCAGGACTTTGGAATTCTCCTAGTTGGTTAAATATTGATAGGGATCCCCTAGGGTACAGGAGCCATGGTAAATTCATCTGGGTCAATACACCCCCGTGATTTGTCCAGAGGAGGCACTCCATAAGTGAGTCAAATGGCAGTACTAAGTGTAAGCAGTTTCATTCATCACATCTTTACTGTAACAACAGTGAAATGTAAGTGCCTCCTGTTTACATCTCTAAAGCACTCCTGACTTGTGCAGGTCGTTGTTTTGTTGCAGCCTGCGATGTTTTGCTCATTTTTGGTTCTGTCCCACCAGGTGTACGACCAAGTGGTAGGAGAAGCTGTGTTACCCATGAGCAAACGGCTGGACAGACTCATCTCTCACTGTGGCCCTGTGACAGGCTGCATTTTTGCTCTGTTGGCTGTATTCAACTTTCTCTTCCTCGTTTTCCTGAGATGGGTGACTCCAGATTCTTTCATTGATGTTGCAGTAGATGCCACAGGGCCAAAGGGTGCCTGGGCTCATCGATATCCTTATCAATATAGTAAAAGGGGGGCTGAGAATACTGAGCTGTCTGAAACAAGATAGAAGAAAGCCTGAATTGTGAGATTTTCAATACTTGTAATAGTTCTATTAAGACTATTGAAAATAACCTTGCTTTTTTTCTTTTTCATTTTAAACTTAATTTAGTAAGTTATGCTACCTCTATATCATTCAATGTTTTATTTTGAGGAAAGATAAACACTTATGCAATTCCTGAGTGCTGAAACTCCTTGCACTTATTTAAAATTTAGGAGAGAGCATTGAAGCCACTCAGGTATGCAATTTTTCAGACTACTGAAATCCCTCTAGCAGAGATGTTTTAATGTTATATTTTGGAAGCTTTGGGTGCTGAAGGGCCAAACGTTTCCTGGGCATTTTTTGGCCAGTTTTAAATGTTCTACCATTAGACGTTCACCAGATGTTTACAGGTTTTCTTTAGGGAAGTACAACAACTCTATGAGCTATTTTTTTAAGTCATGTTCATACTACGTTTATTAGACGTTGAAGTCATGTTCATAACTTATTGGGTACACTCAGTAAGTGTTCTATATAATCAGGTTTCTTGAGTAAAATGGGCTGTCAGCAACCAGCCTGTTTGAAGCACCTGTCACATGTCGAACTAGATGCTTCCTGCGTTAAGAACCAGGGGATGCATTCATTCCTTGTTGATCACTCAAATAAATGGCTCACTTCGTCATAGTCATATTTGACATGAAGTGGTAAGATATCCACCACGCCAAAAATGCTGATGGTTTTTAATGCCAGGAAAAAATTGCCTGCATACTCCGAGTTCTTCTCTGATCCTGTTGAATGCATTCTCCTAGGTCAAGCCTTCGTCTTCAGTTGTATGTATGAAAATGCTTCTTCCTTTTAAATACTAGGGACCGATCCCACTGTTGATGATAGTGCAGAGAAACCCTCCACATCTCTCAGTGCATAATTTAGTCCTCTGTCAATGCCTTCGTGTTTTCCGAGCAGAATGTACGAGGTGTGCCATCTCAAAATCAGCTGCTACCCTGGATCTTTGATAGAAGTCACCTCCCTTCACTTGTGGCCTAGCTGATGCCTGATAAGTATTGTCAGTGTGCAGAAGTCTTGACCCAGAATATTTTGTTTATAGCTAGTTGAGTCTGAAAATTTTAGGAACAGTCTCTTTGTGGATGGATGTTTTTAACTATAATTGTTGTTGCCCAGAGCCATGGGTTTTTAAACCCCAAATTATCCACATGGTGTGTCTTATTAATTCTTTGAACTCCTTATTAGAATAAATTTTTGTGATAAAGGACTGTGAAATCACAAAAGTGAGGCACTGTGGACGTGCTAGTTAGACGCTGGCAGTATTGTGATTCTTTACAGGATTTTTTTTAATGACAACATTCACAGAACTTTTAAAAAAGTATCTTAACATGTCTGTTAATTGGTTGCCACTGATACATAAGAAATATATTTGTGTTTTAAAACACAAATGCAAGAGTACAGTTTTTAATATCTAGAAGTTAGGGGTTCTTTTGTTAACGAAAAACAGACTGACCCAAACCATTCGATCTCACTGGGATTTTTAGGCATAGAAACTGAATTATATAAATATGAAATAAACAGTGCCAGTATTCTTGATAAAGCGGGGAACTATATAACATTTGTTTTTATCTGTTCATTAATTTTTAAAGGCATACTCCTGTTTTTTCTTGTGTTTTATTCTTAGCTTTTTTTCCCTTCAAAATTATCATTTAACTATTAAACTGCCATTTATTTCACATGGAAAGAGGATTTAATGTTCTTGCATGAAAAATATGTAAGTTGCATATTTTCCTTATTTTTTTCTTTAATAAGTGGAAGTAAACTTGCTTGTTCTAGTACATCTGAATTTTCAGGCTTCCTGAATACCTTAATTGTAACTGTCAGTGTTGCACTGGTCAATATGTGGAAACATATTGTTCTACCCTGCTACTTTTACATTTATTTGAAAGTGAACTTGCAGTGATAAGGAATATATGAAAAATATATTGTGTTTCTTTTGATGTTGCAAAAAGTAGCACATGTAAAGCTGGTTTATAAAAACACGCTACCTGTCCAAAAATAAAGACCAAAATGACATTTTGACATTTTTCTGAATTTGCCTTGTTTGAGAAATAGAATATTATTAACTAATTGAGCAATACTCCCCCCACCTACCTACCTCACATGCTTTTTTTAATTTTAGTGCAATCTGATGTTTTGCTTGGTCCGTTAGTGAAACAGGAAATATGGAAATATCTTAGTTGATTAATTACTCTGTCATCTTTTCTTTCTAGAATATTCTTTGTTTTAATCATGGAATAGCAAGTTCAATTGTGCCTTTGTTTCCTGATCCAAACAAGCCTGTATTTTTCACTTCACTAGAATTACTATGTAAGACAAGTGAATACTCCTGTAAACTATTGTATATGTGAATTACATAATTATACTCTATCTTGTAAGCTATTTTAAGAAAAATTGGAATTTTGACTTCATTTACTGAAACCTAGTATACCATCAGTCCCTGCTTCACCTGCAGCCTACTCACAGGACTGACCTTCCTACGTACTTGACCTGGCCCCAGCTAGTGCTTGCTTTAATCTTTACATCAAACATCTCTACCTGATAGCTTGTCAAAGGAGCTGTGAGGGGTGTGTCCCTGTGCTATTTCCCTGGTAACTGGTGAGCCACCTGACATCAGTTCCCCTATAGCTGCTAATCTGCCCCTTCCCTTAGTAGCGAAACCTCCTATCTCCATGTCCTGCCATCCTGCTACCTGTTACTTGCAGCACACAGTGGGGTGTCACTCCAGGACCTTGCTTCAGATGTGTAAGATTCCCCATCTATTAAACCATTGATGTCTCTATCACTGACTCTGGGCTCTTTGATCTTGAGGTGGGGCAAGTACAGGGCTTGGCAGGCCTATGGGGTACAGCCCAATGCCCAGTTTCTCCCACCTCCTTTGTTGGAAGCAGTGAAAAGCAGTTCCCTACATTGATAAATTCTTTTTTGTTGTTGTTTTTAATATTTATTTACATAGTTATTTGACTGCTCAAGGTCTTAGTTGTGGCATGTGGGATCTAGTTTCCTGACCAAGGATCAGACCCAGGCCCCTTGTACTGGGAACTCGGAATCTTAGCCACTCTACCAGCACGAAAGTCTCCAGTGATATGTTCTGATTTATATTACACCAAAACTTACTTTTAGCTCAGTCACGGTATAATAGGTCTGTGTTTAGTTTCACAAAGTTTTTTTACAGGCCATTTTATCCTTCTCTGCATTCCCCAAAGATGCTAAATTGTATTATCCTGTGCTGGATTTTTAAAATATGAAATTCTGAAAATCAAAGCTCTCTACAGTAGATTTTTATTTGTATTCAATAATCCTTTGGGGAGTTGATTTTCCGTTATCCTTTACACTTGGCTATGGCTCAGTTATTCTCAGCAGGATGTGACGGTGGTGATTTTGTCCCCTAGGGGACATCTGGCAATGCCTGGAGATATTTCTGGTTGTTCCAACTGGCTAAGAGTGGGGCATTGGCATCGCACACCAAAGAATTATCTGGTCCAAAATGTCAGTAGTGCCAAGGCTGAGAAACCCTGATGCTCTAGATGGTTTTGCCTTCTTTACAAGATACTGTGAGTTAACTCATCTTTTCAGTAGCCTTTTACGCCCATCTCAAACGTAGTGCTCAAATTTAGTAAAGATAATCTCTTACATAGTACGAACGTCAAGCTTCTCACGGCCAGCTTTTCTGGTATGTAAAATGAAGAGTACAGTCATGTTTTAGATGAAAAAATTAGGTTCAAAACAAGATCGAGTAATATTAGGTATTACTAGATACGTCACTGGGCCAACATGGGTAAATGATCACCTTCTTCCAGAACAGTTGGAGAAAGAAACATGAAAAGAACTTAAATACTTACGTTTATGTATTTTAATAGCTTGGTTAGGTAATCTGAGCTTGGTAAAGAAAACCTTGCATGCTAGTATCTGTTCTTGCAAATGGAAACCACACAGGTTCACACAAGTTTGTGCTGGCGTGGAGATACTACACTGAAATGGGTACGTTATGTATTGTGCCTTGGGGTTGATTCTCATTCTAATTTGTCTGAGTGCTAGGAGAAACTCCTGTAGTTTTGCATCAAGCATTTATTAAATAAGGTTGATTTAGTTGTCTCCTATAATTTTATTTGGGTTTGTCTTTTCCAATAGGTTGTAGAAATTTAGAAAATGTAATGTAGCCAAGAATGAAAGAGGAGACTTCGAGTTTCTGCATCTATTTTTCCCAGGCGAGGTATATTAAACAAATCAACTTTACTTGTATTGGCCAGCCGATGCATGTTGAAGAGTTAGGATTACAGGAGAATATTATCCAGCTAGGGAAGATACTGATTGACTCTTTGGATACCTCACCCGGAGTCTAGGGCATCTTCATCCTTTTCATTATAAGTCCTCCATGATTGACTATAGCCCACATTTTCGAGAAGGAAGCACCACCTTTCCTGACAATAGGAAGTAAAGATCAGAAATGTTACTAGGGGACTTTGTCATGGATGAACCTATTACAGCAAGTGGTCTAATGCTTCCAGTCTGGAGAGGCATCCAAGCTGGGCCTTTTATTAAATACTGCCTTAGAGTAAATAGCCTTTCATAACTGGTCATATTTTAGATTTGGGCTTTATAGCCTCAGCATGAAGAGAATATTGAAGCGTTCCAGGGGCTGGTACTTCCCACCAAAAGCACAGAATGTAATATTAGTACTTCTTTTTTATGAACTTCAAATAACTTGTTTCATCTCCACAGGATCTGAGAAGCTTGTTCTATCTTTCCAATCCTGCCTTTCAATAGAACGTAGTAAAAACTGGAATTGAGGGGTAAAAACATTTTGGACTTGAATCCTGTTTGTTAAACAACACTGAGAAATGTAGGTCTAGAACTATTGGTGTTTCTGGTTCGAAGGAAATTTCTTTCGTTCATTTCACATTGCCATGAATGTCAGTGTATGCAGTCGCCAAATCACAGTTAGCTTAGAATCTACAAACTCAGTTCTCCGTAACAGGAGCACAGAGAGCTAGAAGGTTTAAAATAGATGTCATATGATACCAATTATAACTCAGTGAAATTTTGCAGTCCCAAGAACCTATACAGAGTGTAAGCCAAAATGGAGGACGGTTCTGTTTCCTATGGCTTTAAAAACATTTTTATTACAATGTTTGCTACTTTTTTTTTCTTCAAGCTTTTAATTAAAGTGTTCTTGGCACTCCTAACCCATTTCTATATCGTCAAAGGAAATAGAAAAGAAGCGGCTAGAATAGCAGAAGAGATCTTTGGTGAAATTTCAGGTAAAAATACATGAATTTGTTCCCAATTCTTTAAAAGAAACCTCCTAGATAATTCATATGAATAGTATTTCTAGAAGACAAATTTTATTTATACTTTGGCTTTGAGTATTTTATTTATACTTTGGGTTATTTTAAAAAATTATTATTTAAAGTAGCAAAGGGTGTTGACTGCACCAATTTGTGAAAGATTCTCAGCTTTTCTGCAAGTTAGTAGTTTCATTAGCAGTTACTTTTTAAGAAATAAATAGAATAGTGGCTTTCTAAGAGTGCTTTGAGAAACCTCATTTCTACTAACAACAAAATTACTTTATAGAATTATTTTCTTAAATATTTTAATCAAATGTTAACAATACATTCTAACAAAACTTTCCCCAGGAAATGGACTGACCAGTAAATTTGATTTAAAGTAGCCATAGGTATGCTGTGTGTGTGTGACACATACACATATATATATGTGCTGTCATTTGCAATTTGAATTGCTTAGCCACTTGTCACTGTCAGGGGAAACCCCTTCACTGAATCCATTTATACCCAACAGGGTGCAAAGCACAGCAAACATTATTACAATATGAAATGCCGACCTTTGGGCAAAACAATTTAAGGTCTCATGCTTTGCAGAATTTAGTCTCTACTACTTTTAAGAAATGATGCACCTTAATTGTAGGGAGATGCTGCAAAAGTAAATGAATCAGATATTGTTACTGCTGGGACTGCCACTTGATAAGAGGAGGATTTATTCATAAACAGAGTTCCTTATTTCCCTATGTATTTTTAGTGTTTGTAGGGGTTCCAGGGTTACCTCATTCTTTATCTAGTATCCATTTCATCTTGCATCCTAGATTCTCTTTTCAAAATAGACTTACGTTGTGTGATTCCAATACAGTAGACAACTTTAAGGACGCTAGGGAAAGCAGCCCTATCCAAAGAGATAAGACCTCCAAAAGCAAAGCCTCAGAATGCTTCAATTAACGGGGGAAAATGAGAAGAATCTCGAAGGTTCGGAAAGTGGCAGAAGCCTTGGAGTGTGGAAAGAGATTTCTTTTGGGGATTATATTTGTCATACATTTCAGGGAGGTATGTTGCTTTGACTTGGTTTAAAAAAAAAAACCTAAAAGTAACTTGAATTTCAAGTTAAGCATAATCTGAAAAGCTATTTTCTAATTTAACTTGTAAATCGAGTCGGGGCTGTCAAAGTTTTCATCACACAGTTTTGATGTTCTCATAGATACATCCTCACAGTTTAAATTAGGTAAAGTCAGATAGTCAATATCAGCAAGAGCGTGTTGAAAACATTTTCTCTTGGTGCTCATGTGCATTATTTCTGCCTTTGTGGCCCTCAGTGAAGTACTCTCTTAAGAAAGGTTTATAATAATAAAAACCTGGAGCCGTAATACAATTTTCATAAATAGAACTCACTTATTCTTTAGCTCAAATATCTTTACTTGTTGAAGCTCCTAGGATAATATTCATTTAATTTGCAAATGGCATGGTGTTACAAAAGTCAGAAACATGCTTTTTCGATGATCACTAACAAGAAGCAATGGATTGAATAGTGCTTGTTAATTTTGCAGTTTAATTTTCTTGCTGTATACATACATATATATGTGTGTGAGGATGGTGCATTTGCTTCTACACATTGCACACATATATAATAGTATATCCAGATTTGGTAAACAAGGCCTTTTATAATGATGTAGGTGGTAATATGCGAGAAACAGTGGTTTTTACATGATTCCAAGAGTTTTTTTTCTTTTGACACTGTTAATAGATACTATATACATTTAAAACTAGACATTTTAAAAACCAAGAACAAAATTTTGTCTGAGTGTTCAACTCAGATCAGAAATTGACTTTGCTGCTCGTTGGTCAGACAAATGTTTGTTGGGAAAATATGTGACATTTAATCAGTAAGTCAGCTAACTGATTTACTGAAATCTCAGCCCAAGGTTACCTTTCTTGACTCCAATAGCATATTCTGTTTCTGTAAATTATCGTCAGGGCTATCAAAAACAAGGAGAGGCAGTAAAGACGTCAGCCAGGACAGAGTTGAGCCTGCCATAGATCCTAGCACTTTAAGTTGCTGTACCTAGCATCACATCCCTCATTTAGTATCATTTTTTAGCTGTAAAATTTTTTGTAAAGTTTTTTTTAAAAAATATTCTGGAGTACATCATTCAATACTTTCTTTATGGTTTAAACTGTTCCATTTGTAAATAAGTCATCAGAATTGAGTTCAGCTATGGGCTTGGGTGGGTTTTTAGTTTTTTCAGGCTTCTTTGTGTAATTTGTCAATAATAGATACATATTTTGCAGTTTGAAACATTGTTATTGACCTTTGATATTCTCATATCTCCAGCACCTGATGCCTCACTGGTCCTCCCTTCAGCACCTGGTCCTCCCTTCAGCCGTAAATGTTTCTCTAGACACATTCTCTCTCCTGAGGGATGTGTATGATTTTTCAACCTTTGCTAATTTGGCCAGAACTGAAGCTCTATATTTAGTACAATAACTTGGTCATCAAACTTGATAAAAATAAAGTGTAGATTCAGGTTGATAATTTGTTATTCACAACCCTTGGGCCAGACACATTTCAGGATTCAGGCGTGCAGGGGATACTGAAAGGATTACGCAGTGTTTATACTGGGTATTACCACAGCATTCCCAGCAGAGCCTGGAGCTGCCTCCTGCAGGCAAAGGTTTCAATATTTCTATAGTGAAAGTATCAATATTCACACTAAGCGAAAATACAAATTAAAAATAATAGGTTGTTAAACCTGAGTCATGACCATGTTTTGCTGTTAAAGGATCTTGGATACAACTGGGGAAAGACTTGGTTTTCAGAATTTGGGGAATTTTACAATTGCAGATAAGAGATAGTGGAATTACACCCTTGGAAAAAAGAATGAATTCTCTTCCAAGTGTTTTGCCTAAAATCAGTTGTCCTTCTTGTTTTTCTAAATTCAAAGGACTGACTGACCTTGATTTGATGGCCACACCTCTGCCTGACTTATCACCCTGACTTCTTTTTCCTGACCTTCCCACTTCCCCGGTTTTTTCCTGCCTTCAGTCCGTTCTTGCCCAGCCCTCCAGCTCATCTTGTTCAGTGTGCTTGTCTCTGCAAGCCTCGGCCCACCCATCCTCTGAGTGGTTATGTATCACAGTGCCTGTCGGCTGTCCCACGTTGGAACTAACAGCCCTCGGCAGGGCTCTGCCACCCGACCTGTCATCTGCTCAACTCTCTTGACTCCTAATGGGTTCAGAGGAAGCTTCTTTCTGTCTCACTACAGAATGATGTTCATTGACAGTAGTTCATCTCTTGACCAGAGCTGAGTGTTCCAGAGAGAGTGCATTTTAACCCAGTTGTATTATAATATTTTCATTAACTGGGGGCATTTCTTATGTCTTTTCCAGTTACCTTTGTTTTCCTTAAAATATTTAATTCTATTAAGTTCTTATCTGTATTTTGATTCACATCCAAAATTCTTTTGAAATTTTCTTTTTTTGGTAAATGCTGTTGGAGAAGATATTCCTTCATATGATTTTGGAATTTGAGAGAATAAATATTGCTCCATGGGCACTAGAGATGATAACCAGTCAGGCAATTTTTTTTTAAATAAATAAACCAGTTGTCTCAAATACTTGTTGAAATTAGGAAGGGTAAAATTGCAAAAAATTAATAATTGATTTTTATCTTGAATACCTGGAACTTGGACAACTGTATTCCATCTGAACCCATTTTGTTCTTGAAATCTATGGTTTTGGACGTTGTCATGAAATTGTTATTCCAAGAGCCTGAGAACCAGAGATATAAATCACATTCTGAGAAGAAGTCAAAGAGGGGGATGAAAAAGTACTTGAACATTTTCCATACACCTCATCAGGAACAAGTAAACATATTGGTAAAGTAAACTTATCTTCAAAATGTGCCCGCGGCCCTGTGACACAGGAAGCCTGCCAAATAACTAAAAATAGACTGCTTCAGAAGCGAAGGGCTGATTCCTACTTCAGCATTCATTTATTTGGAGAGCTTAGATGCATATTTCCTGAAAGGAATGGAAAAACTCTCTAGCTGCCAAATAACTTCTATCCTCAATTTCTCACAATTAGCTCCAATTTGCAAAACAAGAATGATAAGAGCAAGAGACTGTGTGTTGGGAATCAGAATAGAAAAACAAGAGCCCACCATAGCAAAGTTTCTGGAAAAGGGTTTTTTGTGAATACCCTTCAAGGTCCTTTGAAGCAAGTGATGGGAAACAGAGTGACTGGGAAGGTGACTTCCCCGAGAGTGGCTTTATTTCTAGTGGGGAAACCGAAATGACTTCCATACTGAAGGCAATCCACTTGATTTATTTCCTGTGGTTTACAGAGAGAAGAGGCATACAGCAAAGTGCTCCCCACGAGTCAATCTACCAGAAGGATGAGCAGGGTGGAAAAAGCACTCGCTCTTAAAACCAGAAGAGGATGTCTTCTCAATTCTCAAAACCTTTAATTTCAGTCCTGTTTCTGCCACTTAACCAGAAATAAGATCTGAGGTGGGGTGAAGGGTTTGTTTTACATCTGGAGTCTTGAGAGCATAGGGATGGAGTGTCCAGGAGGAAGTAAGTTTAGATCAGTTGGAGCCAGGAAGGAGGGGAGCCTGGCATTTCACCTTAGAGCCGGAAGTCTGTTTAGGCAGGTGACTCACCAAAGTGCCCCTGTGCTCCTCAACTGGGAGTAAGAGAACTGGAGAGTGGTGAGCAGACAAGCCCAGGATCACTGTTCTCTTTTCCTCCAAGGATCGCAAGGTGGCCTGAAGGCTTGCCTCGGCCTCGCCAGCCTGGGTGGGGGAGTTGCGGGCATCAGAGGATGCAACACAGATGAGGGGGACAGGAGGAGGGAGAGGTGGCCAAGGCCAGTGTGTAGGGCAGGGGCCTAGGAGGGAGCCCCAGTGTGGAGAGCTAGCATGGGAACCAGGAGCAAGACTGCTATTGAGGCCCAGTGGGCAAGACTGGCCTCCTTCCAGCCCCCGGAAAGGTGGGTCCCCACCCCCCTCGCCTCTTCCCACCCCTCCCACCCCCATGGTACCAGAGGAGCTGGCATGTCAAGAAGGAAGTGGGGACCTGTGTGAGAACGTGTTGCCCTTCTTGGGCGGAGAGACGGCCACCTCTTGCCGAGTGTGGGCAGAGGAGTGGAGATGACAGTTTAAATCGGACTGAGCGGTAGATGGGTGGTTTTGAAATCGCTTTCTTGCAGTAGGATATAAATACAGATAAGTGCACAAACCATGGTGCTTTTGACTCCAAACACCCCAGGTGAGTCTGGCCCCTTTTGTACTTTGTGGAGATGGAATCATGTGGCATATCCTCTTCTGTGTCTGGCTGCTTCATCAGCGTGACATTTTGAGAGATTGGTCCAGGCTGTGTGTATGGTGTGGGTCTTAGGGGCCTAATGAGTAAGAGAAAGTTACTAGAAATAGGATGAAATCGTGGTTAAGATGGCCTGCTTCCTAGCAGGAAAGGGGACATCAAAGTCTGCCTGGAGGCGAGTTTTAGATAAGGCCATTTCATGTTGCTATTCTTAAGTTAATATTGCTAGAATTATTCTCATAATAGCAAGTTGCCATTTAAATCTTGGTTTTAAGCAAATACTTAAAGAGTGCCTTCAGGTGACTCGGGTTGACTGGTTATTATTAGGACACAAGAATAACCAAGCCATGGCTGTGGGCTTGCCTTTTACATTGCCCAGGGCACTGAGTTGCCATCCATCGGGAAGACCACCCTGCTAAGCCCACTGCTTGTCCATCTCTGAGTGCGATGACATGGAGATGTAGTCAAAGAAAACCAAGGCTGACTATTGAGGATTCTTTGCATACATTATCTCATTATTCCCAGCTTATGCAAATGATCAGTGTCCAAAGAGATTTAAAAATCCACTCATCAGCTTAACTGACTCAAGAACAAGCGGAGATAAAAACATAACATTTTCAGGTTAAACTTTCGGTCTGTTTTTCTTATTAGAAAAAGCATTCTACATGTCAGGAGTATGCAATTCACCAGTGATTAGATAGATGAGATAGATAGATACACTTTTTATTTTGGAACTAAAGTGGTACAAATAATTCCCATTTCTCTTTGCTCAGCCTACATTCACATTTACCCAACTGTCCCGTTAATAATCCTTTATATAGATATATATCTGTAGAGAAATAGAGAACCAGATGGGTCACCAGATCCCACATTCAGCCCATAGATAGTTCTGTAAGCACTATCTTTTCATATATTGAAAATCACATTTTCATACCAGTTGCTCTAATTGTGCCAGTTTCAATACAACCCTGTAGAGCCCATTCTAGCAAAAGGATCCAATCCAGGCACCCATATTGTCTTTAGATGTTGTGTTCCATCAGCCTCCTTCAGTCTGGTTACAGGCCAATTATTTTTGAGACTGTCACTCATTTTGAGTTGGTTCTTGGTGTCCTCATAATTAGATAACAGGCTATGCATTTTGAGCAGGAATGTTCCAAGCGACGCTGTGTTCTTTTCACTGTGTTCCCTCCTGTGGTACGTGACATGGCTTGTCGCATTCCCTCAGATGGTATACTGTGCCAACTGGTTCCATCACTTCTCAGGTTAACTTTGATCCCCCCAGGCAAGGTGGTGCCTACAATTTTGTTCAACTGTACACCTACCCTTGTTCCCTTGATAACTATTTAATTATTCTGTGGGGAGAACATTTGAGGTCGATTTTATGATTTCTCCTACGTGTCTTAAGTTGGTGTTCTACTATGAGGAAGAGCTTCCTCTTCTCCCTATTATATTTATATCAGTGAGGCCTTAGAGATTCCCATTTTTGCTTGGGTATAATCATGATTTATTTTCATGCTCAAATCGTCCTGTATTTGGCCAGTGGAATCCCCTTCAAGGCACCTTCTGTACTTTTTGACATTCCCAATCATTCATTGAACACTTTCTGACAAGATATTTGTAGCCCATCTTATATCTTTCCTGGCTTAGCTTTGAAATCAGCCATTTCTCCAAGGAGTCCTGGTTAGGTTTCCTCACAACACAGACAGTGCTAATCTATCTGTCTGTCGAGATACGTCTGTATATCTATCTATAGGTATAGATATATTGATATATCTGTAGAGAAATAGAGAATCAGATGGGTCACCAGATCCCACATTCAGCCCATAGATATTTCTGTAAGCACTATCTTTTCATATATTGAAAATCACATTTTCATACCAGTTGCTCTAATTGCTCCAATTTCAGTACAACCCTATAGAGCCCATTCTAGCTTTTTCCCTTTTCATAACCCAAAGGGTTAGAGAAAATAAAAATCTGGTGGGATTTTTTTCTTTGTCAAGGTTGCAGATATGGGAAAGGCTGAGTTCTTAGCACCATCAGGATCACCTGGAAAAGGGTGATAAGATAGACCCTCTGTGTTAAATGCAAACTGTATGACATGATTGACAGTGTACCAAGAACACAGCTATTTTTTGAAGAAAGGCCAAATTTTGCAAACTGGTATAGGTTTTCTTCCAAAAAAGATGATTACCTTTGGCATGTTTCATACAAGGTTGCTTCTCAAATGCACATTTAAGCAGGTTAGTCTTGTTTCTTGACAAGCAATTACAAGAAAATATATTTGTAAGGCAGTTCTGAGGTTGTTTCTTAGAGCCCTACCCTACTATGTGTACTTATTAATCATTTTCTTGAGCGCCTAACATCATGGATGTACTTTATCAGCCTGCTTAGAGACCAAAAAAAACCTGCTAAATACTAGATTACTGTTCCCCCAATTTACAGATCAGGAAATTGAAGCTCAAATGATTTTTGTAACTTGTGCATTTTGCCAGAGATAGTGGTTGAGGCAGGACTTGAATCTAGGCAGTGGGGCTCCACTGGCCCCGTGCTTATCCATCACATTCAAACTGCCCAGCATAAACTTTTGGAGAATTATGTCATCTGAACAACATTTTGCATAATGATAACAGATTGGCTTCATTACCAAAAGGAAAGAATTATCTAGGGGATTTCAAACAAAACCATTTTCCCTGATCCCTTAAGATTCTCCTTTCTGGCATTTAAGATATTGAGTCTTAGGGTTGAGGTGAAGGCGGGGCGGGAGGCAGGGGCAGAAGGAAAGTGGGAAAGTTCACGAACCACCTTTGCCCTTCACTTTGCCTATTCGGAGTTACTAGATTCAATCACTGAGCAGTATTTATTTGAATGAAATGTATTCCTTATGAAAACTGCCCCCAAAGCCAGAGAGATGGACTGTGCTCCCTGTCCACGCACAGCACCACACCCCTGTGTCACCTGAGAGCGGCTGACCGGAACACCTGATGCAGGTGCCAGCTCCCCACATCTTCCCTCAGACCTCCTCTCCTCACAGTAGGAGGAAGAGTTCTCCTGATCTTGACTCTGAGCTTGATGTGTATTTCAGATTGCTGGGCTGATCGGTCTCCACTTCATGAAGCGGCAGCTCAGGGGCGCCTACTGGCCCTGAAAACTTTAATTGCACAAGTAAGTAAATGAGAGACTCGATCCTTTGTGCTTGTGCTATAATCAGGCATTATTCTTAATCAGCTTTAAAAGTAGCAGGGATCTTGCTGGCCCCATCTGGGTCCCAGCATGACCGTTCTAGATGTATGTGTCCTCTCCCAACTCACTGTTCCTCCTGCCTCTCCTTTCTTGGGGAACTGGCTGATTTTCTGCTCATTTCCATCCTTCCCCTTCTGGGTCTTTCTTTGCATCATAGAACGTTTCCCCCTGATGCTGTTGGAGGATGCAGCTCAAACTTTTGTTGCACTGACTCACCTTATTCTCTCCCATTGTGCCTTAATAATAGCAGCCTTGAAGTTGCATTTATCAGCTATTGCTCTGCAACAAAGTATCTTGAAACATAGTGGCTGAAAAGGACAAATGCTTAGACTCTCATGCTGTCTGTAGACCAAGAAGCAGCTTAGGCTGGGTGGATCTGGCTCCAAGTCTTTTGACTCCAAGTCTCTCAGAGCCAGAACCATGGCGGTTCAGGCTGCAGAGTGTCAGCCAGGGCTGCAGTCATCTCACAGCTTGATCAGGGGAAGGATCTGGTTCTAACCTCACTTATGAGGTTGTTGGCCACTTTCAATGCATTGACGCATGGGCCTCACCTTGGGACTGTGTCATGAAATGGTAGCTGGCTTCTTCCATAGACATCATGAGAGCCTCAGTACATAGCCTATAGCCTATCTCCAAAGTGACATCTGATTGCTTCTGCCACATTCTCTTCATTAACTGGGTGTCAGTAAATCCTGCCCACACCCAAGAGGAGCAGAGTATACAAGTGAGCTAATACCAGGAGGCAGGAGCCATCTTGATCACTGGGAGCCATCTTAGAGGCTCACTACCCCGATGATCTACTATTTCAAGAGCAAACATGAAATAGGTCAACAAGTGGGTAGATCTTACGCCTTAGGAAAGATTTATTCAAATCATAGTTACTAAGGCTACTTTATTTATGACTGTATCCCTAGCAGTGTGAATAGTAAGTATCTGTGAGATGGATGAAAGCATCCACAGTCCATTACTTTGTTTCAAGAGTCTATGTGTGTACAGATGAAGTAAGTCATTAGAGCTTTTTCCCCACATCTTGCTGCTGCTGCTGCTAAGTCGCTTCAGTCGTGTCCGACTCTGTGTGACCCCATAGACAGCAGCCCACCAGGCTCCCCCATCCCTGGGATTCTCCAGGCAAGAACACTGGAGTGGGTTGCCATTTCCTTCTCCAGTGCATGAAAGTGAAAAGTGAAAGTGAAGTCGCTCAGTCGAGTCCGACCCGTAGCGACCCCATGGATTGCAGCCTACCAGACTCCTCCGTCCCTGGGGTTTTCCAGGCAAGAGTGCTGGAGTGGGGTGCCATTGCCTTCTCCATCCCCACATCCTAAGTACCACCAAAGCTGGCTTCCTTATTTTGAATTGAAACAGCTGGACACACTGTTCTTTTTCTCTGTGTGTATGTGCCTTTTTTTCCTTTCTCCCTTGAGCTGTGTTACTTCTTAAGAAAGTAGAGGCAAAAGGAAAACAGTACTGCCAGTTGAATGGACTTTGCACTTGATTTTATTAAGTACTTATAATTTATTTGGTTCGATTTTTTCCTTCCAGTTTTATTGAGATATAATTGACATCCAGCACTGTAATAAGTTTAAGGTGTACAGCATAATGATTTGACTTACATACATCATGAAATGATTACCACAATAAGTTTAGTGAGCATCTGATGTCTCACATAGATCCCACGCTGAAAAAAATTTTTTCCCTTGTGATGAGAATTTTCAGTATTTACTCTCAACTTTCACATATAACACACAGCAATGTTCATTCTATTCATCATGTTGTACATTATATCCCTAGTACTTATACCTGGAAGTTTGTACCTTTTGACTCCCTCAATCCAGATCTCACCCCCACCCTCTCCTCTGGTAACCACAAATCTGATCTCTTTTTCTGTGAGTTCATTTGCTTTTGAAGTATAATTGACCTACAACACTATGTTAGTTCCTCTTACACCACATAGTCATTTGCTCTTTCTGTATTTCAAAATATTTCAAATGTATTTTCAAATGTATGTTCAAAATATTCTGTATTTCAAAATAATTACCATGAGAGGTCTAGTTACCCTCTGTCACTAAAGATATCACAGAATTATTGACTATATTTCCCATACTGTACGTTTGATCCCCATGACTCATTTGTTTTGTAACAGAAGGTTGGTACCTCTTAATCTATGTCATCTATTTCTCTCCTCCTCCTCAGTCATTAAGCACTTAAAATGTTACTTGGTTGGAGTATTTTTAATATGTGACATGTTTACATAGCTTAAAAATTAAAATGATAGGAACCTCCCTGGTGGTCCGGTGGTTGAGACTTTGCACTTCCAGTGCAAGGGGCATGGGTTCGATCCCTGGTTGGGGGCTGGAGTCATGCATGCCACACAGACGAAAAAAGAAAAGGAAAATTAAAATGACAGAAAAACATACACAGTGAAAAGTCTTGCATTCACTTCCTTCCTCCAGTCTCCCCACCTGAATATTTTTATTAGTTTTTTGTGCATGTGTGCTCAGTCACTCAGACTGATCCGACTCTGCGACCCCATGACCCTATGGACTGTAACCATCCTCTGTCCCTGGAATTCTCCAGGCAAGAATACTACTGGAGTGGGTTGCCATTTCCTACTCCAATTAGTCAATATACTTTTTCTTTTAGGACACTTTTAAAGAAGAGTTGCAAAGATAGTACACAGAGTTCCAGCATACCCTTCACCCAACTTTCCCTCCTGTTCATATTGTACGTAACCCTGGTAACTAGTCAAAAATAAGAAATGAACATTAGGAGAACACCACTAACTGAACTACAGACTACTGGGATGACACCAGTCTTCCCACTAAGCTCCCTTTTCTTTTCCAGGATCCAGTCCAGGCTATCACATTGCTTTTAGCACTTTATTTTTAACTGTACTTCAAAAGCATGTTGGTTACTATAGTATCCTTAAAAATGTAAAGAGCATTTTTCATGAATTTTTCAGCTTTTTCATAGCACACCCCCATTTATTTACCCTTACACACTGGTAAACATTGGATTATTCTCTTTTCTACTCTGTTTTACATACAGATAGTTTGATGTTCTATGAGCAAAACATTAAACCAAGGATCGGGAGCTTATGATGATCACACCGGCTGTCACTGACAGCTTGGGAACCTCAAATCTTATCAGTAATTTGAACTCTGCTCCTCTGTTTTCTCATGTGATTCACTGTAGCTCATCTTCCAGGCCCGTCCACTATTTCTTGTTGTTGTTCAGTTGCTCAGTCATGTCCGACTCTTTGCAACCCCATGGACTGCAGCACACCTGGCTTCCCTGTCCATCACCAACTCCTGGAGCTTGCTCAAACTCATGTCCATCGAGTCAGTGATGCCATCCAACCATCTCATCCTGTGTCGTCCCCTTCTCCTGCCCTCAACCTCTCCCAGCATCAGAGTCTTTTCTAATGAGTCAGCTCTTCACATCAGGTGGCCAAAGTATTGGAGCTTCAGCATCAGTCCTTCCAATGAATATTCAGGACTGATTTCCTTTAGGATTGACTGGTTTGATCTTGCTGTCTAAGGGACTCTCAAGAGTCTTCTCCAGCGTTGTATTTGGACAAGTCCAGGGATTCTGAGTTTGCACAGGAACAACGTTTTTTTCCTAGCACACTGCCGCCACCTTGTGGACATTTTTTGCCCAAGCTCCAGGGCTTGCGGAATTCTGGTTGCCTGACTAGGGATTGAACTGGGAGCAAGGTTGGAGGGGGCGCTCGGCAGTGAAAGCACGGAGTCCTAACCACTGGTCTGCCAGGAAATTTCTTGTGGACTACTTGTTAACATGCTGTAATTTTTATTTTCTTAAAATGAAAATATATATGGGAAAAGGAAAAGAAACCTCCTTGTGTTAGATATCCAATTGTAAATATACAGCACATCTCTAGAGTAATGACATCACATTCCGGACATAAACATAGACAGATCAGGGAGGCACAGTGGGCAGTCCCAGCTGCTGGCCGCTGGAGGGATGCAGCCAGCACCATGGAGGTCTGATAAGAGGGGTGGGAACAGATTGGGCTTTGGGGTTCAGGATCATGAACCTGGGGTTTTGGAGGGTTTCAGTAGGTCGGTTACGAGGCAGGAAATCAAAAGCACAACTTGACTGGGTCCTGGCAGAACCTAAATGCTTTTGCAGACTAACAGTGGTGATCATAGGGAAGCAATAAGGGCTAAGTTGTTAGAATCAAGACATGGGGATTTCCCTGGCAGTCCAGTGGCTGACTCCGTACTTCCAATACAGGGAGCATGGGGCGCAGGTTCAGCCCCTGGTTGGGGAACTAAATTCCCACATGCCACAGTGCAGCCCGCCCCCCGTCCCCCCCCGGCCAAAAAAAATAAAAATAGAATCAGGGCATGAAGTCAGCACTGGCTGGCAGCTTGGTTGAGCCTAGCATCTCACATGGACTCCAAGGGGAGGAAAGTGGAGCACAGCAGGATGGGGAGGGCAGATGTGCTAGGACTGGGCGTAGGTGTGGGGATCTAAGGAAGGAGATGAGTGTCAGTGGAGGTGTGATGGTCAGCATCACTGCTACTACGGCACGGGAATCCTGGGAGCACTGTCTGCTTTACTGACTACTCTTGAGCCTGAGCAGCATCCTTCTGTGCCAAATCCAGTTGTACCCCCCACCCTGGGACTCTGCCACCTGGATCAGAAAGAGTCCACACGTGACAGAGGCAGAGGAAGAAAGGGGAAGTGGGTAGACAAGGAAGACGAAGGAAGAAGTACGAGAAGGAAGAAGTATGAGATGAGGGGAAGAAGAAGGGAACCAGAAAGTCCTTGATTACCAAACAGGGTGCATGTCTTACAGGGAACAAGGTGCCTGTCAAGTCTGTTTAGCTGTGGAAGGTCTGCAGCCAATATGTGAATAGCAGTGTTCTGGCTGGGTTTCCCCACTTCACCCCACTCCACCACCATTTCTGTCTCCCCACTAAGCTCTTAGAGGAGAGAGATCCATGTTACAAGCTTTGAAGCTCCAAATGCTGGCACATCGCCCGGTCCAGAGTGCTGAATGAACTTTTGCTGAATCAGTGAATCAGAGGCTCCTAGCCATGTTTCAGTTTCCCTGGTCATGGCCTCTACTCCTCTCTAGATGGTATCTGCAATCTGTGAACACTTCACCAAAAGACCCACAACCTTGTTTTCACTCTTACTGCTTACACAGCCTTTAACCCACTTCTCTCCAAATTGTAGGGTGTCAATGTGAACCTGGTAACAATTAACCGGGTCTCTTCTCTCCATGAGGCGTGCCTTGGAGGACATGTGGCCTGCGCTAAGGCCTTACTGGAGAACGGTGCCCACGTGAGTAGCATCCCTGCCTGCAGGTTTGGTGCCCTGGGACAGCTCCTAATCCCTAAAGACCCGTCACCTTCCAGAATGTGCTTATCTGTGGTGGGGTGTGCAGGCCTGGCCCATCTGGGCTCATGTTCTTGGATGGTCAGGAAAATGCTGCTGGTATATTCCTTTCTTCAGCCTCTTTAGTAGTAGTAGTTTAGTTTCTAAGTTGTGTCCAACTCTTGCGACCCCACAGACTGTAGCCTGTCAGGCTCCTCTGTCCATGGGATTCTCCAGGCGAGAATACTGGAGTAGGTTGCCATTTCCTTCTCCAGGGGATCTTTCTGACCCAGGAATTGACCTGGGTCTCCTGCATTGCAGGCAGATTCCTTACCGACTGAGCTACGGCCTCTATGTCCCTGTGCAAATGTTCAGATGAGGTAATTCACAGAACTCATTCAAAACTCATATTAACTTGGGCAAAAACAAACAAACAAAAAAAAACAGCCTGAGTAAAAGTCATTTGAAAACTGATCTTGTAAAATTTATTTTAAAAATCTTTAAAAGAACACATTTTAAAAGAACAAAAGCCACTTTTAATTCAGCATTGTACACCCACAACGATTTTTATTGAGCAAAATTAGACTAAATGAGCTTGTAATAAACTAGTACCATGGAAAAACAGTACGAAGTGAACTTTAAAATTCTCTCCTTTTCAAGGAGTGACTGAGGGGCTGTATGTAGTACAGATATCAGAATAGAATTATGAATTTAATACTTGTGAAAATCTCAGTGACCTTTATTTAGTTACCGGATACTGATTTTTTAAAATTTTTATTAGAGGATATGATTTACAGTGTTGCATTCGCACCAGATATTGTTTTGATGTTAATTCCACTTTTAAACTCAGCCCTTGTATTCTTTTCTTTGTGAACTGTAATGTTTTTAAGTGCTTAATGAAGATATGTCTTTGCGTTTTATATGGAAGTTGGGTTTCTACTTGTAGAACTGAATGTAACAGTCGTCCTTAGGCAAAGTGATTTTCCTGATGCCACAGTGGTTGTGCATGTTCATTAGGTTGTGCTTCTTTGAGGGCAAGGTTGGGTGGGGGCCATTTCCTGTCAAGCTAGGTGACTGGAGTCACAGGTGGGAAATTGAGGAGCCTCTTGGAGGTTCTGTGGGGGACAAAGAAAGGAGAACAACATGGTCTCTTGTCTTTGGCAGTCTCATGAGGGAGCAGTCAGTAAATATTATCTTATTTAACATTCAGATCAGAATAAGAGAGGAATAAGAGAAACTTGATTTATCAATAGAAAATTCCTCAAAATTGTCAGTTCCACGGGTACCTCGAACTTGGTGCATCTGAAACTGTGCTTATCGTGATCTTCCCTCTAGGACCAGCTCCTCCTCTTGGATTTGCAGCCCCAAACCTGAAGTCATCTTCATTCTTCCATCTCTCCATCTGATTAATCACAACATCCCAGGAATCCCTAGGGTGTTATGAATTTACCTACACTTGTCCCTGTCCTTGTCTGTCTCTGCCATCTTAGTATTTTATTTAACTTTCCAATTCAGAGGGGGCTATCCTGGCACTGTGGGGAAATATCTTGTTTCTGAAACAAGATAATTGAGGATCCCATTGATCACAAGCATATATCCTTAGTTGTTGAGGCAAAATGGTTTGACATTCAACCCTCATTGTCCTATATTTCAGTCTTATCAGAGTCTCTGCACTGAATGCCTTGATTCCAGAATGTTCTTTCCAATCTGTTGCTAATACTCAAAGATACCTCCCAGCTGTGCTTGTTCTCACAGGCCTCTCAGATCCCTGGAAGGCACTGAGATTGGTTAAAGACATCATGTTTTTTTTTTAATTAGTTTATTTTAATTGGAGGCTAATTGCTTTACAATATTGTAGTGGTTTTTGCCATAATGCTCAAAATTCTCCAAGTCAGGCTTCAGCAGTACATGAACCGTGAACTTTCAGATGTTCAAGCTGGTTTTAAAAAAGGCAGAGGAACCAGAGATCAAATTGCCAACATCCGCTGGATCATCGAAAAAGCAAGAGAGTTCCAGAAAAACATCTATTTTTGCTTTATTGACTACACCAAAGCCTTTGACTGTGTGGATCACAATAAACTGTGGAAAATTCTGAAAGAGATGGGAATACCAGACCACCTGACCTGCCTCTTGAGAAACCTGTATGCAGGTCAGGAAGCAACAGTTAGAACTGGACATGGAACAACAGACTGGTTCCAAATAGGAAAAGGAGTGCATCAAGGCTGTATATTGTCACCCTGCTTATTTAACTTATATGCAGAGTACATCATGAGAAACTCTGGGCTGGAAGAAGCACAAGCTGGAATCAAGATTGCCGGGAGAAATATCAATAACCTCAGATATGCAGATGATACCATCCTTATGGCAGAAAGTGAAGAGGAACTAAAAAGCCTCTTGATGAAAGTGAAAGAGGAGAGTGAAAAAGTTGGCTTAAAGCTTAACATTCAGAAAACTAAGATCATGGCATCTGGTCCCATCACCTCATGAGAAATAGATGGGGAGACAGTGGAAACAGTGTCAGACTTTATTTTTTGGGGCTCCAAAATCACTGCAGATGGTGACTGCAGCCATGAAATTAAAAGACACTTACTCCTTGGAAGGAAAGTTATGACCAACCTAGATAGCATATTAAAAAGCAGAGATACTACTTTGCCAACAAAGGTCCGTCTGGTCAAGGCTATGGTTTTTCCAGTGGTCATGTATGGATGTGAGAGTTGGACTGTAAAGAAAGCTGAGTGCCGAAAAATTGATGCTTTTGAACTGTGGTGTTGGAGAAGACTCTTGAGAGTCCCTTGAACTGCAAGGAGATCCAACCAGTCCATCCTAAAGGAGATCAGTCCTGGGTGTTCATTGGAAGGACTGATGCTGAAGCTGAAACTCCAATACTTTGGCCACCTCATGTGAAGAGTTGACTCATTGGAAAAGACCCTGATGCTGGGAGGGATTGGGGCAGGAGGAGAAGGGGATGACAGAGGATGAGATGGCTGGATGGCATCACCAACTTGATGGACATGAGTTTGAGTAAACTCCGGGAGTTGGTGATGGACAGGGAGGCCTGGCATGCTGCGATTCATGGGGTCGCAGAGTCGGACACGACTGAGTGACTGAACTGAACTGATGTGAATCAGCCATGAGTGTACATGTGTTCCCCATCCTGAACCCCCCTCCCACCTCCCTCCCCATCCCATCCCTCAGGGTCATCCCAGTGCACCAGCCCTGAGCACCCTGTCTCATGCATCAAACCTGGACTGGCGATCTGTTTCACATATGATAATATACATGTTTCAATGCTATTCTCTCAAATCATCCCACCCTCGCCTTCTCCCACAGAGTCCAAAAGACTGTTCTTTACATCTATGTAAAGACACCCATGTTGGTGGCTGTTTTCTTTGTGTATTTCGCCTGGTCACAATCTCTTCAGGAGTCGTTTTGGCATATGCAATTTGTGTGGATTGTAATAGACCAGAAAGGAAATCTGTGGCAAGAAAGAACTATGGGGGAATCACTGAGGAGGTTTTTTTGTAAGCACAGATTCTGGGACCTTACGCTAGATGATTTCTGTTGTACTTTTTGTTCCTGACATGTTTGTTCATGATTTGGAGGGGGAGTCGGCTCCATATGAATGGAAAGTGGAGATAATTGTTGTTGTAAATGTTTATTGAATGCTTACTGGGCACCAGGCAATGTTCTTGGGCACCAGGCAATGTTCTAGGTGTTTCCCATATAGGAACTGAGCTGATCCACCCAGTAACCTCATGAGGTCAATTATTTTATGGTCCTCATTTTACAAGTAAGGAAACCCAGGCACTGGAGGTTACTATCCCAAGCAAGATATCTGAGCACATAAAGAGAGCTGGGATCTGAATACAAGCCATAGTTGTTCCAGAGACCGTGTTCTACGCCACAGTATAGGACCACTCCTCAATAGCCAGGAGGCTCCTAAGAAGCTCTTAAGTACCTCTGAATACATTTAAAAAACTGTCCCTGTTTGCCCCACTTGTGATGCTATTTATAGGTGACAGTTGATAGACTACTGGTACCTAAAAAACACAGTACTGTAAGGACATAGAGTTGTCTCGCTCATTGACCAGCATGGCACGTTTCCCCATGCAGATACATAGGAATGCACACTGGGAGATGGTGAGAAAGAAATAGCAGACTGTCTGGTTCTCTCCTTGCCGCTCGTTAGGTCAATGGGGTGACAGTTCATGGAGCCACGCCCCTCTTCAATGCTTGCTGCAGTGGCAGTGCTGCGTGTGTCAACGTGCTGCTGGAGTTTGGCGCCAAGGCCCAGCTCGAGGTGCATCTGGCCTCACCCATCCACGAAGCCGTGAAGAGAGGTAAATGAGGCATCACACCACACACAGAGCATTCAGGGGGCTCCCTTCTGTCTGCATGAATCAAGGGTAGAGTGTTCACCCTGCAAGGATCTCCCAGTCCTTCTTCACCAGTAGACTAGGTGTGCTTAGTTAATCCTACAGCAGTAACTTCAATAGGAAATAACACCGGGGAGTGACATAGCTTTTCTTAGAACTGGGAATGGCTGTCTGCCTCAGACGTCCCATTTCCTGGGCTCAGTCTCTCAGTCGGCCTTACTTGAGGCTCTTTGCTGGTGTTTGGGTGGGAGCTGGTGGAGTTAAGCATACAGGGGTAACTTCATGAGTTGTGCTGTGTTTCTGTCTCTGTCCTCACTAGAAAAGAACAGCTCATGCCCCAAAGTCCATAAAACATCAACCACGACCATAAAATTGATTGTGAAAGTGTCTGAAAGCCCAGACTAATCGTTTCTCTAATGGAAGATTAAAGGTGACTGTCCACAACAAGCAATATATTCTAGATGAGCTAATGGCTCTCACGGTCATTAGTTCTTGAAAAAAAGGCTCCAGCTTTAAAAAGCATGCCATTGGAAACCTTGAATGGACTCTAGATTTCTATATTCTCATAGAAATGGTGGAAAGAGTAAAATTAAGGAATTAGAAAATGATGTGCAGAGACTTCCCTGGTGGTTTAGTGACTGAGACTCTGAGCTCCCAGTGCCGATGGCCTGAGTTCGATCCCTGGTCAGGGAACTAGATCCCATATGCTGCAACTAAAGATTCTGCATGCCACAACTAAGACCTGATGCAGCCAAATAGATAACTATGTGCATAGACTAGACGTGAACAAGAAGAGCCATCAAAAGGCCAACACCATCTGACAGAGGTAACACCCAAAGAAGAACATTTCTGTTAACCAGCAGTGGAGATGTTCTCTTATATTGAGATCAGAAATACAGCAGAGGGAGTTCACTGGTGGCATAGTGCTTAGGTGGCATCAGCTCTTCCACTGCTGGGGCCTGGGTTTGGTCCCTGGTCAGGGAACTGAGATCCTGCAAGCTGTGTAGTATAGCCAAAGTTTTTTAAAAGTTTTAATTAAAAAAAAAAGAAATACAATGGAGAAGTTAGAACACTGTAGAACAGTGATTTTTGCTGGTATAATGAGGATTAAAGTGTTTCAAAAGGCAATAGTGAAAGATTTTTCCTAGGTTGTTAAACCTGTCACTTGGTAAAATTATTATTATTATTATTATTATTATTATTATTTTGCAGAGGATTACTATCAATGATAGGGCTTCCCAGGTGGCACAGTGGTAAAGAATCCTCTTGCAATGCCAGAGACTGGGTTTGATCCCTGGGTCAGGAAGATCCCCTGGAGAAGGAAGTGGCAACCCACTCCAGTATTCTTGCCTGGAAAATCCCATGGACAGAGGAGCCTGGTGGGCTACAGTTTATGGGATTGCAGAGTCAGACATGACTGAGCGCGTACACACACACACTATAAATGGTACAAAATCCCTAAATCTCAATGCAAAATCTCTATGGTATTGATGTCCTGTACATATTTGATAAACATTTCTTAATTAATAATTGATGCTGATTATTTCCCAAACTTAAAGTAAGTCCTTTAAATTGTAGGGAAATAGTCTACTTTGGAAATGAAATAAAAGTGTTTAAAATGTCTTAAATTTTGATTCGAAGTAAAATTTAATCTGTTATTTGCATTTCCATCCAAAAGTTTTAAAATGGATGAATACTGGGAGTGGTTTGAAATAAGTAGTTCTGCAGTGTTTAGATGGTTATATATGGAGTGTTTGGTATCTATGTGTGTGACATATATATATACACACACACATATATATGCCTATCATAAACAATGAGTTCATCTGTCTCCTCACATTTTTTTCTTTGTCATAAAAACATGTTAGGGACCAATGTCCACAGAACAGAAGAGCAAATAGCAAATTTCTTATTCTAGATACTATATTAGTGCCAATCATTTGACTTTTATATAATCATTTTTAAAAATCTTCCTGAGAATACTTAAATTTAACTCAAGCTAGATTCAGTTTCTTCTGTTAAAAAAAAGGGACAGGAATTATTTTAAAATGTTTATTAGATGCACTGTATTTACCAGGCAGTTTTAGGTCCTGATTAGATATTATTTCTGAATTCCTACAGCTTTAAACCTCTACGGACAAGTGGAAGGGGGTGGTCAGTTTGAGTCAGTACTTTGACAGATTAATGCTATAATCCAGGTATAAAATTACTTAGTTGAACAAATAGATTTGAATTTGCTGAATCTTTATTTATAGGTTTTAATGCATAATTATGCTTAATTCAGACTTTGTGATAAATCAAGCAGGCTTGATGAAGCTTACTTTTATGTCATCTATAAAGAAAAGGTTGGTTAAGCTAATCAACAATAAGATTTTTTTTTAAGGAAACATTTAAACCTTCAAAAAAGAACAACCTCTTTGTAAAACTCCCATCAATACCTCAGAAGCAATTGCTCCCAAACAGATCATTCATATGCTTCAAATTAATCATGTCTGTCTATTAATGGGGCCAACTCTCAAAGGATATTGCTTGCTTATATAGTTCTTGTTAGCCACTAAACTTAGACACTAAAGTGCATTTGAATAGATTTTATACTTGAAGCTTTTTATTAATTCTCATAGGAGTCTTCCAGGTTAACCAAAATAAGGAGGTACATGGAATGGCCATCCACCTAATCTTACATGCATGGGCAAAGAAGAGAAGGAGAGATTTGTAATGGAGAGGGATGGGTCAGGGCTGGGCCTTGGATCTGAGCACTGGCTTTTCAGAGTAATAATGGCATGAGTCATTTGTCCCCCTGGGTCTTGTAGCCTCTGCCTGTAAACCAGGGACTTATTATAGAGAGTGATTTCATCTGTATTCCTTGGAACCCTTGGTTTGGTTGGAGGTACCTCAAAGGCTGTGAGGAAGAATTTCAGTGGGGGGTGCATGGGCATGCTCTTTTTTTTAATGGTTTTATTTTGGAAATTTCTAAGATTTCCCCCACTCCTAAAGTTTTTTTTGCTATTGAAAAGAAAATCTAGGTTGTTTCTAAAGCCCATTCCAGATAACCAATCTTATAATTCTGTGAATAGTTAATATTTTCCTTACTTGAGTGAGGTTTTCTTGTGTTCTACCAGGTAATAGAGAGTGCATGGAGATTCTACTGGCAAATAACGTTAACATTGACCAAGAAGTGCCTCACCTCGGAACTCCCTTGTATGTGGCTTGCACCTACCAGAGACTTGACTGTGTGAAGAAGCTTCTAGAATTAGGTAACTTCCAGTAGTCTTTTCATGAGAAGAACTGAATAATCTTGCTTTTCCATGGCTTCAGAGACAAAGTTCTTGTCAGGCTGGACAAAATTCTGACAGCATTTGATGTTTCAGTGCTTGAAATGGAACTTCAGAAATGAGTATCTGTAGCTCTCAGTTGTGCTTCCTTTGATGTTGGCTCCATTTACCTGTTATGGTTCTCCTTGGTGGCCTCAAGGGAGAGCAAGAGTCTCTTTCCCATAAATCCAAGGGGAAAACAACCAGTTGTATTTAACTGGCTCTTTTTGAGTCACATGCCCATCTCTGAACCAATCATGGTGGCCAAGGGAATACCCTGACCAGATTGGCTTAGGCCTAGATTTCAGTCTGCACTGCAGTGGTTGAGCTTCACTGGAAACAGGAGCTGGGAATCACAGAAGATGGTTACCCAGAGGGAAATCTAGGTGTGGTTACCAGGAGGATCAGTTCAGTTCAGTTCAATTGCTCAGTCATGTCCGACTCTTTGCAACCCCATGGACTGCAGCATGCCAGGCTTCCCTGTCCATCACCAACTCCCAGAGCTTGCTCAAACTCATGTCCATTGAGTTGGTGATGCCATCCAACCATCTCATCCTCTGTTGTCCCCTTCTCTTCCTGCCTTCCATCTTTCCCAGCATCAGGGTCTTTTCCAGTGAGTCAACTCTTTGCATCAGGTGGCCAAAGTATTGGAGCTTCAGCTTCAGCATCAGTCCTTCCAATGAGTATTCAGGACTGATTTCCTTTAGGATGGACTGGTTGGATCTCCTTGCAGTTCAAGGGGCTCTCAAGAGTCTTCTCCAACACCACAGTTCAAAAGCATCAATTCTTCAGCACTCAGCCTTCTTTATGGTCCAACTCTCACATCTGTACATGACTGCTGGAAAAACCATAGCTTTGACTAGATGGACCTTTGTTGGCAAAGTAATGTCTCTGCTTTTTAATATGCTGTCTAGGTTTGTCATAGCTTTTCTTCCAAGGAGCAAGCATCTTTTAGCAGACACTTCCCATAGAATACTTTAGATCAACCCTGCTAAATTATTTAGTCGTTTTTAAATTCTCAAAGACATATACAGAAACTGAGAGTCCAAGGAAAAGTAAAAGGTCTTGAAACTTATTTGGTTAAAGGTTCCCTAAACTTAGCCACTGCCATAAAGGTGCAGATTATAGTAAGAACCTTTAAATAGGAATTTTTTTCTCTGAGGTTTTTGTCTTTTTTTTTTTAATCCCCTATCATTTGCCAGTCCCTATATTAATTCATAAAACTTTTTTTGATTCCAGTTTCAATACTAAATACTTATTTAGTATTAATCCCAGTGTAAGTACTAAGTAAACTTAGCTTGTCCTTTGCCGAAACACAAAATAGCTACTAAAAGGAGCTGCAAATATTTTATTTTGAATGTCACACAATTCCTATAAGAAAGCAGGTAAAGCATTTAAAATGACTAAAAATATCTTTTTAAATTGACATCTTCATCTTTATTAGTTAATGACAAATGATTTTTCACACAGTTGTGCCAACCTGAACTAGCTAATCTTATGTGAAGTTTTGCCAATAGTTTACTACTAAAAATGCATCTTTTATTTTTCAACTTCTCAAACTATAACACACAGCAAGGCATGCATATATGAAAATATGTAACTTAAAGTAATAAACAACTGCCATTGCAACCCAACCCATGAAAACATATAAAACATTGCAAAGACAAGTCCCCCTTGTGACATCTCCGCAAAACTATACCTTCCCCACCTCCTTCAAAAAAGTTACTAACATCTTGTCCTTTATGGTAATGATTTCTTTCCTTTTCCCTTTAATTTTGCCACCTAAGTTCTAATTAATAATAAGAATTTTTAGTTAGATTACATATTTTAAATTTTGTATAACAGGCATCATATAATATGTTTAATATTGCACTGGCCATCTCTTGCTCAACTATATTTGTTTATGTTATTACAAGTAGCTGTAGTTGTTCAGTTTCATTGCTGAGTAATACATAATGTGTATCTATATAGTGCAGTGTCTTTATATATTCTACTATTGAGGCTTCCCAGGTGGCGCTAGTGGTAAAGAACCCCCCTGCCAATGCAGGAGACATAAGAGATGCAGGTTCAATCCCTGGGTCGGGAAGATCCCCTGGAGAAGGACACACTGAGCGACCAATAAACACATACAATATCTGATATGAAGTGCTGGTCATAGGGTATGCAAATATCTGTTCATTATGAGATATTGTGTGTGTGTGCCAGTCGCTCAGTTGTGTCCAACTCTGCGAAAAGGAAAGATGAATGCAGAGTTCCAAAGAATAGCAAGGAGAGATAAGAAAGCCTTCCTCAGCAATCAATGCAAAGAAATAGAGGAAAACAACAGAATGGGAAAGACTAGAGATCTCTTCAAGAAAATTAGAGATACCAAGGGAACATTTCATGCAAAGATGGGCACAATAAAGGACAGAAATGGTATGGACCTAACAGAAGCAGAAGATAAGAAGAAGAGGTTGCAAGAATACACAGAAGAACTGTGCAAAAAAAGATCTTCACGACCCAGATAATCACAAAGGTGTGATCACTCACCTAGAGCCAGACATCCTGGAATGTGAAGTCAAGTGGGCCTCAGGAAGCATCACTACGAACAAAGCTAGTGGAGGTGATGGAATTCCAGTTGAGCTATTTTAAATCCTGAAAGATGATGCTGTGAAAGTGCTGTACTCAATATGCCAGAAAGTTTGGAAAACTCAGCAGTGGCCACACGACTGGATTCATTCTAATCCCAAAGAAAGGCAATGCCAAAGAATGCTCAAACTACTGCACAATTGCACACATCACATGCTCGTAAAGTAATGCTCAAAGTTCTCCAAACCAGGCTTCAGCAACACGTGAACCATGAACTTCCAGATGTTCAAGCTGGTTTTAGAAAAGGCAGAGGAACCAGAGATCAAATTGCCAACATCCGCTGGATCATCGAAAAAGCAAGAGAGTTCCAGAAAAACATCTATTTCTGCTTTATTGACTATGCCAAACCCTTTGACTGTGTGGATCACAATAAACTGTGGACAATTCTGAAAGAGATGGGAATACCAGACCACCTGACCTGCCTCTTGAGAAACCTGTATGCATGTCAGGAAGCAACAGTTAGAACTGGACATGGAACAACAGACTGGTTCCAAATAGGAAAAGGAGTACGTCAAGGCTGTATATTGTCACCGTGCTTGTTTTAACTTATATGCAGAGTACATCATGAGAAACGCTGGGCTGGAAGAAGCACAAGCTGGAATCAAGATTGCCAGGAGAAATATCAATAACCTCAGATATGCAGATGACACCACCCTTATGGCAGAAAGTGAAGAGGAACTAAAAAGCCTCTTGATGAAAGTGAAAGAGGAGAGTGAAAAAGTTGGCTTAAAGCTTAACATTCAGAAAACTAAGATCATGGCATTTGATCCCATCACCTCATGGGAAATAGATGGGGAGACAGTGGAAACAGTGTCAAACTTTATTTTTTGGGGCTCCAAAATCACTGCAGATGGTGACTGCAGCCATGAAATTAAAAGACACTCCTTGGAAGGAAAGTTATGACCAACCTAGATAGCATATTAAAAAGCAGAGACATTACTTTGCCAACAAAGGTCCATCTAGTCAAAGCTATGGTTTTTCCAGTAGTCATGTACAGATGTGAGAGTTGAACCATAAAGAAGGCTGAGTGCTGAAGAATTGATGCTTCTGAACTGTGGTGTTGGAGAAGACTCTTGAGAGCCCCTTGGACTGCAAGGAGATCCAACCAGTCCATCCTAAAGCAGATCAGTCCTGGGTGTTCATTGGAAGGACTGATGCTGAAGCTGAAACTCCAATACTTTGGCCACCTCATGTGAAGAGTTGACTCATTGGAAAAGACCCTGATGCTGGGAGGGATTGGGGCAGGAGGAGAAGGGGGTGACAGAGGATGAGATGGTTGGATGGCATCACTGACTTGATGGACATGAGTTTGGGTAAACTCTGGGAGTTTGTGATGGACAGGGAGGCCTGGTGTGCTGCGATTCATGAGGTCGCAAAGAGTCGGACACGACTGAGCGACTGAACTGAGGTGTGTGACCCCATGGACTGTAGCCCTCCAGACTCCTCTGTCCATGGGATTCTCCAGGCAGGAATACTGGAGTGGGTTGCCATTTCCTTCTCCAGGATAAAAGTACCATTTTTCAATACTTTTCTCGTCAAAATATTTGGAAACTGTCTTAGTAGGCATTGCCGAGGGTTTAGGCTTCAGTCACATATTTTCACAGATTTGTCAAATATGTCATGGCGTTTAAGATGTCTTTGTGGACAGCTAGCATACTTGAGGCTCACTGTGTTTCTCCACTAATGTGTAGTGTTAAATTGTGGTCATATGCTTTCTTAAGGAGCCAATGTTAACCACGGTCAATGGCTGGACACCCCTCTTCATGCTGCCGCCAAGCAGAGCAGTGTGGAAATCATCCACCTGCTGATAGACTACGGGGCTAACCTCAAGTGCAAAAATGCCCAGGGCCAAAGCGCACTTGATCTGGCAGCTCCAAAGAGCAGCATAGAGCAGGCGCTCCTGCTCCGGGAAGGTAAGGAAGGGTGGGCATCCCCTTTTCCACAAGCACATGTACTCTCTCTCCTTCCTGCCTCCCTGTAGACTGTCTTACCTATTTGCTTTTCCTCTTTCTAATTGGGAATGGCACGTGGGAGCAGGCGAGTGCTAGCATTGCCAGACGGGATTTTGTCACTTATAACAAAGGGGCATTTTCATATACCTGTTATGTGGCCTTGTTTGTGCATTAACAAGAAAAGAGAGAAATTTGTTTTCACCTTAAAAAGGTGGAACTGCCCCATGTATCCTGGTATAAGCACATGATTGAGCAGACTGCTTTGTAATACTTGAAGGCAATTTAGGGGAAATGAGAAAAATTTGAGTTAGATATGGTCAAGTGGACACAGAGTGTGTCTTTCAGAAACTGGACTAAATGGTGAAGTTGTTTGCCTATTCTCCAGCTCAGGGAGTCAGTGAATCTGTGCTCCCCATTGCCCCATGCCCATATCCACCATGGGCTAATGAATCTCTAGACGCTGGAGGAGGGAAGGCAGGCCCTCTACCAGGCTTGATATCCCAGATTCTACGGAGAACCATGCTGTGTCCCCATAAAAAGAGAACACTATCTGAGCCTCTCCTGAGCATGTGTGTGCTCAGGAGACCATTAAAGTAATAGTAATTATTCAGCTTTCCATATGTCAGGCATTGAGCTAGGTTTGAAAGAAACATTGATGCATCTCACTGAATTCTCAAAACCTCAAAGCTATGAGAACTTTATGGTAACTTGTGCTTTAACCCAGCTCCAAATAGAAACAAGAGGAGCACAAAGAGATGGGCTTTCAGAAGGTCACACAGCTACTAAAATGTAGGACTAGGATGCTAACTAAGAGCTAAGATTCTAACTTGCACTCTTCTTATTACTATTATTGGAGTACTATGGATTTTTGGCTTCCTTGGTGAGTCAGCTGGTAAAGAACCCACTTGCCAATGCAGGAGATGCAAGAGATGTGGGTTCGATCCCTGGGTCAGGAAGATTCCCTGGAGAAGGAAATGGCAACCTGCTCCAGTATTCTTGCCTGGAAAATTCCATGGACAGAGGAGCCTGGTGGGCTATAGTCCATGGGGTCGCAGAGAGTCAGACATGACTGAGTGCATACACATATTATTAATTTACAATGTCATGTTAGTTTCAGGTGTATAGCAAAATGATTTGATATATATATATATATGATTTATATATGTATAAATATAGATATGTATATATAGATATAGATATATATGGGCTTCCCAAGTGGTACTAGTGGTAAAGAACCCACCTGCCAGTGCAGGAGATGTAAGAGATGTGGGTTCGATTCCTGGGTCGGGAAGATCCCCTGGAGGAGGGCATGGCAACCCACTCCAGTATTCTTGCCTGGAGAATCTCATGGACAGAGGAACCTGGCAGGCTACCGTCCATAGGGTTGCAAAGAGTCAGATGTGACTGAAGTGACATAGCATGCATGTATATGTATATTCTTTTTCAGATTCTTTTCCCTTGTTGGTTATTATAAAATATTGAGCATAGGTCCCTGTGCTATACAGTATGTCCTTATTGTTTCTCTCGTTTTATATATACTAGTATGTATCTATTAACCCCACAGTCCTAATTTATCCCTCCCTTCCTTCCCCTTTGGTAACCATATTTCCAGTGTGCATTGTTATAGTTTGGATGCCACAATCCTGAATCTTCTGAAACAATTTCTAATGAGGAAGAGTTTAATTTCACTCACCAGATCCAGTTTGTGAAACCACCCCCATGTCTTGTATACCTTATACCTTCCAAGTGGGAGGCTTGCATCTGTAGTTTTAGTGCTTCTTAAGCTTCATGGTGCTTACAGATCACCTGGAAATCTCCTTAAAATGCAGATTCTGATTCAGGAACTCTGGGGTGGGGCCCCAAAGTCTATATGGCCACCAGCTCCCAGGTGATGCTGATGTTGCCAGTCTGAGGACACACTTTGAGTAAGACTGGTCTACATTATTTCCAGTAGTCCGTGTCATTAATGGTTGTTCTTTGATTTGAGTCTCTACTCACAGCTCCCAGTTTGGAAATACCGGGTACTTAACAATTATTAGCTAAGAATATGGTTTATAGCCACTGTCACATTTCCTGTTTCCTTCCATCAAAGATGTCTCTGGGTCCAAGATTTATATTTCTTCTAAACAAGTTCCTCTGCCTTCCATCTTCATAAATACAGCTGCTCACTCTAGAAGACTGGACACCAGCTATGTCAGAGGTCACTCTGAGGAGCTTTAGTTGTGTGACAGGAGAGACACTTTGCATTCTAGCTTCCTAAGGTCTTGACTAAGGGCGATGGTCTGCTCCTCCAGGTATCTTTTAGGCACATGGGTGCTCCTTGGCAATATCAATCCCAAGTGTTATGTGGCTCTCGGCCTGCGTAGTCACTATTTCTCATGGGGTGCAAGATGCTGTGACAGTGGGCTTTTCTTGGAAAGGAAAGCTTTGTATAGTCCAGTAATTACATAGATCTACTTGCAGCAGTCTTTGTTGATACAGTAACGAAAAGAAATAACAGGGCATTACAAATGCCCGTGCATGCCGAGGATCCCAGCCAAATGCTCATTCAGCCTGTTCCACCATGTTTTTGACCGTGGTTAATTTGTTTTCCTTCGGGACTCAAAACCACAGGCATGACAACTCTTTGAGACCTCAGAAGACTGAGGTGCAGGCTATAACTGGGTCTAAGTGGGTTGTATCCTTTCTCCAGATCCTCTGTTGAGCTGGGATCCTTGTCAGAACGAAGGCCCCCGCTCTGAGTGTGAGTAGGGACCCAGCCAGCACCACCTCAGGGGCAGCTCAGGTCAGGAGGTCCCTGAGGCCTGACTGTCAGGCCCTGCACGTCTCCTCCCGCCTCCTCTGTGACCGTGTGTTTGAATTCCTCCCGCAGGCCCACCTGCTCTTTCCCAGCTGTGCCGCCTGTGTGTCCGGAAGTGCTTGGGTCGCAACTGTCACAAGATCATCCACAAACTATACCTGCCGGACCCACTGGAAAAATTCCTCCTTTACCAGTAGTCCCAACTGTCTATAGGAAGATGCTTGGAAATAAAGAGGTTGTTGCCTGCTGTACCCAGGGTGCCTAGTGTAGATGCACAACAGCTAGACTCCTGGTGTCTTCACATGAGCTAAGCTAGTTAGAGCATAACACTGATGAACTGGAGTATGTGGGGAATGGAGACTCCTGATTAATTTAGCATTCTTTTTAACCAAGGCGCAGTCAGAAACCTTTTCATTTTTAGTTCTCGTTAAGAAATTTTTAAAAATTGTGAAGTAGAGTGAAACTAGTAGGCAGTTTTTCAAGATTCATGATTCTCTATTATCTAATGGTTACCATTCTGAATAGCATGTAGACACGTAAATCTGGGTGGATAAGATTATGATGAATATAAGTCTTGCACGATAGATTCTTGATTCAGTTATTCCCTCCTTCCCCTTTGTTTCCTTTCATGAATAAATCTCTGCTAAAATTTTATTTCCTTGTGTTTTATTTTATATATAAAAAAGCCAAATACTTTAAAACATCACAGTTAATTGAAGCTTGCAGTTATCGAGGTCCTGGTTGATGTTGGTTACACCTGGGAATGATAATATTTTGAATGTATTGGGCTGGCCAAAAAGTTGATTTGGGTTTTCCCAGACAGTGTTATAAAAACTCGAACAAACTTTTTGGCCAATTCACTATTAGGTTAAACACAGTTCATTATTAAAATTAGTTTCACTTCTTTTTAAATGTGACTGCAATCCAATTTTAAATTATACATGTGGCTAACATTATATTTCAGTTGATACTGTTCTAGACTTTTTCTGATTTTCATGACTCAGATATCAATAAGTACTCGTAGTTAACTATTTGGGGGATAAAGATTAAATTCTTATTTCATATCAATTTAGAAACAAATATTGGTTTTTAGAAAATGTTAAAACATTTCAAATGATGGTATAAAATACTGGAATAAAATGTTCATGAATATAAATGAAAGGGGAGCTCTTTTCTAAGGATACTATCAAAGAAACTTGAAAGGAAAATACTGATAGATTAAAATAGGTATCACAGAATATGCAGGAATTGGAGGCTTTCTGTCTTCTGAGTGTTTGCCAGAGTGCCGTTTTTGGTCTGCTTGCATCTTGCTGAATGTCTAAAGTCTGTGTTAAGCCCAGGATGTCCTAGGGTGTTCAGTCTGTCTGTGACCACAAGGAACTTGACAATCCTGCTGTTGCATCCACTTTTGAAAATTTTAGACCATGAATTTCATGAATCGCTTGTATGAATCTCCCAAATCTGGTAAGTGTGTGTGTGTGTGTGTGTGTGTAGGGGGGCTCTGTGTGTGTGTGTGTGTGTGTGTGTGTGTGTGTGTAGGGGGCGCTGTGCTCCTAAACTGAATCCCAAGAGATCACTCCCCCAAACCGATCCTTCTGCATCCAGAATGGGTATGGAACAAGTCCAGATCCCTGCATCTTGGTGGTATTGTGATGTTTGATGGTTTATGATTGGACACGAGATAGTATTTCTTCTTCTTCTTTTTTTAATGAGATAGTCTTTGCATTCCCTTTGAGCCCTGCATTCCATCAAGCTAGAATTAGACCCTAAGTTGAATCATCTAGTTTATATGAGATTATATGGCTTGCTTTTGGGGGTTCTGACCACTAATACGGATTATTTCATTTTTTTCACAGGGTATGGAATGTTTTATTCCCAAAGTGGTGTGACTTCTTGCCATTTCAATCATATTTGAAATACTCTGCAGTAACTTCTCCATTCATTCATGCATTTTTTACTCAGCATCTATTATGTGCCAGACACAGTTTGAGGCTATGAGAAAGAAAGATGAGGTTCTTGCCCTTGAAAAACTTATGTGTCAGTGGAGGCAACAGGGAATAAGCATACACATGTCATCATGACAGGAAATGATAAAAATAAAGGAAATTGTGGTTAAGAGTGATGATGAGAGCCACTGTTTTAAGTAAGTTGATTAGGCAAGGTCCCTGGCTAGGTGACTGAATTTTGAAAGAAGTATCCATGTGTGTATCTAATATTTATTATTTAGTTTTTGCTATTAAGGTTTTAGTGACTGTTTTCAGTGTATTTTTAGTACATCTTGACGGGTTTTTTTGTTTGTGTCTTTGCTTGATTTAATGTAACAATCCTATTACAAAAGTATTCTTTTAATTGAAGTATAGTTGATTTACAGTGTTTAGTTTCTGGTGTACAGCAGAGTGATCCAGTTATACACATATATACCCATTGTTTTCCACTTTCTTTTCCATTATGTTTATTGCAGGATGTTGAATATAGTTCCCTGTGCTATACAGTAGGTCCTTGTTTATCTATTTTATATATAGTAGTTTGTATCTGCTAACCTCAAACTCCTAATTTATCTGTGCCCCCTCTTTGGTAAACCATAAGTTTGTTCTCTATGCCCATGAGTCTGTTTCTGTTTTGTAAGTAAGTTCATTGGTCACATTTTAGATTCCACATTTAAGTAATATCATATGGTACTTGTCTTTTTCTGTCTGACTTTGCTTAGTATGATCTGTAGGTTCATTGATGTTGCTGCAAATGACGTTATTTCATTCTTTTTTGTGACTGAGTAACATTCTGTTGTGTGTGTATACCACATCTTTGTTACACATTTATCTGTTGATGGATATTTCGGTTGCTTCCATGTCTTGGTTATTGTGAATACTATTGCTGTGAACACTGGGGTGCATGTGTATTATCAGATTAGAGTTTTCTTCAGATATGTGCAAAGGAGTGGCATTTCTGGATGATATGGCAACTCTATTTGTAGTTTTTAAGGAACCTACATACTGTTCTCCATGGTGGTGGCACTAATGTGCATTCCCACCAACAGTGTAGTGGGGGTTCCCTTTTCTCCACACCCTCTCCAGCATTTGTTTTTTGTAGATTTTTTTGATGATGGCCATTCTGACTTGTGTGAGGTGGTACCTCATTGTAGTTTTGATTTGCATTTCTCTAACAATTAGTGATGTTGAGCATCTTTTCGTGTGCCTGTTGACCATCTGTGTATGTATTCTTAGAGAAATGTCTATTTAGGTCTTCTGCTCATTTTTTGATTGGTTGTTTTGTTTTTTTTTTAGGGTATTGAGCTGCATGAGCTGTTTGTATATTTTGGAAATTAAGCCCTTGTCAGTTGCATCATTTGCAAATATTTTCTCCCAGTCCATAGGTTGTCTTTTCATTTTGTTTATGGTTTCCTTTGCTATGCAAAAGCTTATAAGTTTGATTAGGTCTCATTTGTTTATTTTTGTTACAAATGTATTTTTTGATTCCTGTTCTCCCGACAAACTATTTTGTAATGATTTTCTAAGTTTCAAACTCTTTGGAACTATCCTTTAAAATGGTGGTTACAATTTCTTAGCTATTTCCATATTGTTGGGTATTTAATTATTTATTTCTAATGTCTTGCTATTATAAATAATGAGTGTGAACTTCATTTTGATAAATCTTAAAACAGTTGACGTATTTCTTAGATTTTCAGAAGTGGTATTTCCTAAGAAAATGATTTAAAATAATAGTATAAAATACTTTAAAATATCTACATAATGAATCATTTTAAGGTTAAATTATTTTCATAACCAAACATATACCACATATTATCTGTTCAAATGCCATCTGTCTCCTTACAGAGATATCCAATATATTCATCTGTATACCATGTGCCTATCATCTGTCTATCCATCCATCATTTATCTGACTGTATCCATCATCTGCCATGACCCATTATTTTAAAAACTAAGCTTGCATGTGTCACTTCAAGATGCAAACCTCAACTCTCTGAAAAGCCCATCAATTATTTAAAAGGTTGGGTACATCATGCAACATCTCTAAGTTTTTGTTCATATTTTATTAAGGAACCATTTCTCCCAAAGTAATTCTCCTCCCTGATATTTCTAATATTGCCATGTCAAACAAACCTGAGGTTTACAGATAATTCTCTTTTCAATAACAGTGTTCGTTGCAGAGACGATTTTATGTGCTTCCCACATAGAGAACAGCTGACTCTTCAGAGACAGTGCCTGAAGTTGTCATGGTGAGGGCTGAATCATTGTCAGGGAAGGGCACTCTGTACACTGGAGGACCTCTCGTTTACTCCCATTCCAAATCCTTGCCAGGGGCTACTCCTGCATGAACATTTGCATGTGAAATATCAGTACATCATCTTTCTTTAGCAGAGTCTGTACCAGGACAAAGGCAGGGGTCAGACAGGGTCACGGTCACAATAGCAGCTTCATCTTTTAACATGAGTGTAACCTGTAGAAAATTATATACTAAGTTTTAGTTTTCATTAATTAAATTTCCTCTCCTGCCAGCGTTATGTCTTGAAAATCTTTCAACTTGCAAAAAAACTTGCAAGAATAATACAATGAATATTTGTCCATCTTATCACTTCGCTTTGTCAGTTGATAAGATTTGCCACATTTGCTTATGCCTTTTTGTATGTGTATATGAACATATGTATGTATATATACATATTTGTATGAATGTGTGTATACACACTTACATATATAAGTAGGCCCATGAATAATGAATACCTGTACACATATTTTAAAAAAATGAACCCTTCGTAAGTAAACTATGAGTGTTAACAATTCTTCACCAGGGCTAGGATTAGGAGGAGGTGAGTGAGGCAAAAAATTTAAGGGGGCACCGAAAAATATCATCAGAAGAAAAATTGTAGTGCAGTATTAAGAAAATTCAAATGTTAAGGGAAAAAGGTCCCCAATGACCAAAATATCAAAAATTTTAATAAAGACAGGCTGTGGTTTGTTTTACAGCCCTGCATAACAGTGTAATGAAAACAGTGTTCCCAATCAGCCCAAGGTCCTGGGACATGGGGCTGCTGGGTTTATGAGGAATGACAGTGGCTTGTGAACAGAATGGGCAGTGCTGACTTTACATATACTCAAGCAGTTTGACCATAGAGCTTACATTAACTTTTTCTTAAAAAAAATTTTTATTAGGCTGCCCCAGGTTTTAGTTGTGGCATGTGGGATCTTAGTTCCCTGACCAGAGATCAAACTTGGGCCCCTGCATTGGGAGCACAGAGTCTTTAACTACTGGACCACCAAGGAAGTCCCAAGTTTTTCTGTTTGGTGCAAAATATGTACATAGGGACATACGTTTCTCTCACACTTCCACAAGATGAGTACTTCAAGTAAGCATGTCCTAAGAACACAGCTTCTTTGACAAGTGTGGGCGATGCAGTGATCACATGCAGGAAGTTTGACATTGATGCACTTGGAGTATCCGATATACATCTATATTTAAATTTCTGTGGTTGTGGCACTGATGTCTTTTATGCCTTATCCTCCCCAATCAGGATCCAATCAAGGATCATCACATTTACTGATCAAGTCTCTTCATTCTCCTGTCATTTAGAAAGCCTCCCCCCGCCAACTTTTGTGTTTTATGGCACCCCACTGGCATTTTTGAAGAGTTCAGCCTCATTGTTATGAAGACTCTCTCTCAGTTTTGATTTGCCTGATTGTTTGCTCAAGAATACTACATTATGCCCGATTTTCAAAAAAAACACATCCTTGTTTGAATCATATTGCACTGATCTATGGAGTAAGAATGAGTGACAGCTTTCTAAAGTAACAACAGCAGCCAGCTCAGTGTGCGGAGCCAGTTAGGCGGGCACAACTAAGACAGGACTTGGTTCAGGAAAAGCAGATCACACCAAATGACCAGAGGAGAGGTGCACCTTTTAGGTTTTAAATGTTTTGTACTGGAAAACTTGCCGGCTGCAATGACAAGAGGTTTCAGCTCTGGGGCCGACTTTGACTGATTGAAGGTGACTTCCAAGTCTCTCCAAGGTGCAGGAGAAAAGTCTTGGAATCCCATGAGTGATGTCAGCCACAGATCTACAGGTGAGGGGTGGGGCAGAGTCAGTGGCCAGTGTTAAGTCTGCATTTGATAAAGAATGATTATGGCCTTACTGCTGCTACAGGCCATAATTCTTTTTTCTTACCTAACCTGGGCTGAGTTTCCTAAACATGCAGACAGAAACAGAGACCGACTCAAAGCTGGTAGATTGTTTTGCTCTTGCGGCTTCTTGTAAGCCAAGCTGTTTCTCTTTAATGAAAGCTCATGTACATGTAGTTCAACTCTATCCACATGTGGATCCTTAAAAATGCATCAACTTCCCTCGTAATATTTTTCTAATTCCTGACTAGAACTGTTGTTAAACAGTTTAAAAAAAAACAACAACAAACAGTTCCCATCTTCCAGCATCCACAGGTGTTGATCAGCATTATGAGAAGATAAAATGGTGATTAATTCCTTCCCAGATGCTAAGGCAACAAGCTTCAAATCTTCTTTATTGTTGTTTTGGACAATCAAGTTAACTTTGAACATAGAGAAACATTATCTTCTTGGAATTTAATGAAAAGTAAATAAAGCTTTACAGTGAAGATTTTGCTCAGAGAATGGGATGCTTTCCAGCTCTCCTGCTGCACTGTCTATTTAACTCCTTGACAGCCAGTCTACACTGGGAGTAAATTTCTCCCTCTGCCAAATACAAGGTTCATTTTTCTTCAGATCTTTCCTGATACAGAAATGAACCATATATATATGCTTATGGCATTCTCCGTTAATTCTACAAATAGAGCTGGAGGGCAATTTCAGTTCAGTTCAGTCGCTCAGTCGTGTCCAACTCTTTGCAACCCCATGAACCACAGCACGCCAGGCCTCCCTATCCATCACCAACTCCGGAGTTTACCCAAACTTGTGTCCATTGAGTCGGTGATGCCATCCAACCATCTCATCCTCTGTCGTCCCCTTCTTCTCCTGCTCTCAATCTTTCCCAGCATCAGGGTCTTTTCAAATGAGTCAGCTCTTCGCATCAGGTGGCCAAAGTATTGGAATTTCAGCTTCAACATCAGTCCTTCCAATGAACACCCAGAACTGATCTCCTTTAGGATGGACTGGTTGAATCTCCTTGCAGTCCAAGGGACTCTCAAGAGTCTTCTCCAACACCACAGTTCAAAAGCATCAATTCTTCGGCACTCAGCTTTCTTTAGTCCAACTCTCACATCCATACATGACTACTGGAAAAACCATAGCCTTGACTAGATGGAACTTTGTTGACAAAGTAATGTCTCTGCTTTTTAATATGCTGTCTATGTTGGTCATAACTTTCCTTCTAAGGAATAAGTGTCTTAATTTCATGGCTGCAATCACCATCTGCAGTGATTTTGGAACCCCCCAAAATAAAGTCAGCCACTGTTTCCCCATCTATCTGCCATGAAGTGATGGGACCGGATGCCATGATCTTAGTTTTCTGAATGTTGAGCTTTAAGCCAACTTTTTCACTCTCTTTCACTTTCATCAAGAGGCTCTTTAGTTCTTCTTCACTTTCTGCCATAAGGGTGGTGTCATCTGCATATCTGAGGTTATTGATATTTCTCCTGGCAATCTTGATTCCAGCTTGTGCTTCATCCAGCCCAGCATTTTGCATGATGTACTCTGCATATAAGTTAAATAAGCAGGGTGACAATATACAGCCTTGACATACTCCTTTTCCTATTTGGAACCAGTCTGTTGTTCCATGTCCAGTTCTAACTGTTGCTTCCTCGACCTGCATACAGGTTTCTCAAGAGGCAGGTCAGGTGGTCTGGTATTCCCATCTCTTTCAGAATTGTCCACAGTTTATTGTGATCCACACAGTCAAAGGCTTTGACATAGTCAATAAAGCAGAAATAGATGTTTTTCTGGAACTCTCTTGCTTTTTCAATGATCCAGCAGATGTTGGCAATTTTCTCTGCCTTTTCTAAAACCAGCTTGAATATCTGGAAGTTCATGGTTCACGTATTGCTGAAGCCTGGCTTGGAGAATTTTGAGCATTACTTTACTAGCATGTGAGATGAGTGCAATTGTGCAGTAGTTTGAACATTCTTTGGCATTTCCTTTCTTTGGGATTGGAATGAAAACTGACCTTTTTCAGTCCTGTGGCCACTGCTGAGTTTTCTAAATTTGCTGACATATTGAGTGCAGCACTTTAACAGCATCATCTTTTAGGATTTTAAATAGCTCAGCTGGAATTCCATCACCTCCACTAGCTTTGTTTGTAGTGATGCTTCTTAAGGCCCACTTGACTTCACATTCCAAGATGTCTGGCTCTAGGTGAGTGGCAATTTGGCAGTATTTAAATTTTAAGTGAACTGATTAATAATTATAGATTCATATGCAGTTACAAGAAATAATACAGAAAGGGCTCCTATAGGTTGGCCCAGTTTCCCCCAATGATAACTTTGTGCAAAACTGTAGTACAATATCACAACCAGGAAATCAACATTGAGACCATCCATTGATCTCATTTGGGATTCTTGTTTGACTTGTACCCACTTCTATGTGTCTTTAGTTCTGTAGAAAAGATCACATGTGTATGAGCACAACTTGGACCCAGTGTGTCCACTCTTAGTAATCTCACCTCTGGAAATAATTGCATATTGTCACTGAGCCAAATCTGGGTCCACTCAATGTGGTAAAGTTTATTGACACTGCGTTGTGATGAAGGAATGTATAGCGTTTATTACAGAATACCAACCAAGGAGAATGGGCAGCTCATGCTGCCCAAACTCTCCAATGGCCTTTAGGGGAGGGGTTTTAAAGGCATTGTGAGTGAGGGAGCTTCAGGCTGTGTGATGAGCTTGTGCACAGTTCTTGGATTGGTTAGCATCATGATGATGTTTCAAGCATCATCAACCTTTGCTTTTTGACCAGTCTGAGATCTACATGCTTATGGTCAGTTTTCATCTGGAGGGGGCCTGCTTCCTGTAAAAACAACTTAGGAATGTGTGTCAAACCTTTGTATCTTTCAGGGAACTGAGAATTCAGTTAGTCCCCTATGTGGCAGATTTATAGTCTAAATTGTTACCATTTTCCCAGCCTAACAGCTATTCTTTGTTTCTAGTCTTCACATTTCCTACTTACTAATTCAGATTGGGGAGGCCTGGGAGAGTAAAGCAAAAAAGCCTTTTACTGAAAAGAACAGGGACACGGGGGCATGTGTAGGGCTCCAGTTACCCCTTTTCTTTGATAGTCTTCTGTCTTTAGGGGCACAGGTTCAGGACAAGAAAGGGAATACACTTTCAAATAGGTTAATCATAAACTTGGGGAACAGAGTTTAAGGGGGACTCAGTCTCAATATGTGCATGAAGCCATATGTAGAAATCTATGAAGTGCAGTATTTTTGCAGTAGTAAAAGAAAATGGTAACACCCTGCCTCCATCATTAGGGGAATAATGAAATACTTTTGGTGTGAAATACTTACGAAATGCTCTGCTGTAGTGAATAAAGAAAAGGACAGAGCTATTGAGTTACTCTGCTGAAATGAAAAGATCCCCAAGACAAAGTAAGTATAAAAAGTGTTTGTGTTAATGTAATTACAATCATGTGGAAAAGGCACAGCAATAAATGTGTATCCCCATGTATGCAGGAAAATGCACTTTAAAATATGCAGGACATTCCTCAGACTGTAAGCAGTGGCTCCCACATGGGTCAACTGAGGCTCGGTGAATCTGAAACAGTAAGGCTGTATCTTTGACATTAAAAATAATCGGTGATCACTGCACAAGCAGACTATGCTTGAGACTAACTCAGAGCCTTCCCAAATGGGGAAGGAAAGTCCCTTTCTACTTGGAGAGGGAGTGGAAATCCAGGGGTGGCCATCAGCCTGAGCCAGCACCCGAGGGTATGGGGAAGCTGGGTATATTTGAAAAAGACACGGATAAAACCCCAAATGTTTTGTAACGGCAAATGGGGAAAACTCCACACAGTAAAACTTTTTATAACTAATCATTGAAAGATAGTAGCTCACCTCCAGGCTCCCCTGCTGCCCAGCAATCCATTTTTTTTTCCAGTAGCAACCCTGAATTATTTATTTAGAAGTTAAAATATAATGTGTGGAGGAGGGTGAGCAGGCATTTAGTGCAACCCCTGCAGTCAGAAGGTAGAAACTAGAAGTTCTTTCCAAATGTGCATTTTTGTAACATATAGACACATTTTCCCATAAGAAACTCCCAGAAAAATTGAAACCACATGTGCAGATGGTCAGGGCGTGCTGTGTTAAGTTGCTGTGCAAGCAATTCAGCAGGGCTGCAGCAAAACCAGCTTTCTCAGCTCCTGGGTTCTGGGGCTTGTCTCAACAACAAGAAACCCCCAAACAACAAGTGGATCCAGTAGGCAAACAGTGTTGCAGCAGGCCAGCGGTCTCCTCCCCCAACCCTGTTCCCTGGGCTCTCCCAAAGTTACAGACTGTGAGTTTCCTTCCTGATAAACCTCAAGGCTTCCTCACTGATTGGTCTCAGTTTTGGAAAGGACGTGACATCAGCAACTTTGCAGACTTTAGGCTGGGGGGCTGCTGTGGGCTTTGGGCAGCCTCCAGCCTGTTAGGTAGAGCGTGCGTGCGTGCGTGTGTGTGTGTGTGTGTGTGTGTGTGCCCCCGTGTGCGCGTGTCTATTTGACCACAGGTAGTACTCAGATTACCCTGCCTGTCCTGTTCTCTGCCATCTGACCAGGAGGGTGCCGCTCAGCCACTCACAGCCCTGGAATTTCCCAGGAGCCGGGGGAGCATGGAATTTGGACTTTCCTGAACAGCTGAAGTGGAGTGTGGAGCTTGCCCAGCCCAGGAGAGCACCATGGATGGTGAACCACCGGGCAGAAACGGCAGCAAGCCCCCGGACATGAGGCTACTTTCCAACCCATTGATGGGGGGTGAGTTTAGGGGCTGTGTTGTCAGCCTGCTGGGGAGGTCGGTTAAAGTGCTTAGGAGAGAAGAGAGACGAGGGTGGGGCGATTTCATGGCTTCATCTGAAATGTGGCCACGGGGTAGTTACTGGACAGATGTCCATGACTTGCTGGTATCTGTCCTTCACATGGTTGTTCCAAAATGTGTCCACCTCTCTCTGCAGGGTCCTGTGGACCACGTCAAGTCACTGATCACAGTTTATTCCCCAGGAGAAATGTCAGCTGCAAAGAATTATTTTTTGTGGGTCAAATATATCACTGATATTCCATTGGAGGTTTGAAAGTCATTTCTAAATAGGAACATCTTCACTGCTAAAACATTTATTAAAAGGTCTTAGGTATGTGTCATTTGGGTGGGGCTGGGTTTATAAATGATGTTCAAAAATTGAGCCCTGATTGATTCACTTTAAAAGGAGCCTTTTTTTTTTAACCTGTGGAGCAGTGTCTTAGAGGTATGATTCTCCCCTGTCTTGTGGTGTCTTTGTTAATGCATAGAGTCCTATACCTCTGGGAAACTGTCATTTCCTGTGAGCACTCAGCAGGTACCTGCTGACTGAAAGGATTCTGAAAAATGGGTCTAGACATTAGAGGAGGCTGATTATATGATTATATTCAGCACCCTGGGAGGCTGCTCACAACACTTGTTGGTCAAAGGGACAAAAAGCAGGGACCCTAAATTCAGCTAGGACTTACAACTCTCCTGCTGTTTAGGTGCTGAAGGGGGAAAACACACACACAAAAAGAAATACAAAATGTCTTCCCTCTGGCTCATGGAGCAGACAGGACTGCTCAGGTTAGTCGTTCGTTTATCCACTTTGGCTCATAAAAGGAGCAGAATCCTCAACAGCAAGTAGGATTTGGATCTGCCAAGGCAGACCTGGCTTAATCAGAGATACTGAGTATGAACTTAGAGCAGTAGAAAGCAGAGTAGCACCATAAATAACTTTAAAAAATGGATTTGATAAATATATTTTTAAAGCAGCAAACCAATCAGTATGGAGAAGAATCAGTAATGTGGTTGACTTCTGCATGATGATTTTATTTTCATTTCTACCTAAGATGGGGCACCAGCCACTTTTCACTGTTCAGGGTTTCTAAAGGTCCTAATCCAGGAATTTCCTGGCAGTTCAGTGGTTAGGACTCCACGCTTCCACTGCAGGGGGCATAGGTTCGATCCCTGGTCAGGGAACTAAGATCCTGCATGCTGTACTGCTGTGGCCAAAAATATAAATAAATGAAGGTCCTAATCCAACCCTGGTTGGAGCTGGCTGGGTGGGTGTGGGTGGGCAGGCACTATATATTTAGTGCACTGTCACAGCTGGACTGCAGTGTCTTAAGGAGTCTAATGAGAACAAGTGTGGAGAGATGAAATCTGAAAATGAAGCTTCAGAAGCTAGGTGGAAGAGTTCAGCCTTCATGAGGCAGGGAACTAGGAGCCATTGATGGTTCTGGAGTGGAAGCTTGGCCATAATAAAGACTGTAAGTAAATTAATGTGGTAGCCATAGTCAGGATAGACTGTGGAGAATTTATGAGAAATTACTGTACTAATCCACTGCTTCTCAAACTCGTATACATCAGTATCACCTGGATGGATTGTTAAAACGCTGATGGCTGGGCTCCACCATCTCAGATACTAGGTCTGGGGTGGGGCCTGGAAATCTGTATTTATAACAAGCTCCCAGGTAATGCTGGTGGTGCTGTTTGGGGACAATACCTTGAGAACCACTGTGTGAAGCTGATATCTGGATCAAGCATCAGAAATGACAGAGAAAGGGAAAATATGGCTTGTATTTTCAGAGGAAAGAGATATCAAGCTCTGTTGCTTGATTAACTCAGCTGGTAAAGAATCCACCTGCCATGCAGGAGACCCAGTTCGATTCCTGGGCTGGGAAGATCTCCTGGAGAAGGGATAGGCTGCCCACTGTAATATTCTTGGGCTTCCCTTGTGGCTCAGCATGGTAAAAAATCCACCTGCAATGCGGGAGACCTGGGTTCAATCCCCAAATTGGGAAGATCCCCTGGAGGAGGGCATGGCAGCCCATTCCAGTATTCTGGCCTGGAGAATCCCATGGACAGAGGAGCCTGGCGGGCTACAGTCCATGAGGTTGCAAAGAGTCGGACATGATGGAGCGACTAAGCACAGCACAAAGGAGAGAAGGTGGCCAGAACTGCAGTGTTTTCAAAGCCTAGGGTAATGTCAACTCAGAGGGCTCGATGAGAGAGAAGTCGGGAAGGGGAGCCGGCTTGGGGATCAGAGTGAGATAGGGAGGAGGACTTGTGTTTGAACGGGAATGTGCCAATGGCCATGCCCAGGGCTCAGCATGAAGGTGCGGGACAGAGGCTGGGCAGTGAATTCAGGTTGGGAATCAGGCCTCAGGCTGTTCTGCAGAGGGGCTGGGCTGAAATTCTGGAGAAGGAGACATTGTCTGATAGCTGATGGCTGAGAGCCAAGGATGGAGCCCTGGGACAGACTTCCATTTGAGGACGGAGAACCAGTAAAATTGGACAGAGAAGCAGGAAGAGACTCAGATGCTGTCATTTCACAGGGACTAAAGGAAGAGTTTTCCAAGAAGCGGAAGTCACAAGGGTGGGCGCCAGGGCCCCTCTGCTTACCCAACTCCTCTACAAATGACCCACAGACTACTGCATTTTCGAAGCCACTGCCCTCAGGAAGCCCTCCCAGACTTTCTCCCAGCCCTTACCCAAGTGGAGGCTCGCTCTCCCTACTGTGCATCAGCCCTGCCCCTTGGGCAGAATTTCACTGATAGCCGGATTGCATTTATTTATGCTTCGGAAGCCTTGACCTTGGTGAAGTGTGGAATGTGAAACACTCAGAATGTTGTTTCCAGGCCTTGATGAGAAACTCAACTCAGGTGAAGCGAATCCCCTGGCACTGGACCAGGACAGAGGTCAGTGAGGTGTGGTTAGCTTTGGGGAGCTCTGCTGCTCCCACCTGCACTAGCAGGCTTTTCTTGGCTGCCTCCTCTGGAGGAAGGGAGGAAAGGGTATGCAGATGGCAACAAAGTATTTATAGAGATAGAATTCTTGACTCTTCTGTCCCAGGAGTGGGAATAGAATGTCTTTCTTTTCCCCCTGAAAATACCTTGTTATTGATCACGTTGTGTCCCCGCAAAAAACATAAGCTAAAGTCTTCAGCCCCTGGACCTCAGGATGTGACCTGATTAGAAACAGTCATTGCAGGTGCAATCCATTAAGGCCCGGTCACAGTGGAGCAGGAGGGCGCCACATCCAATGACTGGTCCATGGAAGAAGAGCAGAGGAGGCAGAGAGGGATGAAGGCTTGTGACGACAGAGGCGGAGATTGTAAAGACGCACCTGAAGAGCCAAGAAACCACAAAGACGGACAGCCAACACCAGAGGCTAGAAGGGGTGAGGGAGGACTCGTTCTCTTAGGGTGGATTTTTAGCTGTCGGGCCACCTCAGCAGGGGCAGTTTTTCTGGGGGAAACCTGCCTGATCACACAGGATGGGTTGAGGGGGTGAGGTCTCTATGGAGGAGGCAACCGGAGACAGAGACCCAGACAGGAGAGGCAGGGTGATGGAACAGGGAGAAAGAATTGCGGTAGACAGGACTGATGTGCCCAAGAGTTGCCTTGTTGGGCCTTTGTGTTTGTCTCTTTGCGACCGTGAGCCTCTGTTTCTTTCTCCCATTTGTCCTGCCATCTAACCAAGGTCCACAGCCACTGTAAACACAACACCCAGATCCTCTCCAGCGTTGGTACTCACCACTGAACCTACCCCATCACCATCAGAAGACTGAAGGCTTGTGCTCCCACTGTCTCTGAGCAACGCAGCCTCTCTCCCCTGCCTTGCCCTTGCAAAATGTTTCCCAGGAGGAACGGTGGATACTACTCCCAGCATTCATTGTGGGCTTTCAGAGCTTCATGAATAATAGCTCTTTTCAGGATGTACTAATTAGTACATTTTCAATCTCTTGTGAATAATGGAAATTTAAAAAATCATTCCAGAAATGGCAATAAAGATGAAATGGCAGCTTTCCTAATGTGCTGCAGGGTTTGATGGAGACTCAATTTAAAAGAAAGGTAAGTTGAATAGCACTAATTGGAGGACTTGTGGCATTGTTTCATGAGGAGAGCTCTTGCCTCATGTCAACCACGAGCTACACTAGTGAATCTGTGGCATCGCCAGTGACCCCATTTGGCTTCTATTTCTTGGCAGTAAAACCAACAGTTCTTAGCTGATAAAGTACTAGGGAAAAATTCTTAATATGTACCGAGCGCTTGTATGATGTGTTATATAGATATAATAGCCCTTGAGTTTCCAGGGGTCAGTGGAAAAGGGAATGTGACTTTGAATTTTCCCTCCATCCATAGCCACCTCCTGTGAGCAGCATCCATGTTCTGGCAGGAATAGTCCCCTTTCCTGCTTATTCTACTCTTTTCCAGTTGTCAGCAGGAAGGCGGGCAAAGCTGCTTTGGGCTTTAATTGCTCATGTGTTGAGCTTGTAGCTCATTGCCTGCTTGTGATGTGGGCTCTGGAAACATCTCCTGGATATCTCATCAGTGTTTTCAAGAGCTAAAGAGAGTGTTAGACCAATCCATGTTTCAAATTATAGCATTTGCTAAATGAACTATGCATGAAGTCCATGCTCTCAATGCTAGAAAAATGTCAGCCTTTCACAGTTTTAAGTCTGTAGATAATCAAGTGTTGAGGGACCAGCTGAGGCTCAAGTCTTTGTATATGTTTGAGGTGACCTTTGGCTATACAAGAACCTAAGGTTTTCTTCCGGCCTGGAGTACTGGAATGCTCTGGTAGATTCACCAAATCATAGTCTGAAAGGACTTTAACTTAGGAAGGGAAGTCTCATGTATTGCTGCTGGTAATATAGCGTGGTGCAGCTGCTTTGGAAAGTAGTCTGGCAGTTTCTCAAAAGGCTAAACACTGGGTTACCATATTATATAGCAATTCCATTCCTGGGTGTCTACCCAAGAGAATTGAAAACATATATCCACTCAAAAATTGGTACATGAATGTTTAGAGCAGAATTATTGATAACAGCCAAGAAGTGGAAACAAGATAAATGTCTATGAGCTTTTTGATCTATCTATACAAATATTATTTGGCCATAAAAAAGGATGAAGTGCTGATACATACTCCAATGTGGATGGACCTTGAAACATTATACTTGGTGAAATAAGCCAGTCACAAAGGACCACAGATTGTATGATTCCATTTGTGTGGAAAGTCCGCCCCCCCCCCCAAAAAAAAAACAACTCCATAGAGACAGAAAGTAGGTCAATGGTTGCGAGGGGTTGGGGGAGGTGGAGATGAGGGAAGTGATTGCTGATGGGCAAGGGGTTTCTTTTTGGGATACTGAAAATGTTATAAAGTTGATTGTGATGATAGATGTACAACTCTGAAATCTACTGAAAACCACTGAATTATATATTTGAAAGGGGTATATGTGAGTGATAAATCATTAAAGCTGGACAATACTCTGTGCTTCTTGAAGACATAGATAGTCTCCACTTTGTAAATATTGGGTTGGCCAAAAAGTTCGTTTTGTCTTTTTTGTGACGTATGGGAAAACCAGAACAAAGTTTATGGCCAACCCAATAATACTATGTCCTAATGTATGGGTGCAAAACCTCAGGTAGTCTTTTTTTTAATGTACTTTTTTATTTTTCTTTTTTTATGTACTTCTTCAAGTACATAATTCTTTATTTACCCTAAGTAAAAGGAGTCTGCTTCCATGATGAATGCAAACAAAGTAAAGCCCATTTTGGTCTACACTTGATAAGATAATTGCATCACTTTTATGAAATCTAAACAGAGTTACAGTTTAGGACCCAAATTACCTGTCTGGCTGTCAACTCTGATTATCTGAGGTAGTTTTAAGAAAGGTTGAGGAGTGTGGCAGTGATATTTCTTAACAGCTGAGAACTTGGAAGGAAAAAAATGGCTTAATCCTCACAAACATGGTGATCCAACTGATTTTTGAAATCTTTCTCAGCTTGTGGCTCTTCTCACTCAACAGTTTGTATGGATGGTATTTTGCCTTTGAATGAAGGTAGAATGAGTTGTCCTTTTACTTCTAACTTGGGGGTCAGTCTTTCCCTGTCTGCTGTCTGCACTGCAGTCGCCAAGCCCTGGAAGCAGTAGTATTTCTCCTGAGAGCATTAGGACTCTCAGAGAATGATGCAAGGACTCTAATTTTCTACTGAGTATAAATTTTTAGAAGTTAGGAAAAGTCATTTCCCTGAAGGTACCTCGGGCATGGTGATGAGCCCAGAAGGGAAGCCTTGGATGGACGGTGTGGAGGCGGGCTCATTCAGCATGCTCTTCTCTGTTAAGAGCCTCATCAATCCATCCGGAAGAATGGTAATGTGCTCACTGGGACAGATTTTCCGGGACACTGATAGCTCCAGGTGGCAGGCCCATGTCAGCCAACACATGTTAGGTCCAAAGTGTTCCAGCCGCCTCCTTGATGTGCTGGCATTGGCCAGGCTTTAGTAAACTGCCTTGCTTCTCCAGGTCTTCGGACTTTGAGGAGATACCAGTTCAGTCACGAAGCATGACTGATATCAGACCATCCTGCCTCGTTGGTGTGTTGTAGTGTGCTTACTCAATCAGGCAGAGCCTGAGCTGCGGCAAGCGCAGACTAGCCGCCTCATGTTCTGACTTCCTGCCTTTGTTCTGAAAACCAGATGCAGCTGGAGATGAGAAAAATTCAGGTCTATGCCAAATTCAGGGCACATTCAGTTGATGAGAAAGAGGGGGAAGCATTTAATGTGTTGAGGTGCATTTTACAGACTTCTTTCCTAAGAAAGTATATTCTTTGCATATGGTTAGAGAATACATTTGCTATTTTTTTTAAAGATTTTTTTTTCTGATGTGGACCATTTTTAAAGTCTTTATTGAATTTGTTACAATATTGCTTCTGTTTTTATGTTTTGGTTTTTTGACCACGAGGCATGTGGGATGTTAGCTCCTCGACCAGGGACTGAACCTGTACCCCATGTATGGGAAAGTGAATTCATAACCACTGGACCAGCAGTGGTCCATGCTATTTTAAATAGCAGTGACTGTGGGGTATAATCAATACCCTCTAATTAGTGTTAGGGTGGGATAATAATAGTAGCTAATAGAAGTTGAGCCATAGGTAAGTATATTGCTGTCCTGACTTTACAGAGAAGAGAACTGAAGCTAGGTTCTGCTCCAGAGACCCACAGCTCAGAAGAAGTCAAGTGGGTCTGAATTCACAGATTTCTCTTAATCACAATGGCACACTGCCTTTGTGGGTAAATCACATCCCTCTTGCAAGGTCAGAGTGAAGTCTGATTTGTGCTTGATATTGGGACAGGAGGTAATCTCTAAATAGATAGGATTTTGTTTAGATTTGATTCCAAGCCTAATGGCGTCTGTAATGACATGATTACTACTATTAGTATATGACACTGTTTGCTGAGGTGCCAGAGTTTGTATTTCATGCAGGAAACTAGGCTGGCAAACACAGTTTAATGCACTAATGCTGCTAATTAGTGAAGCTCTCATTTAACTAAATGGATCATTTGCCTTTGAAACCAGTGTGTAAATCGAAGTACAGTAATCTGTCATCCCAGTCCACCTCTTTGTCTTCAGTTTGAAAGCAGACTCTAGTTATTGCTTTAGCTAGCTAGACATTTCAAATAAGCTGTATTCAAGAAACATCCATAGAGGGGAGAAATGCTAAAGGCCTGATGAAGGGAGTTGGTTGCTTGACTCCAATGTTTCCCTCCAGTAAGACCAGTTAGGCTCTTATTGACGGGCAAGGATAAGCCTCTGGCTCTAAAGCACAATAGTGGGACGTAACCAACCTCTTCCTCCCTTTCCATACAGATATTGTATCTGATTGGTCTCCTGTGCATGAAGCAGCCATTCATGGACGTCTGCTTTCTTTGAGGAGCCTCATCAACCAGGTAGGTAACTTTTGGGGGAAAAAAATGATGACTATTAGGCAAGTTCTTCTGCTTACCACACTGACGAAAAGAAGTCATAGTCTGATCTTAGGATGTAAATTTCCTGTTTAGCAGAATGAGATGAATCCTGTCTTCCTTTATTTGGAGGCTGGCATAATACTAGAGTTTAGTACAATTTTATGCACAAAGTAGATTCTGTAGTATCTATTGAATGAATAGTGAGCAAATTAGTGCATTCAAGTTGCTCTCACTTTATTCCATAGACTGTATCCTGGAAAATTATCATCTAAAGCAGTGGTTTTCAATTGGGGCAGTTTTGCCCCAAATGGGGACATTTGACATTGGCTGAAGACATTTTTGGTTGTCATAACTGGGAGCAGGAGTGGGAATGGGGTTGGGGTGATGTTGGCATCTAGTAGCTGGAGACCAAGAAAGTTATTAAACATCTGACAGTGCACACGATGACTCTCCCCATTAAACAGTTATCCAGCCCCCAGTATCAGTAGTGCTGAGGTTGAAGATCCTTCACATAAAATAAATGCTTGAAAATGTCTTTTAAAATATGTCATCTTAAAATATCAAAGAAAATTTCAGTTCTATTGAATCTCCAGTGAAAATGGCTCTGCCAGTTTGATATTAGTTTCTCTGCTCCTTCGATGTGATACTTTCAAGTACACATTAATTGGAATTTTGGTGGTTTGAAATTATTTGAAACTTAAGCAAAGGTGCTTTTAAGAAAGTAGTTTCAATCACCATTCAAAATTCCAATAAAATTTTTGTTCATAGTGTTTGTCCTCTGAAGAGACAATATAGACCTTGTAAGTTAGGAGCTCTTGGCCCTTTCATGGACCCCTTTGATAGTCTGGCAAAATCTAAGGACCTCTTCTCAGACTAATGTCTTAAATGCATAAAACACATTATAGAGGAACCCTACTAAACAAATGTGTAACATAGTACTATATGAACTTCTTTATTAACACATTCAGTAAGAAGATTTAGTGGCAATTCTAATTATTACCATACTTTCTAAGTAGGATGAATGTATATTTTGAGCTACTTTATTGATTATCTGCAATAATCAGTGCAATTAAAAATATCTGTGATTCCTCTCAGTGATGTCCTATTACTACTGTGGTTTATGGTCTAGATTCACAATTGAAGGACATGATAAATTTCAGGTGTTAATTCTGGAAATATTAATAAATGTGCTTTGAAAAATTCCAATTTCACAGAACTATCTAGACTAAGAAATCCTCCTATAAGAAGACAATTTTTAAAGATAAATTTCAGACTACTCTGAGTCACTATCTTAAGCTGTTTATGGTAGCAGCAGCCTCTTATAAATAGAAATATAGATAGTAGCACATAACTCTAGCTAAATGAAGGTGTGTGTGTGTGTGTGTGTGTGTGTGTGCTGAGTTGTCAGTCATGTCCAACTCTTTGTGACCCCATGGACTGTAGCCTGCCAGGCTCCTCTGTCTATGGAATTTTCCAGGCAAGAATACTGGAGTGCATTGCCATTTCCTTCTCCAGGGGATCTTCCTGACCCAGGGATCAAACCCATGTCTCTTGCATCTCCTGCATTGGCAGGTGGATTCTTTACTACTATACCACCTGAGAAGCTCCTGAGCATTCCAATACCTACCTCCAGACTAATACCTCCAGTATTAGTCAGGTCTTGCTGTGTAAGAAAAAAGCCCAAACTCAGTAGCAAAATACAATAAACATTTATTTCTTGCCGGTAAGACTTTGGATCAGCTGATCTGCCCTGATCTTGGCTTCAAGCTGCGGGTTGGGTACAGCTCTCCTGCACTCATTTCCCATCCTTGTTTAACCAGTGACTACCTGAGGAATTTTCGCCCTGTGGCAGAAGGTGGTAGCATAGCAGGGCAAGCCCAACCACGAGAGAAAACTTCCAATCTGCTTATGTTACATCTGCTAACATCCCATTAGTCAGAGCAAGTCAGATGGCCAAGTCCAAAGTCAAGGATAAGGAAGTACATTTTGTCAACTATGAGGTCATGACAAGGGTGTGACTATATTACACTGTTAGGGGAGAGTGAAGAATTGAGACCCCAAATTCAGTCTTTTACGTTACCTTATATATGAGTTTGAGAGAATTAACTGAGGTAACATTATGTACCTGCTCTAGTTACTCTTCACAAATGAAGAGTACCTATTTTGTTATTACAATCTACATAGCACTTCAGATAATCAAAAACTACTGGAAAATACTGCTGCTAAACTAAACAAACAAACTTTAGTAAGGGATATAAGACCAAACATTCAAATGTCTATAACAAAAAGAAAAGAAAATTATAAAAAATAATTCTCACTTGGTCCAAGAAGGGAGAAACTGAATCTGTAACTAATTATTCTTTACCATGACTTCACATTAAAATAATGTGAGATTTAAAAAGAACACGACAACTGGCTTTCACTCTAGATATTCTGATTTAGCCTAGGCCAGGCTTCATGCATTGGTATTTTTTAAGCTCCTGTAGAATCACTATGTTGAGGAATTTTTTTAAAAAGGCCATTTTGCCAGTAGAGAAAGAGGGAAGAAGGCATTTGACATGAAAGAGAAATAGTATGTGGAAAGGAACAAAAACATTGATAGGTTGGATTTCATTAAAGTTAAGGACTTGTTCATCAAAGGCAGCATTGTAAAAGCAATAAGGCAAGACATACATGACAAAATATTTGAGATATCTATCTCTCTATCTATGACTAAGAACTCTTATTCCTAGCCTAAAATCAATACATAAAAGACTGACAACAGAAAAATGAGCAAGAAACTCGGACTGGCAATTTATAGAAAGATATCCAAGTGTTCAATAAATATATCAAATTGTGCTTATTAGTAAAATTAGTAAATGTGTAATTCAAATTACAAATAAATTATGTTACTCACTCCTCCCACTAGAAGGGTTAAATTTGGAAAGACAGATAATACCAAGTGTCAGCAAGAATGTGGAGCAACTGGAACTCTCATACATTGCTGGTGGGAATGTAAATTTGTGCAAACCAATTTGGGAACTATTAAGGAATATCTACTAAAGCTACAAATATCTATACCCTACAACCAAACACTTTCATTTCTATGTTTATATGCAACAGATATGTATACATGAGTTCATCAAAAAACATGTATAGGTATATTCATAGAAGCCTTATTCCTAACAGCAAAAAAAAAAAAAAAAAAAAAAAAAAAAATACCCTTGAAAAAAACCTAAGTGAAAATGAAAGTGTTAGTTGCTCAGTTGTGTCTGACTCTTTGCGACCCCATGGACTGTAGCCTGCCAGGCTCCTCTGTCCATGGAATTTTCCAGGCAAGAATGCTGGAGTGGGTTGCCATTCCCTTCTCCAAGGGATCTTCCTGACCCAGGAATTGAACCAGGTCTCCTGCACTGCAGGCAAATTCTTTACTGTCTGAGCCACTAAAGAAACAGCCTTATTCATAACAGAAAAAAAAAACCTTGAAAACAACCTAAGTGTCCATCAAAAGTAAGTGGATAAATATATTTTGGTATATTACTCTACTATACAACGCTATGCACCAATGAAAATGCATGAATGAATGAGTTTGAAAAACAGATGTTAAACAAAGTAGCTGAGCACACATACAAAAATACTATACTTCATGCTTCAATTAATAAAGCATTCAAAACCAAGGAAAACTATGATGCTAGAAGCCATTATTCTGAATGCCTTTGTGGATGTAATTTGGGTAGGATGTATGTGGGTTTCTGGTAATTTTTTTTTCCTTTACCTGTATAGTGGTTATATAGTTAGATTGTCTTTGTGATAATTCACTGAGGTTTACACTAAGGATTTATGAACCTTTCTTTGTATCTGTTACACTTCAATAGTAATTTATTTTTTAAAAAGCAATTTGTTAGGCCAGCATAAAGCAATTAAGGCAACCTTGGACACTCTGTGACCTTAATTTAATGGTTCATATTAGCATCCCTTTGGGCTGGGGTTGCATGGGAAATCTTAAAAATACCAGTGCCTGGATTCAGCTACCTTTGGTTATATTGCAGTTTCTGTGGGATGCAGCTTGGGTATCAGGACTTTTTTTTAAAGCTCCCCTGAAGATTAAATGCACAGCCCTATAAACCTTCCCAGTAAAGTTCCACTGCATGCACTGGATGAGGACTGACTTTTTTGTTTCTTTTTGTTTGTTTGTTTGTTTTTGTTTTGTATTTTATTTTATTTTTTTATTTTTATTTTTTTCATTTATGTTTATTAGTTGGAGGCTAATTACTTTACAATAGCACATGGGTCTTGTCATACATTGACATGAATCAGCCATGGATTTACATGTATTCCCCATCCCGATCCTCCCTCCCACCTCCCTCTCTACCCAATCCCTCTGGGTCTTCCCAGTGCACCAGGCCCGAGCACTTGTCTCATGCATCCAACCTGGGCTGGTGATCTGTTTCACTATAGATAATATACATGTTTCGATGCTGTTCTCTTGAAACATCCCACCCTCGCCTTCTCCCACAGAGTCCAAAAGTCTGTTCTGTACATCTGTGTCTCTTTTTCTGTTTTGCATATAGGGTTATCGTTACCATCTTTCTAAATTCCATATATATGCGTTAGTATACTGTAATGGTCTTTATCTTTCTGGCTTACTTCACTCTGTATAATGGGCTCCAGTTTCATCCATCTCATTAGAACTGATTCAAATGAATTCTTTTTAATGGCTGAGTAATATTCCATGGTGTATATGTACCACAGCTTCCTCATCCATTCGTCTGCTGATGGGCATCTAGGTTGCTTCCATGTCCTGGCTATTATAAGCAGTGCTGCAATGAACATTGGGGTGCACGTGTCTCTTTCAGATCTTGTTTCCTTGGTGTGTATGCCCAGAAGTGGGATTGATGGGTCATATGGCAGCTCTATTTTTGTTTCTTGAATGAAAACTCTTTATGCTGCTCCATGCAGTCTTTAAAGGATTAAGTCACTATCAGGGTGGATACTAGGAAAGATCCTGGGCATTCTGAAATATCAGACCTATAGGATGTAGCAGGCTTTCCTGATAGCTCATTTGGTAAAGAATCTGCCTGCAATGCAGGAGACCCCGATTCAATTCCTGGGTCGGGAAGATCTGCTGGAGAAGGGATAGGCTACCCACTCCAGTATTCTTGGGCTTCCCTGTGGCTCAGCTGGTAAAGGTGTAGCAGCTGATTCAAGGCTCAGTGATAAAGAATTAAAAGAAATCTCATCTATTAACTGCCTGGAAATTACTGAGTGCTAAACACTTTGCATACATCATTTTTTAAGTCTTCATAACCAACCTGGTAGGGTAGGTGAAATTGTCCCCATTTTACAGATGGAAATTGAGGCTTTGAGAGAAAAGTAGCTGGCCCAAGGTCACACTACTAATTAGGTGATGGTGCCAGCATTTGAACTTGGGAATCATTCTGCTATCCTCTGTCTGAGATTTCAGTCCTAGGTTTGAAATGAAGATAGTGGCACCATTCAGAGAATCAGGTCTGGCAGAAAAGGAGCTCTTTTCAGGAGAGTTTGGTTGGCAAAGGCTAAATTTGTGTCATGAGCTGGGTCTCTGGGTGATTATGTCTTAGCAGGGAATTAGGAATGTGTACTGGGGCTGGAGATTTAGATTTGAAAGCAATATGTAATATATAGAGGGTATTGAGAGAAAAGAAAAGGATTTGGGGGCAAATCCTTGAGGAAATACCTACATTAGGAGATGTAAGGAGGAGAAGAACGGAGTTAGTGAAAGAGACAGAAAAAATGGCAATCAGAGACTGGAGATAATTTCAGGTAGAAGTCTGTTTTAGAAGCCAGGGCACAGGTTCCATGAGGTCAGGATGAATATGTTGCAAATTCAGAGGTGGAAGGAGGTGGGGAACAGAGCAAGGCATACTGGATTCTGAAAGTCACTGGTGGTCTTTAAAAGCCAGATCAGCAGGATTCTGTTGGTAGAAAATGAGAGAAGGTATAAAAGTAGAGGTAATGGGGGTAGACTATTTTTGGAAAAAAAGGGGGGGCCAGTGAAGGGATGAAGAGCATTGAATGGATGCTTCTCAGAGGCTCAGGACTGAGGGCTGGGAGCTTTGAAAGCAAAAAGAAAGTGTACCTTAAGAGGAGAGAGCAGGGGAACGCATGTGAGAAGGTAGATGAGAGAAAGTCATGGGGGTGGTGGGAGGACCAGGTGAGGTCATGGGCTATTGGACTGAGCTCATATATTTCTCCCACAGAGAAAGGAGCAATGGGAGAAAAGAAGACTGGAGAAATATTAAGAGATGTTAGGGGTGGAGAGGAGGGTAATGTAGGAAGCTCTCACATCAAATGGTTTTGACCTCCTTGGTGAAGTAGGGAGGAAGTGATGTGTTTGGATGAACATGAGATGGAGGTCTGTGATCTTCCTTTCTGCTGAGTGTAGAGAAGGAAGCGATAACTGTGGACAGGATAAACGATAAAGTCTAACCTTCTTGTGGTCGATTGGTTCAGTCTGGGTAGGCGTATGATTTGGAGCTGGGACAGAAAGTTGCCAGGCACTAAGCACTATGTCACCCGTAGCTTCCCTGATATTGCACAGTCCCATGGAATCATCAGAGCTTCTGACTATATGCTGAGATTAGGGGACAGACAGTTGATGATAGAAAAATTAGATGTCAGCTCTTCAATCCATTTTTTTCTAACTAAGAACCCTCTGTAGACTGGATCCTCTCTGAAGTAATGGGTTAAAAATTACCTTAAATAGTATATGATTCAGACTTGACAGTATTTCAGACAAACTGCCACAGTTCATTTAAAGTCAAAATTGCATATCTGTGATGAATTGTAAATACAGTCCTCAGTTTGCACGGGGAAGCTTAATTTAAAGGAACTTCTTTGTAATGTGAATATGTAATGAGTGGTGAACATTTTTGGAGTGTAAATAATTGGTTTTTTGTTTTTTCATTTACCTGGATTTATGTATAAGCACCTAAATGATTTTGAAATGGCAGTAGTGGCTATACGAGTACATTTGTAATAGAAGAACTCTTAATAAAGAATTCCTTTAAAGAATAGTCTTCTTTCATCTCATGATCTGTAGCACAGGGAAAAATGCAGTTAACATTTTGCTGTGAATTTCCTGTGTATTCTACCAGTGTGTGGGGAAGAGCCTGGACGAACATAGAGCACTGAGAGTGGGGAAAATGGCTTTGAGAACAGATCTTTGAGAGGAATGCCTGTAATAAAATAATAATGGCAGTAATAAGACAAAAGACGCTACACCATGAAGTCCATGGGCAGTGCTTGTGAAGGGAATAAATGCTACAATCCAAATTTTTCTCAAGTCAGGGTGTCAGTGAGCATTTGTTGAATACAGATGGGATTTGAGGTTGTGAAAGAAGGGAAGAAACAGCCCTGTCCCTCCCTGCAAACAGCAGAGCTGGTATGGCAAAGTGCTGAAATGGATTTTCAAATTTCTCATTTACAAGCAGATTATTTTGAGTCTCCTAGAATGCCTTCCTAGACCCACCTTAAAAAAAAAATCTCTGGGTTTGAGATCCTGTGAACTCAAGCGTATATCCAGAGTGATGGGATATATCAACCAGTCAGAGGATAACAGCCCAAAGGACAGCATGACTAGGGGCTGACAAAAATGCCCACGAAAGTAGAAGAGTGTGTGTTAGGGATGATGGTGAGTGAGATAATTTAATGGAATGATTTTAGGCAAATTTATTCCAAAAAAATTTATTTATTCTGAGCTTCCCTAGTGGCTCAGATGGTAAAGAATCTGCCTGCAGTGCAGGGGACCTGGCTTCGATCCCTGGGTTGGGAAGATTCCCTTGGAGAAGAGCATGGCAGTCTACTCCAGTATTCTTGCCTGGAGAATCCCATGGACAGAGGAGCCTGGTAGACTACAGTCCATAGGGTCACACAGAGTCAGACTTGACTGCAGCAACTTAGCCTGCATGCATTCTGGGAAGAAAAGGTGTAATATATTGAGTTGACCAAAAAGTTCATTTGGGTTTTTCTGTAACATCTTATGGAAAAACCCAAATGAACTTTTTAATCTAACCCAGTATTACCAAGATGTTGATTAAACTGTCCATGCTGTTAATTGACATATGCTAAGGAAAAGAACTTTTATTGTACCTGATTTCTTCCTGTTAGGAATAGATTATATATTCCAAGATCAGGGGGTCTGTGAAGGCTCTCCTTGAGTTCTTTTGATGTTCTGCTTGGATTAGGTTCAGGATCCATATCCTGGAGAGCACACTTTGCAAGAGGTTGAAGAACCCCACAACCTTTCTAGACGCTTCCTTGCTTCTTTAGCTCTAGGCTACTAGAGTGAGAATGTAATTGTCCCTTTGCCTCTCTGTCGATAGAGGTTCACCTAATGCTTTGGACTGTCTTAGTCATGTTTTGCTGTGTAACATATTATCCTCCAAATTAGTGGCTTAATGTAACAGACATGTATTCACAGTGTCTATGGGGCAGGAATCTAGACACAATTTACCTGGGTCAGGGACTCTTTTATGAATCTGCAGTCATAAGAATATATATCGGCTTCCCTGGTGGCTCAGTGGTAAAGAACCCTCCTGTCAATGCAGGAGATGCAGGTTTGATCCCTGGGTCAGGAAGATCCTCTGGAGAAGGAAATGGCAACCCACTCCAGTATTCTTGCCTGGGAGAATTCCGTGGACAGAGGAGCCTGGTGGGCTACAGTCCACAGGGTCACAAAGAGTCAGACACAACTGAGTGGCTGAACACATAGGTGAGCCAGGTTAACTTTTAAAAGAATCGTGGATTCATGGCTGAGCCCTACAGAACTGTTACACTGCACTCCTTACTCTGCCCATTTCCCCTCCTCCAGGGGTGGCCGGTGAACGTCATCACGGCAGATCGTGTGTCTCCACTCCATGAAGCCTGTCTTGGAGGTCATCCTTCCTGTGCAAACATGTTATTGAGGCACGGAGCTCAGGTGAGCACAGCTCAAAACATGTCTTAGACACCACTACTGAAAAATGACTGTTTCTATCCCTTCTAAATACTTTCCAGCATTTTTGATTAGCCTGTTTTGAAATATGAAGAGGGTTTTTTCCCCCAAAAGTATTGTGTCCATCAAGCTTATTTACTTTAGCGGTAGATGAAATACTGCATTTTTAGCTAGAAAGTCATGGTCTGAGCCTATATCATTTTCTTTAGCTGTCACTACTAATAAATAGCTGTTACATTTCTGCCTTCACTCCTATGGCTGGAAGGTAGTGACATATTCTAAAAAATATACAACATTTGGCTCCGTAAGACCTGAATAATGGTCCCAGACCATCGCTACCATTTACTAACATTGGAAATTTGGACAAGCTACTTAGCCTGTGAGTTTTAGAGTATATATATGAAAAATAATGGGGAAAATAGCAAAAAAGTTATGTAGCATATTTTGTGGAACTGGGAGGATTGAGAGGGGTAAGGCATGTGGTTATTTGGAGAATGGGAATCAGGGTGACATAATGAGATTACAGAGAAGGAAGTTACAAAATCATTGAATTTGAAAGTAGGGACCAGTATTTCTTCCATTAACTAAGTCCCCTCTTGCTCAAAAGTGATGGGAAAATGTGATCAGAAGATTCTATATAGATTGCTCATCTTTTCTCAACCAGTCTGTACTGAACATTTATTATGTGCCTAACTCTAAATAAAGATTTTCAGGAACTTCTAAACTAAGTGAGGAGGTAACCAGATAAACAGGTAAATGGCTGAATGTAACACTAAATGCTTCAGTAGATAAACTCTGAAATCTCAGTAACCTCATAGAATAAAAGTTTATTTCTTGTTCAACTTAGACTCCTATGTGGGTATTGCCGGTTGGGTGGCTGTTTTCCAAGGGTCATTCAAGGACACAGGCTCCTTTCATCCTGTTGCTCCTCTGCCTTCAACAAGTGGCTCCCATGTGTGCTCTGTTCCAGATGGCTGGAAGAGGAAAAGACATGAAGGATTGTGAATGGAGACTTTTCAAAGGCCAGTCTTGGCAGTGACATATGTCACTTTTGCTCACATCCCATTGGCCAGAGTTCAGGCCATGTCTAACTGCCAGGAAGGTGGGAAAGTGTATGGCTGTGTGCCCGGGAGAGAGGGAGTGTTTGGTGAATGCGTAATATCTCAGCCACAGCAGGCAATTACAATACACTGTTTTTATCCATCAGTTTCTGCTGTGTAACAAACCACCTGACTTAATGACTTTAGACAGTAGCCATTTCTTTATCTCACAGTTCCTTGTGTTGTGTGGACAGCTCTTCTGGTCTGGCCTGCTTTGGCTAGCCTCAGCTGGGCTTACAGAGGCATTTGGGGTTAGCCGAGAGGTGGGCTGTAACAGACTGCTTCATGGTGACTGTGGCTGGGGCCGCTGGGAGGTCTGGGGAGAAAGAAAATCTCCCTGTGGTCTCTCATCCTTTAGCAGGCAGCCTGGGCCTGTTCACATTGTAGCAGGGATTCCGAGAGCAGCAAAAAGGGGGAGCTCTTTGCTTGCATCACGCTTGTTAACTGTCCCATTGACCAAAAAGTGATTCATGTGGACAAGCCCAGATTCCAGGATTGAAAAAATAGTCTCTGTCTTGTGATGGGAGGAGTCGCAGAGCCACATTACAAAGGAATGTGCATCCTGGGCCCAGAGTCTGTGGCCATTTTTTGCTACCGCATGCTACCAAAATATAATAAGTATTAATAGTAAGAGAATTGTTGGCAACATGTAAAAATGTTCCTAACCTGTTTATTTCTGATGGAGAGAGGGAGTGAAAAGATGCTTCCTGCAGGAAGTGACATCACAGTTGAAATCTACAGGACCTGTTGGAGTACTCAGCTCATTGGTGGGTTGGGGAAAATGATGAGCTTCCTACCCACTGGGAACGAGAAACGCAAAAGCCTTGAAGTGAAAGTGGGGGCATTTTGTGTGATTTCAAATCATTCCTTATAGCAGCAGGGTAGAGCAGGGGACAGGGGTCAGAGCAAAGCAAGCTTGCTGTCCATGCCAAGAAAATGGACTTTGTCCTGAGGGCAGCCGAGAGCCATGATAAGTATATCCACAGGTTTATAAGTATATCCTCAGGCTAAGAAAACTTACCCTGAACTTGGAAACAGGGCCAGGACTAAGCAGAGGCAAAAGAGGAGCCTGAGGGTGCAAACGTGAGGGAGCTGCCCCTCTCAGGTTGTGCTGCACTTTTGTGATCCTGGGAGTGAGTGTCTCCTTCAGGTTTGCACCTGGGGCATCTTAAAGTTAAATATATATATATATATTCACAATTTTAAGAGGTTACTCTAACTGCTGTGCGGAAATTGGATTGGTGTGGGATGGGTCTAGTATAGAGTGTTTAAAATAAGGTGAGTAGTTTGTGACCTCTTCAGTTTATCCTAACTAGTGTCCAAGTTCATGTTCCTGGGGGAGGGCATGGAGGAGACAAAATATTCAGAAACATTCTTGGGGCCCGACAGCCCATACCTCATTCAGTTTTTCACAACAGCTTTTTGGCATTTGTTCTTTTCTGTCTCCATCTTGTAGCTGTGGAATTTAAGGCTCTGATAAGCGAGAAAACAGCTTGAAAATGGTGGCGCTTACCATAGAATCCAGGGTACTTCACTGCCTGCCTTCATCTCGGAGTTTTTCCTTACAGGTGAATGGTGTCACTGTGGACTGGCACACTCCCTTGTTTAATGCTTGTGTCAGCGGCAGCCATGAGTGTGTGAATTTGCTTCTGCAATATGGAGCCAGTCCCCACCCTGCGAGTGACCTGGCATCCCCCATCCACGAAGCTGCTAAGAGAGGTAAATCTATTGAGAATTGAAGTTTTCCACCCACTCCTTCAAGGGACATCTTACGATTGAAGAGGGAAAAGGAGGTATACAAAGCACTCGTTCTCCATGTGGGATCCTGGGATCCACACAGAACTAAAATGGTATAACAAGATAAATGCAAAGGAGCAGTGTTTCAGTATGACATTCTAGACCAAGGAAGAATGATTCTGCTTTCACCAAACCTAGTTGGCCACACAGGGCCCCACTCATGTTGGATTTGGCACCGTCTCTTAAGCCTCTCCAGTGCCCACCGTGGGCTGTTTCTCCCAGGGCCTGCTTTTGGTGAGGTTGTAAGTTTCCTTCCCTGTTCCATGGCCCACTGTCTGTGCTGTCTTCTTAAGGCCCACCTTGTCCCTCTTCCACACCTCTTCCCAACTCTCACTTCGATTTCTGAGCTCAGATTACAAAGCCACAAACAACTAAAAAAGGTGGATGGTTGCTTGTTGCCTACCGTGGCTAATAAACTCAAGTGGAGTTCCACCCAGAGCTCCAGATGGTGTCTTATGGAACACCCCGTTAACTAGTGATGGTGTTGAAGATCATTTGCTATTCTAAGTAAAGAACATAGCTTTTGGTCCCTAGTTAAGTCATTGGAAATTTTCAACGCACAGAATATGGGCAAGGTGGTGTTTCCCTAGCTGTGAGAATTAGTGCTGTAACTGTCTTCTTCCACTTTGGACTTCAGGCCACGTGGAGTGCATTGAGTCTCTTGTGGCTCACGGGGGCGACATTGACCAAAACATCTGCCACCTGGGCACACCATTATATTTGGCTTGTGAAAACCTGCAGGTGGCCTGCGTCAGGAAACTTCTGGAGTCAGGTAAAACCAAAAGCACAACAGAACAAGGAGAGTAAATGAAAAGTACATTCAAGGTATTTGAAAGCTCTTGCTGTTGTAGCAGAGGAAAAAGTGTGGGCAGTGGGGTTGGACAAGATCAGAGTTCATCGTGACTGTGTTCCCCTGGGGAATTATTTGATACTGTTTCAATTTGAGTTCTCTTACTTGTAATAAGAATCATGATGACGATGATGTCCCTGCTCCCAGGATGGTCCTCAGTGATTATTAGTTTCTCCTCCCTTTCCTCTGCCTCCCTCCCTCTGGCCATTGATATCACTAGTTTCAGCATAACTCCCACAGCTGCTGGGTTAGGACTGGGCCTTTGAATTTTAGGCCACGTTCAGCAGTTCTCTTTGATTTGGAAATATACTGGCCTCAGTTTTAGTCCATTGTAGATGTTGTATTTTTGAAAAGGCCCATGTCCCACCATTCTTTTTCATTTCCTGCTATTGTCCAACCCCTTCAACACTTGGAATACCCCCTTTAAACGTTTTAAGTTATTTGAGTCTTGGTTATCTTTAAAAATCAGGCAATCTTTCCCTCTGCTGAAGGTTTATTGTTCTCATTGCCTTCTACTCAATTGGCAGCCATTACCACGAACCAGGAGAAGGTTGGTTTTCTCTCGCCTTCTCTCTCTCTCTTCTCTTGTTTTAGATGGCTTTTAAGCTCCTAGTCAGGAAAGGGTCAGATCTGGCATCCCTCAAAAAGCTAAGAACAATACAAGAACAATTCAGTTAACATTTGTTGACTGGACATAGGTTCCCATTTTTCTAGAGAGACAGCAGCTCAGACAAAGCTGTATGTCCCCACACATCCCAGTGGGAGCCAGTGTCTAGTGTAGGGATAGAATTGGGTGGGGATGGTCCTAGGAATCCACCTGATCCCCAAAGAGGATGACTTTGCCACCTGCCCTGTGATCTTAGGATTGGCCACCCCAGTCTAGGCAATGTCGTCATAATGGATTGCTCTTCACAGACCAGTTCACATGGTCTCAAGTCTCCAGTTTAAACTTCATCACAGTTTCTGGGCGTGTGAGTGTGGCAAATTGCCATCGGTGAGATTTTGCCATCTAGCCTCACTTCCGGTCTGTGCCGGCTAATATTTGGGCTCCAGTAATAATGAATGTGCAGCTTTCACACTGCCAGTGTTTTTCCTTAATCCATCACAGCTATGTATGATGCTCAAAGGTGAGGTTTTTCAACCTCATCTGCCATATGGCTCATGTCATACCTTTACTCATGTTGTCAAGTGGCCTTTTCCCCATATTATTAAATGGAATCAAGTCATCTCCTGATGACTTGGAGAACTGCCATGCCCACTGTGGAGGCACAGCACTTTTAGAAGGGGGTGCTTGCGCTCTGCGGCTTGACTGACTCTGTTGTTCTCCTGACTGTTTAGGAGTGAATGTGAACCAGGGCCGGGGGCTGGACTCCCCTCTTCATGCAGTGGCCAGGGCATCCAGTGGGGAGCTGGTCAGCCTGCTCCTGGACTTTGGAGCAGACACCCAGGCCAGGAATGCTGAAGGCAAACGACCCTTGGAACTGGTGCCTCCAGAGAGCCCCCTGAGGCAGCTCTTGCAGAGAGAAGGTGCTTCTCCTTTGCCTGAATCTAAGCCCTAATCTGTATAGACTCTCATGGGCTCTAGCAGGAGGCAGGTACTTAACCAAGTTCTGACTTTGCATTCTATTAAACAGATCACGCTCTCCCTTCCCCAAATGTGGGGAGCTGAGATAATTTAGTATTAAAGGTACAGTATTGGCTGCATAATAAACAACCATCCTGCTGTTTGGCATGTTGGAGAGAGGCTGGTTTGGATGATCTAATATTCATGGGTATGCCAGCTCTCAAAGAATTAAGATATTGTTTTAAATTGTCAAAAATTAAGACATGCTTAATTTTTTAAAATTTAATTTATTGAAATATATTTGGTTTACAGTGTTGTTTATTTCTGCTGTATAGCAAAGTGACTCAGTTATACATATATATTTGTTCCTTTTCTTTTTTTTTTTTCCATTTATTTTTATTAGTTGGAGGCTAATTACTTTACATCATTACAGTAGTTTTTGTCATATATTGAAATGAATTAGCCATGGATTTACATGTATTCCCCATCCCGGTCCCCCCTCCCACCTCCCTCTCCACCCGATCCCTCTGGGTCTTCCCAGTGCACCAGGCCCGAGCACTTGTCTCATGCACCAAACCTGGGCTGGTGATCTGTTTCACCCTAGATAATATACATGTTTCAATGCTGTTCTCTTGAAACATACCACCCTCGCCTTCTCCCAGAGTCCGCAAGTCTGTTCTATACATCTGAGTCTCTTTTTCTGTTTTGCATATAGAGTTATCGTTACCATCTTTCTAAATTCCATATATATGTGTTAGTATACTGTAATGGTCTTTATCTTTCTGGCTTACTTCGCTCTGTATAATGGGCTCCAGCAACCTAGATGCCCATCAGCAGACGAATGGATGAGGAAGCTGTGGTACATATACACCATGGAATATTACTCAGCTATTTGTTGCTTTTCATATTCTTTTCCATTGTGATTTATCACAGGATACTGAATATAGTTCCCTGTGCTCTACACTAGGACCTTGTTGTTTGTCCATCCTATATATAACAGTTAGCGTCTGCTAACCCTAAACTCCCAGTCTAGCCTTCTCCCAAGCTCCTTCCCCTTGAAAACACAAGTCTGTTCTCTATGTCTGTGAGTCTGTTTCTGTTTTGTAGATAAGTTCATTTGTGTCATATTTTAGATTCCACGTATAAGTGATATCATATGATATTTGTAAGCCATGCTTTAGAGTGATGTGGCAGAAGCCTCTTTGAGGTTATACAAGCCCCAGTATGTCCTAATGTGAACTACTGGGCATTAGGCTTCTGAGATAGGGGGTAAGAATGCAACTCATTGAGCATTACACAGTATTGCTTTCATGATCCATGGCAATCTGAAGACATTTACTGTTATAACTAAATCAACACTGAGCCCATATACCTTCATAAATAAAAACTGACACTTCTGACCCAAACAACTAAACACTGGGGTTGAGCAGTGTGCAAGGAGGTGGAGGCACTTCCCTGTGTTGGGGGTGGGCTGGGAGTAAGGAGCAGAGACCCTTCAGATTGCATTCTTTTTTTGTGTGTGGATACAAATTCTATTTTTTAGTTTTTACTTTATTTTTAAAATTAATTTTTACTGGGGTATCGTTGCTAAAAATGTTGTGTTAGAGTCTTAATTGTCTTGGGAGGTGGAGAGCAGCCAGCTGAGGACCTATTTATTTGACCAGAGTATGGACTTCATTGAGTCTTAGAGGTTGTGGAAGTTTGAAGCAGGCTTCCCAACCAGGAGGATTCTGATATCATGTCATGTGGTTATTTTCTCCCCATATGCTGAGAATTAGGGTTCTGGGCAGAATTGTAAAGTGGCCCCTGAATCCTTCTTCCTCCTACACCCATCACCCCAGGGTACTTGGGGGTCATAGCCTGCCTTGGGCCCCCCCGCAAACAAGGAACAAAACAATGGAAAACCCTTATGTGAAGCAGTGGGGTAACCCCCGGGCAGTTGTGCCCACGTTTTGACAATTTCTTGGTTTTAAAAAATTACATCTAGACAGGGCAGATTTCTCCAGCAGGCACAGATGGCACAATACGTGGGGCCTACTGTCTTTTTAGGGGTCCACAGAAATGTTTTAATTTCTTTTAAAATCAAAAGGAAAAAAATGAATATAACTCAACCTGGATTATTTTCATCCTTATATGGACACAGTTGTAAAATTACCAGCTGTAAAATATCTTTTTTTTCAATTGAGAAAGAGATCCACAAAGGCATAAGTGCCTCAGGCCCCCCTAAAGTCATTAAATCATATATGTAGACACACACACATTTGAAAGATGTTCGAGAATATGACCACCCCCTCCCTCGCCAAAGCATCTAAAGCAGTGTTTTTTCCTGACATTAGCTGACACAACGACAACTAATAGGGACTCTCTCACCCCAGCACCACAGGAGCCACCTTGAATGCACTTTGGTCTTAAAGCATCATGAGTGTTGGTGCAGGAAAAAAAAGAACTGGAACCCCAAAGTAATATGCCCATCAGTAAATATAGATTTAGTCGATTCCATTATGGAGTAAAGTAACGCCCCATGAATATTTGCAGGTGCCAACAAGTGGCTACAAAGCACTAGTGAGTTTTCAGCTCTATTTATATGGAATGAAGGCTCTAGTTATACAGCATCCCACTTGTAAATAGCAGATGTTCCGTTTCCATTGGTAGTTATGCTGAGTTTCCTCCAATGGCCTGCTTTGCCTAAGTCTCTATCAGGCTTACTCTGATGTCTTGTTCTCTGTACTCATTTATCAGTATCTCCTGCACTTGTCCCTGACATTGTATCTAGCACATGTGATTAGTCATGTCCTTCAACATGCTTTAGTGAGATGAGGTTCAGTTCAGTTCCCCCACACTATGCTTTTTGCTGTTTGTTAATAAGTGCTTTAAGTACACTGGGAAATCCTTCATTAATAATATGCCTTAAGTACACTTAACATAATCTGGAAGGTGCCCTAAATTCCAACAGTGACCTTATGAATGTGTGGTGAGGGCCTCATTGAAAATATTTTCTTTCTTTCTTTCCTTGTATATGTGTCTAGTTCCATCTCTCCCTGTTTTCCATCACCTGAGAAGTATGCAACCCAGTTTATCCTGTAGCTTGCAGTGATGCTCTAGGAAATTGAAGTCTAATCCAGCCTTTGTACCCTGCCCAACACACTGAATTGAATCTTGGAGACAGAGTTTTGGGTGAAGAAGAAAAGAATAGTTTTATTGCTTTGCCAGGCAAAGAGGGACACAGTGGCCTACTACCTTCAAAACTGTGTTCCCACCTAGAGGGGGTAGTGAGGAGTTTTATAGTAATGGTTCAAAGAGGGCGTGATCAGCTTGTGGACATTCTTCTGATTGGTTGGTGGTGAGGTAAGTGGGAGTCAGCATCATCAACCTTCTGGTTCCAACTGGTCTGGGGTCTGTGCTTGTGGGCAGCATGCAGTTAACTTCTCCCACCTGGTGGGGGTTTCAGTATCTGCAAAACAGCTCAAAGATATTGTGTGTATCCCTTGATGGGGGACCAGGACCCTGCCCAAGGCTGCACTATTGTTCCTCCCTTGTCTCAGGATCCCCTCCTTCCCTAACTAGCATCTGTTTGAACCTGCTCCTTGAACTCAGGGAAGGTCTGGAAGCTGAATGAAGCCTATTTCCTGTAATCAAGAAATGGGGACACAGAAAGGCTTTTGTGCCCAGGAGCCCCACAGGGTCCTGCTTGGTATCAAAATCACAGGCCACTGTACCCTTTGAATTACATTCTCAATCCTGGCCACACAATACAATGACCTGGGGTGCATGCCTGTATGCATGCATACAGATGCTTAGCCCACCTGATGATGGCCGTTGAAGCAACATCTCAGGGTGGGCCCAACATCCCCCCAGCTCCGCAGAGTCTGGCGTGAGGGCTACTGCTTTATGGGATTCCTGAAGGTGTGCATACATGCTTAGTGGCGAAGTCGTGTCCAACTCTTTGCGACCCCATGGACTGTAGCCTGCCAGGCTCCTCTGTCCATGGGATTCTCCAGGCAAGAATACTGGAGTGGGTTGCCATTTCCTTCTCCAGGGGATCTTCCCAACCCAGGGATTGAACCCAGGTCTCCTGCACTGCAGGCAGATTCTTTACCATCTGAGCCACCAGGAAAGCCCTGAAAGTGAAAGTGTTAGTCGCTTAGTCATGTCCAACTCTTTGCGACCCCATAGACTAGCCCGCCTAGGCTTTTCTGTCCATGGGATTCTCCAGGCAAGAATACTGGAGTGGGTTGCCATCCCCTTCTCCAGGGGATCTTCCCAACCCAGGGATCGAACCCAGGTCTCCTGCATTGCAGACAGATTCTTTACCACTGAGCCACCAGGGAAGCCCCTCTTTAGGGTATACAGCTTTGCTTTTTAAAATGTTCTTAATAATCAAAAGAGAACTCCTGTTACAATTTAGTGCAGGAGTTGGGGCTGGGAAACAATTTCCCACCCTTTTACCCTATGATAGGGTTTCCCAAGCTCAGCACTATTTACATTTTGGGCCAGTTGGGGGCAGTCCTGTTCTGCACATTGGACATGTTTAGCAGCATCCCTGTTGTCCACCCTCTAGATGCTAATAGCCCACCCCCCAAGTTGTGACAAACAAAAGTGTCTCCAGACAGTACCAAGGGTCCCTAGGGAGCAAAATACACTCCTCCCACCCCCTGCCCCATTGAGAATTGCTATCTTAGGATGTAAACTCTTGGCTGGATCTGTGCAAGGTTTGTGCTAGTTCATTTTCCACTATGAGCTGAAGCACTGGGGTGGTTCTAAATGCAGAATATAAAAACAAACATGACTTCAGATCACACTTAGGTTTCACAGATAGCTCCTTATATTTGAATGTCTTAAAGTTGCTAAATTATAAAATTAGAGTATTTGCATCCAGAAATATAGACTTATATTTTTTACTGTGAAGACAAGAAAACCATTAAACATGGGTTTTCTTGTCATTGCTGGGGATTTCATAGCTTTGTAATTTCAAAATTAGCTTCCATAAGCCTCCATTGGTGAGACCGAGCTTTACATTTCTTTGTTTTAAATCAAAACCTAACAGCCTGATTTCAGTTAGATACCAGAAAAGAGAGACCATGGCCTTAAAATATCTCTTATTAAACCCAGAACATGGTCTTAAGCAGTACCATATTATTTCTTGATAATAGTGTTAAATCTTTTATGCTTTCAACGAAGGAAAGGAAAAGTCTTGGATCAATGAAACCCATGTGTGACTTGTCTTATCATCTTTCTCCAGGGCCCTCTTCTTTGATGCAGTTATGCCGCCTTAGAATTCGGAAGTGCTTTGGGATCCAGCAGCATCATAAGATCACTGGACTCAGCCTCCCTGAGGAGCTGAAACGGTTTCTCCTCCACATTTAAATGTGTCAAGGGAATGGAGCCACAGACAACAGACAAACGTTATCGAGTGTTGAGACCACTGGGATTTTTAAGTAAAGTCAGGTTTATAGAGTTCAGCTAAATTTTTTTTTTCAGTGGGATTTTTATTTGTAACTCTTTGTACTAGGTTCTTTTGTGCTGTTGGTTGGAGGGTATGAAAAATCTTCTCCCCTGCCTGGAAGAGGGTGGCTAAGATATCCATGGTATTGCATACCTTACCTTGCCAAGCACTGAGCTGAGAACACTTTATGCTTCGTCTAATTTAGTCCCCAGAGCAACCCCACCAGGTAGGCACTGTTCCTCCCCTCTTCCCTAGGTGACCCCCTAAGACTTGGGGAGGTCAATTTGTTTAGTTACCCACAGTGAGGCTAGGCAGCCAGATTCAAGCGTAGGTTTTCTGATGCTAACCTGGGGATTTGTGAGGGAGGCAGAATTTTCCAGTATCGCTATCCTGGCTCTGTCTCCACTTTGTGGGGAAAAAAGATTAAAGAAGTGTGACATTTCTGTGACTATGTCTGACTTTATTTACTTTTTTTTTTTTTAAACCTTCCTTGTTCTTATTATAAGACCACTACTGCCTTAGTGGGCAGTTCTTTTTCTCAACCAAAATGTTCTATATATATCAGGTATATTCTAGAACTGTGCTGTTCATTGCAGTGGCTACTAGCCCACTGGTTCTCAACCAGGGGTGATTTTGCCCCTTAGAGAGGGTATTTGGCAAAATTCAGGGGGTGGGTACTCCTAGCCAGTGACTAGAGGCCAGGACTGTTGCTAAACATTGTACAGTGTACAACACAGTCTCCACAGCAAAGAATGATCAAGCCCCAAATGTCAATAGTCCCAAGGCTGAGAAACCCTACACTCACCATATGTGACTTTTGAAAAATGTAAATTAGTTAAAATTAAATACAGTTAAAAATCCAGTTCATCAGCATCATTAGCCTCATTTTAGATGTTTAATAACCTCAAGTGGCTAGTGACTACCGTATTGGACAGCACAAACATGTATAGATCATCACAGAAAGTTCTATTGCTCCGTTGTTGCAGAAATTCCTATTGGACAGCACTCTTCCGATGCTCGAGAAATGGATTTTAACTGCTTCTCAGTTTCTGATTTATATGAGACCTGTGATATAATTTAGCAATGATGGCTGTAGTTTGTCTTCTCTCCCAGACATGAATTTGGGGCTCCATTGGATCAAGAGAAAATAAGAAAATATTGTACCCACTTAAGGCAAATCCTTACCTGTAAGATGACATATGGCCTAGATGATCTCTAAAGATATTTCCTATGTAATCTTCTGTGATTCTAAACTCAATTTGGTATATGAAAAAACAAAACAACTCTAGACTGTTATTCTAAAATGTCCAACTAGTTACCCAGAAGATGGCGCTGCTGCCACATGATGATTTAAGCAAAAAGGTTACTGGTCATAAACTATCCATTGTAAGATCGTTTACAACATAGGCTCTGGAAATTTCCATGCAGGAGTGAAAACTTTGTAGTGATAAATTCCATATACACTCCGTTTTCTTCTTCTCTTCCAATATGGTCAAAAATTCAAATATGACTTTACATTCCTTCCCTGCTCCCTTCCTTTTCTTTCCCTTTTTGGTCTGATCATGTTCACATTTTTAATTGCTCAGAATTTAGACAGAAAATGAGCACCAATACCGTATCACTTTCTAATTCATTTAACTTCATTAATTAATTTATTCAGGACATACTTAGTCAGTGCCAGGTGCCATTCTTGGCACCAGGGTAGCAACAGTGAAGGAAACGGGCAAAGACACAGACTTTCCAGACCTTGCACTCTAGTCGGGGGAATCATTTGCTAAAAAGTAAAGAGCCAAAGGCACTGGCCGATAGTTTTCTTTTTGAAAACACTAGTTTTTAAAAATATAGCCTGGTTTCTCATATAAAATGTATTGGACAGGCTCTCGCTTATGTTAATCTTCCCTCAGTCAAACCTGAGCTTAACCCAGTACTGTACAAAATTACTAGAACAGCATTTTTCTTCTCAGATCTTCCAGCCAGTTAACCAATCTGCAAATCCATATAGTAGATGGTCATCTCCAGAAAGGGGGAAAATACCACTGCTACCTCCCTCATTGCAATTTGGGAAAATTACAAATTACTTCACTTAGCAATGTTCAGAAAGAAGCTTCTATTTAAACAGGCAGTCTATTTTTATGAGCCTAGATGTGGTTATATTTATAAGTGACATATACCTTTGAAAGCTGTATCATCACGATCTGGCTGGCACAGCCTCATAAATTCCATCAAAGCTGGTTCGGTGACATTTACTAGAACCCCACCTTCCTGAATGAGGGATGTAAATTTTTAGCATCCTGATACCATCTTTTAAAAATGTTAATTACTTTGTTTTAAGAGTGAGGACTTCCCATTATTTCATGTAGCCCACTCTCATATTGTTGCTTTACTACATTCCCTTACTTTTATCCAGTAGTAACGCTGACCAGTTGGTACAGCACAGGTTGTGATGAAAGAAGTAAAGCAAGAAGAGGCCAGTGAAGGACGATTGCTTTCTTTCTGTGTGTATGTTGGGGCTGATTGACAGGGTTTGATACTCCTTGTTCCATTTTGGAGTGGTCAGTCATTCAGCAATCACTTCGGCTCCAAAACAAGGGACCAAGATGTGGTCTGCTGCCTGACCTGGGGCATGGGGATGGGCACTTACGATCTGATGAGCGCCCAGCTTTCGGGCTTGTGTAGATCAGCATCAAAATCAGCCAAACACCAGCTTGCGTTTTGACGGCTTGCTAGGGCTAGGCCCCACTCACCAGTGTTCTGTCTTACCTCCAACCTTCACAACTCTGTTATCCCCATTTTACAGATCGGGGTGCTGAGGGCATAAGGAATTTGCAGAACATCACAGTTAGCAGGCAAAACCAGAGTTTTATACAGAAGCCAGAGCTCCTTTTTCTTTAATTTTGACTATAAGGTATATGGGATCTTAATTCCCTGACCAGGGATCGAATCCACGCCCCCTGCATTGTCAGCATGAAGTCTTAACTGCTGGACTGCCAGAGAAGTCCAGTCAGAGCGCTTAATCATACTCTCTGCCTTCTGGGAAAGACTGAAGGCAGGAGGAGAAGGGGGCGACAGAGGAAGAGATGGTTGGATGGCATCACTGACTCAGTGGACATGAGTTTGAGCAAACTCCGGGAGATGGTGAAGGACAGAAAAGCCCGGCGTGCTGCGGTCCACAGGGTTGCAAACAGCCGGATACAACTGAGCAACAGCTGCCTTATGGGTCCTAAAACCCCCTTCTTAGTTTCCCAGCATGCCTTGCAAGTGGAGGTGGAGCCAAGTATGTAGGTACGTAGGTCAAAGGTCTTGGCGTAAGGTCGGGCAGCTGTTCGAGGTTTAGATGGAGCCTGAGAGAGATATCTCCAGGCCAGGGGAGCCAGCTCGGGAGGCCTGAAGCCTGCTGCCTCTTAAAGCAGGTGGGTCAGCCGCGCTCTGTCAGTGACACTGGTGAGTACAGAACCACGCTGTCCTGTGGGACCAAGCCCAGCGTGGCAAATGAAGGGTTTTTTTTGAACTGGAAGTATTTTGTAATGACTTTGTCAGTGATAGAGTCTTTATCTGTGCTGGGCAGGGTTGGGGGGAAGCTGTCTGGGCTTTGAATAAAAATCCTCCGGCCGCTCATTTGCAAGTTCTGTATGTTTGCTTCTTTCTGGCTCTATTAGGGTTATACTGCTGCAAGACAAATGATCACAAACAACTTAGTGTTAACCCAAGTTGGTGTGCGCAATACAGAGTGAGGCCAAAGAAACGGAAACGCCGGAGTTTGGGGCAGACGTCTATCACGAGGTCTTGCAAGGAGAGGTGTCTCAGGCCCTAAAAAGCCGAAGGGTTTTGGCAAAGCCCTTTGAAAAGCCAGGTGAGGCAGTGGGGTCGCAGGGTGTGTGATCAGCTTGTGCAGAGTTCTCTGGCTGGTGGTGAGGTATCAGGGTGGTGTCATGGGGATGAACTGTATCAGTCCTTAGGCTCCAGGGGGCCTGGGACTGTGTGCTCATGGTCACCAAGTAGTGGACATCTTCCATTTGGTAGACAGGGAGAAGTTTTTTTACATCTGCAACACAGCTCAGGGAATGATGCATCAAATACTATTATCTAGGTGCTTCAGAGAGGAGCTAAAGCAGAGGATATGGGGGAAGGCCTGTCCCAGGAAGGCCCCGTAGGGTCCTGCTCCATTGCATTAGCGGCTTAAAGCAACATGAATTTGTTATTTCATAGTTTCTCTACGTCAGAGGTCCAGGCATGGCATGACTGCATTCTCTGCTCAGGGGCTCACAGGGCTGAACTCAAGGTATTGACTGAGGCTACAGTTCTCACCCAGGGCTCAGGGGGTCTCCCTTTGTGGGCAGAAATCAATTCTTTGCACCGTGGGACTCGGGTCCCTGTTTTCATGTGTGCTAGCTGTCAGCTCGGGACTGCTCTCAGGACCTAGAGACCACCCACGCTTCCCTGCCCAGTCATCCCCTCCATAGGAAGTTCATGACATGGATGCCGGTTCTCCTCCAGGATGGATGGAGCGCATCTCCCCGTGCTCCTAATTGTGACCAGCTGGAGCAAACTCTCTGCTTCTGAAGGGCCCGCGTGATTGGGGCAGGCCTTCCCGAACAATCTCCTCATTTAGTACCTTCTTTACACCTGCAGAGTCCCTTCAAATGTGCACCTGGATTAGCATTTAATTGAATAACTAGCAGAAGGCATGTGTAATGCTAGGGGCCCAGAATCTTGGGGGCCATTTTAGAGTTCTGCCTACCATACCTACTAATGGCTAATCACCATCAATGTTGTATCAAGTTTACCTTAAGTCTGATGTATAATAATGGTGATTTTTGTTATGTTATCAAATTCATATATAGTGCTTACACTCTGTTGGGCATGGCTCTTTAAGAATTTCACAAATATCAACTTATATAATACTTACAATAGTCCTATGATATAAATGTGTTATACATTTTCTAGTAAGGAGACAACCACAGAGAAGTCATGTAACTTCTCCCAGTTCATACAGGGCTGTCAGGAACCACATAATATCTTTAATCACATCAAGTCTAGATTGGCAAGTTGGGCAGTGAGGAAGGAAGGGCCGGGTGGGGCCAAGAAGTGGGACTTCTCAGCCTTGCCTTCATTCCCTTTGGAATCTGCTCGGTAAGTGCCAGCTCATGCCTGCCTGGGGATGAGGTGACGGAGGACTGCTCTCTCTTGAACTGGCCTTTGTGAAGCTTCTGTAAATCTAGGTATGTTGTGGACTAAAATCATATGTTGAAATCTTAATCCCTGATGGAATAGTATTAGGAGGTGGTGGCTTTGGGAGGTGATTAGGTCATAAATGTGGGGCCCTCATGATGGGATCAATGCCCTTATAAAGGTGACCCCAGAGTGCTCTTCATTTCCTCTACCATGGGAGGACACAGCGAGACGATGACCATCTGTGAGTCAGAAAGCTAGTCCCCACCTGACACCTCATCCAATGATGCCTTGATCTGAGACTCCCAGCCTCCAGAAGTGTGAGGAATAAATCCTTACTGTTTAAGTCACCTAGCCTTTGGTGTTTTTGTCATGGCAGCTTGAATAGGACCAAGACAAGGAAGGACAGTTTCAACTAGGCAGATGTTTTATAGGAGACTTCACTGAAGTTTATAGAAACCCAAAGGGAAACCAAGTAATATGCTTATACAATGCAACTACGTTTGCTACTGGTCCCCCTTCTGGCCAGCTGCCTTCAGGCAGAGGACACTGGTCCTTCCCTCCCCTGACTTGCCTTCAGCACTTACCTGTGAGGTCTCCTCCACGTCCAGGAGTGGAAAGCCCAGAGAGGGCAAGGAGCCTCCAGGTCTGCCCCCTGCTCAAGTCCCGCCTTCCATAATCCAATTTCCAGTCTAATTCCTTGGGGATGTTACTGGGAGTGACCAGCCCCTGCTCCCCAAAGCGTGGATTTACTCTGCGGTCACAGGAGGGCTCTTGTATCAGACAGCCCGGCAGCCCCCAAAGGCCAGAGGCAGTCACCATCAGAGGCAGGATAAGGGGTCTTCGGTTGGATGTAACCTGGAGGCTTGTATTCGTGAGTCAGGAACAGGCTTCCAGGCCTTCCTGTGTCTCTCCAGCCCCACCCTTTAGAGTGAGGGGACAGGGGCCAGGTAAATGGAGTTCAGGTTTGGCTTCTGCCATGGACTCATCTTTTTTTTTCATTTATTTTTATTAGTTGGAGGTTAATTACTTTACAATATTGTAGTGGTTTTTGCCATTCATTGACATGAATCAGCCATGGATTTACATGTATTCCCCATCCCGATCCCCCCTCCCGCCTCCCTCCCCATCCCATCCCTCTGGGTCTTCCCAGTGCACCAGCCCCGAGCACTTGTCTCATGCATCCAGCCTGGGCTGGTGATCTGTTTCACCCTTGATAGTATACATGTTTCAATGCTATTCTCTCAGAATATCCCACCCTCGCCTTCTCCCACAGAGCATGGACTCCTCTTGATGAGGAATATGGTAGGCATTCTTGGCATGGTCTCCTTGGCACCGAAAACGACCCTGCCCTCACACTGTACCTTCCAGGATGTGCTGGACGAGCACATTCTCCTGCCTGATACACCCTCCAGGACCTTTTGACTCCTTCAAGTGTATAAATTCTCACCGATTTGCCAGGATTGATTTTCTACCCTTTACTTTGCAAAATCCGTTGTGAGGCTGAAGCAAGTGAAATTGATTTCCACTCACTTTCCTCCCCACCCAAGGCCTCTTTGCTCACTCCAGGCGATAGGAGATTTTCTCAACTTTCGATGCCCTTTTGAAAAGCTTTTTCTTTTTTAAAGTACAGTGAAATCAGGTGGTTCTACAGGCCTCTGTGGGCATTTTAATGTGATGTTTTAAGTGTTTAAACTTCATTGGCTTAGAAGACATCTCTTTTGGAACAGACTTCTGTTAGAAGATGCCTCTGCTGGATACTTGAGTATTTACATTGTAAACATTTATGTTGGTTGTCCTGACTCACATGCTCAGGTAGTTTCTATTTTTCCAGTGAAACCGGAAGAGTGAGTATGGGGAGGTGACTCTGGAGGTCAGAGAGTAGAAAAGATGTGAAATGACTGTGTCTACGAGTGGGACAGTTAACTGTACCAGATGACTGTGCTAGCAGACAGAGTGGAGAGCCGGGTGTAATACACAAAGTACCCACCTGAGATCTGCTGCCAGGGCTGTGTTTCTCCTCCAGCCACACTCAGTGCTCAGGTGCAGCTGTGGTGTAAGGGCAGAGCTGGGAAAGAAGAACAAGGGGGTTAAGGGGAGCACACGGGTATGCTGCTGCTGCCGCTAAGTCACTTCAGTCGTGTCCGACTCTGTGCGACCCCATGGATGTCAGCCCATTGGGCTCCCCCACCCCTGGGATTCTCTAGGCAAGAACACTGGAGTGAGTTGCCATTGCCTTCTCTCACACAGAGGTATGGTTGCTGTCTAAATTGGGCGAGGAGAGAGAGGACAGGCTGGTGGGCAGTAAAGATGTAGTTGAACCAGTGGGTTAGAAGTCCTAGTGACCTCAGTGAGCCCAAGCGCTATTGGTGTCCAGAGCATGTGGGTTAGAGCAAGAAGGGTTGACAGTGAGAGGCTCGAAATCCAGATTTTGGAGATAGTTTGGTTATTGGAGATGACAGACTCTAAGAAAAAGTGAGTGCATTAAGTGGGTGGGTTAAGGAAAAGATGATTGGAAGTGAAGGCAGCAAGGGACAGAGAAGTAAAGATGCAGAGTGATTTACCTTCTCCACGAGCAGAAAAATTGCCAAGAACAATGACAACCATAAAAGATTAAGAGGAAGACAGCTAGGTCTAAAAACCAGACATTTGTTGAGGACCATAACAGAGCAGTGGTGGGTTGTATCCTCTGATGATATTCATTTAAAAGGAGAGGTTTGAGGGAGGAGGAAGAGCAGTGATCTAGAACAGAGATCGGCAAAGAATGATTAGCAGACCCCAAACCATCTTGCTTCCTGTTTTCGTAAGTAAAGTTTTACTGGAACACAGGGACACCCATTCATTTACATATTCTCTAGGTTTGCTTTGGCATTATGTTAAAATTGGTAGCTGTGATGAAGACCATATGTCCTATGAAGCTTAAATTATTCACTCTCTGGTCCTTTACAGAAAACAGTTTGCTGACCCCTGATCCAGAATTACCAGTAAAGAATGTTAACCTCACACTGAAAAGTAAGCACAATTAATATCACAATAACTTATTTTGCCATATACATGTCAAATTCTTCTGTTCCTTTCAGGCTGGATCTGATCTTGGTCACCAGATCAAACATTTTGACTGAATAGGTTTTTATTTTTTCCCCCATAGTGAATCATCCCATCCAATGGTTGAAATGGTAGAATGACCACTTTAACTTGTACATGGATATATTTTTCCATGTAAGCCAAAGCCAGTGTACATGACTGTAATGTATGAAATGTATGAGGTAAATTTCAGCAGGTGCAAATCTAGATTGCCATTTATTCAAACGTAAACTGCATGCTATATTGCAGTACCTTATGGCTTATTAGGGAACTGAGTAGAAATGATGTGGATCTGTCTTCCACAACCAATATCCTGTTCTAAGAACAATTTCCTTGTTCCTTGCTGCTAGTTTTATGAATGGGAAACCATTCTAAATGGTTTTGCCCAGTGTAATAAGACAGGAATGCATAGCATTCCTAGAGTAGTCAATCTGAGTTTTGTTAGTAGTCACTTATTCCTTCTCTGGAAAATTTGAATCAGCAAACACAGAGACTCTGAGAAGGATTAACTGACTCAAGTATTGATGATTGATGGGGCACCAGAGTAAGTATTCATGTGTGCCTATTGTTGTTGTTCAGTCACTAAGTCGTTTGTGTCTGACTCTTTGCAACCCCATGGACTGCAGCAAGCCAGGCTTCCCTGTCCTTCACTATCTCCCAGAGTTTGCTCAAACTCATGTCCGTTGAGTCAGTGATGCCATCCAACCATCTCATCCTCTGTCTCTTCTCCTGCCCTCAATCTTTTCCAGCATCAGGGTCTTTTCCAGTGAGTCGGCTCTTCGCATCAGGTGGCCAAAGTATTGGAGCTTCAGCATCAGTCCTTCCAATGAATATTCAGGGTTGATTTCCTTTAGGATTGACTGGTTTGATCTCCTTGCAGTCCAAGGGACTCTCAAGAGTCTTCTCCAGCACCACAGTTCAAAAGCATCAATTCTTTGGCACTCAGCCTTCTTTATGGTCCAACTCTCACATCCGTACATGACTACTGGAAAAACCATAGCTTTGACTATACAATCTGTCACTGCTTCCATTTTCCCCCTTCTGTTTGCCATGAAGTGATGGGACTGGATGCCATGATCTTCATTTTTTGAATGTTGAGTTTTAAGCCAGCTTTTTCACTCTTCTCTTTCACCCTCATCAGAGGCTCTTTAGTTCCTTGTGCTTCATTCAGCCCAGCATTTTGCATGATGTACTCTGCATATAAGTTAAATAAGCAGGGTGACAATATGCAGCCTTGACGTACTCCTTTCCCAATTTGGAAACAGTCCATTGTTCCATGTCTGGTTCTAATTGTTACTTCTTGACCTGCATACAGGTTTCTCAGGAGGCAGGTAAGGTGGTCTGGTATTCCCATTTTTTGAAGAATTTTCCACAGTTTATTGTGATCCACACAGTCAGAGGCTTTAGCATAGTCAGTGAAGCAGAAATAGATGTTTTTCTGGAATTCTCTTGCTTTTTCTATGATCCAATGGATGTTGGCAATTTGATCTCTGGTTCCTCTGCCTTTTCTAAATCCAGCTTGTACATCTGGAAGGTTTTGATTCACGAACTACTGAAGCCTAACTTGAAGTATTTTGAGCATTACCTTGCTAGCATGTGAGAGGAGTGCAACTGCATGGTAGTTAGAACATTTCTTGGCATTGCCCTTCTTTGGGACTGGAATGAAAACTGACATTTTCCAGTCCTGCGGCCACTGCTGAGTTTTCCAGATTTGCTGACATATTGAGTGCAGCACTTTAACAGCATCATCTTTTAGGATTTTAAATAGCTCAGTTGGAATTCCATCACCTAGCTTTGTTCATAGTAATGCTTCCTAAGACCCACTTGACTTCACACTCCAGAATGTCTGGCTCTAGGTGAGTGACCACACTATTATGGTTATCTGGGTCATTAAGACCATTTTTGTATAGTTCTTCTGTGTATTCTTGCCACCTCTTCTTAATCTCTTCTGCTTCTGTTAGGTCCTTGCCATTTCTGTCCTTTATTGTGCCCATCCTTGCATGAAATGTTCCCTTGGTATCTCCAATTTTCTTGAAGAGATCTCTAGTCTTTCCCATTCTGTTGTTTTCCTCTATTTCTTTGCATTGTTCACTTAAGAAGGCCTTTCTTATCTCTCCTTGCTATTCTCTGGAACTCTGCATTCAGTTGGGTATATCTTTCCCTTTCTCCTTTGCCTTTCACTTCTCTTCTTTTCTCAGCTATTTGTAAGGCCTCCTCAGACAACCACTTTGCCTTCTTGCATTTCTTTTTCTTGGGGATGGTTTTGGTCATCACTTCCTGCACATCGTTCCAATCCCCTGTGATGAAAAGGACATCTTTTTTGATGTTGTTAGTTCTAGAAGGTCTTGTAGGTCTTCATAGAACTGTTCAACTTCAGCTTCTTTGGCATCAGTGGTTGGGGCATAGACTTGGATTACTGTGATGTTGAATGGTTTGCCTTGGAAATGAACCGAGATCATTCTGTTGTTTTTGAGATTGCACCCAAGTACTGCATTTTGGACTCTTTTGTTGACTATGAGGGCTACTCCATTTCTTCTAAGGGATTCTTGCCCATAGTAGTAGATGTAATGGTCATCTGAATTAAATCTGTCCATTCCCATCCATTTTAGTTCACTGATTCCTAAGGTGTCGATGTTCACCCTTGCCATCTCCTGCTTGATATTGGATATTTGGCTGCTGTCAATGTAGAGCAGCCTTGGAGGAAGCACTTTACCCGACTAGTGGAGGCAACATAATGACATTTTCGTTTTGTCTACCTGAACATGGACAGTAGCTGTTTTCTAAAAAAAAGTTACTGAAGTATAGTAGATTTGCAATGTTGTCTTAATTTCTGCTGTACAGCAAAGTAATTCAGTTATACAGATTTTCTTTTTCATTATGGTTTATTACAGGGTGTTTAATACAGTTCCCCGTGCTAAAGAGTAGGACGTCATTGTTTATCCATTCCATGTGTAGTGGTTTGGTCAGCTACTCCTAGGCTCTCTGTCCTTCTCTCTCCCACCTCTTTCCCCTTTGGAAACTATGAGTCTGTTTTCTATGTCTGTCAGTCTCTCTTTTGTAAATAAGTTCATTTGTATCAATACTGTTTTAGGTCCTATATAAGTGATATCACATGATATTTGTCTTTCTCTGTCTGATTTACTTCACTTAGTATGATAATCTCTAGGTCCATGGTGTTATTTGATTATTTTGTGGCTGAGTAATATTCCATTGTATATATGTACCACATCTTCTTTATCCATTCCTCTGTTGATGGACATTCAGGTTGCTTCCATGTCTTGGCTATTGTGAAGAGTGCTGCTATGAACATAGGGGTGCATGTATCTTTTTGAGTTACAGTTTTGGACGGTAGCTTTTGACAGTGCTATGTTGGTAAACATTTAACAACCAGAAAAAAAAAAAATCTGGTTTGTAGTGTGTATCAGTTTCTGTGGTGTAAAGATGCCTTTAGTGGCCAATTTCAGGCCTCCAACTGAATGTCATTGAGTGCAGAGTGGGAAACAAAATGAGTTCAGTCAGTTCTTAGGAGACACCACTGTCTTCTAGGAATCGTTAGACCACACACAGCAAGACTGGCTCCTGTCAACCGCTTCAGAAGAATATCTGATGGGGAGGAGAGTTAAGATGTTTTGATGATGTCACTTTTAACTGTGGCTCATCTTAATGGCTTAAACATGAGCTGTCTCACTTGATGTAGATTCCTTTGACCACTCCAGGTACATTGTATGTGACCTCCGATGACTTACATTTTTCACTGTGGTAGTACAGAATTTGAGAAAGAGCTTTATATTGGGGTGTGGTTGGGGCACATTGCAGGAAAAGATCTTGCTCCCATCTACACTTCTTTCAAGTACTATTTCACTCATGGACAAAGCGTATGTCACCCAGCCCCTTCATGGCCTCCCTGGCAACTTATGAATAACATCCAGGGACCAACCAATTCAAAAGCAAACGTAGAGGTCTATGCGTTTCACCTTTTGTCCACTCTCTTCTCCCTCTGGAAGTTCAAATACTAGCGCAAGGAATGGAAAACAGAAACATGGATGTCAGCCAACTCACAGAGCCCAGAGCAACTGCAGAGTCTCCTCTGAAAGGACTTCACCACTTTGGCATGTAAGAATGTAATGTGCAGAATGGTGACTGTAGTCAACAACCAGTGTTGTCTATTTGAAAGTTGCTAAGAGAGCAGAGCTTAAAAGTTATCACAAGAAAAACAATTATGACTAAGTGAGGTGATGTATGTTAACTAGATTTAAAGTGTACATTTCACTATATATATGTATATCAAATTCTGTTGTGCACTTTAATACAATGTTATATGTCAGTTTATTTCAACAGAACTTGGAAAAATTAAAAATCAAGAAACCAGATTCCTTGAAAGAAAAGAAAAGGAGTTTTCCCCTATAATTCAAAAAGAGTACATATACTTTGCATAGTGAAATCACCAAACACTTTTCACTTCATTAATTCTCTATAATACAATTTGGAGAAGGTATTCCCCAACTGTAAAATCATATACAGAAGTTTGGAAAACAATGATTTTCCAGATCCCACCTCATACCTGATGATTTAGAATCCCAATCAGGGTGAGGAGTAGAGAGGAAGGGCAGAGCATGCCTTTAAAAACATTCCTCCAAGATTCTGATGCAGTTGAAGATTTGGAAGTCACTGCTCTAGACCATGGAGGGACTTGGTTCTTGCTCAGCTAAGCAGCACTCAGTATTAAGCTGTGTTTTCGAGATCAGCTGTCCGCATGGGAGCCTAGAAAGACTGAGACCTTTATAGATGAATGTTGCCACTGATAAGAAGCCAAAATATTAGGGAAACTGCTGATTGCCTTCAGACTCTGGAATAGCTGTCAGAAAGAGAAGCTCTTAGCTACTTGCAGCCCTTCATGGACATCAGGTTTTGGTCTTCTAGTCAACGTAGATTAGGTACATTGATTCCTATTGTAGGCAACTGTCAGTCAACATCTCTGTCCCTTATGATAACTGACTTGAGTATAATCAGCAGGTGAACACACACTCTATCATTGTCCATCTTTCTTAGCCTCTCTGTATTGATTTTCAGCCTCAGAGCTTGGCCAAAACAGCCTTGAACTCTAAGTGATTTTTCTTCTCTGTCTCTTTCTTCAGTTCATTCATTCATCAGATAATGTAGAAAGTGTTATGATTCAGAAATACTTCTATTAAAAAACTTGGACCAGAAACCCTGACCTCATGGAGTCTCCGAGCAAGAGAATGATAAAAAATAATAAAGGACAATCAATAAATATGTTAATATGATGAGCACAATAAGTAAAATACATATTATGTCAGACGGTGCTAAGTACCACAGAGAGAAGGAAAGCAGACAATGAGGAGGGAGAGTTGTGGTCAGAATTATTCACTGATGATGACTGTTCAACAGGGTTTGATTGCTAAAGAAGACCCAGAGGAACTTCAGTGACAGTGCTTCAAAATCTGGAGTTTATTGCAGGAAGAGAATATCCACTAGAGAAAGAGTATTAGCATGAGAATATGCATCACAACCAGAGACTGTCCCCTGGCAAGGGGTCTGGAGGAGCCAGGGGTGGGGATCTGTTGTCTTCTATCTGTAAGGGTCATGGCATGACACACTCTTGTTTTCTCATCAGGAGTCATAGATGTGTGCGTAGTACCTCTGGGAATCGGGAACCCAAAATGGAGTCTTGGCTGGAGTTACTCATATTTTGCTGGTTCACTGTGCATAGTTCTGCTGTGTAACCATCCTTAACAGTGGAGACTTCTGAGGGTCTCACCCTGACCAGGCGCAGACTGTTAATCTCCCGGTTGTCAATTAACAGTGCTGACAAGCTGGTACAAACCTCCTCAAAGTCCTTGAACCCACGGTCACACAGCACCATGATTAATTAATAGGTTTTGTGCCTTGACCAGGGGTCAGTGCCATATACATGCATTTATTTCAGCAGAACAGCTTAGGCCAATTCTAGGCATGCTGCAATTAACTCATAGCACAGATTGCAACTCTTATTTTGAAATGAACTCTAGTTCCTTTTACATTTTGTGTTAATTTCAGGTGTACAGCAAAGTGATTCACCTATATGTGTGTGTGTGTGTATGTATATTCTTTTTCCATATTCTTCTCCATTACAAAATGGATAAATTAGTTTGGGATTGACATATACACTCTACTATGTATATGGTACATAAACAACAAACACTGTATAGCACAGGGAACTATATTCAATATATTGTAATAACCTATAACAGATTGTAATTCTAAATATTAACATTAAGTCAGGGAGAGCTTAACTGAGAGGGTGACATTTAGGCCAAAATCTCAAGGTGGTGACAGAACTAGCTATGTAGAAATCTGAAGGCAGCTCCCCACACTGCTCCAGGCAGGAAAATTGGCAAGTGCAAAGGACCCTGAGGCAGGATTGTATTCAGGGGAGAGCACGGGGACCTATGAGGTCAAGGCTGAATTAATGTTGGGGAAAAGCTTAGCAGATGATCTCAAAGAGGTCAGAGAGGTAAGGAGCAGGTATTGGGTGGAAATCTGAATCATGTGGCCTTTGAAATGTTTCTCGACTCTGCCTTGCTTTTCCCTTCATGTTGCAATGGATGATATCAGTCCATGAGAACAGGAAGTCTTAATCTAGGAGTCAAAGGATAGAATTCAAGAAGCCTATAAACAGATATTTTAAAATATCTGTATTTTCATTAACTTTTAACTGATGTCAGGTATTTCTTTCAATTAAGGATACAGGCATAGATATATGCATGTGTATGTGTCTGACTAAATCAATTTGCTATATACCTAAAACTAGCATAACACTGTAAATCAACTACACTCCACTACACTCCAATATAAAATAAAAAATACAAAATCATATAAAAGATCAGCTTTGAAAGAAAAATAAATTCAGGCAGAGTAGTATTCACAGAACTTGTTATTTCTGCATCCATAGATCTCATAGACTTTTTTGTATCACACTGTAGTTGTTGCAGATATCCTGAACTATCTTTTATGTTCCTCACTTCTTGGAAATTACTGTAGTTAGTAACCTGCTGCTAGATTATACACAACCATGATCTTCCTGTCTCTTGAATATTTTCATAACTGGAGTCGAACTCAGAATGTTTTAAGGGAGTAGATTTGAAAGTTGCTAAGAGCAAATCTTAAAAGTTCTGATCACAAGCAAAGAAATTCTGCAACTATGTGTGGTAGGAATGTTAACTAGGTTTATTGTGGTGATCATTTTGCAATATATACAAATATTGAATCATTATGTTGTATACCTGAAACTAATATAGTGTTCTATGTTAAGTGCACCTCAATTAAAAATACAAGCCCAACAGCACCACTACCAAAGCAAAGCCAAACACACAGCTCTGGAGACTTCTGGTGTCTTTAAGTGAAGAGTATCTTTGCCTTGTAAAATGGCCTGTGGAAATTTAATTCCATTTGCAACAATGTACCTCAGTGGATTGACTTTTCAGCACTGGAAACTGTAACAACAAACAAAAGGATGTAGGTCATGTTGATTAGATAGCCAACAAGATGTGCTTCCAACCTTTATCAAAGACCAGTCCACAGTTCAAAGTTTTGTTTTTGAAACTAAGCAACAGCAGCTTTTACACAAAACTGTCTTTTACAAAATCTTTTAACTTGTATGTGTGTGTTGTATTGTTATTGTTTTTGCTATTTAGGGCGATGACAGATGCACATAAATTTCATGTCATAAATGGATTAATTTTCTTTATTTTTTAAGATTCATTGAAGTATACTTTACATATATTTCATAGAACTTTACTAGCTGCAAAAAAAAGAAAAAAATGAGCTCAGCAAGAACATTTCCTATTAGCTGTTCCAAGCAGATATGCAAGGTCTCCGGGATAACAGCTGGTATCTTGAGAAATTGAATTTTCCAGTGCCAGGTAAGGTTGATGAGGTATTAGCTCCTGAATGGAATATATCATATAAGATTTGACAAGCTTGAATTAATACCTAATGTTCTCGAAAGGGGTGGGAAATGATTGGAGAGCAATCAGGGAGCGTTCCCGAAGAGGCCATGGACAACGTGAAAGCAGATAAATACAAAAATGCACCCCATTAGCAGGTCAGGAATGGACTGGCATCAGGTGTGTTATTGCCCAGGGTAAAATGAAAGCTGAAGGAGATGTGTGAACACAGCAAGGAACCAACACCTCTGCTGATTTTCGCTCCTCAGGTAACCAGAGATTTGTTTATAGGGCTGTGCAGAAATGCTTTTGGCTAAAGGCTCCACTTAAAGAAAAAAGGCCTGCTCAGCCATACCCCCTGAGCTGAGAAATATGCACCCCTTGGGGTCTGTTTCAGTTATTGATCTGGGTTCTAACCACATCTGACAGTCATCTAAATTCAGTGCTGACATCCAGCATCTAATCCAGCAGCCCTTTCTCCACTCCGTTCAATGTGGGAGAATCTTCTGGAATCCTCTTTGGTTCATTGACTTCTTGGGCCTGTGGGTGTCCTCAACTGCGGGGTATTTAGGCCCTTCCCAGGGGACATTTGACAATGTCTAGAGATATTTACTGGCATCTAGTGGGTAGAGGCTAAAGTGAAAAGTGAAAGTTGCTCAGTCATGCCCAACTCTGTGACCCCATGGACTGTAGCTTGCCAGGCCCCTCTGTCCATGGGATTTTCCAGGCAAGAATACTGGAATGGGTTGCCATTTCCTTCTCTCCAGGGGGATCTTCCCGACCCAGGGATCGAACCTGCATCTCCTGTGTCTCCTGCATTGCAGGCGGATTCTTTACTGTCTGAGCCAGCAAGGAAGATGAGGACACTGCTGAACATCCTACGATGTCCAGGACAGCCCCCAGGACCGAGAAGCCTGGTCTAGAGTGGGAGCAGTGCCAGGTTTGGGAACCCCTGGTGTAGAGGGGATGCACAGAGTTGCCTGATAGTGTCAGCCCTGCATGAGAGGAGGATCTCGATGGAGGAGCAAAGTGGCCCAGGTAAAGAAGGGAAGAAAAGGCACACCATTTTGTCTGTTCTGACACGTTTTCCAAACATGCCTCTGCTTTGGACTTAAAATTGTTTCATGCAGACTCCTCACTTCTGTCCTGCTTTCATCTTTCCCGTGCATAAAAAGGGGCAGCTACAATCAGGAAATGCTATAACAGGGCTCTGGTGCCACCCAGAAAAGCATGCACACTTGGAACTCTTTTGTTCAATTATTTTTTCCTTAAATTTTGGTCTATTGGATTGGCCAAAAACTTCGTTTGGGTTTTCCATTACATCTTATGGGAAAAACCTGAATAAACTTTTTGGCCAACCCAATATTATCACTGAATATTGGCCTGTCATACATCAGTCATAATATACTGTGTATACTGAGGTCATCTGCCCAATTAATATTATTTTTAGCTCTTATCCAAATAGGTTGAATGTAGTCATAACTCACATGGTAGAGTGATTGGGTAATAAATGGGTTTTCAAGTAATATTCCACCTCTTACCTAACGTTGGAGTTCTAGGTACTCTGATTTGTCCCGTGGAAAGGAAAGGCCATGTTGGGACAATGAAAATGATGGGAGAGAAGTAAGGAAGCACATTTTCAGAGGGTTATGGGAGATGTATTGGGATTCAGACAAGACCTACAGCAGATTGCAAAGTAGGGCAAACTTGTAATAAGTAGCTGTCTTTAATCATATCTTGTGGTCCCTTTTCCCACCACAGAATCCATGATCCATTTATGCAACCATCTTGGGGTCTACTGATTGCTAATTATTCCTGCTGTGATGTTTGTTAATGAAAGCCCCCGGTACTCTCTAGCAATGTATTTGGAGATTCTGGTAAACAGAAAAGTCCTCAAAACACAAAAGAATAGCTTCTAATGTTGTGTTTCAGTAGTCTGGAAGAACAGATATTGGAGCTCAGAGAGACACTGAGAGAATTCCTTAGTCACCACCACCATCTAGGGTGTCCGCTGTCTCTGTCCTCCTAAGCAACTGAGCTTACTCTTGGCACCACACTCCTAAAGATCCATAAAGCTCCAGATGGCCTTACCCATTCCCATGGCTATGAAAGCCATCTTTTTACCAACAACTCTCAAACATAAGAACTCAGAAGTGACCATCTGATGTGGCAATTATCAATATGTCCCTCAAACAGTAACTTGGCTTCTTTGAGTTTGAAATTTGATCATGGTGGATTGGAAACAAATGGAAGGTGAGAAAGTGGAGATGGCTACTCTTTCAAGAAGAAACCAGTGATGAAGTTCTGGAGAAGAGAAGATTTTGGCTAACCTTTTGAGGAAAACGCCTCTGGTACCTGGGTCATATTCACTTGGTTTACTTCTGATTTCACTTGCAGCCGAGCTGGACAGTTCCTTGCAAATCTAGACTCAGCTTGCCCTTAAGGCCCTGTCCCAAGCACACACATTTCTGCCTTCTGCTTCAAGATCTCTTCTGACACCCTGGAGATTCATTAGGTTTTTGTATGAGCACAGCCCATAAATAAGGGAATTAACCCCAGGATCTACCCTCACTATGAGGGGAGGAAGCTAATGTATAAATGCTTCAACCTCCCTTTTGAGGGTGGTCACTTTTTTCTGCTTTTGTGGTGGAATGGTGTCCCCATTTCTCACAGCAGTGCCTTTGAAAATGTACCCTGATACTGGCTTTGCCTCCTTTCCTGTCCACTCTTCCTACTCACTTATTCATTCCTGATTATTATTGCCAAATGCTTTTGCTTAGATCTCGTCATTACCAGCACTGAGTGAATGCTTGACTCTGCAGTCTTGGCACTTCATTGTTTTACTGCGTATGTTCACAATTGTATTGAATATCTTCTGTGGATACCGAGTTGGATATCTGTGCTTCTGAGCTCTCCCTTGTACTGCGGGGGCTTAAAGACTAGAAACTCTATTGCCCAGATCCCTTGGCATGTGGGTTCCAGTTTCATTCTGTTACTGAGACCATGGTTTGGAAAGCCATTATCTTTCCATGGAAGCTGGAGGTAGTGACTGGGACTGTAGATGAATACTTGAAAATTGCTCACTTTAATAGCACAGGTATCTGAGGTTATTGGTGCCTGTGACTTGGTCAGTTGCACACTTGGTCAGTTCCTGTGACTTCCTTATGTTCTGATCAGTTTTCCTGACTTTCATTCTTAGAACCCTTTAGGAGTTGTGTAATCCTCTAATTCCCTATGGCAAATCCCTTCATTCAAAATACCTAGAGTGATTTCTGTTTTTGTGGCCAAACCCTGACTGATACACATATGATCTAATTTTGTTGTGAGAAAAGATCTAAGAGATTTGCCAATGATGGTTAACAGGTGAAGGAAAGATAATATGAACCAGCTCAGACCACAAAGCACAGGTATTTTTAGAGATGTTAGAACAATGAAGCAAACACATTACATTAGAAGTCAAGGTGAAAATCATTTCAAGGGAAAGGGAATCCTTGATGATGAATATTCTCTTGTCTCTCAAGAGATGTCAGCCTGTATCAAGCTGATGGATATAAAACTGCAGTTTTTAAAGGCATGGAATTGAAGCCTTCTATAAGTCACTGCAAGTGAATGTAGAAGGAAGGATGAGCTGACCATAAACACCTCATTAACACGCATGCAGTGGCTGTGTTATCTGAATTCTCACAGGCACTGATGCAGTGATGTTGGGAATTGTGTACTGTGTGGTGCTGGGAAGTGGAAAGTACAATTTACTGCAAAAATTAAGAATTATAGGTGACACTGCAGCTCATAAATCTATCATATAATGCTTCCTTAATGGATGAGGAAGGTGGCATTTTTAAAGTTTTTTTTGGGTTTTGAGGGGTTTTTGGTTTTGGTTTTTAGCTCTTTGGCATACTGGAGATTAGGATGAAATTTGGGGGGATAAAATAAATCTCTACTTATCTGAGTCCAGGCGAGATCACATATGTTCAGGGTGGTATGGCCATAGACTACATGAGTACAAAATGCCTGAATCATGTAATAAATGAATGCTTAAGTGAATGTGTTCCCAGGGTTAACATTCTCTGTCTATAGCTTTTTTGCACTGTTTGCCCAGAAATTTTGCACAAAATGTTTTAGCCAATGATCTTAATTTGTAGTCTATAATTTTGGTAAAATATTGATGGTAGTCTTAAATTTAAAAAAGACTCCAATAAAAAGCCACGTGGATTAGTCAGGGTTCTCCAGAGAAACAGAATGAATAGGATGTGTATATGCATACATATTTAAAGAAATTTGCTCACTTGATAGTGTTGGCGAGCCAGACACCCAGGAGAGGTGATGATGATGTTCCAGTTGGAGTCTGATGATTTGAGAACCAAGGGAGGTGATGGTATAATTTAGTCCAAAGGCCTGCAGACTTGAGGCCAAGGAAGAGCTGATGTTTTAATTCAAGTCCAGAGACAGGAGAAAGAAACCAGTCTCCCAGCTTGAAGGCAGTCAGATAGGAGAAGTTTGGTCTGGCTTGCAAGAGAGTCTTTGTTGTGTTAGGTCTTGAACTGATTGAATGAGGCCCACTCATGTTAGGCAGGGCAATCTGCTTAATTCACTTTACCCATTTAAGTGTTAATCTCTTCCAGAAACACCCTCACAGACATACCCAGAAGAGTTATTTTTAATATTTATTTATTTGGCTGTGTGGCGTCTTAGTTGCAGCATGTGGGCTCTTTGTTGCCATGAAGGCTCTGTAGTTGTGGCCCATGGGCTTGGTTGCCCCACGACATGTGGGATTTTAGTTCCCTGACTGGAGATTGATCCCTGCATTGCGTGTCCCCTGCATTGGAAGGCGGATTCTTAACCACTGGACCACCAGGAAAGTCCCCAGAATAATGTTTAATCAAATGCCTGGGCATCCTACCTGTGGCCCAGTCAAGTCAACAAGTAAAATTATCCGTCGCATCAATGTGAAAGGGAGCACATGATTTCTGGCTAAGAACACCCAGAGTAGACCCATCTATGTATCTAAAACACATTTCCAAGCGCAAGCTCAGGAAGAGCTCCTGTTTTAGTTGCTAGGCCTACAGAGACAATGATCGTATTTTTAAGGATCCCCTAGTCCACTAAGAGAAACAGACAGGTTTTGGAAAACTGCATTGCAATGTGATAGAGACACATATGTGCCAGATGTTGAGGGAGCTCCAACGAGGTGCCACAAGGGAGCTGGAGATGGGTTCTTGGAAGAGCTGATACCCGATCTGTGTCTCAAAGGACAAGCAACGTTTAGCTAGACAGAGGAGAGGTTGAAAAGGAAATGTTAGATGACAGAGACAAGAAAGAGAACAGCACCGTCAGGAAATTACAGATAGTTACCATGAGGATGCACTGAAAGAATGTATTTAAGCACCAATGAAATAACAGCTCTGAGCACCAATATCTGACACTCAAGTAAATGTTAACCCATCTCTACTTTCCCTCTTTTCCTTATTGTTGCTGTATATTCTTTGGGGGGACAATACGATTTTCAAATGTCGGACAGTACTTGGATAAGCACTTGCATGTAATTCACTACACTTAAATCATTGCCTCCTTGTCAAAGCTGCACCTTAACAGATGTATCTGGGTGAATTTATTCATCATATCGAGCATAGCCTTGCAACGTGGGATGCTTTTCAAAAGCCCCTTTTAGGTGAACAGATTGTGTTGCTGCTGAGGGAATTCACAGGAATGAGGCAGTCACTGTAATTCAAACAATTTCTCCTCATTTAAGAGCACCACTGTTGGTATTAGCACTGACATGATCCATTTATGAAGCATCTTAGCACAGTTGTCTGAAATTTTTGGCTGTCAAATGGTCATCAGAACTGAATTGGCTCTAATTGCAAGCAAGATCCTTCTGATCTCTTTATCCAAAACCTTTACTGAACTGCCTCCGTATTTGGGAGTTATGTGTGACACTACACCATGAGGAAAGTGGCCAACTTATTTATTTACTAAGCAGCATTACTCACATGCCTGCCACACTATGCTGGCTCTAAGAATACAGGGATAAATAAGATATCCTCTCAAAGAGTTCTCAGTCTAGTAATAGAGAAAGATACAGAAACAAATGATTGCAGCAGAGTGTTATTTAAACGATAAATACTGGAACAATGACATATGGAGAAGGGCATCCTTGAACTGGATTTTTAATGTAGAAAAGGTAGGAGGAAAGAAATATAAATACCGAGGACAGCATTATGCAAGAGAAGGGGTGTATAAAACAGTCTAGTCCAGTGAGAAAAGAGAAATGGACTTGGCATGATTCTAACATGTTGGGAAAGGGCAGGGGATGATTCAGAAAGTCAGGCAAAGACCCAATTAGACCTAGATGGTGTGTGTGTGTGCACACGTGTGTGTACATGAGACTCCTCTTAAAGTGTGAGCTAGATTAACACCTTCTCTTTGACCTTCATATGACACATCAACACAGTGGGTATGATATCTGCTTCATAAACATTGCATTTTCTCAAATGCATCATTATAAGAAAGTAATGAATTCATTGCAGTTCAGTAAGGTGGCAAAGCTGTTCTGAACAACTTCTTGATAATCTGTCCAATTCCCAACTTCACTTTCACTATGCCTTCTCATTTCCTCTACTCAGAAACTGGCTACATGTTGAATGAAGCCCATCTCAGCCTGTTTTCCCTGATGTCATTGAGAAGGCATGGTAGTGATCACTTGAATGGCTGTGGCATGCTTTGGAATTTCAACCTTACTTTCTAGGGAATAGTGTGCAGAAGCATACCACGATCTGATTTAGGCTACAGAAAGATGATTGCAGCAGTGGGATGGATGGTAGATGAGAGGGCAGGGATGAAACTGGAAGTAGAGAGACTACAAGATGATGGTCTTAATTCCTGAGAAATGCTGAGGTCCTGAATCAAGCCTGTAACATCGAGTTGGAGAGGAGGAGATGGATATAAAAGAGGAAATTTTTTTCAGCTTTATTGAGATATAATTGACATGTAACATTGTGTAAGTTTAAGGTGTAGAATGTGATGATTTGGTACACATATATGTTGCAAAATGATGATCACATCAGGCTAACACCTCCCTCACGTCATATAATGACCTGTGTGTGTATGTGTGGTGAGAACATTTAAGATCCATGCTCTTTTTTCAAGTATACACTACAGTATCAACCGTAGTCACCATGCTCTACATTACATCTCAGAACTTCTTCATCTTAAAAGTGAAGGTCTTTACCCTTTGACCAATATCTCCTCATTTCCCCTTCCTTTCAGCCCCCAGCAACCACTATTCTCCTCTCTGTTAGAATGAGTTCAGCTTTTTAAGATTCCACATATAAGTGATATCATCTGATATTTGTCTTTCTCTGCCTGATTGATGTCACTTAGAATAATATGCTCCAGGTTTATCCATGTTGTTGGCAAGTGGCAGGATTTTCTTCTTTCTCGTGGCTGAGTAATATTCCTGTCTACCTCACTGTCTTTACCCATTTATCTGTTGAGAAACAGCTGGATTGTTTCCATACCCTGGCTATCATGGGAATACAGATATCTCTTTGAGATTCTGATTTCATTTCCTTTGGAAGTATGCCCACAGATAGATTTTCTGGGACATATAGTAATTCTATTTTTGATTTTTTGAGATATCTCCATACTGTTTTCCAAGGTGGCTGCACGAGTTTACATTCCCATCAACAGTTCACAAGGGTTCCCTTTTCTTCACATCCTTCTCAACCCTTGTCTTTGATCTTTTTCTTGATGGTCATTCTAACAGGTGTGAAATGATATCATTGTGGTTTTCATTTCCCTGATGCCATCTTGCTGACATCACTTGGTCTGAAAGAGAAAATGTCACAGCAGTAGACGAGGCATGCCAGTGGAGGCCGGGTGTGGGGTTACAAGGAGATGGAGAAGGCTAGGACAATATCCACTTTTCTGACTTGAGATCCTGTCTAGATGACAGTTCTATAGATCAGAACAGGCTGATGGGAGAAGGAATTTTCTTTTACAGTAGTGGGATGGGGAGAAAGTGGAACAGAAGACTTCTGAAACACTAGCAGTCGGATGGAGATTTGGCACCAAACATCAGGAAGGTCTGAAGTAGGTCATGAGTTAGATCGAGACTCCTTAGAGAGGGAGTGTGCAGGTGAGATGAAAACAGGGAACAGAGGATCCTTTGCTGATTTTGACTCATGTCCCTGATTTGGGAGGGTTCATTTTTCAATGAACTGGCTGCCTGTCTCTTTCTCCCCGCTTCATCCTTCTCCTCCTCCAGATGGTCTTTTATAACCCCAAGGCTATAAATGCCACCATTATATCAACAACTCTCAAACATAAGGAATGAGAGGTGACCATCTGATTTGGCAATTACCACGACAGTAACCTAACAGTCACTGAGCTTCAGTGAGTTTGAAATTTCATCATGATGAGTTGAAAACAAATGAGGGTGGGTTGAAATCAAATAGTAGATGAGGAAGTGGAGATACCCAGTCTTTGAGGAAGAAACAAATAATGAAGGGGAAAGGAAGCTTTGGGCTGATGTCATAAGGAAGACACCTCTGGTACCTGTGTACTATTCCTTGGCCTGTCACTGATTTCAGCTGTAGCTGAGCTGGACAGTTCCTTGCAAATCTAGACTCAGCTTGCACTTACAAGGCTCCACCTCAAGCCCACACCTCTCTGCATTCTGCTTCTAGATCTCTTTTGACACCTTGGCAGCTGACTAAACCCTTGTACAAGCCTAGCCCAGAAATATGAAGAAGCCCCACCAGGGACTACCATTCCTATGAGGGAAGGAAGCTAACGTATAAACCCTCCAACCTCCTCCTCTTCCTCTTTAGGATGGTCATTTTTTCTGATTTGTGGTAGAATGGAGCCTCCATTTCTCACAGCTTTGACTTTGATAAGGTGCCCCTGTATTGGCTTTTCCTCCTTCCATGTCTCATTTTTCCCATTCCCTTATTTATCTTTTCTTGCCAAACAGCCCACCAGAACATACCGGGTGCTGTGCTGTGCTTAGTCGCTCAGTCATATCCGACTCTGTGACTCCATGGACTGTAGCCTGCCAGGCTTCTCTGTCCATGGGAATTCTCCAGGCAAGAATACTGGAGTGGGTAGCCTTTCCCTTCTCCAAGGGATCTTCCCAACCCAGGGGTCAAATCCAGGTCTCCCTCATTGCAGGCAGATTCTTTACCATCTGAGCCACCAGGGAAGCTGACCCTTATTCACCTCTCAAATAAGCTGTCTTGGTCTCTGATTTTGTGTGGTCCAACTGAGACATCCCCTCCCTCCTGAGTTCTGAACTTCATCCCACCCAAGCCAGACATCTGAGTTTCATCTCTTAACCACCTGGTTCACTGGTCCAGATGGAAGGGGATGATGAGTAATTTCAGAAGACATCTGAGCATCTGCCCATTGACCAGTAAAGGAGCTCATTCTTTTTCAGAAGAGAAGCGTTAGGTCTAGTCAGTACTAGATCCTGACTGGAGGGTCCTTCCTCCCCAAAGCCCTGACCCTGTGATGACCCCGTGAGAAGTAGAACCAGTCCCCAAAGCTCCTATTCCTAGGCAGTCCCATCAGGGAGCTTCAGGTGCTATCTTAGGAAATCTACTTCAGGATTTGAAATATTGTTAATTCCTGGTTAATCTTAACCAGTTTTAGTAGTTTTGGCAGTAAAAGGCATTAATTTCCACAAATACCATATATTCCCTTGATTGCTTTTTTAAGTTCTATTTTTAAGAAAGGAAGATGAAGAGAGTTGACAATTTAAGTTTACTTTTGGTACTGTTTAGGTCAGCTAGAACTTAAATCTAACAAGTAGTCACTCGTTCTGTCCTGTTTTTGAGAAACATCTATTTATTTTCTGTGTAAGATACTGTGCTGGCTGTAAAAAAAAGATGAACAGAACACAGTCCCCACTTCAAGGAGCTCATAGCCTCATGGGTGTGTTTGAAATTTTACACAAGGCATGGGTGAGTCTTCATAATGCTTGTTTGTGTGCTAAGTCACTTCAGTTGTGTCTTCCTCTGTGTGACCCTGTGGACTGCATACAGACAGGTAAATGGGAAAAACAAACTATGTAGGTTTTGTTTTAAACTCACTATTTATGTATCAGAATAAAAACAGCTCATGTTTATTGTGTGCTTACTATACCAAATGCTAGTCTAAGCATTTTACATGAATAATTTCATTTAACCCAAATCATACCAGTAGCAGGGTATTCCGTTCAGTTCAGTCGCTCAGTCATGTCCAGACTCTTTGCAACCCCATGGACTGCAACACGCCAGGCTTCCCTGTCCATCACCAACTCCCAGAATCTATGCAAACTCATGTCCATTGCATCAGTGATGCCATCCAACCATCTCATCCTCTGTCATCCCCTTCTCCTCCTGCCTTCACTCTTTCCCAGCATCAGGGTCTTTTCCAATGAGTCAGTTCTTCACATCAGGTGGCCAAAGTATTGGAGCTTCAGCTTCAGCATCAGTCCTTCCAATGAATTTCCTAAAGGACTGATTTCCTTTAGGATTGACTGGTTGGATGTATTACTAGTTCCATTATGTAAATGAGGAAACTGAGGACTGAGTGGTTGAGTATGTTGACAAAGTCACATACCAAGTAAATAAAAGAACTGAAATTGGAAGTCAGGGTGACTCTAGAGCCCAAATATTTCACTGTAATATTACACTACCTGTCTTTCTACCTTTCTATAGCTCTTTCTCTTCTTTCTGTCCTACCTGTTCATCCATCTACCTACCCATCCATTCATCCCTTGAAAAATCTATCCATCTATTCACTCACCCATTATTTTATTTCAATAGACACATTAAAGACACAAAAAAGCTCCATGGGAAATAATTAGGTTGAATGAATCAGGGAAGTCTTAATGGTAGTTTAAATATGCATATGATTTTGAAACATTGGGGTGAAGTGGAGAATAAGGGGTATTTGCAGCAAAGATTAGGAAGGACCGATGTATGTGTGAAATGGAGTTTTTGTGATGCTGGTGATAGAGAAGAAATGATTTGATTGTTACAACCACCCTAAGTATTGACAAAATGATAGTGCTATAGAAACAGTAGAATTCTTTGCAAATGTAAGGTACTATTATAGAAAACAGTCCCAGGTCACCTTCTTTGTGTCATATATCTCCATGGCAAAGGACTATTAGGTCTTGAACCAGATGTTGGCCAAGAAACTTAGTAACTGGCAATGCTGATTTAAGTGTGCCTGAGGCTTTAATTATATTTTGCTGTTTCTGCATTTCTGGCAAAAATGTAGCTGTGGAGCATGGTTTGTTAATCTGTACACATGTGGACTGCAGCTGGGGTTTAAATAAAGCCTGTTTTCCCCTGTTTCTTGCCAAAATGGAGCTGAAGCATCTTTTTGAGTGCAGTGAAAATATAAACAGGCTCCTCCCAGAAGATGCTAGTTTGTAATGCCACACTCTGATGCCTTTCTCATTGTTTCCAAATGCCCCTCGCATGACAAAAAGTCACCTGGAGCAGATTTCTTTCTTTCCTTTAAATCATAGAATTCCAAGACCTCACTTTTCTCCTAGTCATTTCACAGCCCCAGAGTGAGGGAGTTTGGATTGTTCTGTCACATTCTTCATGGCACTAGGTTTTGCATTTGCTCTGGGATGTCTGTCAGTGTGACAGACTCATGACTGTACACATGGTGACCAGGCCTCAGCAGAATACTCCTGTCGAGAATATTCTGTCCCAGCTTGTGAGTTAACTGTGGTCAGATTTCCAGCTGGCCAGTTTTTCAGGCCACCCGACATTTGTGGCCCTCAGCTTCACCACAAGGCTGCCATCCGCCTCTAGGGCCTAGATCGGTCCTAGTTGCGGGCTTTCCTAATGGCTCAGCAGATAGAGACTCTGCCTGGAATGCAGGAGACAAAAGAGACATGGGTTCAGTCCCTGGCCCAGGAAGGTCCTCTGGAAGAGAGGTGGCAACCACTCAGTATTCTTGCCTGGAGAATCCCATGGACAGAGGAGCCTGGTGAGCTATGGTCCATGGGGTCACAAAGAGTTGAACATGACTGGGCTACTGAGCATGCATGATCCTAGTAGCCTGCAGGAGGTTGAGGTGGAAAATGGATTGACTCAATTGATTCATTTCCATTCTTTGGCAAGGATCCTGCCAACATCAGCAGTTACAACCCATTTTAATGAAATTCTCAAGCCTTTGGATGGCTCCTTCCACTTGGCAGGTTTATGGTGACTGTCAACTGGTGCCAAAAAGAATTTTTCTTTTGGCATGAACTGTATGAAGTAGAGACTTAGAACTGTTCTTCAAAATCCTCTGCTCTGCGTGCACATAGTCAGACCACTCCCCAACATTCCTTGAGGTTCATTGAAGCTGTGACCAGAGGATTGTAGACAGAACTGGGAAATGCCACTTCCAGCCTGGCTCAGGAAAAGCCCCACAGCCTCAGGACAGAAAGGGTCTGAGCCCTGAATCACTGCTTTGAGAAAAGCCATGACTGTTGAGTACATTTAAATATTATCTGAGTGAAAAGTAAACTATTACTGTGGTAAGCCGCAAAATTTAGGGGTGTACCTGTTAAACAGCTGTTGCCCTGATCACATTTCTGTTATGAGGGACAGGGTGTTACAGAGACTTGATAGATGCTGGGAGGGATTCTGCTAAAGGAGAAAGGAATTCCATGGCTAGGGAGCCCCATGTGAATGGTTCACCCACTCTCCTGTGTAGTAAGCAGTGCTACCTGGAGGTCTGGTCACAAATTCAAGTCCATAAGCCTTGCCTGTGAGCTGAGGAGAGGCCTGGGAATGTGCACTTTGAGTATTAGTTTCCATGATTTTGATGCAGGTACACCAAGAAGGCTGTTCTGAGAAGCAGGGAGAACAAGCTCTCCCCAGGCGAAGGAGATGTTTGTCAAATGAATAATTAAATGGACAAGAAGTGGGAGAAGAGAGAGCAAAAGTGAGATTACAGTGAGGAGACATGAAAGGGAGGTACCCAGCTGGGCAGAGCCTCGCCCTGAGGCACATTAGAAGGTGGGACGTCTGGTCACAGGTGGCTGTGGCTGACGGTGGAGTGGAGGCAGATGGAGTGTGCTCCTGAGCTTGCCAGCCCTAATTTCCCGGGGGAAGCCCTCTGTTTTGAGGAGCCTGCTTTTTATCAGGCGTTTTATGTACATCCTGCTGTCATCATCCCCTAACAAGCTGCTCCTCTGCTAGAGGCATTTTCGTGGCTAATGGCATCATTGACTTTTTTGAAGATTCTGGGGGCAACAGAAAAACACCATGTAGACAGATAGATTGGAATCGGTTGCCACATGCCAGCTTCCGTTCATTTGCTGCACAAATTTAAGCCAGAAAGATGCAGCATCTTCATCTTGCTTTCCTGCCACCCAGGTAATAAGGAGCCTACCTGTGATTTGCTGAAATCAGTGTCATTTTGTCCACAAGGAGGCTGAAGGGAAACCCACCCAGGGCTCATCTGGTGCAAATGGCCAACCGGGGTCAGAGCCAAGTCAGCATCAGGAGCTAAGGGGTCAGGATGGAATGTACCTTGAGTGATGGGAGCAGATGCCACTCAGAGGCTAGAAGTGATAGACAGGTGACGGAGTGTGAAGATGGAGAAAGGTGGACGGGGTGTGCTGGGGCACTGACCACTCCAGCAGGCTACTTGTCTGCTGCTCTGGCTACGCAGGGATCATTACACTAGATACCTCTTTCCAATCTGGCTGTCTTGAAGGTCTCATGTGTCTTCTTCTAGTGTCATAGTAAGCTCCTTTCAAAAGAAATGAAATGCCTTTATGGCCAAAGGTCGCCAGTTGATGATTAATATTGTACCTTTAAGGGTTTGAGGTGTGCTGGTGTGTTAAGTCAGTATTCCTCCAGGAACGCCAATTAGAATTAATCTTTGCTTCTTAAAACTTTAGGTAGGAAATAGTATTATAATATCCCATCCATCCATTATAACAAGAGCTTCGATTTATGGACCCCTCAGTGCGTGGCTCGTATCATGCAAAATGCTTTACATATGTTGCCTTATTCAATTCTGATAACAACCTTGTTGAGACCAAGACCTTAGATGTCAGGTTAGAGTCCAGGAGACTGAGTCTTAGAGAAGAAGAAACATGTCCAAGGTCTCCAACCCACTAAGCAGCAGTGCCAGCTTTTGAACATAAGCCTGAAGATCATTGTTTTAGCATCAATCTATTTTTTAAAAAATTACATCATGCAAGTGAAATTAGCCAGACAGGGAAAGACAAAAACTGTATGACCTCTTATATGTGGAATCTAAAGAAAAAAAGCTAAAGTCATAGAAATAGAGAGTAGAGGCGTGACTACCAGGGACTAGAGGGTGAGGCGAGATGGGGAGATGCGAAGGGAACAGGCTTCAGCTCCAAGATGGATAAGTCTGGAGCTCTAATGTACAGTGTGGTGACTGGTTAATGACACAGTATCATATACTTGAGAGTAGACCTTAAACCTTCTCCCCTCACACACATACATGATAGTGATGTGAGGTGACAGATGTGTTAATTAACTTGATTGTGGTAATCCTTTCACCAAGTATATGGATGTCCAATCATCACATTGTACACTTTAAGTATATATAATTTCATCTGTCAGTTACACCTCGCTAAAGGTGAAAAAAAATGTAAGCACTTTAAAAACTCTTTTTCAGCTAACTTTGATCGAGGGAGATGTAATGAGCCTTTATACATATCACATCCTTTAATCTTCACAACAGCTCCATGGAGTAGGCATTCCAGTTTTCAGATTGAGATGGAGGAAATGAGGGGTGGGGACTCTGGGTGACTTGCCTGAGATCACCTGGCTCTTAAGGAAGACAGAGCTGTGATCTGTTGATCCCAGGGGTTGCTCCCGACTCTTCTGTGCTGGCTGATCCGTCAGTTAGATTGCGATTTGGAGCTCCCAGAGGCGGAGATCCAGCCTCCACTGTCCCAGCCTGTCAGCCTGTTATATGCACCATTGAGGAAGGGTATACTTTATTATTTAAAACTCCCATTTCTAAGTTGTTGGTACTCTGGACTTAGGAGGCTCCAGGGAGCTTCTGTGAGGGGCCTGGGAGATTAATTTCAGTGGAAATGCTGGCAGACGGATGTGAAATGGTGGACGCTTCAGAGATTTAAAATAAATCGCAGTTTGTGTGTTATTTCCTTCTCATATCACTCTTGGGGGTTAGCTAAAGGAAAGTTATCACATGTTCGCCTCAGCCCCAGTGTTGTCCCAAGGGTGATAAACAATCTTGTCTGAACTGGGGCCAGGTACTTGCCTGAAAAAGGAAGTCAGCCGTGTGTAGAAATACACACACAGCTGGCGTCAAATGGGGAACTGTTTAATCTGTCTTTTGAATGGATTAACAGTTGGCTTTAAGAAGGCGCTTCTGACTTTTGGCTCCTTAGACCAGGTGGAGAGGCTGTGCTACATAATGAGCATGAGTACCAACGGGGAATTAGTAGGGAAAAAAAAGCCATAAAATGATTTTCATGAGACTCAGACTTCCTCATGTCAAAATGGGATGGAAAAAATCACCCATGTAGGACCCTTTCTATCAGTGTTGAAAAGTAATTGCTTTCAAAAGCAGCCTGACGTAGACCTGGGCTTTCTCATACAGTGGCTACTAGCCTCGGGTTGCCAGGGAACGTGTGAAAAGTGGCTAGTTCAAAGTAAGATATGTTGTCGGGCTAAAAGACACTCCAGATTTCGAAGACTTACGAAGTCTTCGAAGAAAGCCAGAGAGCTCCTTGATCATTTTTTAACACTGATTACCTGCCAACATGATATTTTGGATCTATTTCACTAAATAAAGTGTGTTTTTAAAAGGAATTCTGCCTTTTTTACGTTTTAAAATTAGACTACTAGGAAATTTGAAATTACATATGTGGCTTGCATTTTATTTCTGGGAAGGCAGTGGTCTAGATTCTGGGCTTTGTGTCCGATGACACTGGACTAAAAGCGTCTCTGGCACTTACTTGCTGTGGAACTCTGGCAAGAGAACACCTTTCTGAACTTCAGTTTCCACTTATGTAAAATGGCCAACTACTACCTGTTTTAAGATTATTATGATGGTAAATTAACAAGCATTGTGAAGGCAGCTGGCAAAATGGCCCGCACTAGATAAACACTAGTTGTCTTCTTCCCTCTTGCCACATATTTTTTAAAAACTCGAGGGAAATGATTTTGAATTTTGAATCCTATATTCTGGCAGACTGCCATTCAAGTGTAAAGAAAAATAAAGACCTTTTGGATATTCAGAGACACTTTTTGGATAGTCAGAGATTTAGGGATATTTAGAGGTACTTTGAAAGCATTACTTAAAGATGAACGCCAACAGAATGAAAATGTAAATGGAGAGAACATGAGAGTAACAGTAGTAAGCAGAAAATCAGAAAAAACTATTGACAATTGCACAAATAATAGAAGCAAAACTAAAATGATGATAATAATGCTAACAATATAATCCAGTATCTAAAATTCTAGATATTAAAAAGGAGATTAAAGGGAGAGGGAAGTGAGGTTTCTGCCTTGTTTAGCAGGAGGATTTAGATACCGATGGCCTTTCAATATGACTAAAATACTGTCATTTAAAATATACTTCAGTTAAGAATGTAAGACTATCAAGTAGCCTGTAATGATGTAAAGTAATTAGCCTCCAACTAATAAAAATAAATGGAAAAAAAAAAGAAACTAAAAAAAAAAACAAATAAATTTTTAAAAATAATAAAATGCTATAGACACTTAAATAAAAAAAAAAAAAAGAAAAGAAAAATGATGACTAGTTCCAGTTTCCTAGAGGAAAATTAAGTGGAACAAAAGACTATCAACACAGTAGGCAGGAAGTAAAAAGAAGAAATGAGAAGTCACGATAAACAGGAAAAATGAAACAAGGCCTGAACAAATTCAAGAATATTAATAACATCAAATATGATAAGTTAATACAACTTTCAAAAAAAGAAAAGGAAAAACTGATGAATAAATTAAAAAATTCAGCTGTATTCTGTTTTACAAGAAATAACCTTAAAATGAAATAACATAAAAAAGAAAAAGTAAATGATGGAAAAGACACATCATGAAATGCTAAAAAGAAAGGGCAGAAATAGCAATATGAAAATAAAAGTGAAAGTCAAAAGTAGCAAAAGAGAAAAAGAGTTCATATTGACAATGGATATATTTCTTTAAGAAGATAAAACAGCTATGAACAACAGAATTTTGATGTAAAGGAGAATATATAAATTTCCAAACATATTGGTAGAATTTAATACAACTTCTCAGAAACTGATATCAAAAACATAAAAGCAATGGTGTATAAAGCTTTTAATTACACATTTATGAAGCTTCAGTTCAGTTCAGTCGCTAAGTTGTATCCAACTCTTTGCGACCCCATGGACTGCAACACACCAGGCCTCCTTGTCCATCACTAACTCTCGGAGTTTACTCAAACTCATGTCCATTGAGTTGGTGATGCCATTCAACCATCTCATCCTCTGTCGTCGCGGTCTTCTCCTGCCTTCAATCTTTCCCAGCATCAGGGTCTTTTCAAATGAGTCAGCTCTTCACATCAGGTGGCCAAAGTATTGGAGTTTCAGCTTCAACATCAGTCTTTCCAATGAACATTCAGGACTGATTTCCTTTAGGATGGACTGGTTGGATCTCCTTGCAGTCCAAGGGACTCTCAAGAGTCTTCTCCAACACCACAGTTCAAAAGCATCAGTTCTTTGGTGCTCAGCTTTCTTTATAGTCCAACTCTCGACATCCATACATGACTACTGGAAAAACCATAGCCTTGACTAGACAGACCTTTTTTTTTTTTAATTTTTAATTTCCATCATCCAAAAAGATGTCTCTCACATCATTAATAACATCTTCGATCACAGATCTATAATTTAGGCCATTTGTATTTGCCGAGTTCGCCATTTCCACAGACAACACAAACAAGAGTGGGGGGGGGCACCCAGAGGAAACAAGATGAAAACAAAACGAAAAAGAAAGAGAGGAAAAAAAAAAGAACACTCGAGGGTGACCCAAGCCAATGCAAAACTGAGGGGAAAATCTTTCAAACAAAATCAGATCCTGATGGAGGAGAGGGGAGTGGCGAGAGGAGGAAGGGGAGACGGAGGGAGGGGGAGTCCTCCCAGAGCTAAAAAAAACCCGAGAATCGCCCTTTTTAAAAAAAAAAAAAAGGCCACGACCCTTCAGGGGTCCCGGGGGGCGTTGCCCACTTCCCACCCTCCTGCAAGGAGGGAAGCCACCACCAGTCACCACTCCCTGTACTGCTCCCGCCGGCTGCAGCTCCAGCCATTTGGTCCACCCGCTTCTCCCCTTTATATAGGTGAGCCAATGAGCTGCGCGAGCTGCTGCTGCCGAGAGACTGGACAGACCTTTGTTGGCAAAGTAATGTCTCTGCTTTTTAATATGCTGTCTAGGCTGGTCATAGCTTTCCTGCCAAGGAGTAAGTGTCTTTTAATTTCATGGCTGCAGTCACCATTTGCAGTGATTTTGGAGCCCCCCCAAAATAAAGTCTCTCACTGTTTCCACTGTTTCCCCATCTATTTGCCATGAAGTGATGGGACTGGATGACATGATCTTAGTTTTCTGAATGTTGAGCTTTAAGCCAACTTTTTCACTCTCTCTTTCACTTTCATCAAGAGGTGCTTTAGTTCTTCACTTTCTGCCATAAGGATGGTGTCATCTGCATATCTGAGGTTATTGATATTTCTCCTGGCAATCTTGATTCCAGCTTGTGCTTCATCCAGCCCAGCATTTCTCATAATGTACTCTGCATATAAGTTAAACAAACAGGGTGACAGTATACAGCCTTGATGTACTCCTTTTCCTGTTTGGGTCCAGTCTGTTGTTCCATATCAAGTTCTAACGGTTGCTTCCTGACCTGCATACAGGTTTCTCAAGAGGCAAGCCAGGTGGTCTGGTATTCCCATCTCTTTGAGAATTTTCCATAGTTTGTTGTGATCCACATAGTCAAAGGCTTTGGCATAGTTAATAAAGCAGAAATAGATGTTTTTAAAAAAATAGATTTTTTCTGGAAACCTTGATTTTTTGATGATCCAGCAGATGTTGGCCATTTGATCTCTGGTTCCTCTGCCTTTTCTAAAACCAGCTTGGACATCTAGAAGTCCACAGTTCACGTATTGTTGAAGCCTGGCTTGCAGAATTTTGAGCATTACTTTACGAGCATGTGAGATGAATGCAAGCTTATGAAGCTTAGCTTGATATTTTTGCTTTTCATTTTACATATCACTATTTAGATACTTTAAAAAATTCTTTATTTAGTTTTGGATGCACGGGACCTTGTTGCTGTGAGCAGGCTTTCTCTAGCTGTGGCAAGCAGGCTTCTCATTGTGGTGGCTTCTCGTTGCAGAGTGTGGGCTCTGGGTTGTGCGGGCTTCAGTAGTTGCAGCTTGCAGGCTCAGTAGTTGTGATACATGGGCTTAGTTGCTCTGAAGCATGTGGAATCTTCCTGGACCAGGGATTGAACCTGTGTCCCCTGCATTGGCAGGCAGACTCCCAACCACTGGACCACCAGGGAAGTCCCAGATACGGCTTTTATAGCAAGAGACTGAAGATAATATTATTCCATACATGTATGGTAACAAATTCTCCAAAGCAGAAAACACAGGCCATAATTTTAGGATCAGTAGTAAAATTAGAAATTAGTGACAAAATAGAAGCCAGAAGTAAGCTAAATTACTCTTGGAATGAAGACGAAAACAAAGAAAATTATAAGGTCAATCAAGGTCAATGAGAGCTGTACAGAAAACAAAATGTGGAGTACAGCCAAAAAATACTTGAAGAAAAAATACAGTTATAAATATGTTTCCTAGAGAAAGCTGTCAAGTTCAGAGGGCTTACATGCAAATTGTATAACAATATGAAAAGCTTCTAAATTCATATTTTTGAGGCTAGTATATTGATAGAAAAATCAGAAAACTATCACATGCATGCACGCACGCACATGCCAATCTCATCTTGGAGCCCCTATGCAAAAGTCCTAAGTAAATTTAGTATTTGAAATCCAGCAGTTTATTCAATCAGTATTACATAATGATCATGCAGGGTTTATTCAAGGAATGCAGGAATGGTTTAGAATTTTGATATTTATGTGCTATTTATGACAGCAACAGATTAAAGGAGTCAAACTTAGTAATCATCTCATGCATGCTGAAAACAATCACTTGATGATTAAATTTAAGACTGATTTCTCCTGTGCTTACTAGAGAAGTGTAAGAAGCATTTTTATTAAATCCAGGAGGAATGTAAAATGCTCATTTTCACTGCTGTACTTCAAAAACAGGATGACAGGGAAAAGACACTAGAGGCATAAATATGGAGAGAAGAGGGAAAAGTGTCTTTTCCTTAAGATAATACTGATTATCTGGTTTGAAAATCCAAAAGGTTTCTCTTAAAAGTGGCCAAAACTGTTAATGATATTCATATAATTAAGGAGATATAAAAATAGAAACATTAATAGTCTTTTTATATTAGTAATCTATTTGAAAATGAATTTTAAAAAGATTATATTCACAATAATGGCAATTACATACACATTAAAAAAAAAACAAGAGTTAACCTAACATAGTTTGTAAAATTTCTTTTCAATTTGCATGACTTTCTTGAAGAAAATAAATCATTACTGAAAGACATTAAATAATATCTGAAAAAGTAAAATCTGAAAAGTTACATCATGTTTCTGGATGATAAAACTCAGTGTTGTAAAAGTATAAGGTTTTGTCAGATTCATTTATAAAGTCAGGGCTCTTCAACTCAAAATTCTAACATAGAATTTTGGAAGGAAGTTAACAATCCAACTCTAAAATTCAGATAAAAGTAAAAATGTATTAAAAAGAACCAAGAGAGTCTAATAAAGAAAAAATGAGGAAAACTTGCCACATCAGAAATGAAATATTTTATAAATACTCTATGAGGCCATTTATATATGAAATACTCTATGAGGCCACAGGACTTCAAATAAAACCTATGTACTTAAAAACTAAGAAAAGTGAACTAATAGAAGGGAAAAAGGATATTAGAATCTGGTGCATGTTAATTTGTAATTAATTCACAGCATTGTATTTTGTATCTTTATTTAAATTATTTAATAAGAAATAAATTGCAGTTGGAGTCAAGATCTAAATGTAAAATCAAAATTATGAAAGTATTAGAAAAGACTTAGGAGAATTTAAATAACATAAAATAATCTCCAACTTTATTGTTATTTAATAAATGGAAAAAGAGAAATCACAGCATAATGCATGTCATGTGTCATGTCAAAGTAGAAACAGTTATCTAGACAAAGAACCAGAATGATCCATAGCAATATGCTAAAGAGTGGTTACTTGTAGAAGCCACTTACATGTCCAGCAAGAGAAAAATAGTTAAATTATGAAAATTCCTTAAAAGCAGTATTATTCAGCCATGAAATGAGTGAAGAGTATATTTACTTACATGGAATGACCTCCAGATCATTTTGTTAGTTGAATTAAAAAGGAACATCACCAGGCAATATGTATATATATATATACACACATGTGTTTATATTTATAATTAAGGCCATAGAAAAACTAATACAAGGTAGAAGGACTGGGATGATGATATATAACATTTTGTCAGGAGTGATGACCTTTAGGGAGAGGGCAATGATTTGGGTATTTTGCTGATTACCTGTTTTTTTTTTAATTGAAGTATAGTTGATTTACAATATTGTGTTAGTTTCAGGTATACAGCAAAGTGATTCAGTATATATATTTTTTTTCAGATTATTTTCCATTATAGGTTATTATAAGATATTGAATATTGTTCCCTGTGTTATACAGTAAATCCTTGTTGTTTATCTAATTTATATACAGCAGTGTGTATCTGTTAATCCCATGCTCCTAATTTATCTTTGTCCCCTTCTTTCCCCTTTGGTAATTGTAAGTTTGTTTTCTATGTCTGTGATTCTATTTTTGTTTTGTAAATAGATTGATTTATATTACTTTTTAGGTTCCACATATTAGTGATACCATATAATATCTGTCTTTGTTCGACATCACTTAGTATGATACTCTCTAGGTCCATTCATATTGTGACAAATGGCAATATTTCATTCTTTTTTCCAGTGGATGAGTAGTATTCCATTGTACTTATGCACTACATCTTCTTTATCCAGTCATCTGTAGATGGACATTTCGGTGGCTTCCATGTCTTGCCTATTATAAATAGTGCTGTATTGAACATTGGGGTGCATGTATTTTGCTGGTTAACTCTTCAACATTGTCCAGTATAACTTCCTGTGAAGAGGGAACTGTGCTGTGTCTATGCTGTCCTTTTCACTCGCCACTAGCTGTTGGGCACTTGAAATATGGCTAGTGTGACCGAGGAAATCAATCTTTACATTTTGCTTAATTTTAATTTAAATAGCCACATATGACTAGTGATTACTGTGTTGGACAATGCAGCTCTATATACTTTTGTATGGTTTGGAAAAAGCTTAATTTTTAACAATAATAATGCCTACCTCTATTATGGTTTAGGTCATGCCGTGATGACAAACTGCCCTAAAAAAAAGAAAGAAAGAATAAAAGAAAGAAACTATGACTTAACAAATGCTTATGTTCATCGTGGGTTGACTGATGGGCTATGCTCCATGTCCTGTTATCCTAGGACCCAGACTGATAAAGCCTATGCCTGAAGCTTCACTGGTCACCATGGCAAAAGGAAAGGGAGACAGATGGTCTCATGGTAGCAATATAAAGCCTTTCTCCTGAAAAGAATGAACACATATCCCTTTTTTAATTTCATTGGCCAAAGAGAGTCACATGGCCACCCTGAGTCCAAGGTGGTGGGGAAATAGAAACAGAGCATGTGCCCAGAGAGAAGAAAATTAGCATACATACAGCCCAATATCACCCACATTTGTATGATATTCTTTTTAATGACGAAAGGATGAAGAAAAAGTTAAATGAGAAAACTGGAGCTCAGACCTCTATGGTGATACTCATCAAAGCTTAATCAATATTGAAAAGTTACTCACCTACCCCCTCCCTCATTTGAATAAAAAACATTTTTCATTTATAGAACCAGAGAACTTAGAATATACTGAAAAAGTAGGTTGTTGCTTTCTACAGCTATTTTGGCTGAATACCTGGGGAAATATTTCAGTAGGATTTAACATTTGTAATTGGGTAAAGTATTCCAGCTGATACTGAATACATATCTTTTTTCCCAAATAGTCATTTATTTCAAGAAAATATACCAATTACTGATACTACTATGATTAATGATATTTCTACAGTGGTTTACACGTCTTCTAGTAATATGATAGTGTATGATTTTGATGGCATCTGGAAAATTGGTAGAAGTCAGAATTTACTTCTCATTTACACTCTTCAGTGACTGCAAATGAAAGTATTGTCATATAAGAGAGTATAAAACACTTACTGGAAAAAATGTGAAGGTAAATGAGGCAGGAATTCAGGCCACACCAACTCTAAACAATGAATCTCTGGGTCCTTCTAAGAACTGGTTTTGCTTAGTCTGTGCAGGTTTGAGTCTGATAAGGACCTAATGTGGGTGGTGGGACCCATTTTATCCTACAAAACCTTACTTTCTCTTGTTGGAGTCTTGGCATGAATGGGAGAATGAATTGAGTCACTCTGAATACATTACTGACTATCCTATTGAGAAGTGGTAGAAAAGGAAGATCGAGTTTTATCAGTGATTGCTTCCTTCATCTGTCTAGAACCCAGCACACTGCTCAGCATGACTAAATCCTAAACTCACTCAGTGATACCATTTAAGTCTCCTTAATACTATTTCAGGCATTCTGTCTATCAGATCTAATCCCTTGAATCTGTTTGTCACTTCCACTGTATAATCATAAGGGATTTGATTTAGGTCATACCTGAATGGTCTGGTGGTTTTCCCTACTTTCTTCAATTTAAGTCTGAGTTTTGCAATAAGGAGTTTCATGATCTGAGCCACAGTCAGCTCCTGGTCTTGTTTTTGCTGACTGTATAGAGCTTCTCCATCTTTGGCTGCAAATAATATAATCAGTCTGATTTTGGTGTTGACCATCTGGTGATGTCCATGTGTAGAGTCGTCTCTTGTGTTGTTGGAAGAGGGTGTTTGCTATGACCAGTGCGTTCTCTTGGCAAAACTCTGTTAGCCTTTGCCCTGCTTCATTTTGTACTCCAAGGCCAAATTTGCCTGTTACTCCAGGTATCTCTTGACTTCCTACTTTTGCATTCCAGTCCCCTTATAATGAAAAGGACATCTTTTTTGGGTGTTAGTTCTAGAAGGTCTTGTAGGTCTTTCATAGAACCATTCAATTTCAGCTTTTTCAGCATTACTGGTTGTCTGAGGAGGTCTTACAAATAGCTGAGAAAATAAGAGAAGCAAAAGGCAAAGGAGAAAAGAAAAGGAAAGATATACCATTTGAATGCAGAGTTCCAAAGAATAGCAAGGAGAGATAAGAAAGCCTTCCTCAGTGATCAATGCAAAGAAATAGAGGAAAACAATAGAATGGGAAAGACTAGAGATCTCTTCAAGAAAATTAGAGATACCAAGGGAATATTTCATGCAAAGATGAGCACAATAAAGGACAGAAATGGTATGGACCTAACAGAAGCAGAAGATATTAAGAAGTGGAAAGAATACACAGAAGAACTATGCAAAAAAGATCTTCATGACCAAGATAACCACGATGGTATGATCACTCACCTAGAGCCAGACATCCTGGATTCAAAGTCAAGTGGGCCTTAGGAAACATCAGTATGGGCAAAGCTAGTGGAGGTGATGGAATTCCAGTTGAGCTATTTCAAATCCTGAAAGATGATGCTGTGAAAGTGCTGCACTCAATATGCCAGCAAATCTGGAAAACTCAGCAGTGGCCATAGGACTGGAAAAGGCCAGTTTTCATTCCAATCCAAAGAAAGGTAATGCCAAAAATGCTCAAACTACTGCACAATTGCACTCATCTCACACGCTAGCAAAGTAATGCTCAAAATTCTCCAAGTGAGGCTTCAACAGTATGTGAACCGTGAAATTCCAGATGTTCAAGCTGGATTTAGAAAAGGCAGAGGAACCAGAGATCAAATTGCCAACATCCGCTGGATCATCAAAAAAGCAAGAGAGTTCCAGAAAAATATCTACTTCTGCTTTATTGACTATGCCAAAGCCTTTGACTGTGTGGATCACAGTAAACTGTGGAAAATTCTTAAAGAGATGAGAATACCAGACCACCTGACCTGCCTCCTGGGAAATCTGTATGCAGGTCAAGAAGCAACAGTTAGAACTGAACATGGAACAATAGACTGGTTCCAAATCAGGAAAGGAGTACGTCAAGGCTGTATATTGTCACCTGCTTATTTAACTTATATGCAGAGTACATCATGAGAAATGCCAGGCTGGATGAAGCACAAGCTGGAATCAAGATTTCTGGGAGAAATATCAATAACCTCAGATATGCAGATGACACCACCCTTATGGCAGAAAGTGAAGAACTAAAGAGCCTCTTGATGAAAGTGAAAGAGGAGAGTGAAAAAGTTGGCTTAAAACTCAACATTCAGAAAACTAAGATCATGGCATCTGGTCCCATCACTTCATGGCAAATAGATGGGGGAACAATGGAAACAGTGACAGACTTTTTTCTTGGGCTTCAAAATCACTGCAGATAGTGACTGCAGCCATGAAATTAAAAGACACTTGCTCCTTGGAAGAGTAGCTATGATCAACCTAGATATCATATTAAAAAGCGGAGACATTACTTTGCCAAGAAAGGTCCGTCAAAGCTATGGTTTTTCCAGTACTCATGTATGGATGTGAGAGTTGGACTATAAAGAAAGCTGAGCGCCAAAGAATTGATGCTTTTGAACTGTGGTGTTGGAGAAGACTCTTGAGAGTCCCTTGGACTGCAAGGAGATCCAACCAGTCCATCCTAAAGGAAATCAGTCCTGAATATTCATTGGAAGGACTGATGCTAAAGCTGAAACTCCAGTACTTTGGCCACCTGATGTGAAGAACTGACTCATTTGAAAAGACCCTGATGCTGGGAAAGATTGAAGGTGGGAGGAGAAGGGGATGACAGAGGATGAGATGGTTGGATGGCATCACTGACTGGATGGACATGAGTTTGAGTAAACTCTGGGAGTTGGTGATGGACAGGGAAGCCTGGTGTGCTGCAGTCCATGGGGTTGCAAAGAGTTGGACATGACTGAGCGACTGAACTGAACTGAATACTACTTAACTGTACTTGAAATTCAGTGTGTTTCAAACCGATGTCAGAGTACTTATCTCTTTGAAAAGCAGTGAGTTACCGAAAGGAGCGAGATGAAGCCACTGAACAAACACACCGAGGATATCCCTGCTCTCGACCAAATTCAGTTTTATTGAGATTGTTGCCACAAGAAATACCATCTGTCAGAGGACCATGGACATCTCAGTAAGAGGAATCTGGGAAGATCTCCTTAGAGCAGAGGTCTCCAACCTCCAGGCTGCAGACCCATAACTTCTGTCAGATTAATGGCAGCATTAGATGAGAAATTAAGTGCACAATAAATATAATGCACTTGAAATCCCGAAACAATGCCCCCACCCCTCAGTCTGTGGGAAAATCGTCTTCCAAGAAATTGGGCCCCAGTGCCAAAAAGGTTTGGAGACTACTGCCTTGGAGGGCTTTGACTTGAGCTAAATATTCTAAGGAGGATTTAAGAAACCAGTGCCTCTTCTAACTTGCTTGTTATCACTGAGCTGGAAGGATCTGGTGATTGGGTACTTTAAGAGTATTTGTCTAGGAGGCAGGAAGGTTAAAGCCAGGCTTGAGTGGTTATTGGTAAAGCAGCAGCAGGTACTTGGGTTGGTCCTAAGAGAAGGGTACTTCATCATTTTTGCAGTTGTGGATTCGCCCTGTTTCAGTCATGATCACAGGGTGACCTTGTCAGGGCATTTTCTGTCAGCTTTGCTTATGGTCAGTTGAGAACAGTATGGTTGTCTCTAGTAAGGCTGCTTTTGTTTTCTTTTTCTTTAAAAAAAAAAAAAAAATATATATATATATATATATATACACATTTTTTTTATTAGTTGGAGGCTAATTACTTTACAATATTTTAGTGGTTCTTGTCATACATTGACATGAATCAGCCATGGATTTACATGTATTCCCCATCCCGGTCCCCCCTCCCACCTCCCTCTCCACCCGATCCCTCTGGGTCTTCCCAGTGCACCAGGCCTGAGCACTTGTCTCATGCATCCAACCTGGGCTGGTGATCAGAATCTGGAGTGGGTAGCCGTTCCCTTCTCCAGGGGATCTTCCCAACCCAGGGATTGAACCCAGGTCTCCCGCATTGCAGGTGGATTTTTTTTTTTTACCAGCTGAGCCACCAGGGAAGCCCTAAAAAGATGAGAAGAGGTTACCTAAACAAAGGAAGTGAGCAGGTTTGGGGAGGAGGAGTTTTTCAGGAAGAGGGAAGAGTGCTAGAGATTCAGTGGAGGGGAGCACAGGATTCAATAGTGAAGGGAGTGCATTAAGACCGGCAAGAAAGGCAGGGACTAGAAAACAACCCCACAGGGGCAGATTTGGGAATTTAACCTAACAGTAATGGAAACCTATGAAAGAAGTGTAACCCGGGAGTGACATGATCTCATTTACTTTTTGAAAGATCACTTTGGTTGCTGAGGTATTAGTATAATTGGGATAGAATTTGGGACAAATAAGTCCTGGCATTTTTCCATCTTTGTCAGGGTGCCGCACAATACAAATTGACTCTCTCATTTATTCCATTAAAATCAATGACTTTGTTTAGGCAAAGTGGCTCCTGGACCTCATCCCAGAGAGAGGTTAGAAGGGTTCCTCAAAAAATTCTAAATTTTCTAAATGAAAATTAGAGAGTAGCCAAGAGGATTGATTTTGGGGCAAGCCAACAGTTCTTGGTGGCACTGCGCCAAGGCAAAGAAGGGCCATTAGGCTGGGTTTAGAAGACTGTGGCCATGAGTAACTAAGAGGGTGCCATTTTTTTTCCCCAGTGATGACTCATTGTGGAAATGAGATTGATAAAATAGTTTTTTTTTTCCTGTATGAAAGCTAAAAAGACCCAACCCTTTCCAGCCCTCTCTCTAATTACTCAGATTTGGATCTCATCTGGAGGTGCACTTTGAGGCTATGTCATATGTCAGAACATTCGATTCTCTCATTTAGCAGTTTTAGAGGGCTGATAGCACATAGCCTTTCATAGGAAAACAAAATTAAGGTAAAAGTGAAATCAGATTGACACTAAGTCTTAGAAACTTGGAAATTCTGAAGACAGGAAATTAAATGACAAGAAGAAATTTAGCTTGCTCTTTAAAGTTGGCATGTTTGTTTAAAAAAATTAAGAATTTTAGAGACATTCAAAAATGGACTATGGATTGCTGATTTTGCTAGTTACTTAGGGTTTGGGCCCTGGTTTGTCTTTATATCCTAGGGTATCCATGCTTTGATTTCCAGAATGAAGGACTTATGAGGGGAACTTCAGTGGCACCAAAGTTGTGTACAGGCTAAAATGTCACATAATTGTTAGGAGAGCACATTTTTAGGAAGTTGAATCGTGCAAGTATAAATCATGTTAAATGTTGACAAGTTTTAAGAATTTCCCAAATTCAGCCCTGTTGACATTTGGAGCTAGAAAATTCTTTGTTGTGGGGCCTGTTCTGTGCATTGCTGGAAGTCTAGCAGCATCGCTGGCCTCTACCCACTGGATGCCGATAGCCAACAGTACCCTCCACAAGTAGTGACAAATAAAAGTGTCTCCAGATACTGCAAATGTTCCCATGAGGTGCCACATCACCCTGGGTTGACAACTAATGGGTTAGATACTATCTAAACACTGTTTTTGAAATGACTATTGGACAAATTTTTAAACTGTTATTTTAAAAATTGTGCCCCATTAGAAGATTGACTATTTATAAATAGGTTCAGAGCTCCACAGCAGGCCAAGAGGAAGACATTTGGATGTGTTATCCTGTGTTTTCCATCATGGCTGAAGCTGTGAGTGAACACTGTGGTGAAATGTCAGAGGTATTAGTTGGATTTTAGAAAATCATTCATCGGTCTCTGATGAGGGTGAAAGAATTTAAAAGGGGTGTGTGTGTCTGTGTGTGTGTGTGTGTGTTAGAAAATGAGAATGTGAGGGAGGGCCTCAAGATCTAGTTTTGGAAGAGCTTGGAAAGGTCTCAGAATTCAATGTGTTTTATGCATGTGACAGAGCATGAAAAAATATTCATTGAATGAAATATTCATTAAAATCGTTTGCTTTTTCTGTTTACCTTTAGCTATTAGAACAGGGATTGAGAAATACTGTGGATTACCAGGATGAAGGTCTGCTGACTTGGGTCACATGTGGTTGTGTTTAAGAACACGCAGGAAGGGCCAAATAAAACTTGTGACCACAAACAAGTGATAAAGGAAATGGAGAGGATGATTTTAGAGTTGACTTTCATTTAAAGAATTACTGGGATATGAAATGAGGAACTCGGCTCCCTAGAGAAATAGCTGAAGTCACCAAGCATCAGGTAATTTGAAATAGGGAGGGATGAGTCACAGCATGTCTTAGGAGAGTTTGTCTAGCTCTGAAATACTGATGAGAGGATTAGTCCAGAAAATTAATGAGATAAATGTACATGTTGCCAAATCACCAAAGAGAGCCGAAGATGAAAATGGAGAATACAAATAACCCATTCACTAAAGGAGACTGGAACACCCAAGTGCAGATAACTCTGCAAAGTGCTAGCATGGAATCATATTCTCACACCTGGAAGGGCCCTGTAATGGCTGAGGGTGTGAGCTCTTAAAACAGACTGGATGGGATCAAATCCCAGCTCCACCACTTACTAGATGTATAGCCTTGAGTACAATACTTTCTCTGTGGCTCAGTGTCTTCATTTATAAAATGGGAAGGGTAAGAGCAGTACCTACCTTATAGGGTTGTTGTGTGAATTAAATAAGTTAAACCATGCAGAAGAGTTACAACTGTTTTGTTCTATTTAGAAAATGTTAGCTTTAATTCTCCATAGGAAATATTGGCTATTATTAATCAAGGCTCAGTGGGACTATGACTTGCCCATATTCAGCAATCTAGCTGGGTACAAAGCTAGGCCTTGGACTCTCAGTTCATAGCATTTATGTTGATGTCAGGCTGTTTTCTTCCATGTGATATACCTCTGTACATGTATGAGTTGAGGAAGGTAAGAGATAAACCTGGAAGCAATAGTAGCAAAATACAATTGTTTAGGATTTTTATATCACTTTTACATTGTGTTCAGTCACTAAGTCATGTCCTACTCTTTGTGACCCCATAGACTGCAGCACACCAGGCTCCCTTGTCCTTCACTATCTCCTGGAGTTTGCTCAAATTCATGTCCATTGAGTTGGTGGTGCTATCTAACCATCTCATCCTCTGCTGTCCCCTTCTCCTTTTGCCTTCAGTCTTTCCCAGTCTTCACTTTTATAGCACTATCATATTTGAATCTCAAAACAACTTTACAGGATAAGATTAAAATTTCTCCATTTTATAGATATATGATAGAAAAGCTAAGCAATTTGCCTTAAATGGCAGAACTGATAAGTAGAACTGAAATTCAAAACCAGGGATTTGGAGTCTTGTTCTGTGCCTCTTTCTTTGCATTCCACTCAGCAGCTATGAACGCGGGAGGAAGCACAGTAGGAACATAAGTGGGGTTATATGAAGCATGGTGGAACAGAGGATTTTCAGGGCAGTGAAACTACTCTGCATGATGCTATAATAAAGGATATATGTCATTATACATGTCCAAACCCATAGAATGTCCACCCTGCCTCTTGTCCTGCAGGCAGGGTCCATTAGGGAGGGCTTGTTGGAAGAGAGGATACCAGTCTAAGTACATTTCTATCCCTCCTCCGAAGACCTTTGGAATCCATCCATTTAATTCCAACCCTCCCCACGTCCATGTCCTCCATCATCTCTTACCTGGACTTGTATCTTTAGACTGGTCAATCCATGCTCTTCATGTGGTCCTAGTGATTAGTGTAAGAAATAAATCTGACCATATTTCTCCCATCACCTCTTTCACCCTCATCACTTCAGTGACTCTTCATTGCCTCCATATCAAGCCAACTTCCTCCACAGTAGTTACATTCCTTCAGTTCTGACCTGTGTTCCTTTATCAAGACCCACCTCTCTCCACTACCCTGATGCTCCCTCTGTGCTGACATATATTTCATCCAAAAGACATTCCACGTTGTATGGGAAATGGGAATGAAAACAATGAGATACCACTGTTTACTTATCAGAATGGCGAAAATCCAAAACACTGACATCACCAAAAACTGACAAGGAGGTGGAGTAACAGGAACTCTTATTCATTGCTGGTGAACATGCAAAATGACACAACTACTTTAAAAGACATTTTGGCAGTTTCTTACAAAACTAAACATAGTCTTATATGATTAAATGGTTGCAATTCTTGGTCTTTACCTGAAGTAGTTAAATACGTATGTCCATGCAAAAACCTGTATGTGGATGTTGATAGCAGTTTTACTTGTATTTGCCAAAACTTGGAAGCAACCAAGATGTTCCTTAGTAGGTGAATGGATAAATAAACTGTGGTACATCCAGAAAATGGAATATTCTTCAGTGCTGAAAAGAAGTGACTTAACAATCTGTGAAAAGATGCAGGATAAACTTAAATGGGTATTACTGAGTGAGAGAAACCAATCTGTAAAGGCTCTACATTGTATGATTCCAACTCTAAGACATTCTAGAAAAGGCAAATCCTTGGAAACAGTGAAAAGATCAGTGGTTGCCAGGAGTTGGGAGGAGGGAGGGATGAACAGGCAGAGCACAGAGGATTTTCAGGGCAGTGAAACTACTCTGTATGATGCTATAATGATGGATACATGTCATTATACATGTCCAAACCCATAGAATGTTCAACACCAAGAGTGAACCGTCATGTAAACTGTGCATTTGGGTGATGATAATGTGTCACTAGTTTCATCAATTCTAACAAATGTACCACTCGGGTGGAGGTATTGGTGATGGGGGAGTCAGTGCATGTGTGGGGGTGGAGGATATATGAGAAATCTCTGTACCTTCTGCTCTATTTTTCTGTGGACCTAAAATAGCTCTTTTAAAAAAAGTATTAGAAATGACAATATAAATTATAACAAATTATATGATAAAATAAAAATAATCCATAATGAAATATATATGTATATTTTAACCTTCTCTAATGCATCATGATCTCTTGTCTTCCTACCTTCTGCATGTAACCTTGTGGCATTTGACACATTCTATTTTAATTGTCTCTTTGGACTTTGAAAAATGAACAGTTTCATCAGGCAATGAAACCTGGGCAGAAGGCCTTGGCAAAATCAGAGATTATTAATATTTAACATGCATTAAATGTTATTGCTCTGTAGATGCTATAAATTGGCCTTGTTTAAATTTTATCCTTGGAGCCAACATTTCAGAAAGGATCCTTCACCCTTTATGAATTGGAAAACCAAAAAGCTCTTTAGAGACATGTCTGCTCTCCCCAGCTTATTCATCCTGTCCTCAGCCTAAGGGCATCTCTGATTCTCAGTGAAGGTGCATCCGGGTGTATCTGCAGTCTGGGCTCACAGTGAATCCCCTTGCTGCTCTGAGGCCCTGTACTCCCTAGGGCTCATTTGTATCTTTGTGATCAGTAGGAATGGCCTAAGAGTTCACGAATGGGGCATGTAATTACATTGGCTATGGCTTATGGGAACACATCTTTAACAGTAATAAAATACTCTGTTTGACCAAGAAAAGAAAGGTTTATCTGGGAGACTCACTCTAGGTCCTTCAGATCAACCCCAGTAGGGAAGGAAATAAACTGACTGAAAGGATTCCAACTGCAAATGTCCCAGATCTTCAGGGCAATTTAATAATATAAACCAACCTAAGGATTTGGGCTTTCTTAAATTAAAAAACTTTGGAGATTATAGAAATACCCTATAATTATATGGAAATTGCTGTTCAAGTCATAATTATTTTCTCCATTAATTTTCAGGTCCATGGTGACATCTGAAAGAAGCTATTTTAGTCTAGTAAGCATCATAAGTGATTATGGTTTCTTTTTAATATAAATGAGAGTAGATTAAAATGGAAAAGAGGCTTTTGCTTCAGTTTGTGTATATGACATACTGAGACAACGTTCACCTATAAATAACCTAGTAAGCGTAAGTAGAAATCTTATTCCCAAGCATAGCTAGAAATATCTCCATTCATGTTCCCAAATATAAAATGATCTAGAATATAAACTTCAATACTTGCTTTACTTTTTGTTGCCTTTACATGTTTTTTGATGGATTATCTCATTTTGCTAAGACTTGAAGGCTTATGTGTACTGGTCTAACTTATCTATATAATTCTAACTTCCAGATAATAGGGGTCTTCCTATCCACGCTCTGCCAACCTTACATCTGGCAGGACCTTCTGTTACTATCATAGGCAAAGGAGAGTGAGTCAGAGAATAAAGCTCTAGATCAGTGGTTCTCAGCCAGGAGTGATTTTGCTGCATCCCGCTCCCCCAGAGGATATGTGTAATGTCTAAAGATATTTTCGGTTGTCACAACTGGAGAGGCGGGGTGTTACTGGCTCTGGTGGGTAGAGATCAGAGATACTGCTGAATGCCCCACAGTGCACAGGGCAGGTGCCTACAGTGAAGAGTTATCCAGCCCCAAATCTCAGTAATTCCAGAGTGCAAAAACTGACCTAGAATCATGGTTATAGGTTTTTCACATGCAAAAAATTAAGAATATAGTACTATCTATCACTCTCTCTAACACTGGCCTGATAGAGGAAAGCAAGAACCTGCTTACCCAGTTCTGGTGGTCCCTCCAGCAAGGGGCATTGAAGCAATAGATAGAAGAATCCCTCTAGGTCTTACAGACATCGTAAGTGTGTCCATGTGTCTTGAAGAGAGTGTGAAGACAATATACTTAATTTTGTCAAATGCTTTTTCTGCATCTATTGAGATGATCATGTGGTTTTTGACTTTTCTTTTGTTAATGTGGTGTATTACATTGATTGATTTGCATATGTTGAACCATCCTTGTGAATTTGGGGTGAACTCCACTTGGTCATGGTATATGATCTTTTTAATGTGCTGTTGGATTCGGTTTCCTAATAGTTTGTTGAGAATGTCTGCGTCTATATTCATCAAAGATATTGGCCTGCAATTTTCTTTTTTTGGGTGGTGGTGGCTTCATGAATGTCTTTGGGAGTATCCCCTACTTTTCAATCTTTTGGAAGAGTTTAGAAGGATGGGTATAAGTTCTTTGTATGTTTGATAGAATTCGCCTGTAAAGCCTTCTGGTCCTGGACTTTTGACTGCAGAGGGTTTTTTTTTACTACAAATTCTATTTCACTTCTAGTGATTGGTCTGTTCAAATTATCTATTTAAAAAAATTTATCCTTTTATGATTCTTTTTTAATTTCTGTGATATCGGTTGAAATGTCTCTTTCTTTTTTGGACCACATCATGCAGTGGGATGTTTATTTAGTTCCTTGACCAGGGATTGAACCTGGCTGTGCCCCCTGCAGTGAAAGCATGGAGACCTAACCACTGAACCTCCAGGGAGGTCCCAGCATTTCTTATTTTGTTTATTTGGGTTCTCTCTCTTTTCTTCTTGCTGAGCCTGGCCAGAGTTTTGTCAGTGTTGTTTTCCCTGTCAAAGAACCAACTCTTGGTTTTATCGATTTTTTCTATTGTTTTTTTCAATCTCTATTTCGTCCCTGGTCTTTATTATTTCCTTCCTTCTGCTGACTTTAGATTTTGTGTAATGGTACACTTAAGATCTTGGAGAAGGGTAGGCTTTCTGTTTGTGTCATCCAAACCTACTCTTCTGGGGTCTTCAAGGCTGTGGTCAGCTATGTCATTAAGGACATTAATGAGGAGAAGACAAAGGAGCAGATGGGCACCAGCTTTCATGGGAGCTCCAAAGCTTGGCAGGTACATATGTAAGCAAGTTGACAGTTGCAGTGAATTGAGGCCTGGTGGCCGACTGGAAAACTGTATGCAGAATCTAGCATGTAGGTTCTCTACTTGCAGTATTGTGAATCAGTGTATCACTTAACATGAGATCCAGAACTGAGAAATCCAAGAGAGAAATAAGTCAAAACAACTTGGATACATGAGGTTGTCTAATATTTGGAAGCTTGTGTGGAAAGAATGGTAGACTGGGCTAAATCCTGTGGGTAACAGAGAGCAGATTCAACACCTCCATTTTGGTGCTCAATCTGTGTGTGGGAATACAATACTGCTTATTTTGCCTTTCCTAGTCTTTTCCCTAGAGGTCCATCAATTTACCATGCCCCCAGAGGTCTCCTTGTTCTTGCCAACATTATAATCTTTTTTGAAGGTGAAAGTCACTCAGTCGTGTCTGACTCTTTATGACCCCATGGATTATACAGTCCATGGAATTCTCCAGGCCAGAATTTCCCTTTTCCAGGGGCTCTTCCCAACCCAGGGATCAAAATCAGGTCTCCCACACTGCAGGCAGATTCTTTACTTACTATATCAGAATCTGCACCTTAATAAGATCATGGCCATTTGTATGCAGTGCCTTAAGGGTTTATGATCTTGGCCCAAATCAGGACTGCATTTGTGAATGCAGCTTAACTATACAGTAACAAACCAATAAGCAGTTATTATTTTGAACCCAAACCTTTCCAAAGTTATCATATCTCGTTGTGTACCTGAACAGAGTGCACCATGGTGGTAAAGGTCAACAATGTGTTGCTGGGCATGAGTGGAGAGAAAGCTGATGAACTGTGCAGGAGTTCTAAGAAGATACTACTTCCTTTTTGCAAAGTTCAAACCAAAAGAGAAAAAGAGAATGGGATCAGAAAAGTTACCTAGGTGTCGTCTTAAGGGGCTACTTCTCAGAGCATGGCCTATTTTGTCTCAACAATCTTTGGGAACTACAGAAAATGATAGAAGGGTAGATACTCTTACTTTTATTGTTGATGATTTGCAATGCATCAAAGGAGACTGACTTTGATCAACTAAACCATATTTCCTGAGATTATTTCAGTTTTTCGGAGAGAGCTTCCTTTATGCACTGTTTAATATTGAGCTACAAAGTACCATGGTATGGTGTATATCACGTTTAATTCCCCAGAATCCATACCATTCCAGCCAATGAGTCTCCAAGGCAGTCACAGAAATTCCATATCTCTTGACAGTAATTTAGTTCAGGGCTGGGCAGGCATAAGCCATTTTGGACCAAAGAGAGATGCTTGGAGAGACTAGCCAAGGACATCTGAGAAAGGAGCTTCCTCAGTGTTAGAAGTGACCTAGGAGAGGGCTCCCTTCACTTAAGAGACTTAGGCGAGGGGGAGTGGGGTGCAGGTTACTACCTATAGCCATCTGGTAACTACAAAGGGAACATGCTGTAGGATGAAGACAACCCTAGAGGCTTGAGAAGAAACTAGTTCTTTTTAAAATCTTTTTTACAAAGTTCAAATCCACAGAGGGAAGAAACAGAAAGAATTCAAGTCCCTGATGTCACTATTGAATCCCTGAAGCTAACCCTATTTCTTGACTTCCTGTTGCATGTGTTATTGTGTGATCTCCCTGCCTAAGTTGTCAGTTTGATGTGAAGTTCATTGCTGCCCACAGCCATAAACATCCTTACTGATAAAAATCACTGGCAAGAATCCTCTCTTCATGGCGAGCACGGCACAACGGCATAATTAGCATGGATTCACAATCGTCATTTCTGAAGTGATGCTATTTAAAATCAGAGGCACTTATCCCAGGTGAAAGAATACAATTTTCACCAAGTCTAATGAGATTCAACAATTACAGCGGAGTAATTTTGAAAACAGATGTCATGATACTCCCATCTTGTGCAAAGCTTATTTTAGTATTTTTATTGGCAATTCTTCACAAGGTGCTCAAGGCTGCTGTCGCTGTAATTGATAAGACTGATTGCATCATGAAGAACATTAACATTCTAATTTCATTTCAACTTTTAGACCATATGTATTGAGTAGACTCTATGGGAGGCTCTCATTATTTTCACTTAAGCTCCAAACAGGGCTCAGTTTTCCATTTTATTATCTCTACCTTTAACCATTCACAGTACCACATGTCTTAACATGTCTAAAATTTGCATCTCAGGGAAGAAAGTGATTTTAGAATCTTGGCAAGCTGGTAACAGATTATATCTGTTAGGGCTGGAAATGAAAGTCTGTGGTCATTATTCCTAAAGAAGAGTCAGCGAGTCACATTTTTGAAGCTAATACATAATATTCTTGTCAGGTATTAGTGTTCATCATTCACGACATGTTAGTTCTTTTCCCTCAGCTAGCCCTTCCTTGTTTTTGCTGCTAATTCAAATCTTGACTATCCCCTGATTTTTAAGACTTAGTTCAAGTAAAATTTCTTCTTTAAACCTTCTCTGAGTTACATCATAGACTGGAGGATAGCAGGGGCCATATTGACAAAACTGGGTCTTCAATTTTAGCACTCAGCAGCAGAGAGCAATTAGACAATCAATATTGTATAACCCTTGTTCTAAGTTCTAGATTCGCCCTGCCTTCTGAGCCTTAGTATTCTTATCTGTGAAATGGGAAAATTGAAAGTATATAACTCAAAAAGTTGTTATGAGGATGAAATGAGATAGTCCAAATAATGTCTTAATCCAGTGCCTAGCACATGGAGAATGTTCAATAAAAGTTGTTATAATTATAGTTTTCATATAATATTTCAATGATCAGAGATAAATATACTTAGGGGCGGGTACAGAATTCTCTCTATATATTGCCCTAACTTTGCTTATTAAAAAATTCTGTGTTTTATTCCCTTGGTTCAACTTAGGCTCTGAGTTTCACATATAATGATGGAAAGTTTTGCTTAATCAAATCATTTGGTATCTTCCCAGTTAAAAAATAACTGTTTTACTGATGTGGACATCTTACATATATATGCACATGTAGAATCAAGAGTCATGAGTGACAACCAGCCTCTGAATTTCCTTTGAGATTTTGAGTAGCAGCAAGAGTCCATTCAACAAATGGACAAGTAGATGCCAACCATCTATTGCTTAAAGGGCATGGAGTGCCTCTTTGGCAGCTGTGGGAAGGAAAAAGAGGATATGCAAAAACAGCAAGTTTTCATAAATGAATGCTTCATGGGTTGTATAGGGAAAGTAGTTTATATTAGAGGCAGAAACAATTGTCTTTCAAGATAAATGAGAACCAGTTAACATCCCAAATTTATTTTCATTGTGTAGTTTCCTCAAGTTAATATCCTCTCTCATTTCTGAATTATCCTTTTGGGAGAATACGGAATACTTGCTGCAGTCCAAACTATGAAATTTAGGTATGAATTCTGGCTTCATCACTAACCCCCTGGGTGACCTTGGGCAACTCATTTAACTTTCTTTTTTTTTTTTTACTTTTCATTTTTTCTTAGCACCATTTTTTTTTTCAGCAAAAGGGACTACATTATCTCTTCCATTATCCAGTTTTGTACATTAAGGGGCTAAACTCAACTTGTAGCTTCTCCCATTAAAAACTGTTCTTTGCTTTTGTTTCAGGAAGACTTTTTAGGTAACTAATTCCATTGTAAGGCTTAGTCAATTAACCACTGTTGGAAATTCTATTAATATTAAGAAAAAAATACCACTACTCAACAATTCTTTCCATTATTTTCGGTTACATCAGTGAAAGTAATAAGCGAAATTAGAGATCATCCAGGAAGTTATCCAGTATTTCTGAAAATTGTTTGACTAGAGTGTTCATTTCTTGTGGAACACATCTGGGATGAATTTAGGGGGAAACACAAGCCAGTATATTAATAGTATTTACCAGGCAAGTGGTCCCAATAAAGATTAAGATGTGAGTGGAGTTACTTAGCCAACTCTTGCTACTGTTTTTTTGTTGCAAATGAGATAACATATGCAGAAGACTTTGGAAATTCTAATGCCCTGTGTATAAAGAAAACACAGGAGAAGTTTTGTCATAATAGGGTTGATAAAATAGAGCATGTGGATTTTTGAAAAAAATCCTGTCAAATAAAATACCACAAAAAATTTTAAAGGCAATCAATAAAGCAAGAAAAAAATATTTGCAATACACATCAGAAAGAACTAATTTCCCTATGTAGAAATTGATCATGCAAATCTGTAAGAAAAGACCAACAATCAAATAGAAGAATTGTCAGAGGCACAAAGAGTTAATCAGTTCATAGAAAATAAAGGATAATCAGTTTTGCTCCTAGTTAAGAAAATGAATATAAAACAAATCAGTCACCATTTCCTACCTGTTAGGTTGGCACATGATTTTATGGTACCCAGTTTTGGTGTGGTATGAGGAAACAGACACTTGGGAGAATCTCTTTTGAAGACAATTTATTAGTTTCTGTCAAGATTGCAAAGTTCCATGACATTTAACTCAATAATCCCTTTCCTAGGAATTTGTCTTAATATACGTTTACACACACACATATATACAAAGCCATATATTTGAGACTATTTATGGTAGCATGGTTTAACAATGAGAAGCTGAAAAAGAAAATTTCACCATCTGTCACTGGGGACTGGATAAAATACATTATGGGATACCTGTACAGTGGCAAACTGCAGGCAAGAAAAAAAAACAGGTCATTGGAATGATCTCTATGAGGCATTATTAGTTAGAAACAGCATTTAGATTGGCTGATACGGAGACATTTCAACCAAATGCAATTTGTGGACCTTATTTGAAACCTTAAACCAAATCAACTTTAAAAGTGCAATTATGAACCATTTGGGGAAGTTTGGACACTGGATATTTTGATGATGTGAAATAGTTATTGTTTTTAGGTTTGATAATGCTGTTGAGGTTTTATTTAAGGAAGAGCCCTTAAATTACAGACATGCATAATGAACCATTCTGGACGAAGTGATATGGTGTTTTGGATTTGCTTAATAATAATCTGTGGGTTGTGAAGATGAACAGTCTGTTAATCCGTGGGAAGGAAGGAGTGGATGGATGATAGAAACACGGAGTTTTAAAAACTGAAGTGTGAAACATTCAACTAAAAAGTTAAAAGTTAATAAAACAAAAATGGAAAAACACGGTGGGTAATACAAGTGTAGTAATCTGACAATAAATCTGCATAGAAAACTACTGGGGAAAAGCCCTGCTGATGATGTTTTCCTTCTTGGGAGGGCTGATGGCAGCTTAAGATAGAAGGAATACTTACTTACTCTTCATTATTTTTATAACTTTTTGAAAGAAAGAATAAAAACAAAGTGTTATACAAATATTAAACCTCCTACTATAAATAATGTATGCCACAGTTAAATCCAAATAAGGGAATGTGCTCAGCAGTGCTATCCAGTGATTAGCACTTTTATTAATTCAGGTCCTGCTTAGACTTCTACTAACATGGTAATTATTTTAATTAAAGTCTTCAGTTTTCTTGCAATCATTTAGTACTTGGTAGAATAGGGTGATGGAGAAGGCAATGGCACCCCACTCCAGTATTCTTGCCTGGAAAATCCCATGGATGGAGGAGCCTGGTGAGCTGCAGTCCATGGGGTCGCAAAGAGTCGGACACGGCTGAGCCACTTCACTTTCACTTTTCACTTTCATGCATTGGAGAAGGGAATGGCAACCCACTCTTGTGTTCTTGCCTGGAAAATCCCAGGGACTGTGGAGCCTGGTGGGCTGCCGTCTATGGGGTCACACAGAGTTGGACACGACTGAAGTGACTTAGCAGCAGCAGCAGCAGAATAGAGTGATATACTATATATCACCCTATATATAGGTAAACACTATTCTTATTTATTTATATATAATTAAATATCAATATAATATACATTTAATTAAAATACATTTTTTATATGCAGGCATACCTCAGAGATATTATGGGCTTTCTTCCAGACCACTTCAGTACAGCAAGTCACATGAATTTTTTGGCTCCCCAGAGCATATAAAAGTGATGTTAACACTCTCCTGTAGTTTACTAGGTATGCAATAGAATTAAGTCTAAAAAAGCCATGTACATTAAACATAATGCTGTTGAAGAAATGGCGCCCATAGACTTGCTTGATGCAGAAATCAATTTGTAAAAAACACAGTATCTGTAAAGTGTAATAAAACAAGGTATGCCTGTATTGGATATATATTTAATTAATATATATAACTAAATCTGCAGATTTGATTTAATTCATTAAACATTTATAGGAATGTGTATCAGTTTTTCAAATAGAAATACAATGGATGTCCATTGTCTAGATTTTCCCATATTGGCTTCATCTGTTTTGTCTGAAGTGTTTTAAAGTAACTTATAGACATGTTAAAACTCACCCCTTAATAGCACAATATGCATCTCTCAGCTGTGTCCAGTCTATGAATAAACCCCTCAGAGGGATTCTTCATTTCAGTTATGGTGCTTTTTGATCTCTAGCATTTCTTTTTATCCTTTAGGATTTCCATCTCTCTGTTTTACATTGCTCATCTATTTTCTTTCCCATCTATTCTTGTGTGCTCTTTTGTCCATGTGAGACCTTAACATATTCATCAGAGTTGATTTAAATGGGCTGATAATTCCAAAATTCCTGCTGTATCTGGTTCCGATGCTTGCTCTGTCTTTTCCAACTGTAGGTTTTTTTTTTTTTGCCTTTTAGTATATATTTGTTATTTTTTCTTGATAGCAAAAAAGGGTGTATGGGGTAAAAGGAACTGATATCCACAAGCCTTTAGCAAAGTGGTGATAAGGGGTGTCAGAGGGGGTGATGGAGAGTTAGCCTTCAGTTAACCAGATGCAATTGTCCCCAGCAGCAGCACCACCCCTTTCCGCTCCCCCCGCCTCCAATGACGGAAGTAGGGCAGTGATGGGAAGTTCAGAGCAGTGGGAGGAGAAATTTCTCCAGGTGGATAGGAAAGGGTCTGGTTCAGACTCTTTCCCTCCCCCCTCTCCTTTCCACCCACTGGGGGAGCCACGACCATCTCCCCCACCTCCACAGCTCCACACCAAGGCTGTTCTCACCAGCTGCTGTAGATGACAAATGAGGCAAATGTACAGAGTCTGCATCCTTTTTGCCTGCACCTTAAAAAAATTATTTATTTTAATTGGAGGCTAATTACAATATTGTAGTGGTTTTTGCCATACATTGACATGAATCAGTCATGGGTGTACATGTGTCCCCCATCCTGAACCCCCCTCCTCCCTCCCTCCCTCCCCTCCTCACCCTTTGATAAGACGGACAGCATGGCTAGAGTGGGCTGGGGTTGGGTACTCCACTTCCTCTGGGTCACTTAGGCTCTGGTGAAATTGTTTACCTGAGGGTAGACTGTGTTAAGAAAGAATGCTCTGCTGTCTATCAAAATGGTTCCTTTTCCCTGCCTCCCATCAGAAGCACAAGGGGATTTTTCTCTGCTACTTACAACTGACATCCTGCTCGAGCTCCTGGACTCATAAAAGCGTGGGGCCCCTGCTGTGACCGGGTCCGCTAGGAGCCTGAGTTTTGTCCACTTTGAGCTGACAGCAGTTCATCAGTTACAGTTCTGGCTCCCACAGAAGCTGCAGCTCTTGAACTTATGCCCTGGTAGGCTGTGATTCTCTATTTGTCCGTCTCTCCAGTTTGCCATTTGCAGGGGATCTGTGGCTCAGCGGTAGAGAATCTGCCCGCTGGGTCACAGGGCGACCCAGGTTCAATCCCTGGGTTGGGAAGATCCCTGGAGAAGGGAATGGCAACCCACTCCAGTATTCCTGCCTGGAGAATCCCATGGACAGAGGAGCCTGGCGGGCATGGGGTCGCGAAAGAATCAGATATGATTTATCTACTAAGCAACAACAACAGCTACTCTCCAGTTTGGGGGCACAGCAGTTTGCCTTGTGACCTCATTTCTTTTATGAAACTAAGAAGAATTGTTGGTTTTTTATTTATTTATTTTAGCTGTGCTGGGTCTTCATTGCTGCGTGCGGGCTTTTCTCTAGTTGCCATGAGCGGGAGCTACTCTTCGTTGCGGTGCTCGCTTCTCACTGTGGCGGCTTCTCTTGTTGTGGAGCATGGGCTCTAGGGCATGCAGGCTTCGGTAGTTGCGGCTCACAGGCCCTAGAGTGTGGGCTCAGTAGTTGTGGCACACAGGCTTAGTTGCTCCGAGGCATGTGGGATCTTCCCGGACCAGGGATCAAACCCGTGTCTCCTGCATTGGCAGGCAGATTTCCATCCTCTGTGCCACCAGGGAAGTCCCAGAGTTGTTAACTTTTTTTTGGTTTGTTCAGTTTTGTACTTGTTAGAATAGATTGCTGACTTCTAAGCTCCTTATACATGGATCCAGAAACTGGAAGTACCATCCCCACCCCCACCCCAACACTGACCTGTGGAAACCCCCGTAGGGAATTACAGCTGTATGGAGACGAGTAGCATTGTCCACTGGAGAGCACTGGTTGGTGGCCTCCAGGTCTTCTGCTAGTGGGTACTGGCGGCTCTCCCTCCACGCACGCAGCCCCGGTGTCCCACAGGATGCCCAGGTGTTACCAGTACAGGCGTCCCACTACACAGTACTCGTTTACCACTTTTCTGAGTCCAGGAGTCCTCTGCTTGCCAAGCCACTCAGGAAAGGGAGCCCCTCTTTTGTAAGACCCCTCACCCCCCGCCTTGATGCAGACCACGAGTTCCCACCTACTCTGTGCAAAGATGGTTGACATTTATCCAAAGCCTTTGGTGATCAGTGGAACCCAGCGTGGACCTCTGCTTGCAACCATAATTTCTTCAGGGTTCCAGTTCCTGGACGTGTTCAGGTTTTACCTTGTGGGGTCATTTTACCTGTCCTGCTATGCCCTATATTTTCTGTAAACTGGAAGTCAGATCTTCAGGCTGTAATTCACACAAAGCATTTCTTGGGAGGAGTATTTCATAACTATGATGTATATTTCCTACCACATCACCTCAGGGGCTTCATAAAGTCTGATTGTTCATTATTAGTGAAAATGCTGATTGATCACTGGGTTAAAGTGATGACAGCCTGATCTTGCTCTTGTTATATTTTCCTCCTGGCATGCGGTGTGTAATCTCTGGGGTGACTCTCTGATACCATGTGATTATCCAATTCCCGGTCAACAATTTACCTAATGAATTTAACATCTGTGGATAATCTTTGCCCTAATGAAGGACTATATAAGACTACCGATTGGTGGTTTTCTAATCCTATCATTCGTTCTACATTTTTCAGCTGCCATCTACTTTGAGGAAGAGCCTTCTCACAAGCTGTGTCAATTTGGTTACTCTGAAATATAATTCCTCTTGCAAACTGGGATAAATGTTTCTTTTTCTTCAGTATATATTCTAGGGTAAAGAGTAGGTGTAATAATCTCCTCCAATGATGGCAAATGAATGTTTGTTCTTGATTTCTTGTTACAGACTCATGGATTGAATACAGTTAGTGAATTTCAATTAATAATACTCACATGTGTATTTTTTGGAAGGCATGTGATTTTTCTTTATTGCAGCAGAGATTTATAAACTTGCCAGCTAATTTTGATTGGAATATTATGAAAATTAGTTAGCCTTCTTTAAGTATAAACCCTTATAGTATTATTTGATTCTTAAAGAGCCCTGCATTTGGACAGTGGAACTCCTTCAAGCAACCTTGTTTTGATTCAATCCCAGTAGTCTTTGAGTCCTTCCCTGCTTTTTGGCTCATCAGGTCATCTCCATGTTCACCTAGTATTTTCCATATCCCATACCTGGAAATAGCTGTTTCTCCAAAGACCTCTGCTTCTTTTTAGTAGTTAATGGCATGTAGGAATCACTTTGTAGCATGTCATTGTCTCCAAGTGCCATAGGCAGACAGGCTCAAAACACACACACACACACACACACACAATGAGTTTGTATTGAGTTTTCCCAGCATTCTTACTTATTTGGTTTTATACTTAGGGATCTTTTCTCTTACACTGGAAAATCATGGATTCTATCATTTATTTACTTTATTCTTTAATGTGCAAAAATGATTTCAAAATGACAATACAGTAATACCACTAACCATAAAACTGTTGAATACCATTTAAGATTTTTTTTTTCATTTCTTTTTTTCCTTGTAATATATGCTCTAAGGATGCAGGTCAAAATACTTTGTAATACAGCCAATGAAATAATAACCTTCTCCGGTTATATTGCCAATTTGATAAGTTCACTTGTTTCAGTTTGTTTTCAATCTTAGGACTTTTTTTCTTTAGAAAGTCTGAATTTTTTCTTATTTTAATTGCAGAGGACACCATTAGTTTTCATGGACATGAGTTCTTAAGCATCTCTCAAATAGTTAACCTCCCCCAATGGACCACTACATAGAACTTCTAATTTTTGAATTTTTCAGTTGATTCTCCAGTCTCTACATAATGGCCTCCTTGTAAACTTTTATATTAATTATACAGTTAAAGGGCTTCAATTACAGGTACTTACTGAGTTCAGATAATTACCTGAAATTATTTCCTATATTTCCACCCCTTTTAATGTCTTCCCCACAAAGTCCAGTTATTTATATTTATATATGCTTTAAGGGTCTTAAAACCGATGGTAGAATACCAACTGGAAGGTCAGTCATAGGATTCAAAGGGAGAATGGAACAAAAGGCCTCTGGATGTGTCTTATTCTATAGAGAAGTCTTCTCATTGTCAGGAGTGTTTTTTTTTTTCAGCTGCTGCACACTCACATGGCTGGGAACATTCTTTCGAGTTGGATCCATCTTGATTGGTTTGTTTCCCATGCCTGACTAGTCATGAAATATTTTTAGTATTATTCCTGTTTGGAGGCATAGGATTTCATTTCCCAAGTCAATCCCTGTCCATGTTGGACTCCCTTTCAAATAAAGATAAGCAAGAACAAGCTTCTTCATGATTAAAAACTTCACAAGGAGTCTTCTGAGCAAATATGAACTGATTGATTTTAGTTCATATAATTTTATCCAAGAAGATTAAATACAGTTGTTTTCTAGCACAAACTAATTAGCTTCTCCCTTGTGTCCACTGATAGAACACACATTTTGCTTTCATAAAGACAACACAGTTTTCATGGTAATGTGCCTCTGGCTCTGGAAAAGAGTAAGGAAAGTTGCTGTTGAAAAATTGATTGCCTTCTGCTCCCTTTTTAGATTATAGAATAAAATACTGAAGGTTTTCTTGCAACATGCAATTTGAATGTACTTTACCTTTGAAGAACTAAGGTAGAAAAGACTAAAGAAATCAATCATTAAAATCCCTATAGAAAATATGAAACTAGAAATAAAAACCAGAAAACAAGAAATACAAATGACAAGTATATTATTAGTGGTTAAGCACTATAAATGAAATTTATGCAGTGATGAAGAATTTTCTGTTTATCCAAAAATGTGATTTTTCCCCCTGACATACAATACTTGGTAATGATAAGGGTGTGGTGAAATCATCACTTACAAAATAGATGTTGGGAGTCCACATACGTCATCCTTTCTGGAGAGCAGATTGGAAATATGCATCAAAAAGCTAAATACTCAATTCCCAAGGATGTATCCTTAGGATATAATTGGAGTGTGAGTGCACATTTATGGGAAACAATATTCATTGTAGCACTATTTATTTTGACAAAGAATTAGAAATAAAAGCGATGTAAAGACAAATCGGCTATATGAACTATGTTCGTCGATATAGTGACAGCCATCTAGGGTGAAACAGATAACCAGCCCAGGTTGGGTACATGAGACGAGTGCTCGGGCCTGGTGCACTGGGAAGACCCAGAGGGATCCGGGTGGAGAGGGAGGTGGGAGGGGGGACTGGGATGGGGAATACATGTAAATCCATGGCTAATTCATTTCAATGTATAACAAAAACTACTGTAATGATGTAAAGTAATTAGCCTCCAACTAATAAAAATAAATGGAAAAAAAAACAAAAACAAAAAAACAAAAAATTTTTTTTGAAAGAATATATGATAGCATAGGAGATTTTCAATTGAACTAAGTGAAAAAAGGAAGATGCTATAAACTATGGTAGCAATTTTGTAAGCAAAAACAAAAAGCAAGAAACAACCCCTTCCTTCCCTCACACTTATATATGTATATATGAATTATTGGAAGGAAATAGACTAATATGCAAAAATAATATGATTTTCTTTTTTATGGCTTTAGTATTTTCCAATTTTTTAAACACAAAGACACATTCCTCTATAAAAAATAAATTGAAGATGGCTTCAAAAACACACATTAAGATAAGCATGTATACCTTTTCCTTCCAATCAATACCTGCCAAAATGTATACAGAGAACAAAATTTACATTCAAAACCTTACAAAGAAACTAGGAAAGACTCACTTTTTACCAGGTCTCTGGAAAACAATGATCAGGCACAAAAAAATTAGTCAAAGTTGAGAGAGGACTTCATAGGTCATGGCAACTTTTCTGCATGGGAGACTGGTGCAGAGTTACTGGAAGTGTTACTGGAAGGTTCTGAGAACCAGAGCAGGGCAGGGGTGCGGTGTGAGTGGGCTTTAGCAAGATTGACTGATGAGCATAATTTGTTTAAGCCTTTATTTGGTGGTCTGTAGTTTGTAGTTGAATCTAAACAGATACAATGATATAAACAAACAATTTTAATGTAAGTAATTGGGTTAAAAATCACTGACGCAGTCACAAAACTGGGAGAATTTTCTCTCATCTCCCAGAAAATTGTTCGTAGATATTATTCCATTTTCATTTAAAAATTTAAATTTATTATATCTTAAATAGTTGAGATAGCTCCTGGAGGAGGAAATGGCAACCCACTCCAGTATTCTTGCCTGGAGAATCCCATGGACAGAGGAGCCTGGTGGGCTACCGTCCATGGGGTCGCAGAGTCGGACATGACTGAGCCACTGAGCCCACAATGTGCCCAGACGCTCAAGTACTTTGTATACTTAGTGTTTCTTGAAGATGTTGTTGTTGTTGTTCAGTCGCTCAGTTGTGTCCGACTCTGCAACCCCATGGACTGCAGCATGCCAGGTTTCCCTGTCCTTCACCAACTCCCAGAGCTTGCTCAAACTCATGTCCATTGATACCATCCAACCATCTCGTCCTCTGTTGTCCCCTTCTCCTCCTGACTTCAATCTTTCCCAGCATCCTTGAAGATGAGGAAGGCTTAATGAGAGATAAGCAGAAATTGTCGGATCAGGTTTCCTAGAATTAAAAAAAAATTATTTTGTTGTAGTAAGAATACAACATGAGATCTATCCTCTTAACACATATCAAGTGTACAATACGTTATCACTGACCATAGGTACAGTGTTGTATCACAAATCTCTAGAGTTTATTCATCTTACTTAACAAACTTTATGCCTGTTGATCAATAACTTACCATTTCTTCCTCCCTCCAACCTCCCTCCAAAGACCATTCCAGTCTTTGATTTTATGAATTTGATTATTTTAATTGTCTCAGTAATGTATAGAATCATACAGTACTTTCTGTATCTGGCTTATTTTCACTGAGCATAATGTTCTTAAGGTCTTCCATGTTGTCACATATTACAGAATTTCCTTCTTTTTTTTTAAACCTGTTAAAAGATAACTGAGGCACATTAAATTTTTGAAGACTTACTTGAGCAAACAAATAAAGCAGTGTCAAAAGTGACAGTGGTTAGGGGTACTCCACCAGCAGGAGCTAAAGCAAAGGGTTTTACAGAGCAGATGTGGAAGTAAAGGAAGGAAATTACTGATTTAATTGGTTTGGGAAAGCCTGGTTGGCTATTTGTGATTGGTACTAAGTTTTGAGTTCTTAACCTTGAGGCATTTCTAGGAATTAACTCTGGCTTAGATTTCAGTCTGCCTATGTAGGCTGTCAAGGCATTACAGCCACCTCAATTTAATGCCTCTTTGTTTAGTTACTGTAACAAGGCTGACTATGTGCATATCACATTTTCTTTACCCAATAATCTATCGATGGACATTTATGTTGTTTCTGTATCTTTGTTGTTCAGTTGCTAAGTTGTGCCCGACTCTTTGTGACCCCATGGACTGTAGCCTGCCAGGCTCCTCTGTCCATGGGGTTTCCAGGCAAGAATACTGGAGTGGGTTGCCATTTCCTCCTCCAGGGGATCTTCCCGACCCAGGGATCAAACCCACATCTCCTGCATTGGCAGGTGGATTCTTTATCACTGAGCCACCAGGGAAGCTCCTTCTATATCTTAGCTAGTATGAATAGTGCTGCAATGAACATGAAAGTGCTAAAACTTTCTTTGAGATCCTGAATTTCAATTCTTTTGGATAAATACCCAGAAGTGGGATTGCTGGGTCAATTTTAATTATTGGATGAACCTCCATACTGTTTTCCATAGAGGCTCTACTGTTTTGTATTCCCACTAACAGCGTGAATGGGTTCCAGTTTCCTAGGAAAGCTTTTTTTTTTTTAAAGTGGGAATTGACTCAGGAGGCCAGTGCCCTTTTCTTGTCCTGTTTTTTCCTTCCTTCTTGACCTAATGTGTATTTCTCTTTGACTTATCAATATGGATGGTAATTCTAACTTAGAATTATTGATATTCAAATATTGAGAAAACTCTTGAATTACTAGAATGAATGAAACTGGTTAAGATGACATATTTCTATGCACACTGATAGATTTTCTGAGGACATTTTACTTAATATTTTTACATTGGTATTTGAAGATATTTAGCCAAAGTTTTCTAGTGCTTTCTTTTTCAAATTTAATTTTATTTATTTATTTTTGGCTGTGCTGGGTTTTTGTTGCTGCACAGGCTTTTTCTCTAGTTGCAGTGAGCGGGGGCTTCTCTCTAGTTGTGGTGTGTGGGCTTTTCATTGCAGTGGTTTCTCTTGTTGCGAAGCATGAGCTTTAGGGCACACGAACTTTAGTAGCTGCAGCTCTTAAGCTCTAGAGCACAGGCTTAGTGGTTGTGGCACACAGGCTTAAGTTGCTCTGTGGCATGTGGGATCTTCCTGGATCAAGGATTGAACTTGTGTTTGATTGACAGGCTCATTCTTTACCACTGATCCACCATGGAAGCCCTCGTGCTTTCTTTTTCATCTGTTGGGATGACTATTTTATCTTTATCTGCTAAAAGCAGTCTGCTCTTACCTTGGCGAGCTCCTTCCCCCGCCAAGCAATAAGATTGTAGAAAGGTTCTCTAACATGGTTCTCTATCCTTTTCTTCCACCTCAGTGAGAAACAGACTCAGGGTAATCAATCAAATTAATCTGTCCTTCTGACCACAGTGACTGTAGGCCAGTATATGACCCAAATAAGCCAATCATCCTCTTCCTAAGGTTCAACATATTGACACTGCTTCCTCAGCAATGTGGGAGAAGAGACAGTAAATTCAGAAAGCAAAGAGAAGCAGAGATGAAAAGTGAGAGGTGGATAGAGATCAATCCTTGGTGATAGTTCAACCAAGGATCCAGTCATTCTTGATCTAACCACAAATTCTCCAGGTTGCATAAGCTAATTAGAATTTGTTTTTCTCACTTGTGACCAAAAGAATCCTGATAAATAGGCTTGATATACATTTGTTCGTTGGAACAGATTAAAAATATTATGGCAGATGCATGCAGTAGAGAATTGTTTACCTTTTAGAAAGGATATTGTCTATCTATATTGATATGGAAAGATGCTAATGACACATTATTGAGTGAAAATTGTCAGTTTTTGAAGTGTGATTTCATTGAAGCAAAATAACATATATATGTATATACAATCATCCTTAGGATCCATGAGGGATTGGTTCCAGGAGCCCTACCCTGCCACCCCACATATACCAAAATCCATGTACCTTATATAAAATGGAGGGTATGGCTGACCCTCCATATCCCTGGATTTCACATCTGTGGATTCAACCGAGTGGGTAGACATTTTTTCTGGTTGAGTCCATGGTTGTGAAACCTGCAAGTTCAGAGGGTTAACTGTATATTAACTGGGGAAAAAAATCCATTTGTAAGTATGGACCTGCATGGTTCAAATCCATGTTGTTCAAGGATCAACTGTATATGTATATGTGTATATATATACATACATGTATAATTTTTAATTCTCAATGAGAAAGTGTTAACAAAAAAAATAAATAAGAACCCAGTTGAGAAGCTTGGTGAAGCAGGCCAAAGATGACTTATTGAGTTTTGTTCCTCCATGTGATTTTACTTAAGACTGAATAGTGGGAACTTTAGGAATTAAGTTTAGGTGATAAGTTGTTAAAAAAAAAGTAGTCCTGGAGCTGAATTTGTTATTTTTCTATCAAAAGAAAGCTGTGTCACTCAGGTGTGAGTTCAGTGCATCTCTCTGAACAGAAATTAGAAGAGTGAGATGAACTACAGGGGAAGCAGGAATAAGAAGTACACCAAATTAGACAATTCCTGAGGACAGTTCTTTGGTTAGCACGGGAGGCAGGCCCCTTGTGATAGGGTTGCTTTTAAGTTTTGTGTCGCTGATGCCAGAAAGGTGCTTTCAAACAAGGTTGGCATGGATTAAGATGCTAGTGAGCCCAGGGTCATTCAGAGGATGCGCTCATATCCTCCTACTCAGTGGCTGACTATTCCATTAATAGTTGTCATCTGACCTCTATCGAGGCCATAACTAAATAAGCATTTGTACCTGGACAGTTTGTGATCATTCTACCTCTTTATCACCCTGTGAAAAGGTTAGTTTGGCATGTGAAATGTGAGCTGATAAGGTGGCCACTATAATGGAACAGGGAATTTTCTTTCTGGAACTTAGGGTCAGGATGACCAAAAGTCAGATGAGCCCTTAAGGGTTGGAGGTAGTCTGCTAGTAGAGGCTGGGAGTAAGACTGAGAAATCTTCCCTCTTTTGAGGGACCCTAATGATGGGTCTTCATTTGGGTCCTGCTATCAAACTATCCTGTTATTTTTAGTTTTTTAAAAATTATTATTGCCTGCATTACAGGAAAGTCCAGTGTAAAGGCATCACCTGGTTTGTGTTATGCTGATGAGAGATACAGAAGAGGGTATATCCTTTACCTGTGAGGCAGACAGTGATGGGACCTAGTGTTCCCTGGTGAGAAGGTCAAGCGAGAAAGCAGTCACCTGGCAAGGACAGCAGTGTCCTGCAGAGCTGGGACCCCACTGACACTGCTCTGCTGCTGGGTGAGGGTGGGGGTGTGCAGCAGGTTGACCATGTAACAAGGATGTAGGAGTGGAATGTATTCACCAGCACAGGTGAAGTGCTCCCTGGAGCCTCTCATAAGACCAGAGGGAGACCCTTGATGATAAAGATATATAGGTGAATGAGCCCAATAGTTCCACATGGGGTGTGTGTGTATGTGTGTATATCTACCATGAGAGGCAAAGTAGAAGGGAAATTGAGAGCAAGCAATTTGGAAGGATGTTTAAATGTTCCAACTAATTAACTGTGGTGTGACTTCAACTGGTTTTTAATTTCTTCTTTGTGCTTTTCTGATTGTTTGACTTTTCTTTTTAAATGATGAAAATATATTGTTAAAATATTTTTACAGGGCTGAAAAAGGAGTCGAGTTCCCAGGTTAGCTCATTTATAGCAGCTCTTAGTAGGAATTACATTTTCTATTTCAGGTTTAATTTTGGAATGGGTTTAACTTAGCCTTTGGAAAATATTCCTCACAATGTAGAAACATCAGTGAACTCTTTTATGAGACAAGGGTCTAGATTTTCTCCTTCCTATTCAACAGCTACGTGACCTCAGATAAATTTCTTTACTTCTTGAAACTATTTCCTTATCAGTAAAGTCATCTTGTATGCATGCTCAGTCACTCAGTTGCATCTGACTCTTTGTGACCCCATGGACTGTAGCCCACCAGGTTCCTCTGTCCATGGAATTTCCCAGGCAAAAATACTGGAGTGGGTTGCCATTTCCTCCTCCAGGGGATCTTCTCGACCCAGGGATCAAACCCATGTCTCCTGCATTGGCAGATGAATTCTTTACCACTGAGCCACCAGGGAAGCTCTTACCAGTGAAAGAAAATGGTAATTTCCACCAAATGGAATGGTAGTAAGATCTAATTGAATTGTATGCACATGCTATAAGTTATTATGAAAATGTAAGGTTTTATTAGTGTTATTATTATTATTGTTACTTGTACTGAAATTATGATGATATCACATTTCAGGGAAATAATTTGCTTTCCCAATTGGGTATCTGGTTGCTAACAATGATAAAAAGGCTTAATATAAGCTGTCAAAAGAAAGCAAATAAAACTTAGGTCAAAAAAGAGGAATTGGATTTGTGAACTGGAATTTAATATGTAATGCATGAAATGCCTTACAGAGATGACTTAGAGCACTCAATAAAACCTTTTGGTTGGTTGATTTGATTTAGAACAGCAAAATCCATGAAAATAAACACTGACCCATCTATCCAGGAAGGGCTTTGCAAATCAAATAGCTTTTGGTCAACAGGCCTGATGACAGACAATATGAGAAATTCAATTTGCTCCACATCTATTTTCATATATTGGCTTGGAATATTCTGGCTTTTTGGGGAGTCTGCAGCAGAAATTGAGTGTTTCATCTGCAAGTTGAAAGTATGAGTCAGTTTAGTGAGCAAAGAAATATAAGCTGTATCATTGCTTAGGAAGATAATGTGAGGCATAAATGGTATACATGGGTGAGGCCTAAATGGAATACTGTAAGCCCAGATACATTTATTCTGGTCAAATGTTCTGAAAACTATTTTCAATACTCTTTTTAAAATACAGCAGGCACCAGAACTCTGATAGCCCAGTAAAAAGACACAGAGCTCAATAAAATGTGGGCAAAAGACTTGAACAGATGTTTCAGTAAGGGTGATATATGAGGGGTCAATAAACAAATGAAAAAGTTTTCAGCATTATCAGTCAACAACAAAATGCTAATTAAATACCGTTTTTAAATGTGTAAGGTGTTCTTTGTAACCTCTGAGATGGTCTCAGGAAATACTGCTGCTGCTGCTGCTTAGTCACTTCAGTCGTGTCCGACTCTGTGCAGCCCCATAGACGGCAGCCCACCAGGCTCCCCCGTCCCTGGGATTCTCCACGCAAGAACACTGGAGTGGGTTGCCATTTCCTTCTCCAATGCAGGAAAGTGAAAGGTGAAAGTGAAGTCATTCAGTCGTGTCCGACTCTTAGTGACCCCATAGACTGCAGCCTACCAGGCTCCTCTGTCCATGGGATTTTCTAGACAAGAGTACTGGAGTGGGTTGCCATTGCCTTTTCTGAGGAAATACTGCTACTCACTTAAAATTAAAGACACTCACCATACGTAGCATGTGTTGGCAAGGAGGTGCAAGAACTGAATTTTTTTGTGCATTACAGGTGGAAATGTGAAATGGTACAAACACTTGGGATCAGTTTCCTTTTCTTCTTTTTTCTTTCTTTTTAAAAAATATTTATGTGGCTGTGCTGGGTTTCAGTTGCTGCATGCAGGATCTTTAGTTGCAGCATGTGGGATCTCGTTCCCTGACCAGGGATCGAACCCAGGCCCCCTGCATTGGCAGCACGAAGTCCTAGCCAGTGGACCACTAGGGAAACCCCTCTTTTACTTAAGCAGTTAAACACACTCCTTTTGTCCCAGCAATTCTGCTTCTAGGTATTTACCCATAAGGAGTGAAAATATACCTTCAACAGAGTGGAGTTGAACCAACTCAGCTAGGTCCCAGCCTTGACTCCTGCGGGGGTGGGGTGGGTTTCATTGGGTTCTGTCATCTTTCTGTGCTCCACCTTCTCATTTTACAAGGATTGGTGAGATTAGGTGGTTTCTAGTTTACTTAAAAGCTCTATTTATAAGAGTCTGTGAAATAGTCCCTTGTGATACGGCTCTTACTTTCAAAGCCTCAGATTCTCTGCCCCCCTGGCACCAGCATGTGTAAGGACTCAGATGGCAGGAAGTCCAAAAGGTTTGGTAGCTCTCCAGAAATTGTCCTGTTTTCAGAGGAAAACTCTTCCCTATCTCCCCATCAGGGCTCAAAGTGAAGAAACAGGTGTGTTAGCATACCTGGAAGTTGCTCTGATCTTGTGTCTGAATACATTAAGAAATCCATTCACCCACAAGTATTTATTAAATACCTCCTGCATATAAGGCATTGTGTTAGGAACTGGCTTTGAGAGAATACACAGCCATGAATAAAACACAATTTTATGTCCTCACAGAAATGCTTATGTGATTAGAATATAGACAAAAATATGACTGTGACAGACATGGCACAGACAAGACATACAAAAAACACCATGAGTCAGAAGGAATTGAGCGATTTGTTCTGACCAGGGAAAGCATAATCAAGGAATTTCTTATGGAGAACAGGGCATAGGAGCTGCGTTTTAACGTGTAGAACAGATTGAGAAGGAGCAGACAGAGGAAAATCCATGTAATATGCCATTCCATGGTCTATTCTGGGATGGTGGTGAACTGGACACTGCTGGATGGAACATAGCTAGAGCATGGTAGAGGGAAAAGAGATAGGTCAAGTAAAAAAAAAGCCTTGATGTGCAAGAGTAAGATGTTTGGGTTTTATTTTGGAAACATTTAGGCCCCTCTTCTTGATGTTGTTGTTGTTTTTTTTTTTAAACAATTTTATTTATTGTCATGGGCTCTTTGTTGTGGTGTGAGAGCTTCCCTAGTTGCAGTGCACAGGCTTAGTAGTTGTGGTACATGGACTCAGTTACCCTGTGACATGTGGAATCTTTCTTCTCCACCCAGGGATTGAACCCATGTCTCCTGCATTGGAAGGCAGATTCTTAACCACTGGACCACCAGAGAAGTCCCTAGGACCTGGTTTCTATTGACAATGTTCCAAAGTGGGATCAGCAAACTATAGCCCATGGTTCACATCTGGCCTGTGGCCTATCTTTGTACAGCCTGTAGGCCAAGAGTGATTTCTTACATTTTTCAGTAGTTGAAAAAAAATCAAAAGAAGAATAATATTTCATGACAAGTGAAAATGATTTGAAATTCACATTTCAGTGTCCATAAATACAATTTTATTGGAACACATTTCAGGGTCTATAAATGTAGTGACCATAAATACAGCTATACTAATTTATTTATATATGGTTGTTTCATGCTACAACAACAGAGCTGAATAGTTGTGACAGAGGCAGTGTGGCCCACAAAACCTGAAATATTTACAGTCTGGCTCTTCACCAAAAGAAGTTTGCCAGCCCCTGGCTTAGATAATCAAAATCTTTAACCTGTTGAAGAACTTCATTTGTTTTTATTGATCACTGTAAATGAAAAAAAAAAAACCCACAACTTTTTAGCTATCTGGCCCCTTTTATTTTCTACTCATTCACATTTCATGAAAACCCAGTATGCTGTATTAAAAATTCTTTATAGCCAAAATATGATCTTCTGTGGCAAGGTTTCCCTAAGATGCAAGTTTCAAAAGGAAAGCCCTAAAAGTATTCCACACTGCAGACAAATACTGGAGTAACTATAATATGTGACGTTATAGTCTAACTAGCAGTCATAAAACGTGTAGGCAGCATGACAGTGAACATATATGAGAACTCAAGTGAGTTTATCCAAGGAGAGAGCTGGTGAAGTGTGGTATGGAGTGCTTTCTTCCTGGTGTTTGAGCACAAACTCTCTCTTTCCCAGTCAATGCCTGCAAAACTTAGTGGCAACCAAGTGCACGGCTTCCCTGGTGGCTGAGATGGTAAAGAATCCACCTGCAATGCGGGAGACCTGGGTTCAATCCCTGAGTTGGGACAATCCCCTGGAGGAGGGCATGGCAACCCTCTCCAGTATTCTTGCCTGGAGAATCCCATGGACAGAGGAGCCTGGCGGGCTGTAGTCCATGGGGTCACAGAGTTGGACATGACTGAGTGGCTAAGCACAGCACAGGTTCAGGGCAGTATTTGAGAAGGTTATTTTGCCCCTGGGAAATGAGTTTGGAATAATAAGAGGCTATGGGTCCATCATTTAAGTGACTCTTATAAAATAAGGGAGTAAGTCTGCCACTTTTACTGGCTTTCTACAGTATCCTAAGAAAAACCAGAAAGTGTTCCTTATCTTCTGGATTAAAAAAAAAATCAGAGAAAAACCTAAATATCATGAAAAAAACCTCTTATGATTAGGGATTCTCTTTTCTTTGGCCCTCCTGTAGTACCTTGCAACAGCAACAGTATCACCTTCATCATTGTCATTATTATCATCATTATAGCCATTGTTTCTTGAGCAGAATAGAAGCTTTTCATCCATCATGACTGTTAGTATGATCCATGGTCTTAAAAGCTGAGTATATCATAGATGAGGGAGCTGAAGCTTAGAACCTCGACTTGCCTGACACGGAAGAACTGGTCAAGGGTAGGACTGGATTTGAACTGTGATCTACATGTGTCACAGTCCATGTTGTTTTTTCACTATTGTTTTCTGTTTAGTCTCTAAGTTGTGTCTGAATCTTTGTGACCCCGTGGACTACAGCCCTCCATGGACTACATCCTCCCATGGACTCCTCCATCCATGGGATTTCCCAGGCAAGAATACTGGAATGGGTTGCCATTTCCTTCTCCAGGGGATCTTTCCAACCCAGGGATCAAACTGTGCATCTCCTGCATTGGCAGGTGGATTCTTTACCACTGAGCCACCAGGCAAGCCCCGTTTTCACTACCAATTTTCACTAAATTCATTTTAAAAATTACAGTAAAACACACATACAGTTGGCCAATGTTAGTGTTATTCACATTGTTGTGCACCAGGTCGCCAGAACTTTTTCATCTTATAAGGTTGAAACTCTACACCCACTGAACACCAGCTCCCCATTTCTCCCTCCTGAAAGCCCCTGGCAACCACTATTCTGTTTCTATGAATTTGACTACTTTAGATACTTCATATAAGTGGAATCATACAGTATTTGTCTTTTTACAACTGGCTTATTTCACTTAGCATATTGTCCTCAAAGTTCATCTTGGTAGCACATGACAGGATGGTGAATAATATTCCATTGTGTGTATCTAAAGTAGTCAGACTCATCAAAACAGAGAGGAGAACAGTAACAGTGGAATGATTAATAATGCTGAACTGTATACTTAAAATGTTTAAGCTCATAAATTATATATTCTACCACAATTAAACATTTTAATTTAAAGACAATCCCTAAAGTTAGGAATAAGACAAGGGTGCCCACTCTCACCACTACTATTCAACATAGTTTGGAAGTCCTAGCCACAGCAATCAGAGAAGAAAAAGAAATAAAGGGAATCCAGATTGGAAAAGAAGTAAAACTCTCACTGTTTGCAGATGACATGATCTTCTACATAGAAAACCCTAAAGACTCCACCAGAAAATTACTAGAGCTAATCAATGAATAATAGTAAAGTTGCAGGATATAAAATTAACACACAGAAATCCCTTGCATTCCTATACACTAACAATGAGAAAACAGAAAGAGAAATTAAGGAAACAATTCCATTCACCATTGCAATGAAAAGAATAAAATACTTAGGAATAAATCTACCTAAAGAAACAAAAGACCTATATATAGAAAACACTGATGAAAGAAATCAAAGATGACACAAATAGATGGAGAAATATACCATGTTCATGGGTTGGAAGAATCAATATAGTGAAAATGAGTATACGTACCCAAAGCAATCTATAAATTCAATGCAATCCCTATCAAGCTACCAACGGTATTTTTCAGAGAACTAGAACAAATAATTTCACAATTTGTATGGAAATACAAAAAACCTCGAATAGCCAAAGCAATCTTGAGAAAGAAGAATGGAACTGGAGGAATCAACCTGCCTGACTTCAGACTATACTACAAAACTACAGTCATCAAGACAGTATGGTACTGGCACAAAGAAAATAATATAGATCAATGGAACAAAATAGAAAGCCCAGAGATAAATCCATGCACCTATGGACACCTTGTCTTTGACAAAGGAAGCAAGAATATACAATGGAGAAAAGACAGTCTCTTTAACAAGTGGTGCTGGTAAAACTGGTCAACCACTTGTAAAAGAATGAAAATAGAATACTTTCTAACACCACACACAAAAGTAAACTCAAAATGGATTAAAGATCTAAATGTAAGACCAGAAACTATAAAACTCCTAGAGGAAAACATAGGCAAAACACTCTCTGACATAAATCACAGCAGGATCCTCTATGACCCACCTCCAAGAGTAATGGAAATAAAAGCAAAAATAAACAAATGGGACCTAATTAAAAACTTAAAAGCTTTTGCACAACAAAGGAAACCATAAGCCAGGTGAAAAGACAGCCTTCAGAATGGGAGAAAATAATAGCAAATGAAGCAACAGACAAAGGATTAATCTCAAAAATATACAAGCAACTCCTGCAGCTCAATTACAGAAAAATAAACGACCCAATCAAAAAATGGGCCAAAGAACTAAACAGACATTTCTCCAAAGAAGACATACAGATGGTTAACAAATGCATGAAAAGATGCTCAACATCACTCATTATCAGAGAAATGCAGATCAAAACCACAATGAGGTATCACCTCATGCCAGTCAGAATGGCTGCTATCAAAAAAGTCTACAAACAATAAATTGCTGGCGAGGGTGCAGAGAAAAAGGAATCCTCTAACACTGTTGGTGGGAATGCAAACTAGGACAGCCACTATGGAGAACAGTGGCGATTCCTTAAAAAACTGGAAATAGAACTGCCATATGACCCAGCAATCCCACTGCTGGGCATACACACCAAGGAAACCAGAATTGAAAGAGACACGTGTACCCCAATATTCATCACAGCACTGTTTACAATAGCCAGTGCATGGAAGCACCATAGATGGCAGACGAATGGATAAGAAAGGGTGAAACAGATTGCCAGCCCAGGTTGGATGCATGAGACAAGTGCTCAGGGCTGGTGCACTGGGAAGACCCAGAGGGATGGGATGGAGAGGGAGGCAGGAGTGGGGATCGGGATGGGGAACACATGTAAATCCATGGCTGATTCATGTCAATGTATGGCAAAAACCACTACAATAAAAAAAAAAGAAAAATAAAAAAAAGCAACTCAGAAAAACTCAAAAAAATAAAAAAATAAAAAAAGAAAGAAAGCTGTCGTTCATATACACAATGGACTATTACTCAGCCATTAAAAAGTATGCATTTGAATCTGTTCTAATGAGGTGGATGAAACTGGAGCCTATTATAGAGTGAAGTAAGTCAGAAAGAAAAACACCAATACAGTATACTAATGCATATATATGGAATTTAGAAAGATGGTAACAATGACCCTATATGTGAGACAGCAAAAGAGACACAGATGTAAAGAACAGTCTTTTGGACTCTGTGGGAGAAGGCGAGGGTGGGATGATTTGAGAGGGTAGCATTGAAACTTGTATATTATCATATGTGAAGCAGATCGCTGGTCCAGGTTCGATGCATGAAACAGGGTGCTCAGGGCTGGTGCACTGGGATGACCCTGGGGGATGGGATGGGGAGGGAGGGAGGGAGGTGGGAGGGGAGTTCTGGATGCATCTATGGCTGATTCATTTCAATGTATGGCAAAAAACACTACAATATTGTAAAGTAATTAGCCTCCAATTAAAATAAATAAATTTTTTAAAAAGTCCCTAATCTTTATGTATGTGTCATCACAGGTTGAAAAGGCAGTGTGCTCTAGTGGGAAGACAACAGGGATTGTGGCACTGGTAGACCGAGGTTCAGATCCAGCCCTTGGTTCATTTCCAGCTCTCCTGTGTCAGGCAAGGTAAGCTTCTAAGCTTCAGCTCCTTCATCTATGATATATTCAGTTTGTTAGACTATTGATACTATGTTTCCTTTATCCATTTATCCATCAATGGACTTTTGGGTTACTTCTGCCTCTTGACTATTGTTTATGAGTGCTGCTGTGAATGTGGATACACTATCTCTTTGAGAGTCTGCCTTCAGTTCCTTTGGATATATATTCAGAAGTGGGTTGCTGGATCATGTGGTAATTCTGTTTTTAATTTTTGAAGACCCACTATACTGTTTTTCATAGCAGCTGCACCTTTTAACTTTCCTCTTGGTGAGCATTTTTGAATGAATATAAGCCTGAATGTTTTCATTACTCCAGATAGACCAACAGTATAGTGATTCTGAAACTCCCAGTCAACACTAATCTAGATTAATGAAAAGGCCCATCAGAACCATTAGAACATATGAATTATAGGATATTTTAAAATAAATGCCTTTTGTTTCAGGCAGATATTTAGAAACAAAACAAATAAGCTTGCTCTGTTACCTGGCAAAGACTCTTTGGGGTTCTATTTAAGGAACAGAGAAAAGTGGCATCAAGCTAGAAATAAGTCTATGAATCAAGTCCATAATAAGTATCTAATATTAATTGTCTCCAATCTATGTAGAGTTTATTCAGAAGAGGCAAACTTTGGCCCAAGTCTTAAATCAGTGGAATCTGAAATTGAGACTGTTATGCATTTAAATGTCCTCCAGAAATGATTGAAGCAGTTGTGTCTACAACTGATCTTTGACTTACCACAGTGTGGCTATCTTATCCTTGAATTATGTTAGCAGGAGTCATCTTTTTCATTTCTGAATCGATATTTTTCATTCATTTTTAAGTAACCATCCTTTAAGCTGATCTTGCTGACACAGTCAATAGATCTTCAGCATCATCTAAATTTGTAGGCCTTTAAGAGCCCTCCACAGATTATGTCAGCTGCTCCATCCTCCACTGACAGTGCATTTGCCCCTCATTAGTCACTGTATTGTTAATAGCCAGACACTTTGGGGGGGGGCAGTTATTTATGTAGCTATTATATTTTTTTCAATGTAGATAAGAGTTGAAAACCTTCTAGGTGGATGGTAGGAAATAAGGAGGTGGGCAGAATATTTGGAATAATGTGGCTTTGGTTTAATCAAGAACCATAAAACCTTCCTCATAACCCAGTGCATGAGTGGAGATGAAAAGGGATCTTGAGGTTAATTTTTATTTTCTTACAACCATTTAGCCTGGAAGTGAGAATCTTAAATAATTGAGAAAGGGCAGACTAGCCTGGAGCAACCGTCTTAGCCCAGATAAGGTCAGACACAGGATTAGGGATTCACAAGCTGAAGGGTTCTATGACAGAAAATCACTTGCCATGTGATCTAACCTGCTGAGCAGACAAAAGGGGTCAACGATATAACTGTAGCTTTGCAGGATGCAGGATCTTAGTTCCCTAACCAGGGATTGAACCTGTGCCCCCTGCAGTGGAAGCACAGAGTCTTAACCACTGGACAGCCAGGGAAGTCCCTGAGGGAAACTTTGAAGACATGGTCATTAACACAGACTGTGAAACTTGTACTATGTCTGGAAATAGCACTGGACTAAGGATCAATGTATCCTGGCTCTTCCCGCAGCTGACTAGCTGACACTGAAGAGCTCCATTCTCTGAGACTCTTTACCTAACTGGAAAATGGAGATGAGCTTGGAATTTAGAGTCTTGCTTCTCAAACTGTATGGGTGAAGGATCAGGTGTTTTAGTACCACTTCATCATCAATTGATGGTTTGGTTAAATACAGTAAGAATGAATTGCTGAAAATAATCAGGTATTTGAGTATTGACAGTGTCTAATGGCAGTACAGGTTTCTCAGTGCTCACTGTCAGTTTATCTACCTATCTCATTGTGGACTCAAGGCAAACATGCACTTTGGATGGGTGCTGGTTATCAGAGCATATTTAAAGTAGCACTGGTTTAGAGTAGGTGTGGCTCTGTACCATTTGCTTACGTATTGTCTGTGTCTGTTTTCAGGGCCACCATGGCAGAGGTCAGTTGTTATGACAGAGACCCTGAGGCATCTAGAGCATGTACTATTTGGCCCTTTATGAAAAAATCTGTCCATCCTGGTTTAGCAGGGACAGAAAATAAGAGAGCTGGATTCATTTGCTAAGGCTCTTTCAAGCACAAAGAAATAATAATTCTGCCAAGATGCTTGGTAACAGGGAAAATTGGCTGTCTGACCCTGAAAGAGAAATAGCCAGAGAGCACTGTCCCTTTTGGTAAATTAGATCAGTATGTCCTGTAAAGACATTCTGTTCCAAAAGGAAATATTTCAATTTTTTCATCCCTTATAGTTCTAATATTCCAGGGTATTGCACCTATGCACTCTGTTACACACATAATTGCATGTTTGGCCAATTGAGATCTAAGTCAAAATTCTGTCCAGATTTCTGGCTTATGCCTTTGTTAAATTCCTGGAAATGTATACTGTCTTATTTCATTTCCAAAACCTAGTCTATAGTCTATTCCTAAGTAATTGTTAAGTCTCTCTGTTTACCACAAAGACCTTTCTGGAATGAGCTGCAATTTGTGGGCAAAAGTAGCAAGTTCATTGGGGATTTTTCTCTTTGGCTAGTCATGAGCCTGGTCATTTCCACCTTAGACGTCTCTTGAAGCCTTCCTCCCTCTTCCCACCACAACTGCCTTAATTTATGCCATGAACAAAAAGCATTTGAAGTATATTTCCAAAACAGACACTGTTTTGTCCCATGTCACATCTCTGATTTCAGCTTCTCTGAGGTAGACTGTTCCATATACCCTAAAGACATCCAACCTCAGAGAGATTCGGAATTGCTTTTCTTTTCTGTCCTAGAGTCCCAGAGGCCCTCTTGACCTCTGAACATGCACACTGGAGGTACTAGGGGGTTAACATCTGGTGGCTACCACCACCAAGTGCAGAGAATCTCTGGATCAGTGCTTTAGAATTCCTGGCTTTGGGTCCCTGATAGTTCAGTTGGTAAAGAATCTGCCTGCAATGCAGGAGACATCGATTGGATTCCTGGGTCAGGAAGGTCTGCTGGAGAAGGGATAGGATACCCACTCCGGTATTCTTGGGCTTCCCTTGTGGCTCAGTTGGTAAAGAATTTGCCTACAATGTGGGAGACCTGGGTTCTATCCCTGGTTGGGAAGATCCCCTGGAGAAGGGAACAGATACCCACTCCAGTATTCTGGTTTGGAGAATTCCATGGACTGTATAGTCCATGGGGTCACAAAGAGTCGGACACGACTGAATGACTTTCACTTCACTATACTTCTCCTCCTCCTCCTTCAGAGACACAATTCGGGATCATTCTGTGGACTCGGGTTCAGGTTACTTATCATGTGAAGAAGCTCATTCCTGAAGTTTTTAATTATTATTTTCCTCCTATTCTGTCTCATTCTTCCTAGTCTGTCACTCCCGTTTTCTGGGACAATTTTCCAAGGAAATCACCTGCTCTCTAGTCTTGCCTTTGGCTCTGCTTTGGAGGGAACACAAGTTAAAGTATTTACTCATTGTTGATGAAATTGGAAGGTTTTATTACTATTGCTATAAAGATGAGAAAGCTGAAGCATGGATGGGTGAAGTATCACGTTGAAAGTTTTATTTCTAGGATGTATCCTAGCTAGGAATAGATCCCAGTCCACTGTTTCCACAACACCAGTGTTGCCTTTCCACCTAAGATCCAAAGCATTTTCCATGTAATAACTTAATTATTTGTGTAACAATTAAATGGCATAGATAGGCATAGGGCATTTCAGAACCCATTTGTGGCAAGTGGCCCCTTTGCAATCAGTCAAAATGGCAAACATTCTTTAGATGAGCTTTGTTCAAGTGTGAGGACCATTTACAGTGATTCAAAGAATGGTGACTTTATTAGCTCTTTATTTGTTTCCTGAACCATTCATGTGACAAGTATTGTTTGCCATGTTGCATTTCTTGAAATACAGCCAAATGAAGCACTTTATAAATGAAATAGGCCACTCAAATGATTTATTATCATCCACAAATTAATGGAAATGCTCCAAAGCTGAACAATTAAGCTTTCAAATATAAGTACTCAAGGTCAGAGTCCTCATTTTAAAAAAATTCAAATTAGCTTTAAAGGCTGAGATCTCACTTCTACTAAGCAGAAAAGAAAATCCCTGGCCAATTGTGAACTATTTTTATTTGGCCTTTCTCAGTTTTTTAAGTCATCAGAAGTATGACGGCAGAAAAAATAGACTGGTGGAAGAAATTTGCCTCAGTCAGTTCAGTCGCTCAGTCGTGTCTGACTCTTTGCAACTCCATGGACTGTAGCATGCCAGGCCTCCCTGTCCATCACCAATTCCTGGAGCTTACTCAAACTCATGTCCATTGAGTCAGTGATGCCATCCAACCATCTCATCCTTTGTTGTCCCCTTCTCCTCCCGCCTTCAGTCTTTCTCAGCATCAGAGTTTTTTTTTTTAAATGAGTCAGTTCTTCGCATCAGGTGGCCAAAGTATTGGAGCTTTAGCATCAGTCCTTCCAATGAATATTCAGGACTGATTTCCTTTAGGATGGACTGGTTGGATCTCCTTGCAGTCCAAGGAACTCTCAAGAGTCTTCTCCAACACACCACAGTTCAAAAGCATCAATTCTTCAGTGCTCAGCTTTCTTTATAGTCCAACTCTCACATTCATACATGACTACTGGAAAAACCATAGCTTTGACTAGACAGACCTTTGTTGGCAAAGTAATGTCTCTGCTTTTTAACATGCTGTCTAGATGAATCATAACTTTTCTTCCAGGGAGCCCATGTCTTTTAATTTCATGGCTGCAGTCACCATCTGCAGTGATTTTGGAGCCCCAAAAAATAAAGTCTGTCACGGTTTCCACTGTTTCCCTAGCATCCCAAATAGTTATAAAGAATGGGCAGGAGCAAAAGATGTCCTAGGAATGTTCTCTCAGCTTCTATAGCTCTGTAATCACACAGATGAAATGGGAAAATTGGCCAAGGAAAATGAGTATATAGGTCATAGTCCCAGAAGAAAGCAGGATACTGAGTTGAGAGTTTTGAAGGGAACTTTTTAGGGAAGAAACTATTTAGAGGCACAGGTAGGATTAAGGGAACCATTAAGGAACATTGGAACTTTAGGAAACTGTCAGCATCCTTTGGCCTGCTGAGGCCAAAGAAGAAACAGCTACCAGGCACAGTGAGAGCTGGAACTGTGGAAGAGCCACCCCCACTTCCGTCTCTCGCAGGAAATGTCATCAAAAAAGAATTGTATGGAGCCAAGAGAAGGCTGGGCGAATAATTACTTTAACCTTTTTTCAAATCTTCTGTGCTCTGATCACTCTGCAACTGACCCCTGTTCACTGAACCCAACCAGAAGCCAGAGATACAGAGGTCTAAGGAGTGCAGTCCATAGAAGTCAGCCTCCTGGAGTACATAGAGAGACAGAGAAACATGGAGAAGAGATCTAAGGGCTGGTAAAGGAAGAAGGAGGTGCTCACTTTGCTTACACACTCATGAATCAATTATGAAATATCCACAAACAAAATCAGCTTAAAAGGAGCTTTAGCTCTCCAAAAGATAGGACTTGAACCTAGCACTTATAGTAATCAGTTGAGGAACACTTAAAGTGGTTTTTAGCCTAAAGTTTAGATTATCCACTGGTATTTATAAGAAAGTCTATACACATTTGGGCACATATTTAAGCAGAGAACTGTGATAATCAACTGTCAGATGGATAGATAGTAATAAGTGCTCAAGAAGCAAAATGATTTCTGTCTTCCTTAATATTAGAAACTCTGGATCACGTAAGTGTTTTCTCAGTTGACCAACTATTGTATCAACATCTCCAAAGTTTATTCAGATTGGACAAAAATACTTTATTTTTTTTCACATATTCTTGTTGGGGAAATGAACAGATCACAAGCTCAGCCCCCAGGAGATGTTTTTGCCCTAGTGGACTTCAGCTTGTATTGGAGTGTGACCCCATGCTCATGAGTTTGCTGAAGTTTGTTCATTCATTCATCAATGAACACTTGTTGGGCATCTATTAGTGTACTCAGTATGAGATAGATTTCAAAACGGTTCTTGCCTTGTTCAATATTACATGCTCATTTAGGAGGTAGATAAGAAATGAGTAAATTCTTTAATAAAATAAGTGCAGATTATGATCAACACCATACAGGAAATGAAAACAGTGAGGGGCTGAAACATAACTACAGATAAACAAGCTCAAACAGATAGGGTGGTCAAGGAAGAGTCTTTTGAGAAGAGAACATGAAAACCAAGATCTGAGTGATGGGGAGGAGCTGGATCTGCAAAGAGCAGGAGGTGAATACAGGCAGAGTGAATACAAAGGCCTAGTGGTAGGAAAGGGACTGAGTCTTATGACAGTTTGTTTCCATCTTCCTTTAGGGTAAGATGATGAGGCTGCTTCAAAAAGTGTGAATTTCTAGGGCAGTATCTAGAGAGGAGAGTCCTGGGCAATAGGTAAATGCTATCATTAGAAACATTAGGGAAATCTTGTCCATAGAGAGCTAACAGTGGTATTTGGGCCATAAAGTGGTGGAGGAGATGAGAAATGAGTGTAAAGAATGCTGTGTAATTTTGTTGATTTTCCCACTATTCCTCATTTCAGTAGTGTGAGCCTCTCATAAGCCATGATCAAAGTTAGCAAACTCAAATGTATTGGACCTAGCCTACTCCCTGGGCCCTGAGGCTGCCATCTGCTTTAGATTTATAAGTCATGAAATTTGGTAGGCAGAATTCCAAAGATGTGTCCCGCCCCCCGCCCCAGATTCCCAGCCTCCTGGTTATTCAAACACTAATCTAGATATTGCAGTGAAGGGATTTTGCAATCTCACTGTGGTTACTGAACCTTAAAATAGGGATGTTAACCTGGATCACTCTGATGGGTCCAATCTTATCACATGAGGCCTTACAAGCAAAGAAATTTCTCTGAGCAGAATCAGAAGTGATGTGACCATAGAGGAAAGCAGAAGATGCAGTCTGAGAGATGCTGCAGGAGCAAAGTTGTAGATATGTAAGGCATGAGAAGGACTTGACCTGCTGATGGGGTTTCCGGGGAGGCACACAGAAAGTGTAATAAAGGATGTGGGCAGTCTCTGAGAGCAAAGACAGCCAGTAAGGAAATGAAAACCACAGTCCTATAACCCCAAGGATCTGATTTCAGCCAACAACATGAAGAAGCTTGGAAATTGACATTTCCTAGAGTATCCCAGGAAGCATCCATTAAGCTGACATGTTGATTTTGGTCTTGTAAAATATGAAGCTAGAAAACCAGCCAAGCCCACCAGGACTTCTGACCTACAGTATTCTGAGATAATAAGTTTGTGCTGTCTTGAGCCGCCAGGTTTGTGGTGGTTGGTTATGGCAGCATGGAAAATGGATACAGGAGGTAGTAGTCAAACATAGCAGTTCCCAACTTTAAGGCCATTCTTTACACCATCATTTTACGACCATTAGGATTCCCAGCAATGGTTTAGTGAATCGAACTATGTAGTAGTTAACTTTCCCGAGACTTACATTCCTGATCGGTAAAATAGAGATAAAATTATCCCTAACTCACAAAGTAGATTTGAGACTCTAATGAGATGAAAGCACTGTTGGATCTTTGAAATACCTCACAAACATCTAGAGGTTGCTTTCATAGATTTGGAGGTATTAGGATGCTTTTTGGCAAAGTACTTGCCCTTAAGCACTTCCCATTTATTACAAGTTGGGTTGCCTAGGAAGCAGACTTGGAGATGGTAGAGGACGGTAGTTGGAGTTAAGATATGAGGCATTTATTAGGAAGTGTCTGGGATTAGCACCTATGGAAGGGAGGGAAAAGAAGCAGGATGGGGCTAGGGAGAAGTTGAGCTGGGATGCATGCTAAGAACAGGCCTCAGCAGATCCCATGGGGACTTTGAAGCTAGGATGGCCCTTCAGACTTATGCTGAGATGTCCCAGGGTTTAGGCCTTTCTGACACTTGGCATTGCTCCTCATTGTTTGAGGCTGATCTGGAAAGAGAACATAGCTTGATCCAGTGTGTAGGACTGAACTGCGGCACTCCCTGGTAAACATTGCCAGCAGCTGGAGGTATTCCTGAAGGTATCTCTGGGCAGTCCAGCATAGTGTTCACCAACACTCCTGACCTTTGTGGATCTACAATAGAGAAGGTTTTCTATCACATGAAGGAAATCCTATCTTCCTTTTTGACTTCTAAATCTTTCCTGTGTCAGCAGTTCCATCTCATGCGAGATAGATGGTGTTCTGCTCTTAGTCTCCTACTTCTGACTCTCGACAGTTTCTTGAATCAAACCCATTTGTTAGGTCCTGCTCATACTCATAGATTCCTTGGCCAGATTGGAACCTGCTTTAACTCTCTAACATATATGTCTGCCCCGACTGTGTCAAGGAAGTAACAGTGGGAAGGCAAATCCCTTAGGAACCATCTTAAAATGCCTGTGGGCTAAATGCTTACATGAACTGAACAACTGCTAGGGTCCCCAAGGCTCCAATTTCCTGTACTAAAAGGGAACATTTTGTTCAGTGGCAGCCACAGAATTCCAGGAGAGTGTCAGGAGAGGCAGTTTAATATTTCATTTTCTCAAGCCTCTTCTCTCCTTCAAGTGGCACAATCAACTGGAAATGTCTTATGACTTTGGAGTGTTTTTATGCCATACTCCAAGCCTTACAAGCTACCCTGGAATGTGAGAGCCAAAATGGTTTGGTAACATGTGATTAAGAAGGAAGAAACTAGAGAGGCAAAGGAAAAGGATGGAAGAGATGTGTTTTTTAAACATCTTATTCAGTTCTACTTCCCAGCTGCTAGCTTTGTCCCTTTGGAATCAGCATGAACTTTTCTGTATCACAAATGTTATTGTTTAGTTATTCCAGGGAGTGGAAAATGTTAACCTGTACTGAGACCTTTGGCATAACTGAGAAAGCATATTTTTGACTCATGAGATTTTGGGTAAATACCCTTTTCCCAGATAATTGCTCAAGTGAGTATTTTCTCCCAAGAAACACTTTGTAATAAGACATAGCTCTAATTCTTAGAGATTTATAGATAAAAAGAGAGGACTATATAGATGTATTCTGAAATCTACCAAGATGTCCCATAGGAAAAGCATTTGTTCAAAATAAATTTCTTCTATATATGCTCCTCCTGTAGAATTCCATGGACTGTATAAGTCCATGGGGTCACAAAGAGTTGGACATAACTGAGTGACTTTCACTTCACTTTACTTCTGTATTCCATGTTCTGGTAAGTAGCCTAAACATCCTCTCAGTCACCTAAATTAGAAATTTAGGAATTAAAGACAATGAGGGAAGGGAAAATGGAGAGCAGGAAGTTTTTTGAACCTGACACTAGGGCCATTCTCCTCTGAAAGTCAGGGAAGAAAATGTATTATAATAAAAGCAAACATTGATTGAGAAGTAACTATGTATAGGTATTATATATATTGGTTAAATTTTATTTTATTGAGGTATAGTTGATTTATAGTGTTTTTCTGCTATGTAGCAAAGTGATTCAGTCTCTCACACACAGATACTTTTTTATATTCTTTTCCATTATGGTTTATCACAGGATATTGAATATAGTTCCCTGTGCACTATACAGTAGGTCTTTGTTGTTTATCCATTCTATATGTAATAGTTTGCATCCACTAATCCCAAACTCCCAGTCCATTCTTCTCCCACTCCCCTTCCTCCATGGCAACCAAAACTATGTTCTCTGCATCTGTAGGCACTATATATCTTCAGCTCAATCGCTCAGTCGTGTCCGACTCTTTGTGACCCCATGAATCACAGCATGCCAGGCCTCCCTGTCCATCACAAACTCCTGGAGTTTACTCAAACTCATGTCCGTGAGTGTCGGTGATGCCATCCAGGCATCTCATCCTCTGTCGTCCCCTTCTCCTCCTGTCCCCAATCCCTCCCAGCATCAGGGTCTTTTCCAATGAGTCACCTCTTCACATGAGGTGGCCAAAGTATTGGAGACCATTCAGGTATAACCTAAATCCAGTCCCTTATGACTATACAGTGGAAGTGAGAAATAGATTTAAGGGATTAGATCTGATAGACAGAGTGCCTGGTGAGCTATATATCTTACATATACTAATTTGCTTAAATACTCATACCAAACCTATGAGGTAGATCATATTCCATATTTTTCAGATGAGGTAATGAAAGCACAGTGAAATTACTTACCCACGGTTATACAGACAGGACAAGCAGACTAGGATTTCACCCGTCTGCTTCTGGCAGTCTGCCTGCAGAGAACATCATTTGGTTACAGGTGAACAATGTTGGGTCAAACTGGTGTCAACTAAGCTTATAGGTTTTTAGTCTTTAGGATCAATCCCTGGACAGATCACGAGAGACTTGACAAGGGTTACAAGTCAGGATATAAATGTCATGCAAAGAAAGATATAACTGACAATATCTGGGACATTAAAGGGAGGGAGGAGACATAGAAAGGAGGGTGGTGTGATACTGTCCTTGACTAACACAATGAGAGAGGGAAAGCATATGTTTGATAGTTGTAGACATGAAGATTTAAAAGGCTATTTATCTAATTTAAAATATTTTATTTTCATTTATTTATTTTGCTGTGCTGGGTCTTACTTGTGGCTTTTTTTTTTTTTTTTCAGTTGCGGCATGCAAACTCTTAGTTGCAGCATGTGGGATCTGGTTTCCTGACCAGGGATCAAACTCAGGCCCCCTGCATCGGGAGCGTGAAGTCTTAGCCAGTGGACAACCAGGGAAGTCCCTAAAATGTTATTTAATGTTGTGCAGGTGATCATTCTTGTCAGTTGATTGGCTGGAATATAGAGGAGACGTGTGGAGTAGATAAGTGGGTTAAGTGAAAGTGAAGTTGCTTAGTCGTGTCCGACTCTTTGCAACCCCATGGACTGTAGCCCACCAGGCTTAAGTCTACACCTAAAAATCAAGAAATTGATGCACAATGTTTAAGATTGATACCTAAGTTAAAAATATCAGTATAACCAAATTACTGAGAAAGCATTACCTATCAGAGAAACATAATTAGAAATAGTGGTTTCTTCAAAGTAGGCCACTGCAGTTTTCCATCGTAAATTCTGTTCCACTATTGGATTTTTAACTATATTACTTTGCACATATTAACAGTTGATAAGCCAGAGAAACAGAAGATGAAACATCAGCTTGGTTTCAGGAAAACAACATCATCCCTTACATTAAGTGAAATGTGGCTCATTTGGAGTTTTGATCATATTTATTTTGCAAATTTATTTTCATTTTACAATGTAATAGAATAAAAGCATAAGGATTTTATACCTACTTTTATGTATATACATTTCAAAATATCATTAGAGTTAAAAATGCTGAAAGTCGACTGTGAGAGGCCAAATAATTTTTTTTTCCTATCACCTTATCACTCAAGTTAGAAAAATACCACTTCACTATAAGAGGTCGAGCTACCTTGCTGCCAACTCATTACTCAGGGCTTGGTTCAATTTCATTTCTTCTGTGAAGGGTTTCCTTAATCTTCTAGGAAGAATTGATGATGGTCTTTCTTGGGTCTCACTGTACATGCATTTTTCATGGTTTATGTCTCTCTTTAGAGAGTTATTTGTTGGCATAGCTGTTTGTTTATGATTTCTAGACTAAAAGTGCTTATGAGTGGAGCCCATAGCTTATTCATCTGGATCCTTAGCTCCCAACTCACAGCCAGTCACACACCAGGAGTCCTGCAGGCATTGGCTGAATCGATGGGTGGTAACAGCAGTGGTACCCTCCTGGCTTTCCGAACTCCCTTCGAAGGTTAGCCATCAAATTGAAAAAGCACAAGGCACTTTATCCACTACAGCTAAAAGCTTGTTAGAAATAGGAAGACATCAAACTTTAAGCCTTGCGGTCAAATTTATGGCACATTAAGGGCATCATGAAAGGAGTTGTCTTAAACTCCTCTTCTGAGTTTCTGTACGACTGTAGAGATAAGCTAATGGTGTCATTATATTCAGGTGTAGTCAATATTTGGCACTGTAGTAGAATATCCAAGCATATAGTGACGCACCATAGTTACTTAGCCATGACTGGCTTTGTTAACACAACGTGGCAACACTGAGATTTTCACTACTACTGCAAGAAAGGAGTTGAACATATTTCCTAGCCCCCATTCTTACCTCCCATAGAGTTTGTCCTTCTCCGAGATTAAAATGAATCTGGCTTACTTAAGAAAGGAGCCCGGGTTGGATGCATGAGACAAGTGCTCGGGCCTGGTGCACTGGGAAGACCCAGAGGGAGCGGGTAGAGAGGGAGGTGGGAGGGGGGGTCGGGATGGGGAATACATGTAAATCCATGGCTAATTCATTTCAATGTATAACAAAAACTACTGTAATGATGTAAAGTAATTAGCCTCCAACTAATAAAAATAAATGGGAAAAAAAAAAGGAAGGAGACAGTAAATCTTTAATACAAGAAAGTGAAGAGGTGAAATTGTTGAATTTTTCTGAAAAGGCTAGATTCATGGAAGGTAGTAGTAACTTTATTGGGCTCCGTGTTCCTGTGGGTTGTCACTGGTGAGACTGTCATTCATTGTCTCCTCTGCCCCTCTACTTCCTAACCCAACCCGCCCAGCATGCAGCACCAGTGCAGTTACCTATTCATTAATTCACTGGGCAAGAATTAGCAGACACCACTTAGGAGTAAAATGTTGCTCTAGGCACTGTGGTTGATTCACAAATAAGACGTGGCCCTAATAAGCCAGAGTTAGAGCTTCATGCAATTTGTCTCCTGACCAACCAGTCTCTGTTACTTGCAGTTTTACAACCTGGCTTTGACAAAAGGGAACATGTCTCTTTCTATTGATTACAGCTCTCTAAATGGAACTAAACAGCTCACAGGCAGGTATTTAAACGAAGCATGAAAATTTCCTAGGAGCCATTAAAGGTGGCTTAGTTTCTATATTCTAAAAACAAAGCCAAGCAAAATGAAAACCTTATTTTATTGTGATCTTAGTTATAGCACTTCTTCAAAGGATGGTGCCTAATGAGAGTCACTGTGTACTGTGGGAAAACCATTATGTGATACTTAACCCTACCTACTTAAAAAATAGCTCATTTTATTCCCACTCCTGAAAAAGATTGATTTCTTTGAAAAATTAAGAATATGACCTCCTTTCTTACATCTTTTGCTTTTTAAGCTTGGAATTTCTAGACAGTGATGTAGTTGGAAACGTCAGCATTTGAAAAAATAAGGTTTATTTAGTTCCTCCTGAATGTTTTTATTTTGTTTGTCACTGAAGTGGCTTTAAATGTTCTTAAAGATCTGCATTAGGTATTTATGGAAACTTCTCTCTAAATTATAGAGTTTAAACTAAAAAAGTATAATTTATTCTCAGCCAGGTGTCAAAAAAGAATATCTGAAGAATATTAACAAGCCTTTGAATTTATTTCTTTTCATCCATCAGCTCCATTAGCCCCAGTTAACTTTAAACTACCTATGCTTTTATAAGTTATAAGAAGTTTCATTCAGATTGTAGGCATAAAATACCAATATTAAATATTTTCCATGTCCCTAAACTAATGCTAGGTATTATAGTCTTAAGATAGCCCCAACTGATGCCCATGGGAGGGCTTCCCTAGTGGCTGAGATGATAAAAAATATCTGCCTGCCATGTGGGAGACCCAGGTTCGATCCCTGGGTCGGGAAGATCCCCTGGAGAAGGGAATGGCTGTCCACTCCAGTATTCTTGCCTGGGAAATCCCATGGACAGAGGAGCCTGGTGGGCTGCAGTCCATGGGGTCGCAAAGAGTCAGACACAACTGAGTGACTTCACTTTCTTTCTTTCAATGCCCATGGGAATTTATCACTTGTAGAACTCTGGAGAGGTCCAGAGGGTAGAAAAGACATGGTACCATATTTAAACTTGTATAATGAAACACCTTTCTATGAGCTTTAGGGAGTAGATTATTGAGCCAATACACATCTTTCATGTTTCATCATGTCTGGTCCCCAAATAGGGTTTCAACAGTAATTACAAAGCAGCATTTCTTCATCCCACACCCATAACTGACAAGACCCGTTCTTCCCTCAATTTGCTGCTGCTGCTCCAGGGAGAACGCAAAGAATTCCTGGAGCTTCCATCATGTGCTAGCAAACATAGTCTAGCAAACATAGCTAGCAATATAGCTTCCATCATGTTCTAGCAACATAGCTAGCAAACATTCTTCTCTCTTGCCATTTCAGCTGCTGATTCCTTGGGCTCTAGGCTGCTGGCCTGAAGTTTCCTGCTCCCTTCATGTGGAAGGGCCAGCCTCAGAGAACTGTGAATCTGCTCAGGCTGCGGACCGGGAGCACCAGCTGTCACATCCCTGAGAGCAAGGGAGGGAGGAGGCACAGGTTCTCCTCCAGGCTGGCGCACAGGCCCCTGGGAGCCTCAGTGACAACTCTTATTTTTTCACTTGGGGTTGGAGAGGAAGTCTTGGGGGACTTCACATGCCTAAGAATTAGGACAGTTGGAGGAGAGATGATAGGAAGGTTTTAGACGATAGAGAACCAAGGGATTGACCTTCAGAGCAGAAGTGACTGTGTCTCCACCTCCCAGGGAAAGCAGTTGTTGGACCACTGATCCAATGGGACGCAAAACTGGAGGTCTTTGAGAAATGCTCCCTGGAATGTCAGAAACCCCCAGTGGAAGTTTCAGAAAAGTCAGACTAGGTAAATCTGCCACTTTCAGGCTGAGAGTTGACCCGTTTGTCTGAGCTAAGGGAGAGAACACTACTCATCTTTCTGCCAGCTGATCTAACAACAGTGAAATCTAATCTTCAGAGTCACCATGTTGGATAACTTGGAGGTTAGGCTAAGGAGGAACCATCTCTGCCCCCACATTTGCAGTTTTCATAAAGTCATTCTTTTCTGTCGGGACCTCAGCGTTTCCGCACAGGTGCTGTCTCACTACTCTTCCAGAAAGATAGTGCCCCCTTGGCGGCTCCCTTTGTAGGCAAGAGCGCACACAGGTGCCAAGTTGAGAGTGTTTGACGAGACTGTGTAAGCAGTGGCCTTCATAGGAGCTGAAGTTCAGCTCCCGAACGTGTCTTGACTTGGAAAGCCCACTGGTCTTTTCTGTTGGGTTGCCCAAAAGGTTCATTTGGGTTTTTCATTAATACTTTGCCTGACTGCTGATGTTGGATGATCTTCAGTGGACTTCAGGACCTAGGATTGTTCAACAACAGATTGATCACTTGTAATCTTTTTTTTAAAATTACTTGATTTACTTTGACTGCACTGGGTCTTTGTTGCTGCACGCAGGCTTTTTCTCTAGTTGCAGTGCATGAGGCTTCTCATTGTGGTGGCTTCTCTTGTGGCAGAGCACAGGCTCTAGGCATGCGGACTTTAGTAGCCATGGCCTGTGGGCTTGTTGTGACTTGTGGGCTCGAGAGCGCTGGCCCAGTAGTTGTGGCACACAGGCTTAGTTGCCCTGTGGCATGTGAGATCTTCCTGGACCAGGGATCGAACTGGTGTCTGCTGCATTGCAAGGTGGATCCTTGACCAGCTGGACCACCAGGGAAGCCCTATTTGTAATCTTGGACAAGTTATTTAACCTTTCAAAACCTGCTCTTTTTATGTAAAATAGAGATTATAATGCCTGCTTTGCAAGGTCATAGTAAGATTTAAACAGAGTAATACACAGTCAATCCTTACTCTTTGCAGTTCTGTATTCGTGAATTTGCATGCTTGCTGAAATTTATTTATAGCCCCAAATTAATACTTACGTCTCTTGCACATTCATTCACAGAGAGAGGCAGAGTGGCAAAAAAATATGAGTTCCTCAAAACACATTCTCAGCTGAAGTCAAATAAGACAATGCTCCACTTTCTTGTTTCATCTCTCATGCTATAAACAAGTGTCCTTTTTTGGGCCTATCTAGTGCCACAGGTTTTGCATGCTTGTACACCAGACCCTTGAACAATAAGGGGGTTAGGGTTCCCAAACCCTGTACAGTGGAAAATCTGCATATCAAAAGCATTGGCCTTCTGTATCAGCAGTTCCGCATCCACAGATTCAGCCCCCTATGGATGGTGTAGTACTGGAGTATTGACCACTAAAAACCACCTGTGTGTGAGTAGAGCTTTGCAGTTCAAACCTGTGTTGTTCAAAGGTCACCTGTGCTGTTTTTTTTAAATTTTTTTGGTGACCTTTTTTGCTCTTTTAAATGCCCCCAAGCATAGTGCTAAAGTGCAGTCCAGCGTTCCTAAGTGCAAGACGGCTATGAGATGCCTTTTGGAGAAATTACGTGTGTTAGAGAAGCTTCCTTCAGGCCTGGGTTATTGTGTTGCTGGCCCTGAATTTAGTCTTAATGAACCAGCAATATATATATATATATATATATATATATATTACATAACGTGTTTTTAAACAAAAACACATAAAACAAGGTTATGTGTTGCTCAGTTGACAAAAATCATGTGGCCAGATGATTGCAGGAACCTAACCCTATTTCCCCTAGGGGCAGTGGTTTGGTGTTTATGGTAAATCCATGGTTTATGGTGGATAATCCACTATAAATCCACGGTTTATGGCGACTGTATAGACTGAAACTGCTACAAATAACAAGACTTAACTATACTTTAAAGGCCGGATACTTAGTTGGAGCTAATCAAATATTTGTCTTCTCTGTGTATGATAAGGGCAGAATGGCGAATTTCCTTGAAGGAAGGAAGGAGTGACTGCTTCTTTGTCCTCCTCTCCTTTGAGTATTTCTTGAAAAACGTTATAGTGCCAGTAAGAGGTCTGACATTTTAATTTTTAATAGCTATTTTTAATTGAAGTCTAGTTAATTTTCAGTATTGTTAGCTTAAGTGTACAGCAAACTGACACAGTTATACATGTACCTGTGTATATACACACACATTCTTTTTCTGATTATTTTCCCTTATAGGTTATTACAAGACATGGAATATCATTCTCTGTGCTATAGTTGTTTATCTACTTTGTACACAGTAGTATGTATATGTTACTCCCAAACTAAACTCCTAATTTATCACCAACTTCCATCCCCTCTGGTAGCCATAAGTCTGTCTACTTTGTCTGTGAGTCTATTTTTGTTTTGTAAATAAGTTCACTTATATCATTTTTTAAGACTGCACATGTAAGTGATAACCATATGATGTTGACATTTTAATTTTATAATGAAATGTCAGGAGCCTTCTGATCCTTGGTGTTATATATACACACCTCCAAAATTAACTCTCTCCTGAGGTGTACAGGAGACTCTCAGCAAGGTGAATTCACTTATCCCTGAAGGAGATAAGAGAAGATTGAATTATTTTTTCTTCTACTTCACTGTAGAAACTTGTATAAAATTCTATCTGGGCTTTGCAGATACCTTTGAGCTCACTTCCATGCACATAAGTCTGGTGGTGCTTGCCCTTTAATAGATTGGGTTTCGTCTCGTTTCTGTATTCACAGAAGGGTGTTTTGTTGGTTGGATTATTTTATTTCTCTACCATATGTTTGGGTTTTATTCTGGGAAGGCTGTTCTTTTTAAATTTCTTGGGCTTGTTTGTATCTGTCAATGACCAAATGGCTTTTTGGCTTTGCCATTATGCACCTCAAATTATACTAATGCACCGGTTAAGTTAAAGTGGCTGTGCTTGTGGACTCTCAGTGAATCAATTTTGTTGCTGGATAATGAAGCACTTCAGGTTTTCTGTATTTCTGTGTTTACTTAGAAGCCAGCAAAATGGATGGCCAGGCATTTTACAAGGTACCTAATGATTCTAATTGTTGACTGGGTGTGTTGCAGGCATGGGAAGAAAGGTTACTTAGACTGAATTTCAGGGCATGATTCTCAGTTATTGGCTCCAGCTATGAGCCAGATATTTGGTGTGTTTTGGAGATGTATAAAACCGATAACTTAAGAGAGAAACCAATTTAGGGCTCTGTTGATCCATTTTGTTGGCTTTCTGAGGAATCCATTTCACCAAAGGACAGTGTAGCTGTTGCTTGCTTTTATATCCATCTGGTTTATTTTATATCCATCTGTTCTTTCTTTCTCCACACTCTTCTTTTCCTGCTGATGTTCAGAGGCTCAGCATACTCCTTCATCTAGGGCAGGATTTCTCAGCTATCCTTCGTGGTGGAGGCTGTTCTGTGATGGAAGTTCGTAAAGCATCATCCTTGGTGTCTACTCATTCAATGCCAGCTGCACCCCTACCCCGATTGTGATAACCCCAATCCCCAGACATTGTCAAAAGTCCTCTGGGGTGGGGAGTGGAATTGCTCCATTGAGAAACACTGCTTTAGAGAGAGAAAGCATCTCTCTATGCTGTTGTCAGCATCTCAGGAACAGCGCCTGCTCTGTGCTTTGGTTTCTCTCATCCCTACAAGGAATGAAATGCTGCCCCTCATAGAAGCTTCCTTTTGTTTTGTTTTTAGTTTCCTTTGTCCTTCTTAGAGGACAGCAAGCATCACAGCTTCTGGAAGATAAAGAACAACCCAATCATCCAAATTTTATCCTTTCTCAGCTCTCCAGACCTTAAAAGTCAGTCACTTCCCCTTTTCAATAGTTCCTTTGTAGGACCTTTGTCAACCAAGCAGTGCAGAGACAGGGAGGGCGCAGTGGCCAAGAGCATAGAATCACTTCAAAGTTTGGTTTTGCCGTTCACTTTGTGTGACTTTGAGTGGTGCAGTTTAACTTTTAGGTGCCTTAGATTTCTTTTTCTTTTTAATAACTTAAAAATTCTTTATTGATTGCACTGGGGCTTCATTGCTGCCCGTGGGCTTTCTCTAGTTGCAGAGAGTGGGGGCTCGTCTCTAGTTGTGGTGAGCAGGCTTCTCATTGCAGTGACTTCTCTTGTTGTGGAGCCTGGGCTTAGTTGCCCTAGCATATGGAATCTTCCCAGACCAGGGACTGAACCCATGTCCCCTGCATTGGCAGGTGGATTCTTCACCACTGGACCACCAGGAAGTCCATGCCTTAGAGTTCTTCTTTACAAAATGCTGATAATCACATTACTTTTCGTACATCATCATTGTCGATCTTAAATGAGTTCATACCCTCACAGAACTTGGAATGGTGGTTTAATGAGAAATGTCTGTTTTGGTGTAGATCTATGTACTCCCCCCCCCCCCCCCCCCCACACACACACCCCGATCCTTTGTTTGCCCTGGTTCTGTGGGAGAATTTTACAGTTCTAACTTGTAGATAATGGAGAGCAATGCTAAACAGTTCTTGTCCACAGATAAGAAAATGTCCAATCGTTGATGTCATACTCATCAGCCATTTTTATTGCAGTGTTTCCCTGAGTGAGGGCCAGGGGGAGCTGCCATCTTTGGCTAGGCGTCCTTTCAGTGTCTATGTAATACGTTGTCTGAATCTAAAATATATTCATGTTTCTTTACTGGCCGAACCCGTCAGGCCTTGGCCTTGCCTTATGCTTGACAACCAGAACTTGAAATTGAATTTACCCGACTTTCCAAAGTCAATCTATTTGTTACTGTATCTCTTTACACCCTTAGATATTATTTTTGTTAATAGCCTGCCATCTTGTTTTAAATTTTATTTTGGTTTGAATTGGAGGATAATTGCTTTACAATATTGTGTTGGTTTCTGCCATACATCAGCATGAATCAGCCATAGGTATACGTATGTCCCCTCCCTCTTGAACCTCCCTCCCACCTCCCTCCCCATCCCACCCTCTAGGTTGTCACAGAGCACTGGCTTTGGGTTCCCTGCATCATACAGCAAACTCCCACTGGCTATCTATTTTACATATGGTAATGTATATGTTTCAATGCTACTCTCTCAAATCATCCCACCCTCTCCTTCCCCCACTGTGTCCAAAAGTCTGTTCTTTATGTCTGCATCTCCTTTGCTGCCCTGTGAATAGGTTCATCAGTACCATCTTTCTAGATTCTGTATATATGCATTAATATATGATATTTATCTCTTTCTGACTTCACTTTGTATAACAGGCTCTAGGTTCATCTACCTCATTAGAACTGACTCAAATGTATTCCTTTTTATAGCTGAGTAATATTCCATTGTGTATATGTACACAACTTCCTTATCCATTCATCTGTTGATGGATGATGGTTGTTTCCATGTCTTTAGCCTGCCATCTTTTAACCACCTTTTTATGTTTTTTGGGTTTTTTTGCTGTAGGATTTATGCTTGAGTGGTAATGCCAAGCTGAAACTGAGAGTACAAACATCTGTGGCCTCCCAACCTGTATTAGTATCTACTATCACAAAGCACAGTACCTGGAAACCTAGCAGCTTAAAGCAGCATACATTCATTATCTGAAATTTCTGTGGGTTATGAATTCTGACATAGCTGAGCTGTGTGGGTCCTCTGGCTCTGAGACTTATAATACTGTGGTCAATGTGTCCCCAAGGCTGTGGTCTCCTGTCAAGGTCCACTGGGGAAGGACTGACTTCCAGATTCACTCATCTGGTGGTGGTCATGAGTCAGTTTCTGAAGGGCTGCTGGACTGAGGGCTCCGTTTTCTGCGGCCGTTCCTTGCCGTATGGACCTTTCCAACCTGCTGACTTGTTTTACCAAAGTGTGTGAGCTCAGAAGGCAATAAAGTTGGTCTACTAGCAGGATGGAATCATGGTATTTTCTAACTTAATCATCAAATTGACATCCCACGACTTTGTTTTTGTTCTTCAGTCACTCAGTCATGTCTGACTCTTTGCGACCCCATGAACTGCAGCATGCCAGGCTTCCCTGTCCTTCACCATCTCCTGGAGCTTGCTCAAATTCATGTCCATTGAGTCGATGATGCCATCCAACCATCTCATCCTCTGTTGTCCCCTTCTCCTGCCCTCAATCTTTCCCAGCATCAGGGTCTTTTCCAATGAGTTGGCTCTTTGCATCAGGTGGCCAAAGTATTGGAGCTTCAGCTTCAGCATCAGTCCTTCCAATGAATATTCAGGGTTGATTTCCTTTATGATTGACTGGTTTGATCTCCTTGCAGTCCAAGGGACTCTCAAGAGTCTTTTCCAACACCACAATTCAAAAGCATCAATTCTTCTTTACCATATTCTATTCATTAGGAGCAAGTCACTAGGTCCTGCCCATAACAGGTCCTTCCTTAACAGGAAGAGGTTATGCAAGGCCATGAATACCAGGTGGTGGGAATTATCAGGCACCATCTTAGAAGTCTGCCTGTTACACAGACAAATGTGGACCAGATCTGTTGGGGCAGACAAAATAACTGTAACCCAGATCCCCAGGGTCTCACAAACAGAGGTACAGATGAGGTGACATTGTTGTTAATGCCCACACACAGCTGGATCATAGGCCTCACCTGTGAGCACGATGTCTCCAGGCTCTCCCTCAAAGTCAACTTTGTTTAGTTCTGAGAGTCCACGAAGAATACCTTGTATAGTCTCAATGAAGCCCTCCCTGGTCTTCAGTTGAAGCTTTTAGGAGATGCACCCAGGTGCTGACATCACTACCAGCGTTCTGTGTCAAAAAGAGTCCCAGTGATGGAGTCCCATTGTCTGCAAAACAGACAGAAACACTCAGCAGGTCCTCCCTCCCTGCTCTAGGTCACGACTTGGATTCACACAGTGTGGCTGATGCCCACCTGCTGTGTAGAGCTCCCCCTCTTTGGCTCACATCGCCTCACTCAGGTCCGATTGGGGAATGCATATGATACCCTCCTCTTTGCCTTTTGATCTCTCATCTTGGCTCCCAGATGCTCAAGACCTCCCCACAGGTCCCCTCACCCTTTGCCATCTGTGTTAATACCTAGCAGCAGACTTGCCTTTTAGAAAAAAAAAAGTCCTGATTTACAGCATTTGCCAGTTTCCACGGTATAAAGGCTCCCACCATGAATGATTACAAGCCACTAATGTGACATCAGTGAATGTGGAGTGGGGAAGAGGTGTGTGCCGTCAGCTCAGCTCTTTGCGAGCTGATGCGAGCTGGCTCTAAAGGGCCAGCAGCCAGAACACACGGCACAATGTGAATCCCAGCCTGGACTAGGTGAAACCTCCTGGCATCCTCTGTGTTGAAATGCACCTCTGTCTGCTGGGGCAGGGGATGAAATGGCTTCACTGCTGCTCCACATACAACTATAGGCTCCCTGTGTATTTCTTTAGAAATTACTTTCTCTGCAAACTGGTCTAGACCTTTATATCGTCAGAGAAAAGACTGAAATACCCAAACATTCCCCAAAGTTGCAGCGCCTTTAATATTAACTTCATGTTTCCCAAGACCCTCATGGACTCTAAGCTGTTTCAGACTTGAGTTATTTCTCTTGGTCTTTGACCTTTCCACCCTCTATTTCTCCATGTTGTCCTGGCCCAAAGAACAGAGTTTCTTCCAAGTCTCTTCCTCCTTGATTTCAGCTAGTGTGTGTGTGCTCAGTCATGTCCGACTCTTCGTGACCCGTGGACTGTAGCCCACCAGGTTCCTCTTTCCATGGGGATTCCATAGGCAAGGATACTGGAGTGGGTTGCCAGGCCCTCCTCCAGGGGATCTTCCCAACTCAGGGATGGAACCCACGTCTCTTGCGTCTCCTGCATTGGCACAGGAGGGAAGCCTGATTCCAGCTAGGACCCCCCTTTATTGTTAACGGACACTATTGCACCCGTATCACTTGATTGAGTTTCTTTGTCCAAGGCTTGGTTTTGCCCCTCTCCTCTGAATGTCATCACAGACTCAAAGCTCCTTGGCTGATGAAACTTTCGGAAATTTTGGAGAGAGCCAAGCAGACATACCCTTTTAATTCCTTAGCAGTGTGACCTTGGGGATTTACTTAACTTTCCTGAGTCTGAGCATCTCTCTAAGTTTAGTGGCAATAAGAATACCTACTTCCTAAGTTTGTTGTGAGGATATAAATTAGAGGTTGATATGAAGTTCCAGGCACAGAGTAGGTGTGTGACAAAAATCTCTCTAAATACCCCTTTATTGCTATTTCTCCTCTTTTTCTTTCTTTTCTTCCTCCTCCCCTCCCCCTTCTCCCTCCCTTCTGCCCTTCCCCCTCCCTCCCTCCTGAACCTTTTTTCCAATCATACCAACCCCAACTCAATCTTCTTCCATGCATCATGTTCCAGGAATGCCTAATCCTCAACAGAACATTAGAGTTCCCAATTCAGGGATGTGTCCAGGTGATCAAGCTCCAGTTACCCACTAGGTTTGCATGTTTTATGGCAGCGGATGATACCAGACACTCATCTTGAAAATAGCGCATTTTTCCCTCCAACAGCAATGAATTTGTACCTCTCTCGACAATTTGACTGGATAATAATAATCTCATCTTTTTATTTTCAGTACAGATTTTTTTCCAGAGAGTCAAACATATCTAGCTGCCTGAAACATCTGGATTTCCTATAGCTTCTTTAAAAATCCCCAGCCCTCTCTATCAATCCATTCTGCATGTGATAAGGAAACCAAGGCAGGTCAAGCTTTCTGAAATAGTTCTCTAATGCATCTTCTCTTTGTCCTCATTGCCATGACATTACTTGAAGCTATCACAATTTATTGTGTTCCATGACCTCCTGAAACACACAGTGTTCAAGTTTCAAGATGCAGAAGGATATCTTCTTTGCCTACAATACCCTTTCCTATCCTATGTGCCTGGTTAGTGTTTAAATCAACTTTTAGAACTCAATTCAAATGTTCATTTTTTTTCCCATTTATTTTTATAAGTTGGAGGCTAATTACTTTACAATATTGTAGCAGTTTTTGCCATACATTGACATGAATCAGCCATGGATTTACATTTGTTTCCCATCCTGATCCCCTCTCCCCACACCATCCCTCTGGGTCTTCCCAGTGCACCAGCCCCAAGCACTTGTCTCATGCATCCCACCTGGGCTGGTGATCTGTTTCACCCTTGATAATATACATGTTTCGATGCTGTTCTCTCAAAACATCCCACCCTCGCCTTCTCCCACAGAGTCCAAAGTCTGTTCTGTACATCTGTGTCTCTTTTTCTGTTTTGCATATAGGGTTATCGTTACCATCTTTCTAAATTCCATATATATGTGTTAGTATATTGTATTGGTCTTTATCTTTCTGGCTTACTTCACTCTTATAATGGGCTCCAGTTTCATCCATCTCATTAGAACGGATTCAAATGAATCCTTTTTAATGGCTGAGTAATATTCCATGGTGTATATGTACCACAGCTTCCTTATCCATTCGTCTGCTGATGGGCATCTAGGTTGCTTCCATGTCCTGGCTATTATAAACAGTGCTGCGATGAACATTGGGGTGCACGTGTCTCTTTCAGATGTGGTTTCCTCGGTGTGTATGCCCATGAGTGGGATTGCTGGGTCATATGGCAGTTCTATTTCCAGTTTTCTAAGAAATCTCCACACTGTTCTCCATAGTGGCTGTACTAGTTTGCATTCCCACCAACAGTGTAAGAGGGTTCCCTTTTCTCCACACCCTCTCCAGCAATTATTACTTGTAGACTTTTGGATAGCAGCAGTTCAGTTCAGTTCATTCGCTCAGTCGTGTCCGACTCTTTGCGACCCCATGAATTGCAGCACGCCAGGCCTCCCTGTCCATTACCAACTCCCAGAGTTTACTCAAACTCATGCCCATTGAGTCAGTGATGCCATCCAGCCATCTCATCCTCTGCCGTCCCCTTCTCCTCCTGCCCCCAATCCCTTCCAGCATCAGTCTTTTCCAATGAGTCAACTCTTCACATGAGGTGGCCAAAGTATTGGAGTTTCAGCTTCAGCATCAGTCCTTCCAGTGAACACCCAGGACTGATCTCCTTTAGGATGGACTGGTTGGATCTCCTTGCAGTCCAAGGGACTCTCAAGAGTCTTCTCCAACACCACAATTCAAAAGCATCAATTTCGGCGCTCAGCTTTCTTCATAGTCCAACTCTCACATCCATACATGACCACTGGAAAAACCATAGCCTTGACCAGACGGACCTTTGTTGGCAAAGTAATGTCTCTGCTTTTTAATACGCTATCTAGGTTGGTCATAACTTTCCTTCCAAGGAGAAAGCGTCTTTTAATTTCATGGCTGCAGTCACCATCTGCAGTGAGTTTGGAGCCCCAAAAAATAAAGCCTGACACTGCTTCCACTGTCTCCCCATTTATTTCCCATGAGGTAATGGGACCAGATGCTACCTTCTTTCTAACCCCCTTTAGTTCCTTCTCACCTATGTCAAGTGAGTTTCCCTTCTTTGCTCCTTGGCACACTGTTCTTACCTTTATTTTAGCACAAACCATGTTCTAGTGTAGTTACTGGTTTAAATTGTCTATTTAGGCTTTCATTTGACCCTGAAGTTCTTCCTTTTTAAAAAAAATCACTGTAACTCACACATCATTAATACTAAAAAATATTTGTTTAATAAATGAATGAAATCCTAGCCCTTTGTATATGAGAAAGAAAATTTTGGATGATCAGTTTTTCATTTACAAGTATATTATTTGTAATATCCCCTCCTTATAAAGTCTTAGCTGTTCATTTGTAACATCAGTCTTAAGTTCAAGGATGCTTATCTAAATATGTAACTGTTTTCATCTTTGCTTCCTCCATCTGATTTGATAAATCTTAATGATTAAGTTCTGAAAAATTCAAGAGACTCCTTGAAATGTGTGTAATAGGTCTATTAATAGTAATATCTAATTAAAGACTATTTTTAAAATGAGCAAAGTAATAGAATAAATCCATTAAGTTCACATTAAATCCCTCCATGAAAGTGAACACTTTGCATTTGTTAAGGGTTTCTTAATGAAATATCATTAACCCAAGTAATTCAGGAATTAATATGACTCTTCATACAGAATGATGTCTTATAGAGGCGTATGTCTTGTTAAGGTGGCCCCATGGTCAGAGCTCATCAATTCATACGTTTATCACACTGAGGAGATTAAATTTCATGCTTTGCTAAAGATTAATAGAAAAACATCATTATAGTTGTACACATTATTTATTAATCTAAATATATGACTTTCTCTTGCTACCAGAATGAACTTCAAAATTAAGTACTATAGAAGATTTGGACATTTTCATATAGGAGAAAACAAAAGGGATAAGAAATAAGTACACAAGGAGGAAATGCTAAATATTTAAATCTACATGGTACATGCTCACCATAGCTTTTTAGGTTCATGGGGACTAGGAAAGTACAACTGACTTTGTGTATTCTATGATAAGGAGTGCTAAGCAAAATGCTAATTTAATTATTTGTGTAAAAGGGCAAACTTCACCTTTTTCTGCACTCAAAAATTCCATTGATGTGTCAGAAGAATGGTAAGAATTATAAATTCAGGGCAGCTTTGAAAAGAGACTTGGGTGCTCCCATTGAGATCATAGATTTTGAGGAATATCTGAAATTTTATAAACTAGAGTTGGGTTGATGGAAAAAGTGGAGGTGAAAACCCCTCCAGTCCAACCAGGTGGATGAAGAGACTTCAGAGAAGTGAGCAGACAGGTTTTCACAGGAAGTTCAACCCTGCCAAGAGACAGGGGAGCAGAAGATGAACAGGTGGCTGGTGGAGTAACTGGGCTGGAGGTAAAGATCAGGAATCTGTCAGTTCTGTACCTGGCCTTTCAGCCATGACACCAAATGAGACCCTGTAGTGCTGGTTATTATTCAAGGTAGCTACTCTTAGTAAAAATCGACTATGTGCTAATTATTTTATAACTCACTTTTGAATTATTTTGAGCTGCTTCTGATATGAAATAACAAAACTTACTTCAGGAAGTTACTCTGAAATCAATTCTCAATTGCTTATACAAAGATCATGTATTAATCTTCAGAATATAGCTCTCCTGGTTTTAATGTAATTGGAGTTTTCATCTCATCTCCCTTCATTCAATAGCCTAATCTTTGATCATTTTCAGGAATGCCTCTTCTACATTTCACCTTTCCGGAAGTTTGTGTGATATCTATGGAACGATTTCACCTTTTTTTTTTTTTTTTTTGGTTGAATGGGATCTTAGTTCCCTAACCAGGATTGAACCCATGCCCCTGCAGTGGAAGTGTGGAGTCTTAACCACTGGACCTCCAGAGAAGTCCCGACTTCTCCTTTAAATACAGCCTTACTCTCTAATTTGTGTTAAGCTCCCAATCTGTTGCACTCTTTGCCTTATTTCCTGTAGGCTCCCTGGCCTGCAAGAAAGAGTAGATTTTCTCCCCTTAGCGACACTTGGCATAGCTCCGTTAAGAAGAAAAGAATGAAATCTGTTTGATCTCAGCAACATGCTGTTTTGTGGAGAATGAAAACAAATGAAGCGTAACAGTTAATGTTGTTCTTTCTGTCACAGATGGGGTCTCCTGTTAAAGAAATCTCTCAATCAAATAAATTCTTTTACTTGACACTGAAGACCCAGAGAATTAGACAGCTAATGTGGTCACCTCTCTATTTTCATTTAGAGATAGATCAGCCAGGACAAACACATATTCATTTGCTGCCCAACTCCCATTATTCTCTGAGCTTTAGACATTTTAATTCTAAGACCTCTGATCATCATTGCCTATTTGTAAACAGCGAAAGGCTGGAAAATTATTCTTCTTTATAGTCCATAAGATAGATATCAGCACAGGACCAAAAACCACTAGAGACCTTCGTGTTTTAAATGGCTTGTCTCTCCAAAGTTTGAAGGGCACGTTTTCTTTGTTTTCTTAAAAAAAGGTCAGTGCAAAAATAAATGAATTGCCACAAAGAGAAATACCAAGTAAATATAGCAGAAGGGAAGCCAAGGGGATTGGGGAAAAGTCAGGGGTGAGCTGAATATCAGTTGGTTGAGTGTGAATTAGGAATTTCATGCTCACAAAAATTTCTTCTAGAAAATCATCATAAATCTATTTTGTAAAAGCTTAAAAACAGTGGCCTCAAAGCCAAAGTTAGTTCCTTTCCAGAGATAAAATATCTTCACAAGATGATTGTTGTTTCTTAAATGTCTTCCTCATGAATTCTTTATCACTTGAAAGACATTGTGCAGAGATGAGAGAGCCTGAGACTCAGAGAGGTCATGTGACTTATTCACATTAAACATATTTTCTCATCTCCAGGATTAGACGTTCAGGTTTGTCATTGCTGACCAACGATTTGTCAGTTCTCTCCCTGATTTGTTCCCAAATAACATATTAGTATTATGTACAGATAATTATGCAAAATTATTTTTATTTACACAAATTAGCTTGCACAGTACATTTAATTCCACAATCACTTACCTGCTTTAACCATATATCATGCTTGTTTTCCCGTGTCACTGTGTGTGACTGATACACTCTTTTTAAAGGCTGTATCATATTCACTTAAGGACTCTAAAGGAGATAGGGTGTAGTTTTGCTTCCCAGGGACAGTTGGCAATGTCTGGAGACTTTTTTTGGTCATACTTGAGCAGAAGGTGCTATTGGCACAAGACAGCCCTCTCAACCAAGAATGATCCAGCCCAAATGTCAGTAGTGCCAAGGTTGAGAAACCATGAAAATAGATGTACCACAACTCATTTAACAAATTCTTTATTGATGGACATTTGGAGTATTCTCAATTTTATCTATCATGGTAGCATCACATATCCAAGAATCTCTGTTTCTGCATCATTCCAAATAGTGCTGTAGGATAAATACCTAGAAAGATAGTTTCTTGGTCAAAGATTATGTTGCCAGGGGGTTATATATATTGCCGTCTTCAACTGCTAAAGTTTACATGAATTTACATTTCTTCCAGAAATATGTGTAGGTGTGTGGTTTCTCAAACATTCTTCAACTGCCAGTGACTATTAACTACCTCTTTGAGCTATATATATTTTTCTGATATATAGTATTCCACTTTCTTATTGTTATTTTAAATTTATTAATTGTTAGTATGCATGACCATCATCTTTTTAAAAAATGATTTTATTGAAGTATAGTTGATGTTTATAATATTATCTAAGTTACAGGTATATAGTATGGTGATTCACAGTTTTGAAGGTTATACTTTGTTTATAGTTATTATAAAATATTTACTGTAGTCCCACATTGTACTTTATATTCTTTAAGCTTATTTTATGCTTAATAGTTTGTATCTTATAATCCCCAAATCCTGTATTGCCCCTTCCCTTTGCCCACTGGTAAATACTGGTTTGTTCTCTATATCTGTGAGTCTGCTTCTTTTTTGTTTTATTCACTAGTTTGTTGTATTTTTTTAGATTCCACATATAAATATATCATACAGTATTTGTCTTTCTCTGACTTATTTCACTTAGCATAATGCCCTCCAAGTCCATCCATGTTGCTGCAAATGGCAAAATTTCATTCTTTTTATGACTGAGTAATATTCCATTGTGTGTGTGAATATATATGCACATATACATGTATGTGTGTACATATATATGTCATACCTTCTTTATCCATTCCTCTGTCAATGGACACTTAGGTTGCTTCCATGTCTGGGCAGTCGTAAATAATGCTGCCATGAACATTGGGGTGCATATATCCTTTCAAATTAGTGTTTTTGTTTTTCTTGGACATATACCCAAAAGCGGAATTGCTGGATCATGTGGTAGTTCTATTTCTAGTTTTTTGAGAAACTTCCATACTGTTCTCTATAGTGGCTGCACCAATTTACATTCCCACCAACAGTGTATGAGTTCCCTTTTCTCCACATCCTCACCAACACTTGTTATTTGTTGTCTTTTTGATGATAGCCATTCTGACAGGTGTGAGGTGATATCTCACTGTGGTTTTGATTTGCATTTCCCTGATGATTAGCAATGTTGAGCATCTTTTCATGTGCCTGTTGGCCATCTGCATGTCCTCTTTGGAAAAATGTCTATTCAGGTCTTCTGCTCATTTAAAAAAATCTGGTTGTTTGTTTGTTTGTTTGTTTTTGATGTTGAGCTGTATAGTTGCTGAATATTCTGTTGTTTATATCTGTCGAATATTCACCCCTTGTCAGTCATAGCTTAACCATCTTTTCAAATATTATTGGTCTTTTTCTCTTTTGTGCACTGTCTGTTCATGTCCTTGATAAATTTCCTATTGAGTTGATTATCTTTATCTTCTTGACTCGAAAGAACTTTGTCTCTTGTATTTATTACAAATAGTTTTTTCCTAATTTGTTGTTTGCCTTTTAAAATCAATAATGTTTGGACCTGTGGAAGTGTTATATTTTTATAAAGCCAAATTTATCTTTATTCATACATTTCCTCCTGGAGCTTATGTCATGTTTAGAAATACTTTCCCCACCCTAGAATATAAAAATATACCCCTGGGTTAGATGTCGTCACTGACTGAATGGCCATAATTTGAGCAAACTCCGGGAGATGGTCGAAGACAGAGTAGCCTGGCGTGCTACAGTCCACGGGGTCGCAAAGCGTTGGGGTTATGAAGAGTCAGGGTCATAAGCAACTGAACAACATAGCAACAAAGGTTTTCTTCCAGTCTCTCCCCAGTTTCTTTGGGATCTGTTTGTCAGTTTCTTTTACATGAAATCCTTTACATCTATCTGGAACTTAATTCCGTGTGGAAAATGTTAGCCCACTGATTTGTCCTAATACAGCCATCACAGCTTCACAGAAACGAGCCAAGTGGAGATTTTCCCTAAAGAGAATAAACTCCTAACCTCCCCATCTGTAATTGATTCTGCAACACCAGGCAACTGTCTTCATAGCATCACCCACAGGCAGGAATGATACTCAGTGCTGTTAAGTATTAAGCTTGTTAAGGTGAAGAATTTATAAAATTTCACTTTAGTTTTATATTTTACATTATTTTGTTTATTCATGTTATTTCATTTGGTTACATGTATTTTATTTTCCTATGACATCTTTAAAGCAGTGTATCATCTCCACTTTACAGATGAAGCCCAGTTAATGTTGTTCACTTGGCTGTACATTTCTTGAGAACAGACTTTTTTTTCCTCTCCAGGGCTCAGCATGTATAGTCTATTGAATAAATTCCTGATTGGCCCAAGGGCGCACTTTATTATGTAAAGGAGATGAGCAGGTTGATGAGGTAGTTGACATTTTTCACCTCTCCTTGATTTAGCTATAACTTAGTCCAGTATTATCCTCAAGAGGAATTGTCTGCAAAATACTAGGTGATTTTGCTCTCTTCTGGTTGATCTTTGTATGACAGTGCTTTTCTGCATATGTAAATTGAACATAGATAATGTGACATCACCCCAAGTTAAGTTAGCATAGGATGTGACTATTTAAAGGTCAATAAATGCAGAGTTCTGAGATGTTTAGAGTCCATCAGCTCACATTTTTGGTGGTGGGGGGGGGCTTAAAAACTAATATTACTTTTAGAACTGTCGACAAGATATCTTGGTCAGAGAGAAGGAAAAATGGAATTTGTATCCAAATAGACCATAATAGCAGTTTTATCTGAAAACATTGCTGTTTCTCTTCAAGAAAGATAGGCTACTCAGTTCCCTTGCAAATAACTTGCTATGATCCCCTGATTAAAAAAAAAACTTTAATCATAATGTTCCCAATCTATAAACCAGAAAGCATTATTTCTTGACTGCTAGCCCACCTGTAGGGAAGTTCCTAGGTGATTTAAAAATCTAGCTGCGTTCTGGAGACACCAAGGCCAGAGACATGTCTGTGGAAACAGACCGTGGTGTTGGTGTCCTTAAAAACAATTCTGTTCACTTGGTCAAAACAGTTGTGTGCCAAACCAGGAGCATCCTTGCATAAGTGATACAGAGAGATCTTTAGAAGCATACCCCTCTGCCTCAAATGACTAGGACCATGACCGCATAGATTCTAACTTAATGAGTGGTCAGTGGTCAGCCATTATTTAAAAAAGAAAACTGTTCTATGAGAAAGTGCCAGAAGCACCTCCAAACAGAAGCCTTTTTGTATTCATGGCTAGTTGCATCCATAACCACCAGACAAGAGATAAAAATTGATAAAACTACAGCCTTGGGGATATAACTTTCTCCCTGAGGTCTCCTCAGAGCCCCAGCTTTATATAAATTTTCCATCAGACTCTCAGCCAGCTGTTCAAAGTACAAGAATCTATTTCCCTGATGGGTAAGGAATCTCAGGGTAGAAAACATATTCAGAACAAAATCACCAAATTGTACTTCTTCCTCAATAAAAATTCATTTCTTTTCTTTTACAGAACATCCAGAGCTGAGTCTAAATAAATTTCCAGTCTGATGTCCTTAAGAAAACAAGGTCTTCAAGGCTGGTCTTAGACACATCACATGATCCTGCTTGAAACTATCTTTCCCGTGTCCATTGTTTCAATTGATTATTTTGTTTTCTGGCTTCTCAAGTCTGGAATCCGTTAATTAGGTCTTTTCTTTGGATTTACTGCCAAGTTCAGGGCCACCTGGTGATTCTGCCTAGGTTCTAATGTTAGTCAATTTGCTGACTTGTCTATACCATTTAGAGACTTTGCTCTGTTCTAGAATCTTGGTCTGAGCTAAGCCCTGGTTGGGGGAATGTGGAAAGGGTGGGTGGAAGTGGCTGAACATTAGACAGAGAGTCAGTTAGAAGCAGTGTTTGAGATGCTTACATTTTCAAGGAAGAGAAACCCCAAACCAAACTGGCAATGAAAAGGAGATTTACTAGTTCTCATAAATTAATAATCAACAATTTATAAAACAATTCCACGTGTGTTATTTCACTTTCTCCTCAAATAATCCTCTTAGGTAATAATCCCAGCATTTTAACTGAAAATGGTAATTCTGAAGATGAGTTGCCAGGGACCATATGGCCACTAGGTGGCGCAGTGAGATCCAAATAGAGGCTATGATCTGTGAATCCACTATACCTCCTTGCCACTCCCAGGGTGATGTTTCGTTGTTGTTGTTTTTAATGTTAAGTATCTCTTTTTTCTTGAATTGAAGTATAGTTGATTTACAGTGTCATGTTAGTTTCAGGTGTGCAGCAAAGTGACTCACTTATACATACATGTATGTGTGTGTGTGTATTCTGATTCTTTTCCCTTATTGGGTATTACAAAGAAAATACATGGCTTGAATGTGGGGAAAAATAAGAAGAAAATGTGAACTAGGAAGGTAGTGAGAGAGAGACCCTGGTGTATTTCAGTTAAGGAGAAATGTTACAGAACTGAGTTTTAAAAAAAAAAAAATGGAGGGAAATCCCTTGAGAGCAGAGACAGGAGGGAGTTGCAAGATCTGACACCCTGGGGACAGGGGCACTTGGGGGCATGGGGAGGGGTGCGGAGAGCTAGGGACCTGACCAGAGGGCAAACCTCACTCTTCATGTTCTGAGCACTAAGGCCCTGCAGTGAGTGATTCAAGACTGTGCCCATCTAGATGGGCTCGCTACATAGTGGGCTTTATTTGCTTCCTCTGAAACTGGTCTCCATGGACTCCAGTGCAAAGGTACGGTATCATGTTTGCAAAGACAGTTGTCTGAGGTCACACAGGCAATTTTCAGTTATTTTAATCCACAGACTCTGGCCTCACCTCTCATAATAGAGGCCCTTTCGTTCAGAAGCAGAGAACCCAAGTGAGAAAGGGCAGAAAGGAGTCACCCTTTCTATTAAATTGTATTCAATGAGTTTGGCTAGTCTCCCGCACTTTCCTGGGGCTGCCTTCACAGCTGAGAACAGCTTTTCGTTTCCAAGTTTGATCTTTCTTATAAGACAAAAAGAAAAGCCGAAATACCTTTCCTCCCAGAGTTTTAGTCAATTCAGCTCGAGTCAGTTCTGTTGCTTCTATTTTTCTGCCTGTTGATACGGTTTGTGGTCAGAGGCTAGATTAAATAGCGAAGGCTCATGTTGAAGTTCTCAGCTGGAGCACCAGACGTTATCGAAAAAAAGAGGAACAGAAAGAACTAAAGAAAAGGTTGTGTAATCCACCTGCAGGAAACAACTTGACTCGAGGTGGTTGGTGTGGCATATGTGATTAAAACCCTTGCCAAAATGACCTTTTCTCCACTTACCTATGGTATGCATCTTTCCAAACCTGAGCTGGAAGGCTTGATAAGAAAGGGCAAGGCTTGACACCTCTTTCAGAGTGTGATGAACTTGATAAGCACTCAAAACCCTGGCACAGGGCTTGGAAGGCGCTAGGTAGAGGGAAAATCTCAACAACCAAAAAATCTTCGGGTGATGGGCTGTGGGTTTCCAGTACTCTGTGACTTCTTGCCCAGCTCCTGTGTGTGTGGTGGGTGGGGGTTCCGAGAGGAGACTTTCTTAATCTCTCCCTTGCTCTCAAGTGATAAAAGCTAGTCATGAAATAGATGACCAGTCCAAATTTGGTGCATGAGACAGGGCATGCACAGCCAGTGCACTGGGATAATCCAGAGGGATGGGATGGGGAGGGAGGTGGGAGGGGGGTTTGGGATGGGGGGACACATGTACCCTGTGGCTGATCCATGTCAGTGTATGGCAAAACCACTACAATATTGTAAAGTAATTAGCCTCCAATTAGAAGAAAGAAAGAAAGAAAAAAAAAAAAGCTTGTCATCCAAGGCATCAGACACACACACAAACTATACTTTGAGCTTAAAAAACACTGAACTCTTAGGACAGAAAAATATTTCAGGGAACCCAAGTCAGAGATTTACCTTAATATACATGTTCTCTCCTATTTTCATATTTGCATGCCAATCTTTACTTACTTTTTAATGTATTTACAGTGTGGATTTGAAGAAGATGAGTATTTCAGAAGTATTACTTGGGAAGAATTTTGTCTTGATATAGTTGATTGAAAAATTCTTTTCCCTTAGGTTTATCATAAGATATTGAATATAGTTCCCTGTGGTATACAGTAGGATCTTGTTGTTTATCCATCTGATATATATTAGCTTACATCTGCTAACCCCAAACTTCCAGTCCTTCCCTCCCCCACCCCCTCCCCCTCGGCAGCCACAAGTCTGTTCTCTATGTCTGTGCATCTGTTTCTGTTTCACAGATATATTCATTTGTGTCATATTTTAGATTTCACATATAAGTGATATCATATGGTGTTTGTCTTTCTCTGACTTACTTCACTTAGTGTGATAATCTCTAGGTCCATCCATGTTGCTGCAAATGCCATTATTTCATTCTTTTTTCATGGCTGGATAGTACTCCATTGTATATATCTATGCCACACCTTCTTTATCCATTCCTCTGTCAGTGAAGACTTAGGTTGTTCCCCTGTCTTGGCTACGGTGAATAGTGCTGCTGTGCACATAGGGGTTCCTGTATCTTTTTAATGTACAGTTTTGTTGGGATATATGCCCAGGAGTGGAATTGCTGAATCATATGGTAGCTGTCTATTTTTAGTTTTCCATTGTGGCTCCACCAACTTATATCTACTTGAGAAGAATTTTTGTATACTTGTCTCATTGAAAGTTAGAAATCTAATCACCAGAAAACCTATAAAAGGATGATAGATCCCTACAATATTATGCTTTGAGGAGCCTTTGGAAGAGATTTACAAGTTTTTTTTTTTGAAGTTGTAGCCAGTCATGAGACTATACAACATTTTTTCTCTTAGTGCTTGCCATCATAATTTCCACAGTTTAAATTGAGATTAGTGAGTCCAGAGAGACGGAGAATCCTTCGGTGAAACCAAAATATATAATCCCCTCTTTGTGCCTAACATGGGACTCATGTTACTATAGCAAACTGGTTTTCTCATTAGCAGCCAATTTCATAAGGAGAAGATTGCCACATGAGATGCTAAAGGATAAACTCCTGGCTTTCTTTCTGTAGAATATAGATTTATTGTCGATGGTAATTCTTTCCAGGTCATTTCTGCAGAAGTCCTTTGGGGGTCAGAGCAGATGTGAAATTGAGGAGGTCGCACTGAGGCTCCAGCGGCAGGAGTCACGACTACCTCTGGACTTTCACATCAGCAGTGCTCAGGGCGATGTGGCACTTGGAGGCCATCCTCTGCTCATTAAAAAGGCAGCTGTTCATGGGAAGATTGCTTGTTCTCTGTTCTATTTTTGGCCTTCTTTTTGTTGTTGTTTCTCACCTACCTCTTTGACCCTCTAAGTATTGAGCATTAGTTTTCCCATCTTCCACTTACTGGGATCCCCGGTCCCCAACTTCCATAACAGGATATCAGTCAGCACTTGCCTGATACAGTAATACTTCATAGCAAACAGTCCCCAAACTGAGTGACTTTAAGCAATAGTCATTTATTCTAGAGCTCATAGATCTGTGGTTTCAGTGCATCTACATGGAGTTAGGCTGGTATCCAGGCTCCAGGGTCTGGGCTCTAGGATCTAGATTTCAGGTTCCAGACTCCAGGGTAAACTCGGTTCTGTTCAATTTGCCTCTTCTTCTATGGACCAGAAGTTACCCAGAGCATGTGGTGAACTCAACATGTCCCATTTAGGGGCCCAGGATGAAGGCCACTGTCCACGTGGGGCACGTACTTCTCATGGCAGTGCACCAGACTTAAAAAAGGACAAGCTTAATAGAGCAAACACATTTCAAGCCTCTGGTAGTCTACACACATCCTCTTGTCCAAAGAAAATCACTTAGCCAGACCCAAAGTCAAGGGGTCAGAGAAGTAATGTGTCCTTCAGGAAGATCTGATAATGATGTGGATATATATAATGTGCCTGTAACTGAGTGAAGAATTAGGGACAGAGAATTCAGTCTTCCAAAAGTAGGAAGTATCACAATGTACTGTATTGTTGGGTTGCCTATATCTACCCAAAGTGGACTGATCCACTTGAGGATAGAACCCAGTTCTTACTCACCCTTGAATTTCTACATCTAACATGAGACCTGCATTTATCTGAGGTATTCAGTAAGGTATTCTAGAAGTAAATTACTCAATAAATTATTCTGAAATAACAAGAAGATGGAAATAATTCTCTCAGAGCACCATTTAAAAAAAGAGAGGAAGAACAACCCTTGTAGGGTTTCTTCCCCTCCTCTTTTATTCAGCCTGATTCTTTTTGGCAAATACTAGGTTTTCTTGATTTTGAAGCTATTGACTCCTTTTGCAAAAGCCCACCATGACAGGCAAAAATCTTTACTCTGATTTTCATCTCTGAGTATTTTCCAGCACCTGTGTGGATGCTTGCTGCTTTTGTTTTCATAAACAGAACAGCAAATGTTCCCCAGGAAGATGCTTTTTTTTTCTTTTGATGAAACTTCTTGAAATTAGATAGGCGCCTAAAATAAGATGAGATTGTCTTGAGGCTCTTTGTTCCCCCATGAAACTGACAAGAAATCGGAATTCAGGCATTCTCTTTTCCTCTGTAATCCTGGGCCTCCAAACCTGTTAACTCTAATGCTAAAATAACAACTTGTTGTCTCCCTTGATATTATGTGCATTCAGTTCAGTTCAGTCGCTCAGTCGTGTCCAACTCTTTGCGACCCCATGAACCGCAGCATGCCAGGCCTCCCTGTCCATCACCAACTGCCGGAGTCTACCCAAACCCATGTCCATTGAGTTGGTGATGCCATCCAACCATCTCATCCTCTGTCGTCCCCTTCTCCTCCTGCCCTCAATCTTTCCCAGCATCAGGGTCTTTTCAAATGAGTCAGCTCTTTGCATCAGGTGGCCAAAGTATTGGAGTTTCAGCTTCAACATCAGTCCTTCCAATGAACACCCAGGACTGATCTCCTTTAGGATGGACTGGTTGGATCTCCTTGCAGTCCAAGGGACTCTCAAGAGTCTTCTTCAACACCATAGTTCAAAAGCATCAATTCTTTGGCCCTCAGCTTTCTTTACAGTCCAGCTCTCACATGCATACATGACTACTGAAAAAACTATAGCCTTCACTAGATGGACTTTTGTTGGCAAAGTAATGTCTCTGCTTTTTAATATACTGTCTAGGTTTGTCATAATTTTCCTTCCAAGGAGCAAGGGTCTTTTAATTTCATGGCTGCAGTCACCATCTGCAGTGATTTTGGAGCCCCCCAAAATAAAGTCAGCCACTGTTTCCACTGTTTCCCCATCTATTTGCCATGAAGTGATGGGACCAGATGCCATGATCTTAGTTTTCTGAATGTTAAGCTTTAAGCCAACTTTTTCACTCTCCTCTTTCACTTTCATCAAGAGGCTTTTTAGTTCCTCTTCACTTTCTGCCATAAGGGTGGTATCATCTGCATATCTGAGGTTATTGATATTTCTCCCGGCAATCTTGATTCTAGCTTGTTCTTCCAGCCCAGCGTTTCTTACCATGTACCCTGCATATAAGTTAAATAAGCAGGGTGACAATATACAGCCTTGATGTACTCCTTTTCCTATTTGGAAAACCAGTCTGTTGTTCCATGTCCAGTTCAAACTGTTGCTTCCTGACCTGCATACAGGTTTCTCAAGAGGCAGGTCAGGTGGCCTGGTATTCCCATCTCTTTCAGTATTTTCCACAGTTTATTGTGATCCACACAGTCAAAGGCTTTGGCATAGTCAATAAATTATGTGCATTAGGGTTTTGCAACACAGAGCATCTGTCTTTATTAGTTGAATGAAAGGAGCAGTTATTTATGTAGCACCTACTTTTTCTTTCCATAAAGTGTTTGAAGACTAATTAACCACATGGATTTTGCCAAGGCCTGCCATAGGCTGGAAAGAAACTCTCAGTGCCTCTCCCATCTCCTGGAGTAGGCATGGAACAGTGGGTCCTCAGAGATGGCCTTGTCCTACTCCCCAGATCCTGTGAACATGTTACCTTACACGGAAAAAGGAAGTTTTCAGATTTTATTTGTTTTTTTTTTAATATTTATTTGGCTACATGGGATCTTAGTTGCAGCACATGAAATCTAGTTCTCCAGCCAGGAGTGGAACCCAGACCCCATGCATTGGGAATGTGGAGACTTAGCCACTGGACCACTAGGCAAGTACAGAGTTTATAATCTTGAGTGGATTATCCTGGATTCGCTGTGTGGTTTGACATAATCACCAAGGTCCTTACAAGAGAGTAAGGAGAGTAAGAGTCAGAGAAGAAGATACAGCGACAGAAGCCGAGGGTGGAGATGTTATGCTGCTGACTTTGAAGATATAAGAGGAAGGCAGGTGGCTTCTAGAAGCTCAGGAAGGTGAGGAGAAGGATTCTCCCCAAAGTTGCCAGAAGGGATACAGCTCTACCAACACATTTTAAACTTCTGCTCGCCAACATCAGCTAGTAAAGGCATGTTACTTTAAACCACTAAGGTGGTGAGGCCTTCCCTGGTGACTCAGATGGTAAAGAATCTGCCTACAATGCAGGAGACCCGGGTTCGATCCCTGAGTCAGGAAGATCCCCTGGAGAAGGAAAGTGGCAACCCACTCCAGTATTCTTGCCTGAAGAATTCCATGGACAGAGGAGCCTGGCGGGCTACAGTCCATGGGGTCACAAAGGGTTGAACACGACTGAGCAACTAATACTTCCACTTTCAAGGTGGTGACAAGAGGAAACTAGTATACCTCCCAAAGACTTTCCAGAAAGTACAGACTTGGGAGCTCCTCTGGCTGTGGAAGCAGACTTGTTCACGCATTGGGCAGGCCGTGTGGGCTGCACAGTTGGGACCCTAGGACCGGCTGCAAGCGTTGACTGACAGGATGAACATGGTTACTGCCTGCCCCCTCCGCTGGGAGAACTCTGAGGCATATTCTAGCCCGTCTTCAACAGTCTCCAGCTGGAATGAGACCAGTTGCCCACAGCAGGCTCCCCCCGTCCAGTAGCCTCCTCCCCTTTCCTGTATCACTACTCCACTTTGCCTACCCCCGCTTCCCGGGAATGCCTGCCTAATGTCACTTGTCTCAGGGTCCTTTATCAAGAACACAGCCTAGGATACATGCACACATGGACAGAGAACTGCTGCGATGCTGAGGGAAGAATGACTGGGAAACAGCTGGAGCTGACATCCTTAAGAATCCAGTTGGATGTGTGTCTGGGGCGCTCTCTGATATAGATGCAGTGGCTCCATCAAAGTCTTTTTGGTGTTTTTAACAGATTTCTCTGGTGGTCCAGTGGTTAAGACTCCACGCTTCCACTGCAGGGGGCATGAGTTTGATCCCTGGTTGGGGAACTAAGATCCTGTGTGCCATGTGGCATGGCCAAAAAATAAAAGTCTTTTTGGTATTTTCAAAGGAGAGAGCAAGTCTTTATCTGTAAAAATTTTGATCAATAGGAAAGTGTAGAATGGTACCAGAAAAATAAATTGGAGCTCTTGAAGAGGAAATAATTAACTTATTTAAAAATTTGCTCATTCATCTTATGATACTTACTTATCCTATATGATTTCCTATGGACCTTTGAAATCAGACACCATGCATGGGTATTGTTTTCTTCATAGGTCAACAGGAGAACAAAAGATACTTTCAAGTGAAATGAAATAAGTGTGCCCAATAAATGTGGTATTCTGAGTTTTGTGAAAATCACTTTGCAAACAAATAAAATGGAGAGGTTCATAGAACAGTTGTACTTTTGGACTTCCTTGGAGGTCCAGGGGTTAGGACTCTGTGCTTTCACTGCCAGGGGCCCGGGTTCAATCCCTGGTCAGGGAACTAAGATCCCACAAGCCACACAGTGCAGCCAAAAAAAAAAAAAAAGTGGGTCTGTTAATGTTAATAACTTAGAAGTTATGGAGATTTACGGTTGTATCCCACATTTTATCTCAGGCAGTCCAAATGCTGCATTCAAAAGTACAGTTCCTATTGTGTGAGTCTCTAATGTCCACGACACAGGAGTAATTTCGCTTTGGAGCAAGGGGCATGGAGTGTTCCAGCATCATTCAAAAAAAGCGACCTTAACCACCATGCTGCCAAAGACTTCATCTTAGCAGTAAAAGCAACTGGCAACAAGAGTATGATTTTTGCTCTGAGCAGTAGAGTTGCTATTTTTATAAGGAATTTTTTATATTAAAAAAATTTTCAGCATAAGTACCATTGCTTACTTCAGGGTTAAAATAGTGTAGTTGCAAAATGTTAGTAGTTAGGCATTTAAATGTTAAATGGTGAAAACATGATCATTTTAAGGCTTACAAAAATAAAATTTCTGTGATTGCACTTGACATCCCATCTAGTAATCTCTCTTGTTTATATGAATGGCTCAGATATGTGTGGTAGGTATTTTCTACTGATGTCATTCCACAAGGCAATAAAATAAGTTTATTATCACTGCTATTATTATTTTACTTTATTGAGAATGTGTTAGTATATGGAGTTGTGGAGAAGGGGTACTCTGGTCATGTGCACTTTATAGATGAAGACATAGGACATCACAGTAATAAAGTAATTCATTGCAAATTATGCAGCATATAAGTGGCAGAGCCAATATTCAAATCCAAAAGAAAAGAATCCTTTACCTGTTTTAAATGGCCAATTTACATATTTGAGAACCTTTATCTACAGATTGATTCTAAGAGTTAGGAACTAATAATTAGTACTCTCAATAGTATAATTTTTTAAACATTATTCACTGTAGAATAAAGTATTCAGTAGTATGGCTGGAGCAATAGAGAAGTAATCCTATATCATTTCAATCGTTCCTAATTATTTTTACCATATGTTTTCTCTATAGTATTTCATTCTAACCTAAGATGTATTTATCGGTCTAATAACTCCCACATTTATAGCTCCAGCTTTGATCTTTCTGTTAAGATCCAAATTCATGCTGCCATCTGACACCTGTCATCTCAATGGAGCTATTTCAGAGGGATTAGAAACCTTACATTTCCAAAAGTCAATCATCAGTCTTTCTCACCACCTCCATCCCCTTCTGAAACTTCTCTAATATCAGGAGTCTAGAGTCGTGGCCTTGCCATCTGACCAGTTGTCATCCCACAAATCTGAAATTCATTCTTTCTATCTCCTTCCTTCCTGCCATTTTGCATTCAGTCCATCATGTTCTGTTGCCTCTGCTTTTGGGATCCACCCGCTTTCTTCCCCTCTCTAGTCTCAGCATCCTCGTCTAAGTGCCCATCAACTCTTGCCTGAACCATTGTGATGCTCTCCTTACTGTGAGACACTTATGTAAAATAACCTAGAAAAAAATATAACTTGCCATTCTTCTAGAGAGAGATATTCAGAGATTTTAGAGAGATTTTACATTTTTCATTTGTTGATTCAGATCTCTCTCTGTTGAAGCATAGATGATTTACAAAGTTGTGTTAGTCTCCTGTGTACAGTGAAGTGATTCAGTTATATATACACACATATGTATACGTTTCTTCTTTTGTTGCGGCACATGGACTCTCTAGTTATGGCACACAGGCTCAGTAGTTGGTGTGTGGATCCCCGCAGCATGTGGAATCTTAGTTCCCCGACCAGGGATCAGAACCCACGTCCCCTGCATTGCGAGGTGGATTCTTAACCACTGGACCACCAGGGAAGTCCCCAGATCTCTTTTAAAAGAAATAAAATAGTATAAATGGAATTAAATCTCCCCCCCGCAATCCTTTTTTCCTTCCTCTTTTCCCTGATGATGGAGTATATTGTTTAACTGAGTGTATGCTTTTACTTCTCTGAATAGTGCCTTAACACAATGTATCGCTTTGTATATTTTAAAATGTACACTAACTGTGGTTTATTCATGCAATGGAGTCCTTATTGTAGTTAAAGTGAGTAAATTTAACCTATATATAAATATATATTTGCAAATGCAATATTAAGAAAATACACCAGAAAAAGAACCTTTATGGTCTTTTCTCATTCCTGCATAAGCACATAGAGTAAGTGGCCTTTAAAAAACAAGAACTTGGCCATGCTTTAAAATGGGGTCTTCATGTTGCTCTTGAGATAAAGTTCAAAATCCATGCCACAGCCTGCACAGACCCTCCCTACCTGGCTCCTACCTTACTTTCCAGCCTTTGTCTGCATTTCCATCTGCCCTCCATCATCAGAGTCCCTCTACTGTGTGGATTCTCCATGCTCTTCACCGCCTCCTCCCCTCATGCCCCCAAACCTGGCTAGTTCCTACAGTCCCTTGATATTCAACTCTAATGCCTTTTCTTTGTGGAGTTCCCCTCTGACTCATAGGTCTCCCCCCTACCTCAAGTCTTAACTCATTCAGATAGCCTTTAGCAGCACTGACCAGTAGAACTTTATGTGATGATGGAAATGTTCTGTACATGCTCCATCCAATACATCACATGTGACTAATGAGCACTTGAAATGTGGCTAGTGAGACCGAATGACCGAATTTTTCATTTCAGTTGATTGAAACTGAAAGAGTTGCGTGGGTCCCATAGCTACTACATGGGGCAGTGCAGCTCTGAAACCTTGCCTTTGTCCTTCACACCACTTCGTACCACAGTCCTTAGATATTTACCTCTGTGGGTGTTTGTTTCATGTCCATCCCCTGAAACTAATCTCCACTAAGGGAAGAGCATGTTTGCTGCTTTATCACCAGCATTTGCAGTGTGTCTGGCACAAAAGAGACACTCACCACCTACTCCTTGAATAAATGAATGAATCACTTTGTATATTTCTCTAAGGAATTTAGATTCTAACTATTAGACCAAGAAGAATTTGGGGCAAGAATTGTGAGCAAGAAACCTAATAAGACTACCTTTGTGTTTTAGAAAGAGTGTGGGTGCAGCCAAAGGAAGGATGGCTGCAAGCAACCAAGGGAGATGAAGATTGGAAGGTGGTTAGTGCATTCATCCCAGCAATGAATGGTGCACATCTAATGATCGGAGATTGTTAGAGATGCAGGGAGAAATTAGGAGATTGGGTATTAGTTAAATATGAGGCATAAGGAAGGGAAAGGATGTCTCAATTTATCTCCCCATCCCCCAGGGCAGACCAAGGCTTGGATGCCAGCAGTTATTTGGGAGGTACTCCCAGAGAGTATGAATGAGGGAAAGGGGATATGAGACTGGGAAGGAAGAAGAGCCAGCACAGGGTGAACTCATGGTCAGGTTACTGCTGCGGGAGCAACCTGGACTCAACGCCGCTGGGGGCGGGGCTTCTGAGGACCAGTGTGGAGCACATGTCACGTGGTTCTGTTGGATGATGAGAAGGCAGGGCACTTATTCACCAGCTCCATTCCTTGTAGCAGGTTTTCTCTGAACCCATCAGCTCCCCTGCATATCTGTGTTAGGCTCTGGTGGCTGGGTGGGCTCCTCTACTGTCGGACAGAGTGCTCAGACGTAGAAGTGAGATGCACGTGCTCAAGGAGGAAAGTTGTAGGTCAGCCAGCAACTCTCTCCCTCAGCGGCAGCTTTCAGGGATAGAGAGCAGGGCATTGACTGCATCTGTTCCACAGGGTTCGAAAAACACTTGCAGGCTCCTGGACTGTCGCATTACTTCTGAGAGCAGGGTGATATAAAACACAGGGAGACCTGTAGAGCAGATGCCGTGACCCACTCCTGCACTTTGACCACTGTCTCTCTTGGTACACAGTGGACGTACAAGGGCCAGGTGAGCACTGGTACCATCATTCCAGAATACAGGCTCTCTCTTGGCCTCCATGCCCTCGGTACCAAACTCTCACCATGGGAGGTGATTCCAGGTTGAATTACTATTGGATATTGCAATATCTTCTTTCCTAATAGCCAGCATGCTTGTACTTAAATAGGGCAGCTTGTGGCTCAGCTGGTAAAGAATCTGCCTGCAAGGCAGGAGACCTGGGTTTGATCCCTGGGTTGGGAAGATCCCCTGGAGAAGGGAAAGGCTACCCACTCCAGTATTCTGGCCTGGAGAATTCCATGGACTGTATAGTCCATGGTCATTAGGAGCCGAAAATGACTGAGTGACTTTCACTTCACTTCAGTGGTACACAGAATTCTAAAATGGCCCCAAGATTCCAGGAACCTGGTGTACGTGTCATGAATAAACCTGCCCCCCTTTTGGAGAATGGGTAAGAGTTGTGAACATAATGGGATCTCACTCCCATGACTAGCTGACATCACATGGCAAAGGTAAAAAGGTTTGGACATGTAAATAAGGTAAGGCACCTACTCAGTTATCTTGAATTAATTAAAAGGGACAGTATCCTGAGTGGGCCTGTACTAATCAGGTGAGCCCTTTAACACAGGCCTAGTGGTTCCAAGTAGGAAAAGGAGTACATCAAGGCTGTATACTGTCACCCTGCTAATTTAACTTATATGCAGAGTACATCATGAGAAACGCTGGGCTAGAGGAAGCACAAGCTGGAATCAAGATTGCCGGGAGAAATATCAATAACCTCAGATATGCAGATGATACCACCCTTATGGCAGAAAGTGAAGAAGAACTAAAGAGCCTCTTGATGAAAGTGAAAGAGGAGAGTGAAAAAGTTGGCTTAAAGCTCAACATTCAGAAAACTAAGATCATGGCATCTGGTCCCATCACTATTCATGACAAATAGATGGGGAAACAGTGGCTGACTATTTTTTTGGACTCCAAAATCACTGCAGATGGTGAATGCAGCCATGAAATTAAAAGATGCTTGCTCCTTGGAAGGAAAGTTATGACCAACCTAGACAGCATATTAAAAAGCAGAGACATTACTTTGCCAACAAAAGTCCGTCTAGTCAAGGCTATGGTTTTTCCAGTGGTCATGTATGGATGTGAGAGCTGGACTGTGAAGAAAGCTGAGTGCTGAAGAATTGATGCTTTTGAACTGTGGTGTTGGAGAAGACTCTTGAGAGTCCCTTGGACTGCAAGGAGATCCAACCAGTCCATCCTAAAGGAGATCAGTCCTGAATATTCATTGGAAGGACTGATGTTGAAGCTGAAACTCCAATACTTTGGCCACCTGATGCAAAGAGCTGACTCATTTGAAAAGACCCTGATGCTGGGAAAGATTGAAGGCAGGAGGAGAAGGGGACAACAGAAGATGAGATGGTTGGATGGCATCATTGACTCAACGGACATGAGTTTGGGTGAACTCCGGGAGTTGGTGATGGACAGGGAGGCCTGGCGTGCTGCGATTCATGGGGTCACAAAGAGTCGGACAAGACTGAGTGACTGAACTGAACTTGGGCTGAGAATTTGTGAACCTCAGTTTCCTCATCTGTAAAATGAGAATAAAAATATATAATTTTTATGAGTTTTAAATTCAGTGCCTGGCATTAAGCCAGCGCTCAAGTCGGTTATTGTTATAATACTATTATGACTTTATTTTTATTATATAGTTCTTTGTTAGGTTGCAAGTTATCAGACAGCTTAACAGTTAGATATTGAATCAAATAAAACTGAGTCTAACTGATTTTTCTAGTAGTGAGCTTTGATGGGACTTCCCAGGTGGTGCTAGTGGTAAAGAACCCACCTGCCAATGCAGGAGACATAAGAGACACAGGTTTGATCCCTGGATTGGGAAGATCCCCTGGAGGAGGGCATGGCAACCAACTCCCAGTATTCTTGCCTGGAGAATCCCATGGACAGAGGAGCCTGGTGGGCTACAGTCTATGGGGTTGCAAAGAGTTGGATACGACTGAGCAACTAAGCATACACACAAGCTATGATGGGCTGACCCAAGCAGAAGGGAATAGTTTTATGTTGTATTTTATGGAGATTAATTAGATACATACTATGTGCTTTGGAGAGACAGATGAATAAGACTAAATCCTTGCACTTAAGGAGCATGTGGTCAGAATTCATTGAAGCAAAATGTTTAGCATGGTAGCATAGATGCTGAGTTTTTTTTTTTTTTTCAAAATTACTTACTGAAACAGCACACATGCATAAGACTGCACAAATCCCAACCATACAGCTGAAAACAAATTTGAACAAACTTCCATGACTTCCATGTAACTGGCACCCAGATGAAGAAAAGGAACATTACCAGCCCCCATCAGCCTCCACCTTATACCCCATGCAAGTGACTGCTCAAATGCAACACTTCTCTTGACTTCTCACACTCTAGACTGATTTTGCAAGTTCTTGAATTTCATATAAATGGAATCACACAATATGTCCTTTTTTCGTGGCTTGTTTTGTTCACTTAAGTTTAATCCATTTGTAAAAAATATTTATATATTTATTTGGTTATGTCAAGTCTTCGTTGCAGAACGTGAGGTCTTCTTCTTCATTGCGTCGTGTAGATCTTTCATTGTGGGCACTCGGACTCTGTAGTTGTGGCAAGAGGGCCCAATATTTGTAGCCCATGGGCTCTAGTAGTTGTAGTGCTGGGGCTTAGTTGCTCTGTGGCATGGGGGATCTTAGATCCCTGACCAGAGAGTGAACTTGCATCCCCTGCATTGCAAGGCAGATTCTTAACCTCTGGACCACCAGGGAAGTCCCTCATCCATGTTGTTGTACATAGTTGTTGATCAGTTATTCTCATTGCCAGATGGTATTCCATTGTGTCAATATTCCACAATTTATACATTCTAGTGTTGATAGGACTTTGCATGGCTTCCAGTTTTTGCTGATTACAAATATTGTTCTATAAACATGCTCAGAGATATTTTGGGGTGACATTTCTGTTGGGAATATATAACACATAGAAGTAGAATTAGATTTTGAATTTTCAAATAACAGTAGGATCAATGAATATGAACAGCAATAAAATGACTCAGAGAGACAGAGAAATGGGACATTCAGCAGTGTGCAGGCTGCTGGGTAGGCAGTTGTACATCCTGTAATGAGCACCAGAAGAATCAGTCAATAATGACTGAACTGGAATAGATTGCACCTTCCAGTATGAAAAGGGGCAGAGACCATACACCAACCTTATAGGGACAGACATGTGAATATTGATTGAAAGAACATTCTCAGTATTGAGGAACATTAAGACATTGCTGTGAGGGTGTCATTTGAGTAGAACGGATACAAACAAGGTTATCTTACTGAGCCAAAACACAAAACTCATCAGTTTCTAGTAGTAGGTGTAACACTGGTAAAGAAAATGCTCTTGGAAGCAAATCACTTTCTGGTTACACAGTCTCCTTTACGGCTATTTGAAGACATATGGCTGGATTCTGACCAATGAGTTGTAGGGGGAAGAACTCATATTACTTACTGGCTTAGATATAAACCTTCCTGTGTAATCTACTCATTCCCTTTTTCTCTGACAAGAGCCAACAAAGAGGGCTCCCCCCACCTCCAACCACCATCATCAGACTGTGATGACAGCAGAAAGTTAACTTTTGCTGCAATAGACCACTGAGCTTTTAGGGTGATTTTATTACTCATGTACAGCTCAACCTGCCACGATGGTAATGGTAGGCAATAAGAGGGGCTGTAGAGAAATTTTATAACTTTGAGTTGTCTAACTATATAGATTGCCATTAACTACTTAATAATCATTATTCCTTACTTAGTACCTCCAAGCATTCCTTGTGTTTTTTTTTTTCTGAAGTATAGTTGTTTTATAATGTTTTGTTATTTTCTGGTATACTACAAAGTGATTTAGTTTTACGTAGTTCTCAGATTCTTTTCCTCTGTAGGTTATTACAAGATACTGAATACAATTCTCTGTGCTATATAACTGGTCCTTTTTAGTTATCTGTTTTATATGTAGTATGTATATGTTAATCCCAAGCTCCAAATTTATCCCTCCTCCCCCTTTCCCCCTTTGGTAATCATCAGTTTGTTTTCTATGTCTATGAGTTTCTTTCTGTTTGGTAGGTAAGTTCATTTATATAATATTTTTAGATGCCACGTATAAGTGACATATGATATCTTTCCTTCTCTTTTTGACTTACTTTGTATAATGATCTCTAGGTCCATCCATGTTACTGCAAATGGCATCATTTCATTCTTTTTATGGCTGAGTAATATTCCATTGTATATATGTACCACATCTTCTTTATCCATTTATCTGTCAGTGGACATTTAGGTTATTTCCATGTCTTGGCTATTGTAAACAGTGCTATGAACATTGGGGTGCATGTATCTTTTAAAAATAGGTTTTCTCCAGAAATAAATACCCAGGGTTGGGATTGCAGGATATGGTAACTCTGTTTTTAGTTTTTATAGGGACCCTCCATACTATTCTTCATAGTGGCTACATCAATTTATATTCTCACCAATATTGTAGGAGGGTTCCCTTTTCCCCACATCCTCTCCAGCATTTATTGTCTGTAGATTTTTTAATAATGGCCATTCTGAGAGACATGAGGTGATACCTCATTGTAGGTTTGGTTTGCATCTCTAATAATTAGCAATATTCAGCATCTTTCCATATGCCTGTTGGCCATCTGTATGTCTTCTTTGAATTTTTAGTAAATTTACAGAATGGAGCACCTACCACCACAGTTCACTTTTAAATCATTTTCATCACCCCCAAAGTATCCTCCATGCCCATGTGCTGTCAATACTAGTTATCCAGCCCAAGCGTCCAGTAACTGTTAACTTGCTTATGCTAATTTTACGGGATCTGGCAATCCTAAGATTCTATGAAGCTTAGAATTCTGACTTGGGCACACTTACATTGCCCCAAATGTGGGCTCAGTCAATACAGGGCATTCCAAAGGCCTCCGCTTTTCAGAGAGCACATGCCTTCCTTGCACTTGCCATTTTGATGCTTAGCAGCTTCCTCATTAGCACAGCTTTTCACATTGAGCAGCTGTGCAGACACTCACTGTTGGCTTTGCTGTTGACTGAGGCTCTGGCATCCCAGGAATACTGAGGGCAGAGGGGCTCTGTCACATGGTATAAACATTGACTTCTTGGTTAATGTAGGCATGTTGCTTCCAGGTTGTTCTTTATGGATGAACTCAGCAGAAGACAAACTTTTTAGAACTTTGAAATATCAGATATTTTCTTTGGAGGTTTCCAGAGAATGTTATTCTGTCCTAACTGCATGAAAGAAACACATTTAAACCCGTTCCTAAGAATGTGCATTTGTGTTAAGCGCTGAGGTAACTTCTCCACAGATGGAAAGATTCTGTTGGGTTTCTGGGGCTTCCCTGGTGGCTCAGTGGTAAAGAATCCACCTGCCAATTCAGGAGACCTGGGTTCAATCCCTGGGTCGGGAAGATCCCCTGGAGAAGGAAATGGCAACCCACTCCAGTATTCTTGCCTGGGAAATCCCATGAAGAGAGGAGCCTGGTGGGCTACAGTCCAAAGTGTTGCAAAAGTTGGACATGACTTGACAACTAAACAGCAACAACTGTATATTTTCTTATTTATTTTTATGCACAAGGGACTGAAAGGCATTAGTGTAGTCTCCTAGGCTCTGAATATTATCAGGGCTAGTATGTTACAAGATCTTAGTTCTACCCTCTTTGTATCAGCTGAGAGTACTTTTGGCTATAGTAAGAGAATTCACAGCTAACAGTAGTTTAAACAATAAGGAAATTCAGTTATATTATACACCAAGAAGTCTGGTTGTCCCAGGCTTGATGTGATAGCTTGATAAAACCTTCAAAGACGCAAGCCCTATCATTCAGTTCTGTCATTGTCAGCCCACTGTCTTTTCCGCCTTAGGTCACATGAGGGCTGCTGCGGTTCTATGGATCAGAGCATTCCATGTCCACATTCAAGGTGGGGAGAGTGAACGAGCTATACCAGAGTGCTCTGTACCTCTGTCCTGTTGGAAGGAAGAAAGATCCTTTCCAGAAGTTCCCAGCAGACTTCCTCTTCCATCCAGCTGACTGGAGCAGTGTCACATGGACACTTGAAGCTGTAGGAGAGACTAAGAAAGTAAGTTGTTTTTAATCTTTCTTTTTAATTTTAAAGTTATTTATTCCTTTGGCTGCTCCGGGTCTTAGTCACAGCATACAGAATCTTCAGTCTTCATTGTGACACTTAGGATCTTTAGTTGTGGCTCTCAGGGTCTTTAGGTGCAGCATGTGAACTCTCAGTTGCAACATATGAGATCAAGTTCCCTGACCTGGAATTGAACCTGGGACCCCTTTATTGGAAGTGCAGAGTCTTAGCCACAGGGCCACCAGGAAAGTCCCTAACCTCTTTAATAGAAAGTGGCAAAGGAGAAGAGGACTGGATGGCTATTGTACCAATGACACTATCTGCCATACCTTATCACTGTTCTGAGAGATTATTTCAGGGCTGCATGACCCAAATTTTAGGCTCTAACAGTTTTGCAAATTCCTAGATATGTTGAAGAGGGAAGATGTTGACCTATTTTTTTTCAGGGAGGGCAGGATTTAAACCTTCTGTGGGCTTATGAGTTAAGCAGACTTTCCCCACCACTTTGGGATTTTTTTTTTTTCATTTTTTGGTTTGTTTTAGTGATTATTATCCAAGGAACTATAGTGTAACCATAATAATGGGGAAATTATGTGATTATTTTGAGTAACTGAACCACAAAAGAAAATAATCCAGAGCCTTTACTTTTAAAAGTCAGCAGTGAACTTAGAATATCCAATTGGAGTGAAATTTACTGTGCCTTTCCCTTTGGGATATAATTGGGCTATTATTGAGCTTCCCAAATAGCAAACACTGAAAAGAAAGACTCAATTTTAACTAATAATACCTACATCTATCTATACCCAAAAGCCTTTTGCCTGACCCTCATTATACAACCAAAATCTATTTCCATTTACTTGTAGAGAAAAGATTGATTTTCTCATTTCTTTTTAGATAAACACTGATAACTACACTCTGAAAAAATACCATTCACCTGCAGTGTCTTCTTCCCTAGGGTCTCATCAGATTAAAATTACTTAATTCCCCCAATCGAGACACAAATTTCTCTTGTCAAAATATATAAATTAGGGCCAAAAATAGAACCTGAAAATTAAAATGAATATGAAGTAATACTTTTTACCCACATACCAGTAGACCAAATTTTAAAAATTGGCAGCTCTTGCTAAAAATGTCTTCATCCATATATTAGGAAAGAAAATGAAGAGGCCCAGAAGCTTTTACTGACATTAATTTTATCTTGGAGTTTGAATTCGTGGTCAGTTCTCAGTGTCTTTGTTTCATTTTTATGATATAAAGGAAGCCAGAGACTGGTCCTTAAATATATATATATTTTATATAACATAAATATATATGTTAATATAGCATACCCATGATTTATAGAAGCCTGTCACTTCTTCAATGAAGCCACTTCTACCTAAGACCAAACCACATTATACAGCAATACCAGTCAGTGTTGTTTTTTACTGACTCCTTCAAAATCTAGTCCAGTTTGCTTCTTATCACCATTATTACTATCATCATCATCATCATCATTATTTATTTGGGAAACTCATACATGGATAACAGCTTAGTCAGTAAGTAGGAAGCAAATGTTTCTGGATGCCCTCCTCCAGCTCTATTTCTTTTCTTTTACAAATTGTAAGAAAGTGGATGAAGCTGGATGACCCCATCCTCATCCAAAGATGTCCCAGAATTTGTGGCCTAAACATGGATTGGCAATAATATAGAGGGTTAGGATACACTGTGGGGCTGTCCTAACCTCGTTTTGCTCTATCCTTGCCACTGTCCCAAAGGCCCAAACTGGGTAAAGGTAGATTCTGAGACTAATGTAATTGCAATGTATCTATGTGGGTTTCATCACTGTAAGATGTAACACAAATCTGTCCTCATTGCAACTTGAAATTCAATGTCTAAATCTGCTAGAGGAGAGAGTATCATGGTTTAACAAAATGCTACATAATGACCCGATTAGGCTCTGGCTTTGTGTAGACTGCTTATGGTAGATTTGGCCTGCCCATGAAGATCCACCCCATAAGGGTGACAGTCATATCATTTCTCTATGACAAGCGCCTTCTTGTCCCTGCCAGCCACTGGCCACCACTGACTATTAGAGAATGACATGAGCTTCAGGCTATGGCAGCCAGATCCTCTGTCATAGGACCTGAGAATCAGGATTCAGAGGAGAATCAGAATTCTCTGGGTCTGGCTTGAACTGAGGACGTGGAAATTTAGGGTCTGTGGAGGGATGGCTCTGAGCACAAAGAAACAAAGATAACTAAGAAAGGAAAGAAAATTCTGAAATATATGAGCAGAGAGAAACAGTGTTAGGGAACCCTAGGTATACTCTGATAGGGGAGAGAGAGGAGAAGGGAGAGAGAGACTGCATTTCCATGAGTTTGCACAAATGTGTAATGACATGACCCCAGTATTATAGTATCATACGCAGTGGCTACTGCCCTAAAAATCCTCTGTGCTCTGCTGGTTCACCCTTCCCTCCCAACAGCTGGCAACCACTGATCTTTTTACTGTTGACATGGCTTTGTATTTGTCACAATGTCATATAGGTGGAATTAAACCATGTGTAGCCTTTTCAGATTGGTTTCATTCACTTATCAATATGCATTTAAGTTTCTTCCATATTTCTTCATGGTTTGATGGCTTATTTTTTCACCACTGAATAATATTCCACTGTCTGTATATACTGCACTTAAGTTGTCCATTGAACTGCTAGATATTTTGGTTGCTTCCAACGGTTTGGCAGTTATGAATAAAGCTGCTATAAACATCCATGTGCAGGGTTTTTGTGGACATAAGTTTTCAACTCCTTTGGGTAAATACCAAGGAGCATGATTGCTGGATCATATGCTAAGACTATGTTTAGTTTTCTAAGAAACTGCCAAACTGTCTTCCAAAGTGGCTCTGTCACTTTGCATTCTCATCAGCTATAAATGAGAGTTCCTGTTTTTCCACATCCATGCCAGCATTTGATATTGTCAGTTTCCAGATTTTGGCCGTTCTGATAGCTGTACAATAGTATTTTCTTGTTGTAATTTGCATTTCCCTGTGATGATGTGATGTGGAGCATCTTTTCAAAGGCTTGTTTGACATGTATATGTCTTCTCTAGTGAGGTGTCCATTAAGGTCTTTGGCCCATTTTTTAACCAGGTTGTTTGTTTTATTGTTGAGTTTTAAGACTTTGTACACTTGGAGAACAGCTCTTTACGAGATGTGTCTTCAGCAAATATTTTCTCCCAGTCTGTAGCTTTTAAAAAATAGTTCTTTATTTTTGGCTGCGCTGGGTCTTCATTGCTGCACATGGAATTCTAGTTATGGCGAGCAGGGGCTACTCTCTAGTTGCGGTGCATGGGTTTCTCATTGCAGTGGCTTCTCTTGTGGAGCACAGACTCTAGGGTCGTGGGCTTTAGTAGTTGTGGTGCGCAGGCTCAGTAGTTGTGGCACATGGGTTTAGTTGCCCCACAGCATGTGGGATCTTTCCAGACCAAGGATCGAACCCATGTCCCCTGTATTGCAAGGCGCTTCTTAACCACTGGGCCACCAAGGAAGCCCCCCAGTCTATAGCTTGGCTTCTCATTCTCTTACAGTGTCTTTTGCAGAGAAGAAACCTTTAGTTTGAATGAAATCCTGCTTGTCAGTTATTTCATTGATGGATCATGCCTTTGGTGCTGTGCCTAAAAAAGTCATTGCCAAACACAAGGTCACCCAGATTTTCTCCTTTGTTATCTTTAGAAGTTTAACAGTTTTGTGCTTTACATTTGGATCTGTGATCCATTTTGACTTAATTTTGGGTGTGGTTGTAAAATGGCAGCACAAGGGTTCCTTGCACTTTCGTTGTTGGAACTATTCTGCATCTTGACTGTGGTGGTGGACCTACATTTTGACCAGTTGTATAAAATTAATACACAGCATGACTATAAAACTGGGGAAATCTGAATAAGATCAGTAGACTGTTTAACTTTCAATATCCTGACTGTTATATTACATTACAGTTTTGCAAAATACTGCCATTGGGGAAAATGGGTGAAGTAACATGGGAGTCTCCTTGTATTATTCATTCTAACTTCACATGCATCTGCAACTGTCCAAATAAAAAAGGACCATTGATTAAGCCCAAGAACTCAACTCTGCGGTCTCTATCAATCCATATCACATTCTCAGAAAAGTAGTCTCATGGTCTATAGGAAATAAAGAGAGAGTTTATGGTCATCTAAGGGGAGAATAAGGAAAGATATAAGCATCTGAATGCAGAGTTCCAAAGAATAGCAAGGAGAGATAAGAAAGCCTTTCTCAACAATCAATGCAAAGAAATAGAGGAAAACAATAGAATGGGAAAGACTAGAGATCTCTTCAAGAAAACTAGAGATACCAAGGGAACATTTCATGCAAGGATGGGCTCAATAAAAGACAGAAATGGTATGGACCTAACAGAAGCAGAAGATATTAAGAAGAGGTGGCAAGAATACACAGAAGAACTGTACAAAAAAGATCTTCACAACCCAGATAATCATGATGGTGTGATCACTCACCTAGAGCCAGACATCCTGGAATGCAAAGTCAAGTGGGCCTTAAGAAGCATCACTATGAACAAAGCTAGTGGAGGTGATGGAATTCCAGTTGAGCTATTTCAAATCCTAAAAGATGATGCTGTGAAAGTGCTGCACTCAATATGCCAGCAAATCTGGAAAACTCAGCAGTGGCCACAGGACTGGAAAAGGTCAGTTTTCATTCCAATCCCAAAGAAAGGCAATGCCAAAGAATGTTCAAACTATCGCACAATTTGCACTCATCTCACACGCTAGTAAAGTAATGCTCAAAATTCTCCAAGCCAGGCTTCAACAGTACATGAACCAAGAACTTCCAGATGTTCAAGCTGGTTTTAGAAAAGGCAGAGGAACCAGAGATCAAATTGCCAACATCCATTGGATCATCGAAAAAGTAAGAGAGTTCCAGAAAAACATCTATTTCTGCTTTATTGACTATGCCAAAGCCTTTCTCTATATGGATCACAATAAACTGTGGACAATTCTTAAAGAGATGAGAATACCAGACCACCCGACCTGCCTTTTGAGAAACCTGTGTGCAGGTCAGGAAGCAACAGTTTGAATTGGACATGGAACAACAGACTGGTTCCAAATAGGAAAAGGAGTACATCAAGGCTGTATATTGTCATCCTGCTTATTTAACTTATATGTAGAGTACATCATGAGAAACGCTGGGCTGGAAGAAGCACAAGCTGGAATCAAGATTGCCAAGAGAAATATCAATAACCTCAGATATGCCAGATGACACCACCCTTATGGCAGAAAGTGAAGAAGAACTAAAGAGCCTCTTGATGAAAGTGAAAGAGGAGAGTGAAAAAGTTGACTTAAAGCTCAACATTCAGAAAACTAAGATCATGGCATCTGGTCCCATCACTTCATGGGAAATACGTGGGGAAGCAGTGAAAACATTGACTGACTTTGTTTTTTTGGACTCCAAAATCACTGCAGATGGTGATTCAAGCCATGAAATCAAAAGATGCTTACTCCTTGGAAGGAAAGTTATGACCAACCTAGACAACATATTAAAAAGCAGAGACATTACTTTGCCAACAAAGGTCTATCTAGTCAAGGCTATGGTTTTTCCAGTGGTCATGTATGGATGTGAGAGTTGGACTGTGAAGAAAGCTGAGCACCGAAGAATTGATGCTTTTGAACTGTGGTGTTGGAGAAGACTCTTGAGAGTCCCTTGGACTGCAAGGAGATCCATCCAGTCCATCCTAAAGGAGATCAGTCCTGAGTTTTCATTGGAAGGACTGATGTTGAGGCTGAGACTGCAATACTTTGACCACCTGATGCGAAGAGCTGACTCATTTGAAAAGACCCTGATGCTGGGAAATATTGAGGGCAGGAGGAGAAGGGGACAACAGATGATGAGATGGTTGGATGGCATCACCGACTCAATGGATATGAGTTTGGGTGAACTCTGGGAGTTGGTGATGGACAGGGAGGCCTGGCGTGCTGTGGTCCATGGGGTCACAAAGAGTTGGACACCACTGAGCAACTGAACTGAACTGAACTGAAGTGGAGAATGCCATACATTTGATTTTCTTCCTGGAGATTTACTTTGCTCTTGAGTAGTAAGAGTTCCGAAAATGTCTGCATATTTGTCATCTGTGGCCATGACCATACTGGGTTAGAGATATCCACAGGATGTCGATGGCATAAAAAAGAAACATTTATTTAGGTGGTTGGCTTTGCAGATTTAGAATGGGTTTGGCGGGGAGGATGTGCCACTGCTCCATGTAACTTACATCTTCATCTTTAACTCTGTGTTTCCCAAAATTATTTCATGGTGCTGGGTGCTGGGAATAGTGGTGATGAAAGTAGACATAATCCCAACCATTTGGTGAGGGAAGCAAAAAGTAAAAGATCACAGGGGCAAAGATGTAAATAAATACTGTAATGAGCACTCTATGAAGTAAAGATAAACAGAACTGCAAAAGTATATGAAACAGGGATCTGATCTTGTCTGAGAGAGCAAAGCTGATGTGTGAAGGTTTCCTAACTGATACGACATTTGAGCTGAAGTCTGAAAGATGAGTAACCAGTAATCAGGATAGGCATGGTGGCAAATGTATCATAAGCGGTACGGAGCATATGCAATAGGCCCTGGATCTCACTGATAGTCACTGTAGCTAGAGTGTAGAGGCTGAGAAGAGAGAAAACCAGAAAGAAGGCTTGGGGTGACCTAGATTGAGCCTTGGGATTCCTGCGGGTGGATTCAGGCTTTCACCGTAAGAAACATAGGAAGCCACTCAGTGATGCTAAATAGACAAGTGGCCCCTTGGTGGTTGCTGATGCAGAGGTAGGGAGATGAGAAGGCAGAAGGGAAAACCAGTCAAAAGGCTTTTATTCCCTTTTCTTGTAACTTCTGTAAACATCCCTTAGTGCGTGTTGAGAGAAATTTTATAGCAAACACAGGTTTGCCAGTATCTTGTAAATGTTTTCTGTAACTACTGCACCAAAATCTAAGGCAGAGATTGGAGCATTCAGCTTCTGGGGATATTCACACTATGCTCTTAGGTGTGAAGAGAGGACGGTCGTTGGCCTTACCCCAGGGGTAGGTTAGGATTTGTGGTCTATACTTTCAATTTGCTTTTACAGGCATGCCAAGATTTTCTTTTAAAGATAAACCTATTAGGACTGTGATTTCACGCTTAGCAAAACTTAGAAAAATGAGATTTGGCTTTGATTCTAAATCAGTTATATCCACAGGGTTTGGAAACCTGTGGCCCCTCATCTAATTTTTTTGTTTTGTTTACAGTGACAGTTTAAGTATTTATCCTTGGTGGGTGAACCATTCCCTACTCCCAAGAGAATCATTAACTGTGTCCCCAATAAGAGGATGAACAGAAGGGTCACTCTTCTAAAAAAGGCATTGTGGGGGACCTGGCAGAGACATGTGGGGCTCCCAGAGTTAGGCTGAGAGGCTAGAAACAGCTCTCAGGAAAGACAGGAAGTAAGCACACCTGGAGCAGGGAGTCAGGCAAGATGACATCTCCTCAAAATTGTCTGTGGAGGGAGTGGCAACTGAAAGGGGAAAGTTACTTTCCCTTTGCTGGGCTTACGGGCCACCTACTTCAGAGTGAGAGAGGTCTTCCCACAGCTGAGCTCGCCAGTAGCTCTTGTGACTATGGGGAACACTGCACTTCCATCCAACCTCATCCCACACCTCCATCCAGCCCCATCTGTTCTCGTTCCTGGGGGACTCTGTGAGAACGTCAGGGGGCCAGTCGGTGGTGAGGAAAGAGCCAGGCTGGCAAGGTGACTCGTGTGCTCTCGGCGCTGGAACGCTGCGGGTGCCCCAGCAGATCCCCTTCCTGGGCTAGGGCTCTCGTCCCCCTCTGGACTGCCCCTTTCCCTGCAGATTTGTGCTCAGCTGAATGGCAGCTGCCTCACCTGAGAGGTAAGCTGGCCCTCTCCACCCTGGGTCCGCAGCTAATGACTTACTGTCACGAGACATGAAAGGCCAGTCCTCTGGCCTCAAAGGTGCTATTTAGGCACCTTGAGTGCATGACTTTGTGGTGCTGTTGATGCCCCAGAGCTTCCCATGGGATCGGATTGAAGCTAGTCTGCAGCCAAGGCCACAGTGTCTCTCCGTCCCTGCCCCCACCTCCTGCTCCATCCTGCCTCCATCATTCCCTTCCCTTTGAGTGCTCTTCCTCCATCAACTACTTTCCTTCAAAACTCCGTCTCAGACTTGACGTTTAGGGAATCAGTAGTATCACAGTTTGTCAGTAATCAACCAGTTAAGCTATCTTTTTTTTTTTTTAAAGAAAAACAGTTCTTTTATTGTAGTATAGTTGATTTACAGTGTTGTCTTAGTTTCAGGTGTACAACAAAGTGACTCAGTTATACAGACACACACATATATGTTCTTTTTCAAATTCTATTCCATATAGACTGTGACTGTGGCTCAGATCATGAACTCCTTATTGCCAAATTCAGACTTAAAATGAAGAAAGTAGGGAAAACCACTAGACCATTCAGATATGACCTAAATCAAATCCCTTATGATTATACAGTGGAAGTGACAAAGAGATTCAAGGGATTAGATCTGATAGAGTGCCTGAAGAACTATGGACAGAGGTTTGTGACACTGTACAGGAGACAGGGATCAAGACCATCCCCAAGAAAAAGAAATGCAAAAAAGCAAAATGGCTGTCTGAGGAAGCCTTACAAATAGCTGAGAAGAGAAGCAAAAAAGCAAAGGAGAAAAGGAAAGATATACCCATTTCAATGCAGAGTTTCAAAGAATAGCAAGGAGAGATAAGAAAGCCTTCCTCAGTGATCAATGCAAAGAAATCAAGGAAAACAATAGAATGGGAAAGACTAGACATTTCTTCAAGAAAATTAGAGATACCAAGAGAACATTTCATGCAAGGATGGGCTCAATAAAGGACAGAAATGGTATGGACCTAATAGAAGCAGAAGATACTAAGAAGAGATGGCAAGAATACACAGAAGAACTGTACAAAAAAGATCTTCATGACCCAGATAATCATGATGGTGTGATCACTCACCTAGAGCCAGACATCCTGGAATGTGAAGTCAGGTGGGCCTTAGGAAGCATTACTATGAACAAAGCTAGTGGAGGTGATGGAATTCCAGTTGAGCTATTTCAAATCCTAAAAGATGATGCTGTGAAAGTGCTGCACTCAATATGCCAGCAAATCTGGAAAACTCAGCAGTGACCACAGGACTGGAAAAGGTCAGTTTTCATTCCAATCCCAAAGAAAGGCAGTGCCAAAGAATGTTCAAACTATCGTGCAATTGCACTCATCTCACACGCTAGTAAAGTAATGCTCAAAATTCTCCAAGCCAGGCTTCAACAGTACATGAACCAAGAACTTCCAGATGTTCAAGCTGGATTTAGAAAAGGCAGAGGAACCAGAGATCAAATTGCCAACATCCATTGGATCATTGAAAAAGCAAGAGAGTTCCAGAGAAACATCTACTTCTGCTTCTTTGACTACACAGAACAAAGCCTTTGACTCTGTGGATCATAACAAACTGTGGAAAATTCTGAAAGAGATGGGAATACCAGACCACCTGACCTGCCTCTTGAGAAATCTGTATGCAGGTCAGGAAGCAACAGTTAGAACTGGACATGGAACAACAGACTGGTTCCAAATAGGGAAAGGAGTACATCAAGGCTGTATATTGTCACCCTGCTTATTTAACTTATATGCAGAGTACATCATGAGAAATGCTGGGCTGGAGGAAGCACAAGCTGGAATCAAGATTGCTGCTGGGAGAAATATCAATAACCTCAGATATGCAGATGATACCATCCTTATGGCAGAAAGTGAAGAAGAACTAAAGAGCCTCTTGATGAAAGTGAAAGAGGAGAGTGAAAAAGCTGGCTTAAAACTCAACATTCAGAAAACTAAGATCATGGCATCCAGTCCCATCACTTCATGGCAAATAGATGGGGAAACAGTGGAAACAGTGACTGACTTTGTTTTTTTGGACTCCAAAATCACTGCAGATGGTGACTACAGCCCTGAAATTAAGATGCTTACTCCTTGGAAGAAAAGTTATGACCAACATGGACAGCATATTTAAAAGCAGAGACATGACTTTGCCAACAAAGGCCTGTCTAGTCAAAGCTTTGGTTTTTCTAGCAGTCATGTATGGATGAGAGAGTTGAACTGTAAAGAAAGCTGAGTGCCGAAGAATTGATTCTTTTGAGCTGTGGTGTTGGAGAAGACTCTTGAGAGTCCCTTGGACTGCAAGGAGATCCAACCCAGTCCATCCTAAAGGAAATGAGTCCTGAATATTCATTGAAAGGACTGATGCTGAAGCTGAAACTCCAATACTTTGGCCACCTGATGCAAAGAACTGACTCATTGAAAAAGACCCTGATGCTGGGAAAGATTGAAGGTGGGAGGAGAAGGGGACGACAGAGGATGAGATGGTTGGATGGCATCACCGACTCAATGGACATGAGTTTGAGTAAACTCAGGGAGGCCTGGTGTGCTGCAGTCCATGGGGTCGCAAAGAGTTGGACACAACTGAGCAACTGAACTGAACTGATTCCATATAGGTTATAGGATATTTAATATAGTTCCCTGTGCTATACAGGTCCTTGTTGGTTGTCTATTTTATATATAGCAGTGTGTATATATTAATCCCAAACTCCTAGTTTCTCTCTCCCCGCCCCTCCCCCTTGGTAATTACAAGTCTGCTCTCTATGTCTGTGAATCTATCTGCGTTCTATAAACATTTTAAGGATAGTTAGCTGATGTGGTTTTAAAAAATACCTTCTCTGCATTTTGAACACTTAAAAGGGCCATTGAGAGGTACTCGCCCCAAACTGATGCCATCCAGTGAATACGGACACCAGATAGGTTGACTCCAACATAAGTGCCTGGTACCTGGAAAGTGGAGGTTAATCCCCCAGACTCTAGTTCCACAGAAGATTTCCTTCAGAGTAGGGATCAACAAGCTAAGCCAAAGGGGGAGTCTGGCCCACAGCTCGTTTTGCTTTAACCCACAAGCTAAGAATGGTTTTGTATTTTTGATAGCTAAAAAAAAAGAATGATATTGGTGGCGTGTGAACATCATATGTAATCCATATTGTAGTGTCCATAGAGTTCAGTTGGCACCTAGGCACTCCCATTTGTTTACATGTTCTTTCTGGCTATTTTCCCACTACAGCAGAAGGGGGTAGTTAAAACAGGGCCTGTGTGGCCTGCAGCCTGAAATAGTTAATATCTCCCTTCATGGAGAAAGCTGGCTGACTTGTGGTGTAGAGAAATTGGAGGGCTTGAGTCCTGATATATTTGACAGAGTTCATGCTGAGTATCTAATTCTGACTGTTCCAAGACCTTTCTCTGGGCTACCAAGTTTGAACACAAGAGAGTCATTGTGTCTGTGGCCAGTGGGGGAAAGAGCCCTGCATCGGAGGTTAAAAGCCCACAGCGAGAAAAACAGGCTCTGTAGCCTTGAAAGACCCACAGGCAGTTTTTGTCACAAAGAAGAAGGAAGAGGCTGATTTGTGGCAGAAGGCACTTGGAGAGGTAGGGATAACGGACTGAGGTCAGCCAGGAACTCAGAGAGCTAAAATAAGTGCAAGTCAGTAATTGCATTTCCATAGTGTCCAAGCCCCAGGGGCCCGACTGAAGCAGCCAAAATGGATTGAATTCGTGCTAGGAGCAAGGCTTGCTATTGATCAAGTAGGCCCATCTAGCAGTCCTGCGTCTTAGCAGGAATTATTACTCTCCAAGAAATCCTTCCTAGAAGCAGATCTCCATCACTTTCCTGATGACTCAAGAAAGCATTCTAGGCAGGATGAAGTTGGCGGGATGGATCCCTGCAGCACAAGCTAAAGAGCGGAGAGGGTGTGAAGGTAAGCAGGAGCTCATTCAAATTCAGCTCGCATTCATCTGACGCAGAGCAAAGTTTTTGCCTGGATATTACCAGTCAATCTGACCCCTAATGTCTGGATGGAGAAACTAAGACTGACAGTTTTAAAATGTTTTCATGAATCACAGTGCTAGTAAGTGAAAGTAACAGAAAGTAGCAATGTTGGCAAGCTGGAGTGGCATCAAAGGATGAGAACAGGAAGAGAGAGGTAATGGAGGAATTCTACTGCACATGGGAACCCAGGGGGCCACTGCTGGATCTGGGCCTTGAACTCCGTAGGTTGATACCAGCTCCCACAGTGGGCCTGGAACCAGGAGTGAGCATATTAAGGAGGTTGGGAATGATGAAAACAACTTGAGCTCTAATTCTGAGTGAAGGTAGAGTGTTCCCTAGGATGTACGGTTTTTTCACAAAAGGAGGGCTGCACACACACTGATTAAGGACAAGGAGCCTGAAACCAGAATGCCCACTTAGTAGCTCTGTTAGCTTGGGCAAGTCACTTAACCTCAGCAAAATAGGGTCAACACTAGCATCTGTTTCATGCATTTGTTCTGAAGATTAAAAGGGGTTAATATTTGTAAAGTGGAAATATGCCTTTATTAAATAAAGTAGATGATGGAGATCATTAGTTACATGCTTGTAAACACTGACTTGAATATTCATTGGAAGGGCTGGCTTTGAAGCTGAAGCTCCAATACCTTGGCCACCTGATGTGAAGAGCTGACTCATTGGAAAAGACCCTGATGCTGGGAAAGGTTGAAGGCAGGAGGAGAAGGGGATGACAGAGGATGAGATGGTTGGATGGCATCACTGACTCAATGGACATGAGTTTGAGCAAACTCTGGGAGATGGTGAAGGACAGGGAAGTCTGGCGTGCTGCCAGTCCATGGGGTCACAAAGAGTCGGACATGACTTAGTGACTGAACAGCAACAAGAAAAACATCGACTAACCAGTTCTCTAGGGGGAAAGATCTGGTTTCTCTTGTAAATACTCCCACTGTGGCGGTTTGAAGCTACTGGTGTAGTGTCATTGATTGTAAAATTAGGAAGCGATAGGTCCGGTACCCACCCACCCCCATGATATGGTATTCCACTATACAGTTACAATAGGTGTACTGAACCCCAAGAGCATAATCATACCATGTATTAATGATTAGAAAGTGATGGGTTTTGAGTATTACTTTTCTTTTAAAATAGTTTAATTGTAAGTTTATATAACTTAATTTCAAATGTAGCCTGTGTTTAACAACTCTCAATGCCTGACATTTTGACAGTTGGCCCTCACAAGCATGTAGTTAGTGGCACATAATTTGGAGACTTCAGTCTTCATGGCAAAGGAGAGATTTGTAGGATGAATTGCTTAGTGGAAGAGTCAAACCTCTGTGCCTCAGGGGACATGAACAGTGGTTAAGATGTGGGGGAACAGGCACCTGCATCTGTTCAGGTGGACCTCTCCAGGTGGCCGCAGAAGCTGCTGCCAACCCAGCACTGTCAACTCCTGGAAGCCATCCCAGACTGTGCATCTGCTTTTGCAGCTTCCCCTTGCAAGAGGGTGGATTTATGGAAGCCTTTCTTTATTGTGGAACACAAAGGAGCCACACTGGATTATGTTGGCAGCACCAGTGAACACAATGAGGGCTTAGTTTGGAATTTAGGTAGTGCTTTATCAACACTGGGATAATTCAGATGTACAATGCTGGGGAAACAAAGCGTGTTGTCATCCCAGCCATGTTTCTCCCTTCTTTCCTTGTATTCTTCCTTGGGGGTCAGCAGGCTGCTGAATCATTGTCCAGGACAGGATGGTACAGGCTGTGTTGGAGCTGTCCTTGAGACAAAAGGCCAACCTTGGAATAAAGGTGTAGATTTGTTCTGAGAAGTTCTTCCAGCCTTCCTATTCAAAATATACACCACTAGTAGATATTTAATAGATTGATTTTAAAATAATTGAATAAATAAGTAAATGAAACAAAGTAATCAATGGTGGGTTTTTTCCCAAGAAAAAAAAAGAACTATCTAACTCTTGACATGAATATGGTTCTCCACACTGTAGTGGAATTTCTGTTCATAAAATAATCTTCCTTTTCCCCATCTCTGCTAGAGGAATACATTTACCTATTCTATTGATGTTGTGTTCAGTCTTGTAACTTACTTTGGCCAATGAAATGTTAGCAAGCATGGTGCAAGCAAAGTGTTTAAGCATACTTGGAGGTTGGACATGCATGCTTGTTTATCTGCTGTCACCATGAGAAAAGCTTCCCCTGGGAAGTTGGTAACTCTTAGTCCTGGGCTAAACGATGAGACACATTGAGCAGAACAAAGCCCAGCCCACAGAAAGGCAAGCCTGGCTGGGTCTAGCTTGAAGCAGAACAGCCTATTAGAAGCCAAAAGACAGTACCTAAACTCAGCGAATTCACAGACACATGAGTGTGGTTGTTTCTTAGGCAGCAATAACTGATTAATACAGCCCAAATGGGGCCAAATCCAGGGTCATGTCCCTGGGAAGAACTAGATGGGATTAGTACTTTGTACCAAGACTTTGCGAGGAGAAAGGACACTTTTCAATTAATTTACCCGTCCATTATCTTTATCAAGAGCCTACCATGTGGTAGACACTCTGCAAGACACACCAGTACAACCTGGCATTGAAAACCAAAATTCCACTCTTTAATTTAAAGGATCATTACTCGGCTTTCATCTAAGGAGCTTGAGTCATGGTTATTCTGAATATATGTGGTGCCTGTCTATATTCTTTCCATTAACGGACACGTGAAGCCCCTGAAAATTTTCAGCTGGCTTTATTATTGGGAAGGAGCGATGGATAAAACATCTCTCTTCTCTGTGTTTAAAAGGCCACTTGGCTTACATATTAGTTATGACTCTTTTTCTGTAAGAAAAAGTAGTGTAAGCCTAAGAAGAAACCTATTAGTCACCTAACTGAAAATTCCAGAGAACCTGCACTAGGAAAAGATTTACCTAGGGGTTCAAGTCATATCATTAGTACTTACTTTCTCTCTTTCCCTTGGGTCTACACTTTTTTGTGTGTTGGCTTCATTCCTAGAGTCCTTGTGGCAGTCAAAAACTCCAGGTCTTCATAACCCCAAGTTCAAATCCAAAGGAAAAGGTTTTTTCTATAGATCCCACCAAGTCTGAGGATTCACTCTGACTAGAATTAGTGGTGTAATTTGAGTCACATGCGTATCCCTGAACCAATCACTGCAGTTGAAGAAATGAAATTTTTTGTTGACTAGAGATAATTATGTATCATGATCATGCCTTCCTCAAAGAGCCACAAGTGAAGAAAGAAAGAAAAAATAGGAGTAATGTCTCCAAAAATAAGGTGAAAGAAAATTTTATGGACAGAAAGAAACAAATGTATAGCTAGGTTACTTTAAAAGTAAATATGTAGGTATTGTGATTTTTGACAAGGATGCTACATGTAACTGAATGAGGTTGGACCCCTATCATATTAAAAATTAATTGGACCAAAGACCAAAATGTAAGAGCAAAAACTATAAAAATTCTTAGAAGAATACATAGAAGTAAATCTTTGTGATCTTAGATTTGGGAATGAATTCTTAATACCAAAAGCACAAACAGCAAAAGAAAAATAAGATAAATTAGACTTCATTAACTTTAATGCTTCAAAGGGCACTGTTAAGAAACTCAAAAGACAACCCACAGAATGGGATATATTATTTGCAAATCACATTTCTGATAAAAGATTTATATCTAGAATATATAAAGAACTCTTACAACTCAATAATAAAAAGACAACCCAGTTAAACATGGGCATATGGATCTGAATAGACATTACTCCAAAGAAGGTATACGATTGGCCAACAACATGAAAAGAAGCTCAAGATCAGTAATCATTAGAAAAATGGAAATCAAACCACAATTAGATACCACTGCATACCTACTAGGATGTGTATGATAAAAAAAAAATCAACTGTTGGCACAGATGTGGAAAGATTGGAACCTTTTTATATACTGCTGGTGGGAATGTAAAATGATGCAGCCTCTATGGAAAACAATATAGTGTTCATTCAAAAAGTTAAATGTAGATTTGTCATTTAACTCAACTGTCCCATTCCTATATATGTTTACATCCAAGAAAAATGAAAACACATCTACATGAAAATTTGTCCACAATTGTTCATAGTACTATTAGTCATGATAGCCAAGAAGTGAAAAATATCAATATGTCTGTCAATTGATGAATGAATAAACAAAATGTTGCATATCCATACAATGGAATATTATTTGGCTAAAAAAGAATGAGGTATTGATACATGCTACAACATGGATGAACCTTGAAAATATTATGCTAAGTGAAAGAAGCCAGTCATAGAAGAAAGTCATAGAGGCAGAAAGTAGTTAGTGATTAGCTAAGTCTGAAGGAGATGTGGGGATCAAGAGATAATTAAAAGGTGTAGGATTTAAGGGAGTGAATTGTATGGCATGTGAGTTAAATCTAAATAAAGCTGTTACAAAAGAAGAGCAAATATCTACCAACATCAAATAGTCCAATTTCTCAAATAAACGAATAGTTTATAGTCCTAACCATTAAGTAGAAAATGAAGTTATGTATTTATAAAGTAGTTTGATATTTTCTTCCATGAAGATTTGAGTAGCTTCACCTAATTTTCCTTCCTCATCATTTTGTTTCTTATTATAGTATGTTGTTCTCTATCATGGAAATTTCCTTTTGTATTAAAAATAATAATAAAAGTAATAAATCAGAGTGAGTTGACAGAAATGAAATGAATTGTAAATCATTTCACATTTATATTATACTAGGAATTTCAGATTATGTAAGGATGATTGATATCACTTATTAATAGAACAATCCATATGAAGCAATCAATATGTATTAGGTTTGGTAATCTTTTACAGGCATGCCTAATTAGCATTTTATACTTACATTTCTCAATAAAAATAGAATCTCCTAGCATTCTGAAGATTGCATTAATTTGTAACACCTGATGGCACAGAGAGAGAGGAAATTTTAAGTCTTCATTAATAGCCTGGAAGAGAGAATAAACAGCAGGCTCATTAAATTTTACACTGATACCCAATTAGAAAGTTTTCCCACACTAGGAAGGCCAACAAAGTTATAAAAATAGATCTTGGGAATTTAATTTGATGTGGACAAGAATCAAACTATGGGGAATTTAACCTGTTTGACAACAAGGTAATGGTTTTGAAGGAGGTAAAATAACTATGGCAAAATTTACTTGAAAGGTAGCATGGGCCAAAGACAGCTAGAACTTACAGGGTAAATGTAGGCAGACATAAACATTCAATGGGATATAAAGATATTCTGTCCATATTGGACAGAAGATCACAACATAAGAATTTAAATGTCAGTAGTTGAGTATATTTAATTAAACCCCTATTCAGATTGTGTTTAAGAACTTACAATCAGGAGTCAGATAGCTCAAGTCTCAATCTAGTTTCTGCCATTTACTTGAACAAGTTAATTTACTTTTGTACACTTCATTTCCCTCATGTATAAAATATAGATAATAATTTCTAACTGGAATAAAGAATATAATAATAGCTGGGAATCCTGCACAGTGTCTGGCACTTAGGGACTAATACATGTTTGCATTTTTAATTATTATTATTTTTATTACTATTTCAGCAGCTTCCTAATGGTTCCTCCTGACTTCTGTCAACACCTCACTTTGCCACTGAGTGATCTTTATAATAAACAAATGTGAAACTGTTGTATTTTGGCTTAAAACATTCTACTGGCTGCATGAAGCCCATGGACCAAAGTTCCAATCATTTGCATGGCACAAGACTCTAAGCTCCAGCCTCAATCCCCTTCTCTGTCTTTAGTTATTTCTCTTTGTGTACTCTACCTTTGAAGTTACCACAGGCTTTTGCTTCTCTTGGAACTCCAGATGTCTACTTGAACTATTCCTTTTTCCTGAAATGGGAGAAAAGAAACATTCTTCTTGTCATGAACTGCAGAGTCTATAATTTTTGCCCAACTAGCAACCAACAGTTAGTGTGGATTTCCTGGATACAATCAGAAGACATGGAATACCCGAATCAGAGACAAATATCTCTATTACTCACAGCACAACAGGAAGCATGAGGTTCAGGTCTGTGTCACTTTCCCTTGCCTGCCAAGTCCCACAAAGGTGACATGTTGTGGCCCAGGTGGATGCTTCACACAAGGTAGGTTTGTGTCATGGCTAAAGAACTGCAATCTTAGGAATTGAAAATAGCTTGTATAATGGGCTACAAGGAAACCTGCCTGAACTTTGCTCCAGATGTAGACATTACCTTTTTTTAAAAAATTTTTTAATTGAAGGATAATTCCTTTACAGATTTCTATGGTTTTCTGTCATACATCAACAAGAACCAGCTATAGGTACAGCCATGTCCCCTCCCTCCCATCCCCTCCCCACCCCACCTCTAGGTGGTCGCAGAGCCCCTGTTTGAGTTCCCTGAGTCACACAGCTAATTCCCACTGGGTATCTATTTTACATATGGTAATGTAAATTTCCATGTTACTCTCTCCATACATCTCCCCCTCTCCCTCCTCCCCTCCCCCCATGTCCATAGGTCTGTTCTCTATGTCTGTTTCTCCATTGCTGCCCTGAAAATAAATTCATCAGTGCCATCTTTTTAGATTCCATATATATGTGTCAGTATATGATATTTATATTTCTCTTTCTGACTTACTTCACTCTGTATAATAGGCTCTAGGTTTGTCCACCTCATTAGAACTGACTCAAATGTGTTCCTTTTTATGGCTGAGTAATATTCCATTGTGTATATGTACCACAGCTTCTTTATCCATTCATCTGACGATGGACATCTAGGTTGCTTCTATGTTCTAGCTACTGTAAATAGTGCTGCAATGAACATTGGGGTACCTGTGTCTTTTTCAGTTTAGGATTGCTGGGTCATATGGTGGTTTTATTCCTAGTTTTTTAAGGAATCTCCATACCATCTTCCATAGTGGCTGTATCAGTTTACATTCCCACCAACAGTGCAAGAGCGTTCCCTTTTCTCCACACCCTCTCCAGCATTTATTGTTTGTAGACTTTTTGATGATGGCCATTCTGACTGGTGTGAGGTGATATCTCATTGTAGTTTTGATTTGCATTTCTCTAATAATGAGTGATGTTGAGCACCTTTTCATGTGCTTGTTAGCCATATACAGATGTAGACATTGTCTACATCTACAGCAAGCAAGCTTGCCACCTGTTCTAGAGGGAGACACTATCTCTATCTTCCAAGGCTATAGAAACAATATTGCCCAATATTACAGGTCGTGAAACAACAGCCTCTCTTTATTTAAAATTTTGATATTTTTTCATCATGAACTTTTTGGCATTTATTTTGATTTTTAAAATATTGCATTAAAATGTTGACCATGTTAGCAATAATATCAATACAATAATAGTTGGAGACTTTTAACACACCACCATTTAGACTTAATAGATATCTATAGGATAGTCCATGCAAATCAGCTGGATTCACATTCTTTTTAAGTGCACCTGAAACGTTCTCCAGGATAGGTCATGCACTAGGCCACAGAACAAGTCTCAGGATATTTAAGAGGACAGAAATTGTATCAAGCATTTTTCCTGACCACACTGATATGAAACTAGAAATCAATTACAGGAATAAAAATGAGAAAATCACAAACATGTGGAGGCTAAACAACATGCTATTAAAAAACCAATAAGTCAATGAAGAAATCAAGAGGAACTCTGAAACTACATTAAGGAAAGTAAAAATGGAAGCACAGCTTTCCAAAGTCTATGGGATGTAGCTAAAGCAGTTATAAGAGGGAATTTGTGGCAATACAGGCCTTCCTCAAGAACCAAGAAAAATCTCAAACAATCTAATCTACCATCTAAAGGAATTAGAAAAAGAACAGACAAAGTCCAAAGTCAGCAAAAGGAAGGAAGTAAAACAAAGATCAGAGAGGAAATAAATATAATACAGACAGACCCCCAAAATAGGGGAAAATAGTTCAGTGAAAGCAGAAGCTGTTTTGTTTTGTTTTTAGGATAAACAAAATTGATAAACCTCTTGCCAAGCTCATCAAGAAGAAAAGAGAGAGGGCCCAAATAAACATAATAAGAAATGAAAGAGGAGAAATAACAACCAATTTCACAGAGATGCAAAAAGAATCATGGGAACACTACAGTTATATGCCAGCACATTGGTCAACATAGAAGAAATGGATACATTTCTAGAACATGCAAGCTTTTAGGACTGAGTCAGTTAGAAATAGACAACCTGCACAGTCTGATCACTAGTAGTGAAATTGAATTTGTAATTAAAAAAAAGAATCTCAGCATACAAAAGTCCAGGAGCAGATTGCTTCACAGGGAAATTCTATCAAACATATAAATAAGAACTCATACCTATTCTTCTCAAGGGCAGTGAAAGTCGCTCAGTCGTATCCGACTCTTTGCAACCCCATGGAATTCTCCAGGCCAGAATACTGGAGTGGGTAGCTTTCCCTTCTCCAGGGGATCTTCCCAACCCAGGGATCGAACCCAGGTCTCCCACATTGCAGGCGGATTCTTACCAGCTGAGCCACAAGGGAAGCCCATCCTTCTCAAACTATTCCAAAAAAAAAAAAAATTGAAGAGGAAGGAACACTCCCAGATTCATTCTATGAGGCCACAGTTACCCCGATACCAATGCCAGACAAAGATACTACAAACCAAGAAAATTACAGGCCAGTATCTCTGTGTATAGATGCAAAAATTCTCGACAAAATTGTCTTTTGTTGGTGATTTTCCCATGCAGAAGAGTTTTTTAATAGTCAGATTTAATGATCTTTTATGGAGTTGGAATTTTTATCTTTCTTTCAGACTCTTAAATTTTTAAGTTAAAAATAATACATTATTACTGTCCTCAAGCAATCATCTTTAACCCTATATGCAAAACAGAAAAAGAGACTCAGATGTATAGAACAGACTTGTGGACTCTGGGAGAAGGCGAGGGTGGGATGTTTCAAGAGAACAGCATTGAAACATGTATATTATCTAGGGTGAAACAGATCACCAGCCCAGGTTGGGTGCATGAGACAAGTGCTCGGGCCTGGTGCACTGGGAAGACCCAGAGGGATCGGGTGGAGAGGGAGGTGGGAGGGGGAACTGGGATGGGGAATACATGTAAATCCATGGCTAATTCATTTCAATGTATGACAAAAACTACTGTAATGATGTAAAGTAATTAGCCTCCAACTAATAAAAATAAATGGAAACAAAAACTAATTTGAGATAAATAGATTTATTAAGTAAAAATTGATATTACACATCCCGCTCCTGCCGCCCATTCACAGAGGTAACTGCTGTTAGCTATTTCCTACCTTGCAAGCTGGGAATAATCATATCTATAGAGCAGGACACACACACCCACCTACACACAAGCACATATATGTGGACATAGTTAGCATGTATTGTGTGTGATATATAATAGCTATTATAGCCTCTCAATTCCTTTTCTAAGAAGTATTTATTTATTTATGTCTTTGGCTGAGATGGGTCTTAGTTGCAACATGTGGAATCTTTTAGTTGTGGCATGAGAACTCTTTTAAAAAAATTTTTTTTCCATTTATTTTTATTAGTTGGAGGCTAATTACTTTAACAATATTGTAGTGGTTTTTGCCATACATTGACATGAATCAGCCATGGATTTACATGTGTTCCCCATCCCGATCCCCCCTCCCACCTCCCTCTCCACTTGGGTGGCATGAGAACTCTTAATTGTGGCATCTGGGATCTAGTTCCTTGTCCAGGTATCAAACCTGGTCTGCCTACGCTGGGAGTGCAGAGCCTTAGCCACTGGACTACAAGGGAAGTCCCTAGCCACTCAATTCTTATTAATTTTCTTCTTCCTGTTCTTTTAGGCAAGATATTTCACCTTTCAGTCAAGAATTTTCTCATCTCTGGTGATGTCTAAAGTCTTTCTGAGCCCTATGATTTGACATATTTTTTCTTGTATTCCACCTTAAGCAAACCCACTCTAATAATCACCTGGCTTATAGTATTTCCTGTTGTTTGGCTTATGAAATTGACACAGCTTCTAGAACATCACTTTTTATTACATGATTTGCAGCTCTTATCTCTGTCAGCTTCCTGTCTCTCTGCACATACCGAATAGTATAAGCCAGCAAAAATCAACACCACAGCTACATAGAAACATTTCTTCACTTTCCCCTGGGTGGATAGGTAGGATTTAAGTCATTGGAGTATTTGTCTGATCTATTGATGTCTGTCTTCTGTATTTTGAGATAACATCCATCTAGCAATATTTTTAGAATTCATGGGAAGGTGATTCTGCTCACAATATGTCAAAAGCCACTGAGATTCCTGAGAACAAGGTAGATTGCAGGTTTCCCCTGCTATTTGAAAGTAGAGTGTTCCTATGAAAACTTTCAGGAAGCAATGACCTTAGGACAAATCTTACTAAGGGATGCACCAAATAAACTGAGGTAAAGCCCAGGTGCTCCCAGAGCCGGGTGGAAGCATGGCGGCTGGCAGCTGAGATGCTGAGAGCAGGTCCTGAGAAGAAGCTTGGCAGGGACACTCTCACCACTGGGGTGCTTGCTGCCTTTGTTACCTGCTCCTTGTAAAACAAGTGCTGAGCACAGTTGTCACTTTTTGCCTTTTCTCCTAAAAGCGAGACTCCTCTTTGGATTTCTTTAGGTTGACAAAAACAGGTGCTAGCGTAGGTCTTTTGTAAAAAGAAAGTGGCCATAATGGGAACTTTTGAAAGATAGGGGATACTTGCAATGGCAAACTCAGTCTTTTCAATCTTTGTGATCATGTGTGGGTCATGACACCGATGCAGTGAAGGGTGGGGTTGGAGGCCACCTGGATTGGAATGTGAGTGTAAAATTGCTACCTGATAAACACTTCCTTCATTTCTTCCTCCATTTATTTTAGCCTTTCTTTCTCTTCTTTACCATTCTTCCTTTTGTCTTTTCTTCCTTCCTGCTACAATCCCACATAGAATTACAGAAACCTAAAACAAGTAAGTAATCATGAGACCAGTGTCCACTGTGTGAAAACTCCGTACTCCATATTTCAACAACACAATTGATTGGGGGGAGAATTTAAATATATATAAGCTAGCCTGTCTCAGATATAACCATTCACTTAATTACAGACCGAATGACACATTTTGCCAAGTTAATATTAAAAAATGTTTAATTCATTTATTTTTATTACCTCTGTATCTCCAGAGGGACTAGGGCAATGAGAACAGAAACAGCTAATTAAATGTCTTGGTGAACGGGCAAATAGCTGAAGCTTGTTTACAGGCTTGGTATACTGCATAATTAGATTGCAACTTGGGGAGAATAAAATCTCCGATGCTTAAGATTCTAATTTTTCTCCTTGGGGATAAACCTATAGATTTATGCTATTGGTGGCCAATAAGCAGGGCTTAGTTTCTGGAAGAAACATGACACTTTTGCCTGGCTTCTATTCAATAGGTTTCTCTGTAACTAAGTCTTTACTGTTAGCAGAAGCGTTATGAAGCCTGTTGACCCAGGGTTTGTGAAGAGATTTAACCTTTTGCTACAAAGGGTATATGAACTTCTCAAAAGGGAGCCCTGTGGTGTCTGCTAACTGTAAACAAATGCCAATCCTATGATCCAGCAATTTTACGCCCCCAGGTATATCCCTGAGAGAAATGAATGTTTCTGCCGATCAACAAAACAAAACCCATAAAAACCATGGTCAAGAAAGTTTGCGGCAGCTTCATTTATAATAGCACCAACTTGAAAATGACACAAATGTCCATCAGGAGTAGAAATGGAAAATAAATTTTGCTGTGCTCATAGAATAGAAAGCTCCACAGCAATGGAAAAAGAAGAACTGCTGGTATATGCGGCTACATGGATAACTCTCCCATGTGTTATGGTGAAAGAAAGAAGCCAGACAGAGGGTGCAAGCTGTACATGATCAAGATGAGGTTAGAATAAGCTATGATGATGGCAGTCAGAATAGTGGTTCCTGCTCTGGGGTGTGGGGAAGGAAGGGTGTATTTTTGAAGGGTCATGAAGGAGCCTTGTGGGGCACCGGAAGTGTTCTAGGTCTTGTTCTGGGCTGTGGTCACTTGGTGTATACATCGGTAAATACCTTTGAAGGAAACATTTTTGTACACTTTATACAGCTAGTGTTTTTGGATTGTTGTGGGCAAGCATGCTCAGTTGTTCAATTGTGTGTGACTCTGCGACCCCATGGACTTTAGCCCGTCTGGCTCCTCCGTCCATGGGATTCTCCAGGCAGGAATACTGGAGTGGGTTGCCATTTCCTTCTCCAGGGGATCTTCCCAACCCAAGGATCAAACCCAAGTCTCCTGTGTCCCCTGCATTGGCAGGCAGGTTCTTTACCACTGAGCCACCTGGGAAGACCCGTGTGTGCTGTTAAGTATTATTCGCTCAGTCGTGTCCAACTCTTTGTGACCCCGTGGACTGTAGCCCACCAGGCTCCTCTGTCCATGGGATTCTCAGGCAAGAATACTGGAGTGAGTGGGTTGCCATTTCCTTCTCCAGGGGATCTTCCCGACCCAGGATTGAACCTGGGTCTCCTGCATTGCAGGCAGACTCTTTACTGTCTGAGCCATCAGGGGGTGCTGTTATACCCCAGTAAAAAGCCAACAAAGAAATAGAGCCATCAGTAAAACTTTCCAAGGGAAACTCTTCCTCACTTCCAAGTGCAGACCTGGAGACCAGTGGTATGAAGTGTGTCTCACAGATTTCGCGTGGGGCCTGGATGACACTGTGGGTAACTGTCCTCGTGGGTGGGAGTGAACAGAGGCCACTGTGCTCCCGGCCTCCAGCTTATCCCTTCCTTTTCACGTCTGTTCCTTATCTTCTTTGCAATCTTGATCCTTTGAGCAGCTGTGTTCTGTGGAAAGGGGTGTCACAGTGAGGAGTGAGGGGACAGGAAGAAAGATGAGTTTCATAAGCTTAGGTCCTGAGGGGACTCATCAACTGTGATAAGACAGAGCTAGGCTTCCTGCCAGGGAGATTGGATAAAGAGTTACCATATAAGGAGAACAAGAGTTGGAGGGGAAGCAAGGAGTGAGAAGATGTGGGTCTTGGGAAAGGGGAGCCCGGTCCTCGCCACAGAAATCTCAGGTCAGATAATGACATCCATGGTACATCTTGCCTTTCTTCCCAACCTCTTTTTCTAAATACTACTCTGACTCCCAATTTTCCTTCTCTTACCAATTTTGTGTTCCAAATGACCAACCTGGAGTCTTTTGTTTTCCTTCCTCTAAAATCTGTCTGGCTAGAAACATCCGTTTTTTCGATTTAAACAGTGTCATGGATGAACAGAATGGTTATTATATTCATACTCACATTTTCCTTACGAAATTTAATTTTCAAAAATTTGGCTCTAAACTCTACTAAGGAGTCTAATGCCAAGAGTTTTCTGACATAAGTATTCCTTTAAACTTTATGACTGATTGCTATTCTTACCTCCCACATATATTTTCTTTCAGTGAAAGAGTAAATGGAAAATACAGATTGGGAAAATGAGGAAAAAAATCCCTCCTAACATATTTTAGTACTGGATAGTGAAGCGTTTTTTGGCTTGCCTACCTGAGACAGTTGGAAGAGTGATTTATTCGTATCTATTATAATAAATGTCCTCTGTGTTCCGTTTTTGCTGGGAAAGACTCAACAGCTTGTTTACAGCATTTTTGTCTTTGGATTTTGGCACCATAAATAGACATAACTAGAGACATGGGTAGAGTTTGGTCTTCACTGAAAGCCTGATCAGAGAGCCTGACACATACTGATTACTGTTCCTGAATCCTTTGTATTTCAGGAGACACAGTGGGTCAGCAAGCACAGGGCAGTTAACCTTAAACGTGAGGATTTTGTGATGGACAAATTAATGCTGAATTTGGATACATGGTTATGCATTGACCTGAATGTTAACATTTCCTCAGCTGTGTTGTTAATGTTTTTTTTTAAATTGAAGTATGGTTCATTTACAATGCTGTGTTAATTTCTTCTGTACAGGAATGTGATTTAGTTCTCCATGTGTATATATATATACACACACACACATTCTTTTTTATATTCTGGTTTTTTAACACTGTATTTCTCATTTCATTGAGAGGACAGTGTCCTGACACAAAGCTTTATATGTGTCTCTTTCTGAAACACAACACTATCGAATTACACATACAAATCCAGTTGTCCTTGCAGCTTTCAGACAGATAGATTCCCCTGAACGTGGGCTAACTTGAGAGCATCCCTGCATTTGTGAAATCCGCCATGCATTTCATATTTGATATTTCACACATCATCAAAAGGTTGTCAGCAAGTCAAGAGACATAGAAATTTAGAGACGGAATGTAGCATTTCTGAGTCCCTGTCAAAGTTGTCAAGTCTTTGTTTCCCTGACTTTGTAGAAAGGAAAGCTAAGCAGTGTGAGCGGGGAGAAATCTCTGTGTTTAAAGGTACAGCAGTGCTTTCTAGTATTAAACTTAATAGCCAGACTGTGTTTATGTTGTTCAAAGTGTGAGCATTTGTACACCACAATATTTTTCAGTCTCTGAACCCAAAGGCAGCATGCTCTCGTCGTTTGCCTTCCTCACAAAATGTATTGAACAATGGCTGGGAAGTTTATAACCCAGTGAGTATACTTAGAGTTTATATTTTTGACTTGCACCACACTCCTCAAGCCTTGTCCATAAATATGAATTCTTCTGGGATGTGATGGGGGAAAAGTTAATGCCAAGACTGATAGAAACCTCCTGTAGATGGATTGTATGGATGTAGACTTTTTCCCTTGCCATCTTTTCTAGAATGGGAAGAGGCCAAGGCATAACAGTCTCCATTGTGTTTTTATGTTTGAAACTGTTGATGTTCCAAAATGGAAATAGCACCTGTTCATTTAGGCATTCTCTCAGCCTACCTGTCAGTCGTTGAAAACTTATTTCTGGTTGGTATTATTTCTCATTCACAGGGTTGAAGCTATAGAGTTATTTGCATTCCCTCTTGCTTACTGGGGCTTCTTGGTGGCTCAGATGGTAAAGAATCTGCCTGCAATGCAGGAGATCTGGGTTCAATCCCTGGGTTGGAAAGATATCCTGGAGAAGGGAATGGCAACCCACTCCAGTATTCTCACCTGGAAAATTCCATGGACAGAGGAACCTGGCAGGCTACAGTCCATGGGGTCACAAAGAGTCAGACACGACTGAGAGACTTCCACTTGCTTACTGGGTCAACCAAGCAGTCATCGTGGCCCAAACCACAAGAAAGCAATTGCACACAAAGACTTGGGTTTCACTGATGAAGATCCTGTGGTCATACCTCAGTAATGCTGAGTTGGCTCCTGTTGGAGACCATGGTTTCTGATTTCCCATTGCCTACCGTGGCACTGGTCCTCAATGTATAATCTCGACCTTCAAACATATAGGGTGTAAGTTGGAGTGCCGTGTGGTAGCAGAATCATGAAGGTCTTCTGCTCTTTCCAGGACTCTCCTTGGAACCCCTTTCAGATCTTTGTAATAGGGAAGGACTCATACTCAAAGGATTCCCACTTCCTGTTTCCTATTTGAGACAGGGTTGTGTACTGAAAACAACCTGGTCTTTGGAGCCAGGGCAGTCAGTGGTTGAGTCAAGGCTTTGCTCTTGGATCTTGAATGAGTCAAGTTAACTTTTCTGAATACCAATTTTCCCCTCTGAAAAAAATAAATCAGAATAACACGTATCTGACACAAGTCTGCTGCAATGAATAAAAGTACTAACACAAGTAAAGTGCTCATCATCATAGGAGCTGTTCAACCAGTGTTGATTCTGAGCTTTGCCCCTCTTCACATGAGCCTTGTCTCTCTGACTCTATTGTATTAATTCAACAGGCATTGGTTGTGCATCTGTTATGGGATTCACTCTGTGGAAGGTCATGGGGGAGAAAACAATGATGAGTAAGACAGTCCTGTCTGCAGAAAATAGCATTCTAGTATGTAGTTTCTCACCCTTGGCTGCACTTTGGAATTATCAGAGGAGCTGTAAAGGATGCCAATGTTCAGGTCATTCCCCAGGTCAGTTGCATCAGAATCTCTAGAAGTAGTGCCCCAGGAGAAGTATTTCTTTAAGGCCCACTAACTCCAACGTGCATCCAAGTTGAGAATCAATGTTCTAGAGCCAAGTCCAACGTGAATCCTAGAGTTAGACAATCCAATACTGTTTGATACAGAGGATTCAGGGCCAATGGGATGAAGAGGATTCAATCATGAAGTGTCTCATATACCATCTTATGAAACATGGCTTTTGTCTTAAAAATGTTGGAAAACCAATGAAAGAATGATCTGATTAAGCTCTTGAGTCATTCCCCTGGCATATGTGTGAAGGATGTTTAGCAGATGCTGTTCCCCCCATATACTTTGGAATTTGCCATTGTAGACATCCCCCCAACTGCCTGATGGTCTTCCCTGCATGGTGGAACCCTATTCTTTGTCTGCTCCTGTGTACAGCACACTAGAAATATGGGGTAATTAGACAAATCATAGCTCCACTGTGGTAGCAACCTCTGCCGACTTACAGAGGATGTTGTTTAAACACTCTAGTTCCCACAGCCCTTGAATGGGATAACAGGTATGTGGTCTCTTCTGTCTCCTAAAGTAGCAGAACTAAGCTATGGTTGCCCCCAGTGCCACCTAGCTTGATAATGTACCTTTATTTGGCTTATTTCTCTTCCCCGTGTCACTTTTATACTTCTCTACTGCAAGGTTTCTCACTGTGGCCATTATTGGCATTTAGAACTGACTAATACTTTGCTATTTTTGTTGTGTGTGTGTTGGGGGCCGGGGGGCGGGGAGTATCCTGTACCTTGTTGAATACTTAGCAACATCCCTGATTTCTATCCACTGGAGTTCCTTGAACCACATCTCCCCAAAACTGTAACAACCATAAATATCTCCATCTTTGGACAAATATCCCTGGGGAACTAAATTGTCACTCCCTGTGGGTTAAAGCTACTGCCCTACTGATGTTTCCTGCGTTCACATCCCAAACAAGCTACTTGCCCTTCAATCCTTGTCTCTGGATGTGCTTCTGAGGAACCTAAACAAGACAGAGAAGTTGAAGGGAGACACACCAGGGGTACGGAGACCATTTGTGAGATGGTCAGTGGGTCTGAGACAGAGAAGATCATGAACCTCAGATGAGGCTGTGGTGGTAGAGAGGGAGAGATGCGTATGAGATGCCAAGAGAGGTGCCAGTTGATGGGACTTCAGCCTCAGAGCCTCGAAGAGTGAGGAGCGAGTAAGAAGAAACTTAGCATGACTCTGGAGATGTCATTCACTGAGAGGAAATCCAGGAGTAAGAGCTGGATTTTATTTTTTTTAATTTTTTTTAATAGAGAACAGATACTTTAATGATTAGAGATTTGTATTCTGTGTCTGTGATCTCTAAGCCTTGTTAATTCTTTTTTTTCCCCATTTATTTTTATTTGTTGGAGGCTAATTACTTTACAATATTGTAGTTACAATCTTGTAGTGGTTTTTGCCATACATTGACATGAATCAGCCATGGATTTTAAAAATACATGTGTATTTATTTATTTGGCTGGGCCGGGTCTTAGTTGTGGCATGCGAACTCTTTATTGTGACATATGGGATCTAGCTCCCTCACTGGAGATCAAACCCTGATTACCCCAGGATTACTGAGAAATATATGAATGAGAAATTTGGGGGAGAACATGTAGCATTTTCAAATCTAAGTGGCAAGCAGGACCTTTGCTATGGGTCATGCAAATCAGGAAGATCTGACCTGATCAGGATAGGAAATAACCATTACTTTCATAATGGTACAGACATAAAAATATGTTTCTGTTTCTTCAAATTCAAAGTGGAGCACCTAATTGCTGATCTGAGAAAGACTGACGATTTCGCTCGAGTTTTAGAATACTTTCAGAGAGTACGTTGTTTTATTTAGCTTATCTTTTTAGTAGATAACAGTGAGGATTGTAGTCGTTTATTTATGAAAATTTCTGTGTAAATGTGAGGAGGAGGATGCTAATCATCAAAGAAACATCTCCCCTGTTTCTCTGACATGATGGTTTCCAGGCATCTACACCATCCCATTAAGCTGGTGAATTTCCACTGTCTTTTGATGTTCAGAAATAGAATTATGAGAGAATAACTTCAATGGCATTTGACACTTTACTTTGAAGCACATGACACGTGGCCTATTGACCTATTTCTCTGTGCTTCTTTATAGTATCTTTTTTGCAAGGAGTATGAAAAACTTCACAACTATTTATTTTTATTACATTTTGGGGATGTTCAAATGGACAGGGATATTTGAGCTGTTTCACAGTTTCTTTTTATCGCGCCGAAGTTAGAAAAAAATTGGCCAAGTGGCACTCATCTTTAAGAAGCGTTGGGAATCATGATTTCTATGCTCAATTCTCTAAGCTTGGTGTCCACATTTTTGAAATGGCACTCATTTGAGCAAATGGTATGTTTAGTGCCATTGTCTAATACGTTAGTTTGTGGACTGAGACCGCAAAGGCCAGGGATCAGCAAGCTTTTCCTACAAAAATACCAGCTAGTGACTATCTCAGACTGTACAGGCCATACAGTTTCCGCTGCAACTACTCAACAGCCCTGTTGTAGCATGAAGTCAGCCGGAAGCAGTGTGCAAATGAGTGAGCATGCTGCTAGTGTTCCAATAGGTCTTTATTCCCCAAACTAGAAGGTGGATCAGATTTGGCCTGCAGAGCTATCGTTTGCTAACCCCTGGCATTAAGTCACATAAGAAAGGCTACAATCTGGGCTTCACAGTATCAGGGTGCTAATTTCACTCTTCCTTTGTGTGTGCCCTTCAAAGCTGTCAGATGGCAAAGCTCTCAATAAGAGTGGTTAGTTTGTGTCAATAAACACAGCTGGGCAAATGCTATTAGTTTTATTCCAAATGACTTCACCCACCTTGCCAGTTCTTGTTTACTGGGATTCAGCCTCATTCAGAACCTGGGAGAAACTTGATCTCAGTGAAGTCTGGGTATGGCTGACTGGCCAGTAGCAATATGCTTAACCTGTTTATAACAAGGAAGCCCAGTGGTTTGCAAGATCCTTCCACTTCTAGCTTTTCAGGGTATGTCTAAGGCCATCTGCTCGTCCAGCAGGCACACATGTGGTCTCTGAGGTGACCACACTCAAAACGTCACTGTCTTGCCAGTCACTGATTTAACAATGCTAATAAAAAATAATGGTTGCTTCCGCTTGAGCAATCTGTCATTTTTCTCATGTAAACCTCTTATTTCTTGACAGTTAAGGCCACTGAGAGTTACTTTTCCCCACATCACTCGACTAGTGAGGGGTGGAATTTTTGCTCAGACCCATATATTCTGAATGCAGAGCCTATATTCTTTTCACTTTGAAAGCTACGTCTCTGTCAATAGCAAGTTACTAATGACAGAGTTTACAAGGTGACTGGTGCTGAGTTTTCCACAGGTGTGAACCCACTCATCCTTGCAACAGGCCTGTGTCTTTTCATCATCCCCCTGTTCTAGATTGGAGAAGGAAATGGCAACCCACTCCAGTACTCTTGCCTGGAAAATCCCATGGACTGAGGATCCTGGTAGGCTACAGTCCATGGGGTCGCAAAGAGTCGGACACAACTGAGTGACTTCACTTCACTTCATGTTCTAGATTAGCAGCCTGAGGCACAATGATGACCCAGAGAACCCATGTCAAGGAAGTTTCTGGAGTCTAAAGGCATCACTTAATCCAGATGGAAACAGTGAAAAAGTGTTAGTCGCTCAGTCGTGTCCAACTCTTTGTGATCCCATAGACTGTAGCCCGCCAGGCTTCTCTGTCCATGGAATTCTCCAAAGCAAGAATACTGGAGTGGGTTGCCATTCCCTTTTCCAGGAATCTTCCTGACCCAGGGATAGAACCCATGTCTCCTGCATTGGCAGGTGAATTCTTCACCATCTGAGCCATCAGGTACCCACCCCAAATGGAAACAGACTGGGCAGGAAATGCTTCCTTCATTTTCCTATGTCAGAAGAGGAAGGACAACCTTGGTGGTTTAGAGAAACAGTTGTGTCCCAGCCTGGCTGTACATTCTAACTGCATCTCTCCTCTCTCTACTCACCTTTCACGTCCATTCATTTCATGCTGATATGGTCCAGCCTCCCTGGAGTCTTTCCCACGCTGCCAGATGAACCTCACATCAAAGCCACACATTTTGGAGAAGCCGCATGGACAACAGCAGAGAATATATCTGTTTCTCTGTCAAACTGTGAGACAAACCATGACTTCTGCCTCGCCCTTCACATCGCTCTCTTGAAAGGCACATGGCGGTGACTCTGGAGCTGCGCAGGCAGCACCCCAGAGCCCAGATGTTCAGGACGTGCTGAGAAGGCGGCATAAACAGAGAGAACCCTCCAGAGCTCCCACCGGCTCAGGTCACCGCCGCCGTGAACCAGGACCTGCCTTCGCAGCGTGTGGCCGTGGCGGGTCCAGGCATTTTCTTGTTTTTGCTGCTGTTACTAATGGCACCAAATTCAATCCCCTCAGGCTCTAATCGCTGCTGGGCAAGAAAGTAGATGTCCTCTGTGTCCTCTTTCTCTTGGGGAATTGTGAGAGGACAGGAGCTAGCCACCATTTCTGTCCTTGCACATTTTCTGCCATTCTGCCCTCTTCCTTCACAGATTCTGCAGATCTTTCTGTGCTCATGGATAAGAGCTGCCGAGCTTGGAAGTGCCAGAGTAACCGAGGCCCTTGTAGTCAACGAACTGGCAGCTAGACCAAGTGGCAGTTGCAGGTTAGACATCGTGCCCACAGCCTTGCTACCAACTTATAATGCCAGTGTCAGATAAAGGCCACTACACAGAAAGGTCTTTAAATGTTCACTCTTCGAAACTCCTCAATATAGAGAAGAGCTCCTAGAATAGTCCAGAGAGTTCCCAGGGAAAGCCCTTACCCAGCTTCCCCTGATGGTTACATTTTGCAGGACCACAGTACAATGATAAAAACCAGCAAATTAACTTTGACAGAGCACAGTTCACCAAGCTACAGATCTTTTGTGACTTTCTCCAGTTTCCCCACTAATGTCCTTTTTCTGATCCTGAATCTCTCATCAAATTTAGTTGTGTCTCCTTAGTCTCTGATGATATGTGATACAGAATGGTTAAGTAATGTGCCAGAGGTTACATAGTTATTAAATGACATTGTTGAGGTTTTGAATCCAGATGTCCCCCTATAAAAACCACTTTCTTAATCACTGTACCATTGCCCTAAGTTTCCTTTTGGCCATTGACTGGACTGCTCCGAGTGAAAAATAAGTGTTTCATTTCTATGCCCTTGACAGTTTAAATGCTTTTTGTTTCAGTAGTTGGCATTATATTAACTAACATATATAGTGTTGAGTTATACTATAGAGTATAGAGTTATACCAATAAAGTCCACTGGGCTTTCCTGGTGGCTCAGACGGTAAAGAATCTGCCTGCAATGTGGGACCCAGGTTCGATCCCTGGGTGGGGAAGATCCCCTGGAGAAGGAAATGGCAACCCACTCCAGTATTCTTGCCTGGAGAATTCCATGGACAGAGGAGCCTGGTGGGCTACAGTCCATGGGGTCGCAAAGAGTTGGACACAACTGAGCAACTATACTTTAACTTTCGTAGAGTTATACTAGTAGATTCCATATAGTACAGAGTCCATATAATACAAAGTTATATTAGTATAGACTTACACTAGTGTAGCACAGTTTGGCCATGATATTAGGGGCTTCCCTGGTGGCACGGTGGATGAGAATCTGCTTACTAATGCAGGAGACATGGGTTCGATCCCTGGGTCGGGAAGATCCCCTGTAGAAGGAAATGGCAACCCACTCCAGTATTCTTGCCTGGAGAATTCTGTGGACAGAGGAACCTGGTGGGCTACAGTCCATGGGGTCACAAAAGAGTTGGACACGACTTAGCAACTAAACAACAAAATAGTATAGAGTTATACTGGTAGGTGAATGATTTAGTATAGTATAGGGTTAGCCCAGTACTCTTCTATATTGACACAAGAAAGCAATATAAGTGTACTTCTCCTTTAATTTAGGCCATTTCCCCCCCCCATACCTTCATTTATCTTTGATTATTTTAAGGCCTAATCAACAAATGTTAAAATATATCTAAAATAAATTCACTTTTCAAGTTAAATGGGTGTCACAAAATAGTTTTTGAAATGATGGAGAAGGTGGAGGAGAGACTGGGTATTAGGAAACCCAACTTTCTTACAGTATTAGGAACTATCATCATTTCCTAAAGGTTTGGAATCTCTGTTTCAGCATATGGTTGATGCCAGGGATTTTTAGGCTTTTTTTCTACATCTTTTTTTTTTGTCTCACATCAACACATTTCATAATTAAATTGGAAGTTGGAATCATTAATCAGCAAAATGAACTTAGAGCTAGGAAGTTTGTGTGGGAGCTAATTAGAGCATAGCCTGTGGGATAAAATTGAATAAAAATTCAACCCTTGGATGTAGCATCAAGCATTTTCCCAGCAGAAACACCTCATAGAGGTGACTTCATTATTTCTAGCATTGTGCTTGGTCAAGGTTTTGGAAAACAGCCCAGTATGCTATAAAAGAGCATTAAAAAAATTTTTTTTGCCTGTATAAATAAGCATATTGTTGTGTGTGCTCAGTTTTGCCTGACTCTTTCCCACACTATGGACTATAGGACACCAGGATCCTCTGTCCATGGGATTTTCCAGGCAAGAATACTGGAATGGGTTGCCATTTCCTACTCTAGGGGATCTTCCTGACCCAGGGATCGAACCCACATCTCTTGTGTCTCCTGCATTGGCAGGAGGTTTCTTTACCACTGTGCCACCTGGGAAGCCCAAGTTGTGTCTGGCTCTGCAACCCCATGGACTGTAGCCCACAAGGCTCCTCTGTCCATGGAGTTCTCTAGGGAAGAATGCTGGAGTGGGTAGCTACTTCCTTCTGCAGGGGATCTCCCCAACAATGGGTCTCTTGCGTTGAAGGCAGATTCTTTACTGAGCCACCAGGGTACTAGATATAAGCATAGGGGCCTTCCATTTGCCAAGTAATACTTGGTCATCAACCAAATACTTGATGAAATACTTTTTTCATCAGAGAAAAGTATTTGAAAAGTTCTGAGAGAATATCTGTGCAATTGGATTTTCTTTCTTCTGTTCAACCTCCCATTGATCCCCATGTGGGCTACTGATGTACACTGTCTTCACTGTTAATAGGCTGTGTAGCATGCGATATCCCTCCATACTTCAGCAAACGGGTAGGTGGGCTGGTGTGTAGAAACTGAAGATCCTGGTGTGGGCTGGTGCCAACAGACTTATTTACAGTTGGATAAAAGGCGGGAAATGGCTTCACTTCTCCTGGTATCTCTGAACATAGCACAGACCTAGCAGCTATGTCTGTAGCGACCATGAAAATACATCTATTATATCTTGAATTGCAGAGGGTCATGGCTCCAGTTTCTGCTCAGAAATCCTTCAGTGCATTTTATAAGAAGAACTTCATTGCCTACTGCTTCTGTTTCATGATTCTCATTTTAAAAAATCCCACTCACCATGTATGCCAAAGTTTCTGTTGACATTTGGTTATTAATTTCCATTTTCCATGATACAAGTCAGTTGTTCTTGTGAATTTATTAGACATTCACATTTAAATATATTTCAGTGGGTTTAAAACCCAGTAAGCCCTCTGCATTTTAAAGGGAGTTTTCAGTGTAGAATATTCAGTTTCAAGGCTCTTCTGTATATATTTATGATAATATTTTTATAAATGATACAATTCCCTCATTTTTGGTGAGAAGTTACATAATGCTGGAAAATTTTCCAAACATTTATTTTGAAGATGCTCTCTCTGTAAAATACCTCTTTGAAAAATCACTTTTGCACACTTTGCTAAAATGTTAGTATGTATGTATCTTGAAAAGTCACGATAGTACATTAGTTTTGTTTGTCTGCTAAGTAGCCAACTACAGACAACAGCTTGCCATCATGCACAACTGTCCTTTGCCAGCAAACTAGGAAAATAAGCTTTTTAAAAAAAATTATTTATTTGATTGTGTCAGATTTTAGTTGCAGCACGCGAGATCTTCATTGCAGCGTGGGGACTCTCTAGTTGTGACACGTGGGCTCACTGGTTATGGCGTGTGGGCTCCACAGCATGTGGACTCTTAGTTCTCCAGCCAGGGATGGAACCTGTCTTCTCTGTATTGCAGAGCAGATTCTTAACCACAGAGTGGATTCCTGGACTTATGTAACTTACCTTTTCGTCAATAGCTATTTTAAGTACTTTGCCACAAGGTAGCCAGAAAATTCTGTAGTAAGCACAATAGAATGGTATACCATCTTGTTACAAAACCTTATAAAGAATCTTCTGTTTAAAGGTCTTTGTAAAAGAAAACTTGATGACATCCTGTAGCATGGGAATTGAAATGTCACAAAGTGCCAGTGATGGATAAAAGTGTCAGTCCCTCCACATTTTGACATTCCCATCTTCCTCTGGGACATGTTATGGACTAAATGTGACCATCTGACATACAATTGAATGAACATGCCAGTGTCACTATTTGTATAAAATGTTAGCGGTGCTTGACTTCTTATACAGATGAAAATAACTTAAATTGATACCATATTTCCCCCTTTATCTCTGTGATGGCAATTATAGGCAGAGCAGTAAGCCACTGGCTCGCTGGGTAAGGAAGGCTTCAGTCTTGATAAGCTAGGAGTTTGGGTTTTATCACTGATGCAGAGACTGGAGGAAAGGTCATCCATTTATGCAAGGCAGATAGTAGAAACCAAGATCCCTGTAAAGAGCTAAGATTCTTATAGTGATGCATATGTGGGCAAGAGTTGAAAAGTTTCATCGATTAGCATAGTAAGGCAGCAACAACAACAACAACACTCTTCTAACCGTGAGTGGACTTTGGGTAGAAATAAACACGGACTTCTTTTAGATTGTATAATTATGGGTATGTGTCTCAAAAGATTTAGGGTTAGACTTTGAGCTATTCTTCTGGATCAGGCATTCTCCAGCTGGAAATTAACATAAAACTTGAGTCTAAGCCAGTTATACACTTAAGATATCAGGAAGCAAGTAAAAACTTTTTTGGCTGGGGATGTCTTCCCCACCCCCTCCCCAAACAATAGGGTTTCTCACAGAGAAGGCAGCCCTAAACATGCACTTACAACTGTGCTGAATGTCCTCCAGTCGGCCCTCAGGATCTTCACTCCATCCTTTTTCACTCTGGTTTGCTGCCGAGCAGACTGACCTCTATATACTGAATCTCCTGGGCTTCCTGGCTTTTCTTTTTCCTTTTTTATTGAAGTATAGTTGATTTACAATATTAGTTTCAGGTGTACAACATAGTGATTCAATATTTTTTATAGATTATACTCCATTTAAAGTTATTATAAAATAATGGCTATATTTCCCTGTGCTGTACAATATATCCTTGTAGCTTATTTATTTTATACATAGTAGTTTGTACCTTTGTTTCCCCTAACCCTATATTTACCTTCCCTGCTGGTAACCACTAATCCTTTCTTTTTTTTTCCATTTATTTTTATTAGTTGGAGGCTAATTACTTTACAGTATTGTAGTGGTTTTTGCCATACATTGACATGAATCAGCCATGGATTTACATGTGCTCCCCATCCTGAACCCCCTCCCACCTCCCTCCCCATCCCATCCCTCTGGGTCATCCCAGTGCACCAGCCCTGAGCACTTGTCTCATGCATCCAACCTGGGCTGGCGATCTGTTTCACACTTGATAATATACATGTTTCGATGCTGTTCTCTCAGATCATCCCACCCTCGCCTTCTTTCTTTCTATCCATGAGTCCGTTTCTGTTTTGTTACATTCATTTGTGTGTTTAATTCTTTAGATTCCACGTATAAATGATAACATTTATAAATGATAACACGTATAAATGATAAATGATTTCAGTATTTGTCTTTCTCTGTGACTTATTTCACTTAGCATAATATCCTCTAGGTCCTCCATGTTGCTGCAGAAGGCAAAATTTCATTCTTTTTTATGACTGAGTAATATTTTGTTTTATACACACACACACACACACACACACACCCCACATCTTTTTTTATCCATTCCTCTGTTGATGGACCCTTAGGTTGTTTTATTGTCTTGCCTATTGTAAACAGTACTGCTGTGAACATTGGAGTGCATGTATCTTTTAGAATTAGTGTTTTTATTTTCTTCAGATACCCTGAAGTAGAGTTGCTGGACAATATGGTTTGGTTCAGTTCAGTTCAGTCACTCAGTCGTGTCCAACTCTTTGCGACCCCGTGGACTGCAGCACACCAGGCTTCCCTGTCCATCACCAACTCCTGGAGCTTACTCAAACTCATGTCCATTGAGTCGGTGATGCCATCCAACCATCTCATTCTCTGTCATCCCCTTCTCCTCCCGCCTTCAATCTTTCCCAGCATCAGGGTCTTTTCCAATGAGTCAGTTCTTCCCATCAGGTGGCCAAAGTACTGGAGTTTCAGCTTCAGCATCAGTCCTTCCAATGAATACTCAGGACTGATCTCCTTTAGGATGGACTGGTTGGATCTCCTTGCAGTCCAAGGGACTCTCAAGAGTCTTCTCCAACACCACAGTTCAAAAGCATCAATTCTTCAGCACTCAGCTTTCTTTATAGTCCAACTCTCACATCCATACATGACTACTGGAAAAACCATAGCCTTGACTAGATGGACCTTTGTTGGCAAAGTAATGTCTCTGCTTTTTAATATGCTGTCTAGGTTGGTCATAACTTTCCTTCCAAGGAGCAAGCGTCTTTTAATTTCATGGCTGCAATCACCATCTGCAGTGATTTTGGAGCCCAAGAAAATAAAATCTGTCACTGTTTCCATTGTTTCCCCATCTATTTGCCATGAAGTGGACCATATGGTAATTCTGTTTTTAGTGTTTTGAGGAACCTCTGTACTGTTTTCCACAGTGGCTGCACCAGCTTACATTCCCACCAACAGTGTTTGAGGGTTCCCTTTTCTCTGCAGCCTTGCAACATTGGTTATCTGTAGACATTTTGATGATAGCCATTGTGACAGATGTGAGGTGATAGCTCATTGTGGTTTTGCTTTGCATGTCCCTGATAATTAGTGATCTTGAACAACTTTTCACATGCCCATTGGCCATCTGTATGGCTTTGGAAAAATGTGCGTTCAGGTCATCTGCCCATTTAAAAAATCTGGTTCCTGGCTTTTCATTGTATTCAGCTGGTAGGAGGTAATGGCAGGATATTGAAAAACCATAGATTAGCAAGATCATGATATGAGTTACAACAGCTGCATCGATACTGGGCCGCTGGTTGGCTGTGCCAGCCAGCCTCTACCAGAGAGCACATATTCCTGTCAGGCAACCCTGCCCTCCAGCTGCCAGTCTGATATGCACTTCCTCCTCGTGCCACTCAGGCTTGGGATAGCAAAAGCTTCATGTTTCACTACCTTTTGGCTTCTCTTAGCCCTGCCCACACCTTTGAAATAGTCCTTTCATCAAAACCCCCAGTTACTCTATTTGATACGCCATCTGATTCCTGCCAGGAATTTGACTGCTATATTATTGACAATTTTAAAACTTAATGATAATAATTAAGGACAATATCCACTATGAGTCCACAGATCTAATAAATAGAATACTTCGAACTCAAAGAACTTGAAATAATAAAACAATTTATAGGTACACGTTGTTAGATTTAAAATGGATAATCAATGAAGACCTACTGTAAGGCAGAGGGAACTATGCTCAGTATTATATAACAACCTACACTGGAAAAGAATTTTAGAGAGAATATCCATGTATATGTATAACTGCCTGCAAAGCAGGAGACCCAGGTACAATCCCTGGGTCAGGAAGATCCCCTGGAGAAGGAAATAGCAACACACTCCAGTATTCTTGCCTTGAAAATCCCATGGACAGAGAGGCCTGGCGAGCTACAGTCCATGGGGTCATGAGAGTCACATATGACTGAGTGATTGAACTGACTCCTGAGAGTCAATTCCTAGGCAGGTTGATAAGAAGTCCAGGGTCCTGAGGAGGAGAGAGGGGTCTGGGGCTCTTGAGGAGGAGATAGGGGTCTGGAGTTCTCAAGGAGGAGAAAAGGACAGAAGTCTTTTTCTTTAAGCCTGAAGCTGCTGATTGCTCAGCAAAACAACTAATTTGCTCAAGGATATTTTTTCGTTATACTCTGTACCAGTGCAACAATGTATCCTGCTTGAGGACATGTTTCTCCTTCTTGAGAACCTTCTGACTAATCCTGTCATCTTAAAATGTATATTATGGAAGTGGGTCTGGTTCAGCTCAGTTCAGTCCCTCAGTGTGTCCGACTCTTTGCAACCGTGGATTGCAGCACGCCAGGCCTCCTTGTCCATCACCAACTCCTGGAGTTTACTCAATCTCATGTCCCTTGAGTCGGTGATGTGATCCAACCATCTCATCCTCTGTCGTCCGCTTCTCCTCCTGCCTTCAATCTTTCCCAGCATCAGGGTCTTTTCCAGTGAATCAGCTCTTCACATCGGGTGGCCAAAGTATTGGAGTTTCAGCTTCAGCTTCATCCTTCCAATGAATACTCACAACTGATTTCTTTTAGGATGGACTGGTTGAATCTTCTTGCAGTCCAAGGGACTCTCAAGAGTCTTCTCCAATACCACAGTTCAAAAGCATCAATTCTTCAGCACTCAGTTTTCTTTATAGTCCAACTCTCACATCCATACATGACTACTGGAAAAACCATAGCCTTGACTAGATGGACCTTTGCTGGCAAAGTAATGTCTCTGCTTTTTAATATGCTGTCTAGGTTGGTCAAAAAACTAAGATCGTGGCATCTGGTCCCATCACTTCATGGCAAATAGATGGGGAAACAGTGGAAAGAGTGGCTGACTTTATTTTTCTGGGCTCCAAAATCACTGCAGATGGTGATTGCAGCCATGAAATTAAAAGATGCTTACTCCTTGGAAGGAAAGTTATGACCAACCTAGACAGCATATTAAAAAGCAGAGACATTACTTTGCCAACAAAGGTCCATCTAGTCAAGGCTATGGTTTTTCCAGTGGTCATGTATGGATGTGAGAGTTGGACTATAAAGAAAGCTGAGTGCTGAAGAATTGATGCTTTTGAACTGTGGTGCTGGAGAAGACTCTTGAGAGTCCCTTGGACTGCAAGGAGATCCAACCAGTCCATCCTAAAGGAGATCAGTCCTGGGTGTTCATTGGAAGGACTGATGTTGAAGCTGAAACTCCAATATTTTGGCCACCTGATGCAAAGAGCTGACTCATTTGAAAAGACCCTGATGCTGGGAAAGATTGAGGGCAGGAGAAGGGGACGACAGAGAATGAGATGGTTGGATGGCATCACTGACTCGATGGACATGGGTTTGGGTGGGCTCCGGGAGTTGGTGATGGACAGGGAGGCCTGGAGTGCTGCGGTTCATGGGGTTGCAAAGAGTCGGACACAACTGAGCAACTGAACGAACTGAACTGAACTGAGGTTGGTCATAACTTTTCTTCCAAGGAGCAAGCGTCTTTTAATTTCATGCCTGCAGTCACCATCTGCAGTGAGTTTGGAGCTCCCCAAAATGAAGTCTGTCACTCTTTCTACTCTTTCCCCATCTACTTGCCATGAAGTGATGGGACCACATGCCATCATCTTAGTTTTCTGAATGTTGAGTTTTAAGCCAACCTTTTCACTGTCCTCTTTCACTTTCATCACTTTCATCCACTTTCACTTTCTGCTATAAGGGTGGTGTCATCTGCATATCTGAGGTTATTGATATTTCTCCTGGCAATCTTGATTCCAGCTTGTGCTTCTTCCAGCCCAGCGTTTCTCATGATGTACTCTGCATATAAGTTAAATAAGTAGGGTGACAATATACAGCCTTGACGTACTCCTTTCCCTATTTGGAACCAGTCTGTTGTTCCATGCCCAGTTCTAACTGTTGCTTCCTGACCTGCATACAGGTTTCTCAAGAGGCAGGTCAGGTGGTCTTGTATTCCCATCTCTTTCAGAATTTTCCACAGTTTATTGTGGTCCACACAGTCAAAGGCTTTGGCATAGCCAATAAAGCAGAAATAGATGTTTTTCTGGAACTCTCTTGCTTTTTCAGTGATCCAACAGATGTTGGCAATTTGATCTCTGGTTCCTCTGCCTTTTCTAAACCAGCTTGAACATCTGGAAGTTCACAGTTCATGTATTGTTGAAGCCTGGCTTGGAGAATTTTGAGCATTACTTTGCTAGTGTGTGAGATGAGTGCAATTGTGCAGTAAATAGCAACCCACTCCAGTACTCTTGCCTGGAAATCCATAGATGGAGGAGTCTGGTGGGCTACAGTCCATGGGGTCGCAAAGAGTTGGACACGACTGAGCCACTTCACTTGAACATTTCTTTGGCATTGCCTTTCTTTGGGATTGGAATGAAAACTGACCTTTTCCAGTCCTGTGGCCACTGCTGAGTTTTCCAAATTTGCTGACATATTGAGTACAGCACTTTCACAGCATCATCTTTCAGGATTTGAAATAGCTCAACTGGAATTCCATCACCTCCACTAGCTTTGTTCGTAGTGATGCTTTCTAAGGCCCACTTGACTTTGCATTCCAGGATGTCTGGCTCTAGGTGAGTGATCACATCATTGTGATTATCTGGGTCATGAAGATCTTTTTTGTACAGTTCTTCTGTGTATTCTTGCCACCTCTTCTTAATATCTTCTGCTTCTGTTAGGTCTATACCATTTCTGTCCTTTATTGAGCCCATCTTTGCATGAAATGTTCCCTTGGTATCTTTAATTTTCTTGAAGAGATCTCTAGTCCTTCCCTTTCTATTGTTTTCCTCTATTTCTTTGCACTGATCACTAAGGAAGGTTTTCTTACCTCTCCCTGCTATTCTTTGGAACTCTGCATTGAAATGGGTATATCTTTCCTTTTCTCCTTTGCTTTTGGCTTCTCTTCTTTTCACAGCTATTATAAGGCCTCCTCAGAGAAACATTTTGCCTTTTTGCATTTCTTTTTCTTGGGGATGGTCTTGCTCCCTGCCTCCTGTACAATGTTGTGAATCTCCATCCATAGTTCTTCAGGCACTCTGTCTATCAGATCTAGTCCCTTGAATCTATTTGTTACTTCTACTGTATAATCGTAGGGGATTTGATTTAGGTCATACATGAAAAGGCTAGTGGTTTTGCCTACTGTCTTCAATTTAAGTCTGATTTTGTCAATAAGAAGTTCATGTTCTGAGCCACAGTCAGCTCCCAGTCTTCCTTTTGCTGACTGTATAGAACTTCTCCATCTTTGGCTGCAAATAATATAATCAATCTGATTTCGGTGTTGACCATCTGGTGATGTCCATGTGTAGAGTCTTCTCTTGTATTGTTGGAAGAGGGTGTTTGCTATGACAAGTGCATTCTCTTGGCAGAACTCTATTAGCCTTTGCCCTGCTTCATTCTGTACTCCAAGGCCAAATTTGCCTATTATTCCAGATGTTTCTTGATTTCCTACTTTTGCATTCCAGTCCCCTATAATGAAAAGGACATCTTTTTTTGGTGTTAGTTCTAGAATTCTTGTAGGTCTTCATAGAACCATTCAACTTCAGCTTCTTCAGCATTACTGGTCGGGGCATAGACTTGGATCACCATGATATTGAATGGTTTGCCTTGGAAACGAACAGAGATCATTCTGTCGTTTTTGAGACTGCATCCAAGTACTGCATTTTGGACTCTCTTGTTGACTATGATGGCTATTCCATTTCTTCTAAGGGATTCTTGCCATAGTAGTAGATATAATGATCATCTGAGTTAAATTCACCCATTCCAGTCCATTTTAGTTTGCTGATTCCTAAAATGTTCAATGTTCACTCTTGCCATCTCCTGTTTGACCACTTCCAATTTGCCTTGATTCATGGACCTAACATTCCAGGTTCCTATGCAGTATTGCTCTTTACAGCATCGGACTTTACTTCCATCACCAGTCATATCCACAACTGGGTGTTGTTTTTGCTTTGGCTCCATCTCTTCATTCTTTCTGGAGTTATTTCTCCACTGATCTCCAGTAGCATATTGGGCACCTACTGACCTGGGGAGTTCATCTTTCAGTGTCCTATCTTTTTGCCTTTTCATACTGTTCATGGGGTTCTCAAGGCAAGAATACTGAAGTGGTTTGCCATTCCCTTCTCCAGTGGACCACGTTTTGTCAGAACTCTCCACCATGACCTGTCCATCTTGGGTGGCCCTACACAGCATGGCTCATAGTTTCATTGAGTTAGACAAGGCTGTGGTCCATGTGATCAGATTGGTTAGTTTTCTGTGATTGTGGTTTTCTATCTGTCTGCCCTCTGATGGAGAAGGATAAGAGGCTTATGGAAGCTTCTGATGGGAGAGACTGACTGAGGGGGAAACTGGGTCTTGTTCTGATGGGTGGGGCCATGCTCAGTAAATCTTTAATCCAATTTTCTGTTGAAGGGTGGGGCTGTGTTCCCTCCCTGTTATTTGATCTGAGGCCAAACTATGGTGGAGGTAATGAAGATAATGGCAACCTCCTTCAAAAGGTCCCATGCAAGCACTGCTGCACTCAGTGCCCCCAGCCCTGCAGCAGGCCACCGCTGACCCACGCCTCCACTGGAGACTCCTGGATACTCACAGGCAAGTCTGGGTCAGTCTCTTGTGGGGTCACTGCTCCTTTCTCCTGGGTCCTGGTACACACAAGGTTTTGTTTGTGCCTCCAAGAGTCTGTTTCCCTAGTCCTGTGTAAGTTCTGGCGGCTCTATGGTGGGGTTAATGGCGACCTCCTCCAAGAGGGCTTATGCCACACCCAGGTCTGCTGCACCCAGAGCCCCTAACCCCTGCATCAGTCCACTGCTGACTGGTACCTCCTCAGGAGACACTCAAAGACAGTTCTGTCTCAGTCTCTGTGGGTCTGGTAAGATCTTTCTATTGTTAGTTCTAATCCTGTCATCTTAAAATGTAAATTGTGGGAGTGGGTCTAGTAAGATCTTTACAACCTTGAGACATTCTTTTGATTTATTGTAATAACCAATTAAAAAAGTATATAATTCCCTTGCTAAGACTAGTGAAGAGGGCACTCTCCTGTCCCCCTTCTGATGTCTCATGTCAGAAGTGTTCTCTGTCCCTTTTCATCTTACTTTAATAAAACTCTGCTACACAAAAGCTCTTGAGTGATCAAGCCTGGTCCCTGGTCCTGAAGCTAAATCTTCTTCTTTGGAGATCATGAATCTGACATCGTTCACCATAAGCTATTACTCCAGTATAAAATAAAAAGTAAACAAAATGGAACAACTTATACAGACCATAAAAAATATGTTTAGCATAATTAGAAACATAAAAAAGTAATCAAAATCATGAAAAATACAATGAAATAAGAACAGACATTTTAAAAGTAGCCAAATAGAATTTGTAGAAATAAAAAAAAAGGTTATTGAAATTTTAAAACTGTTGGACAATTTAATCAGTGAATTATACATAGCTAAAGAGAGCCATGAAATCAGAAGATGATTGCTTCTTGGCAGGAAAGCGATGACAAACCTAGACAGTGTGTTGAAAAGCAGAGACAGTACTCTGCTGACAAAGTTCCGTATAGTCAAGGCTATGGTCTTCCCAGTGGTCATGTACAGTTGTGAGAGCTGGACCATGAAGAAGGCAGAACACCGAAGAACTGATGCCTTTGAACTGTGGTGCTGGAGAAGACTCCTGAAAGTCCCTTGGACAGCAAGGAGATCAAACCAGTCAATCTTAAGGGAAATCAACCCTGAATTCACTGAAGGACTGATGCAGAAGCTCCATTGTTTTGGCCATCTGATGCGAACAAACGACTCATTAGAAAAGTCCCTGATGCTGGGAAAGATTGAGGGCAGAAGGAGAAGAGGGTGTCAGAGGATGAGATGGCTGGATGGCATCACCAGTGCAATGAACATGAACTTGGGCAAACTCTGGGAGACGGTGAGGGACAGGGAGGCCTGGTGTGCTGCAGTCCATGGGGTCGCAAAGAGTTGGACACGACTGGGCGACTGAACAACAACAACAAAAGAGAGGTTTAGTCACCAAGAAGGTAAATCTGAGCATGTTGATCAGAATGAAGTGTGACAAGATAAAGGGATGGAAAATACGAAAGAAGGATTAAGAGACGTTAAGAGATTGGCAGAGGGGCAGTACTTGCAGGATAATAACTGATACTTTTTCATAATGGATTAAAGGCATAATTCCTAAAATTTTAAAAATATAGCATGTCCTGAGTGGGATTAAGCAAATATGCCTACATCTACACATGTGTAGGCAAAAAAACAAAGAATAAAGCAAGCAAAAAGAAAAACCACATTAGCCAGAAAACTAACAGTAAGACAGACAGTGGGTTTTGCTGCAGCAGTAATACAGACCTAGTAACATGGAATAATATCTCAAAATGATGAGGGAAATTACCTGTCACCTATAATTTCACATCTAGCTAAAATAACATTCAAAATTAAGGTCAAAATGAAGACTTAGAAAAAAAGATTCATTTTCTTTTTTCATGTTACTTAGTCAAACATTTAAGTTATGAAATTGACCAAAAGAAAAAAAAAACATAATGACTGAACAGATAGAATCAATAGTCTAAAAACTATTTATAAAGTGAGCACTAGGCTCAGGTGGTTTTACAAGCAAATTTTACTAAAAAGGAAAACAACCCAAAACGAGAAATGGTCAAAGGATGAACAGATTATTCAGAGAGGAGAAATTCTCATTGGCTAACAAACCTAGTGGAAAGTTTCTCAGCCTCATTTATAATCAGAGGAAAGAAAATTCAAATAATAATGAAATATCATTCTGCCACTTGCAGGTTGGCAAGTATTGTTCAGATCTGAAAACACCAAATACTGGCCTGAGTTGAACATAGAGAAATAGGAAGTCAAAGGCATTGGTGGTAGACTATTTATTGAATTTCTTACTCTGGGAAGCACTTTTGCAATGCTTAATAAAGATGGAGATAAACATATGCATCAAGTGGGCAATTCCATTTCTAGAAACTTTCACACATGTGCATAGGAAGACAAGTACAAGGTGATTTAGTGAAACACTGGAGATAATCTAACTCTATCCATCAATAGAATAATGGGGAGCTGCAGTATTCAGAAAATGGGTATCATCCAGGAGTGGAGATGCATGGACTCAGTCTGCATATATTAGCTGAATGAATCCAAAGAACAAAATGTTGAATGAAAGTAGCAAGTCACGCACTATACATCATTATATCATTTATGTATGAATTAAAACATGAACAAAAACAGTGTAATTTCCTATGGATATATGCTTATGTTGTTAAAAGTTAAAAACACACAGAAGAATACACATCAACTTCAGGCTGAATGAAGATAGGATGGAGTGGTAACTGGTGTATCTCTAACACTTTATTTCTAAAAAAGATTTTAAAAATGTAAGACATTTCTACTTATCTAGTATTGGTGTAGGAACCAAGGTATATTATATGATTTTCTGTACTGTGACTGTATGTTTGAAAATGCCCTATACTTCTAGACAAAATAAGACCCATATGTTTGTATAAATCACCAGATTATTTTTCCTGGAGATTGCATTCTTATTATTTTTTGTATCTGTAGCAGAGGAATAGCACAGCCAAGTCCATAAACAGTTTTACCATACATAAAATTTATATTACATATATTGGTATTCAGAACTGTCTCAAACCTGGTCCCTGCCCTCTGGGATATAAGTAAGGATGGAAATTGTTAGCCTGGAATTTAAGGATGGCTAGCTGACAATGAATGTTTCATGTGAGACTCTGCCACCTACTTGCTATATGGCTCCTTAACTAGCTTAAAGGAGGCTATGCAGTTATTGTGGTTCCATGTTCCCCCTTGAGACATGTCTTGTTGTTTATTCTGGCTGCTGGGTTTCCAGCCCTTTCTTTTCCTTTTAAAGTACTGGCTGGTGACACTTAATTTGACAGAAAGAAATGTAGAAGGAAATCTACCTGCAACCAAAGGAAATACACAAGTTCTTATGAACTCCTTTGCGTGCATAAAAGTTAAAAATGTTGATTGAACTCAGCTCATTGAATTTCTATTTCGAACTTTTCCTATGCTAAAGAGTCTGTTCCATGCACACAGTGGTAGTCTGAAACTGCCTTGAAGACTTGGCTATATCCCAGAAGGGAACATTAGCGTGTGTTTCTGGGAACCTGTTGAAATTAAAAATGAGTATGTATAAGGACTTGGACCACTGGGTGAGAGAGCCTGGAACAGTGTATTTCATTATATAATGTGAGGTATTTACTTCAGGGAAATAAAAGTATTTATATTTAGGTATGATTGGATAAAAAAAATCTACAACCATGTCTCAGTGAAAAATTATAACCCACAAATTCTGCTCAGTTTCTAGAAAGACATTGTATTAGCACTGACAAATAGGAAAGAAAAATGTTGAATAAAGTCATGACTAGATAGGGTCTGTGTCCCAGAGCACTTTTAAATCTAGTTGGGAAAAGAGGACATAGGTTTGTAAAGCAAAGAATGAGCAGAAAACTCTGATGACGTTCTCATGTTTGTATGTCTTAAAAATCCAACTGGCCAGCAAATTTGTTCAGAACAGCAAACGTTTACTATGCGCTCATGATGTGCCAACTGTTGACATAAGCACAAGAGATGTAAAATCAAGTCAGAGAAAGTCCTTACCTTGGTCCGTAGGTGAAGAGAACAATTAAATTGATTATTCTAATATATAAATAATGGAGTCTTCTAATAGGAAATGTGCTCTAAGAGCTACTGGGGCACAAGATGGTTGGAATCTTGAGACATAAATAATCATTAGCCAGGCAAAAAAGATTATTCTAGACACCTTTAAAAGTATGAGTTAAAGATTCCGAGGAGGGGAATTTCATGTAGTTTGAAAGAGTATCAAGTCTTTTTTTTCCCCTTTCACCTGAGTTTTAAACACTGGTCCTTAAAGTAGGGAATGTGTGTTTATTAGTTGCACAGTCGTGTCCTACGCTGTGTGACCCCATGGACTATAGCCTGCCAGGCTTCTCTGTCCATGGGGATTCTCCAGGCAGGAATACTGGAGTGGGTTGCCATGCCCTCCTCCAGGGGACCTTCCTGACCCAGGAATCGAACCCAGGTCTCCTGCATTGCAGGCAGATTCATTACCGTCTGAGCCACCAGGGAAGCTCCCATAAAGTGGAGAACAGAATGCTCCAAAAACGTTTGTGTTTCCATGCAGAATTGGCTCTCCTCATCCCTGGTGCCACAGGCTAAGTATAAGGAAGGAGATAACGGGACGAGGGCAGATTGTTTGTTTTCTTTTGGCACTTCATTGCTTGGCTCATGGATGGATGATTGGATGGACAGAAAGGCATAGAAAACAGAAGCTTTGCACAAATACAAAAATATCTATATCTCTTTCTAGAAGGCTTGTTGAATCGAATTAACTACCAGTTAAACTAAATTGTTATTTACTTCACTGCAGGGAGATAGGATGGACATTGCTCAATTTTCTAGGCCCTCCCGTCCAATTTCGATGCTTTTTGACATTGAGAATTAGGAGGCTCTAGGTCTGCAGGCTCAGATTTTATGTCAGTGTACAGGGGGATGGAAATCCCCTCCCCCATCAACTTAAATGTGTGCTAGGTTCCCCTATAGGAACCTAAACTTATTGTAAATATTGACTGCTCTCAATGCCAAGTATTTCTGACTGATAAGTTTATTGCTTTCAGATTGTATTCTGTGTCTTGGTGCCTGAGGCAAGCTGGGAACACCCACCAAGGTGCTGATGTTTTATTCTCATCCAACTTAAATGAGTTATTTTTCAATGATTTCACCATACTCCCGACACTGTGGGAGCAAAATATTTTTTTCCACACACAAAGCTGATTCTGCTCAACATATTAATTATTATATATGTTGACAATGATATATATAGCTATAAGATGTTTTACTTCAACAGTGTAAAAAAATTCTCTCTTCCAATATTTTGCCATCTTGATCGCTAATGTAATGTGTTCTGTCTTGGATCTTCATTTTTCTTTCTCCTCAAATGACATTCACTGGTGGAAAAAATTACATTGGTGAAAGCAGTCTTTGAATTTTCATACTCTGAAAAGTTTGATATTTATTGGCTTTCAACCTAACCTGGTTTTGCTTTCCAGTTTCTGTTCAAAGAAGCACTTCATAAAATATGATTTGAGGTTCAGATTTCTAGAGGGCAGAAAAGTCTTAAAAGTAATGAGAAGAATGTGATGTAAATGAAACTAACTTTTTAAAAAGGATATTTATCTATCTTAATCATGGGTAACTTGTGATCCTCAACTACAACTTTTTGCTCTCAAAAAGTAAAACAATGTCAGGAAAAGTTCTTTGATATGAAAACTGACATGAATCCACTGTCTACACAATCAATGAGGAAGTCTTTCTCTGTAGGTAAGTATCAGTCCATGCTCAGTCAGGAGACAGAAATCACACAAGCAATTTTAATAGAATTTTTTATTATTTTTAATTAATTTTTTAAAGTATACAATTTTAAAGATCACTTTGCACTTACAATCATTACAAAATGTTGGCTCTGTCCCCATGTTGGACAGTGCGTCCTTGAGTCTATCTTACACCCAATGGTTTGTGCCTCCCACTCCCGCACCCCTATCTTGCCTCTCCTCGCTGGTAACCACTAGTTTGTTTTCTATTACTGTGCATCTGCTGCTTTTTTACTATACTCACTGGTTTGTTGTATCTTTAGATTCCATGTATAAGTGATATTGTAAAGTATTTGGCTTTCTTCATAGAATTGAATATAAAGAGTTGCTAACTAGGTATAGTGTTAACTAGGTAACTGAAAAGGGCATGGTAGAAGTCGCAAATACAGGAAGCAGCTCTTACCCCTGGGGAAACAAAAGGAAGAGGTTGGAAATGTAATGTTTTAGCAGATTGGAGGAGAAGGAGCCCATGTATTTAAAACTCGGAGCCCTGAGAAAGTCACACTGCTTGGTTGGAGCTGGTATCTGTGGGTGGTGGTAGAGTGCAGTGAGGTTGACTGTGCCTGTGTTGTGTCTTTTTAAAATTTTATTATTTTAAGTTATAGTTGTTATACAGCTATTAAGTTATACAGCCAGGGTAAAGAGGTGAGACTGGAGTGACGATGATAGAAACAAGAATCCAACTGGAAGCCCATAGAAAGCAAACAGGAAACAGGAAAAAAACAAGTCCCTCTTCCTTCTACAACCTTACTGTCTATTTGCATCTCCTACTGAGAGCCTAACGGACCTTACCTGGCAACTGAAAAATGTGTTTTGCAGAATCTCAGCCCCAGCATCAAAGAGCGGACTATAGCAGGGCAGTTTGGAGCTGGGGGACACTAGTTTAATAACCAGCATGGAAGTTTGCAGAAGTAACCCCATCTATTGTATAATGTGATTATGAAATTAAAAGTACTGCCTATAGACCACTCGGATGGCCATGTTAATTGACTCCACGTCATCCAGGGGTCCCTAATGATTTATCTGAGCCAAAACCCATACCCCTTGCTAGTGAGTGATATAGAAATGAGTTTCTCATATTTTATGGTAACCTAAAGAGTTTTATATGGCCTTCAGCAAATTAATTCAATTGGTCCAGTGCAAGGATTTTTAATAACCTGCAACCACTAGCATTAGGACTTAGATCCGGAGAGCTGGCATGTAGCAAATTTGGGCCCCTGTTGTCTGCTTCATATCAAAGACCCAGAAGCATTGTTGAAAACTTTAATAAATTTCTTATAAAGAAAAAGAAAAAACTAAGCAAAATAGTTAGGGCAAGATAAGTTTGGCCATTTTCATTTGTTCAATCAGCATTATTCTGGTATTCCTAGACAGTGCATTTAGACAAGAAAAATAAATAAGATGCATATATGAATATTAGAAACTGTCATGATTCGGAGTTATTATCATTATCCTCCTAGAAATGCCTATTCAATCAACTCAAACTCTAACAGAATATTCGATTTCAGCCAGTAAGCCAGATGTAAGATTAACATATGCAAATCAGTAGCTTTCCTTCAAGTCAGCCACAACCAAGTAGAAAATATAACAGTGAACACAAAAAGAATTTAAACTTTATTCTTAGTACTATTAAAAACTGAAATACTACTGGCTTTATAAATAAACTTGTATGAGAACACAACCACACATTATTCATATGTATATCATGTGTGGTTATTTTTGTGCTACAATGATAGAGTTCAGTAGTTGTAGCAGAGACTCTATGACCCAGAGAATGGGCAATATTTATCATCTGGTCCTTTACAGAAAGTGCTGGCTGATCCTCTATCTCTGTGATCACATTAGAGATGAGCCCAGTCCACATTTGCATTTGTGTTTCTAATCACACTAGTGCCTGAAGTGATTGTATTTACTGTCTTTTTAAAATAGAAATGTAGTAAGTTTACAATGGGCTTCCCTGGTGGTTTAGCAGTAAGGAATTCGCCTGCCAATGCATGAGACCCATGTTCAAACCCTGGTGGGGAAGATCCCCTGGAGAAGGGCATGGCAACCCTCTCCAGTGTTCTTGCCTGGAGAATCCCATGCTCCTTGTTGGTTATCTGTTTTATGTATAGTGTCTTATATATGTTAACCCTGAACTCCTAATTTGTCTCTGCCTCCCATCACTATCCCCTTTGGTAACCATAAATTTGTTTTCTGTGTCTGTGAGTCTATTTCTGTTTTGTAAATAAATTCATTTGTACCATGTTTTAATCTCCATGTAAAAATATATGATATTTGTCTTTCTCTGATTTACTCACTTAGTATGATAATCTCCAGGTCCATCCATGTTGTTGCAGATGGCATTATTTCATTCTTTTTTATGACTAATATTCCTCTATGTGTGTGTGTGTGTGTGTGTGTGTGTGTAAAACATCTTCTCTATCCATTTATCTGACAGTGGACATTGAGGTTGCTTCCATTTCTTGGCTATTGTAAATAGCGCTGCTGTGAATATAGGGTGCATGTATCTTTTCAAATTAGAGAGTTTTTTCCCTGAATATATGCCCAGGAGTAGGATTGCAGGATCATATGCTAACTCTATTTTTAGTCTGTTAAGGAACCTCCATATTGTTCTGCATAGTGGATGCACCAATTTGCATTACCACCAACAGTGTTCGAGGGTTCTCTTTTCTTCACACCTTCTCCAGCATTTTTATTTGTGGATTTTTTTTAATTGGAGGATAATTACTTTACAATGTCGTGTTGGTTTCTGCCATACCACAATGGAAATCAGGCCTAATTATGTATATCCTGTCCCTCTTGAGCCTCCCCCACCTCCCATCCCACCCCTCTAGGTCACCACCGAGGGCCAGGCTGGGCTCCTTGTGTTATATAGCAGCTTCCCACTAGCTAGCTATTTTACTGACAGTCATTCTGACTGGTGTCCCACTCTCACCAACATACAGACATGCACAGATGTGCATGCACACTCAAACACATCAACTCCACAGACATTCTCTGTGGCAAGGGAAGGGCAGCTAGTAAGCCTTTGTTCATTTCTTCCTGTTGTCTCCAGCCTAAGTAGCTTGTATTATAACGTTTCAGGCCCACACTCATCACCCCAGCATCAAACTCAGAGGCTTTGAGGGAAAAACAAAACCTAGTAGCTAGCTCGGGAACCTCTGATGTATTCTTTCTTAAATAGAGCACACAATAAAATACTATAAATATCACAATATTATGTGATTTTTTTTAATGTATGTGTACAGTCTGGGAAAAGTCTGTTTTGCAAAAGAAAAAAAAATAAGTCACGTTAAAACAAACCACACACCAACAGCTAAAGCAGTGCTCAAAAATATCTGAAAACTCTAGCTGGGTTATTTTGCCTGTGTAATTTTCTTCTAATGACTACTTAGCAGGTAAAGGAAGAACAGAGAGACTAGTGCTTCTAGAATAGTATTCTTAAGAATTCCCTTAATAGCCTACTATTACAAATAAAGCTGTAGGCAGCTTGAGCCAACATGAAGTTATAATGTTAGTAGATAAAAGTAGTTACCATAGTTACGTTTCTCCCACTAGAAAAAATTCAACTGCCTACAGCTATCCCTCTTAGGGATTTTGTAACAAAGCAGGGAGGCCTGGTTTTATCTGGTAGCTTCAGAACACTGTGGCATTTGAGAAAATGAGCTTGGAGTTGTTACAGTAAACTGGCAGTGATATTGCTACCTCTGGTATCCCTACTCCCATTTTATTCATCCAAGAACAGAAATTTCTGTCTTAAGGTCTGTGAGCATTCAGTGATGAGAGAAGAAACTTGACAATACAGAATTCCGACTCCTGGTATGAGTGAAACTCTTATTTTGTGAAACTTCAGAGCAGTGAAATTTCCCTTTGGTTTAATTGACAACTTTGAGGTAAAAATGACAGGGAAAAAAATCTTGGTTTAAAACTGAATTGTGATAGTTATTCATCTCCGTGAAAAAACACAGTAAGTGATAGCAACTGGAGGATCGTAGATGGTTCTCAAGTGAGTGAGTTCAGCTCAAGGTTCCTGTAACAGAGAATTACTGACACCAGGCTTGATGCTTATTGTTTCCAAACTGGTGAAGATATTCTACTGTGAGGTCATGCAGGGTCTAATCACTGCTTTCAGAGTAGTTTAATTCACCTGTTTGATATTTGGCTGGTGGATTTACATTCTTTTACAAATAATGATGCAATTTTGTTTTTGTCTAATGACCTCATTTGCATTTTCATATTGCTAGAACCTACAGACTTTTTAATGCACATACAGCCTACAGACTCTATTTTTAATGTTTTTCTGATGACATGAGTAATAAATATTCATTATTGAAAATACATGAAAAATTCAAAAAGACCTGAAGGTGAAAGTGAACTGTTATCCATAATAAAACCCCAGAGTTTGACATGTAGATGAATCTACTTCCAATATTTTATATATAATATCAACATACAATATCCATAGTGTGCATATATGTAATACATATATGTACAGTGGCTTCCCTGGTGTCTCAGATGGTAAAGAATCTGCCTGAAATGCAGGAGACCCAGGTTTGATTCCTGGGTTGGGAAGATCCCCTGGAGAAGGGAATGGCAACCCACTCCAGGTAGCATGACTCTTTCTAAGAGTCAGTGTAGTTTTAGCGTGATGCTACACGTGATGCTGATTCATGACAAGATAAGAATCAGGCATGCATGCACACTCAGTCATATCCGACTCTTTTGCGAACCTATGGACTGTAGCCCACCAAGCTCCTCTGTCTATGGGGTTCTCTAACAAGATACTAGAGTGGGTTGCCATTTCCTTCTCCAGGGGATTTTTCTCGACCCAGGGATCAAACTCAGGTCTCCTGCCTTGACAGGTGAATTCTTTACCACTGAGCATCTGGGAAACCCTAAGAAACAGAGTCCAGAATATAAATCAGTGCACTGCTTACTTTACTGAAGAAATTTTGGTGCCAAAAAAATCAGATGAATTAAACATTGTTCTTATATATTTGACTTACATGCTGGCCCATGTTCCTTAGCTCATCAGAAATCAATACCAATTTGCTAATGGGCAACCAATCTGCAGAATAGACAGGCTTTGGAATAATATAATCTGAGTTCACATGTTTCCTATGCTACTTATTCTGTGACTTTGCATATGTTTCTTAATCACCTTAGACCTCAATTTTCTCATCTGTAAAATAGAAATGATAACAGTACCTAACATTGGGGTATGTGAAGGATTTGGATACATACACGTAAAGTGTTTGCTGCTGACCCAAAGTAAGTGGCTATGTTTGTGCATGCAGTCCAGATTCTGTGAAATGTGATAGGCCCAGAGTGTACCTTAGCAGCTCAATCCTCACTTTTTACCATGTAGAACAGGTACTGCAAGCAATGGATTAGAAAACCATTGCTGAAATTGCTAAGCTTCATTTTGCCTTCCTGGAGAAGAAGTTCCATGTTCTGTATAGGCATTAAGCCTTGCTTTCTCAAATGAGAAAATATGCCAGTAAATTAACAAATGCCTTTATTTTATCTCTACGCATTAAGATTCTTTATTTACATGTTGTTCTGCACCCATTGGACTGTGAATTCCTCAAGGTCAAAGGCTTCGATTAATTTTCTTTGTATTTCTTGTATGCCTGGCACATGGTGGACAGTCAACACATTTTTATTGAACCAGTGGAATGGCAGAGTCCTGACATTAACTGCAAGCAGAAGATAGTACAAGCCTTTGTCTACTGTAATTGGACTGACCTTTCCAAATGAATAAGTAATTTCTCTGTGTTGTTTGGTCTTCCATGAATTACAGTTGGTAGTATTTGACAATTAATTAGGATATGCTAATGTTAAAATGTAAGCATCATTAGGTGTGCGTCAGAGAAAAGATGGATGAACAGTTTGGAGTGGTACATGATGTATTCAGTTTCCACAAGGTCGCCCAAGATCTAAAATCTTCTACAGTTTCTTTTGCTCTGACCAAGCAGAATTTTGATCATTGATTTTTGGATTATTTGAGGACAGCATAAAATTTGGTACAGAGTTAAGATTCTGGGCTAAAATGTTATTTTGGGGTGAAAGGTGATGTATCTCAGCCGATTTATGTACCTCCCCACTTTCTCTTGACCCATCTGTGTTGCTGGTCCTCGGCTAAGAACCTAAGGGAGAGGCTGAAGGCCATCATGTCTGCCTCATGTCCCAGGTCCCTCTCAGTTTCCCTTGCCAATTAAGTTTTAACAGTGTAAAAAATCATGTGATGTGTTCTTTATCCTAAAAGAGACATTTCTGTGCATTGTTGTAATTTTCTTGTAAGTCATGTCTGACTCTCTGTGACCCCATGGAGTGTAGCCTTCCAGGCTCCTCTGTCCATGGGATTTCCCCAGCAAGAATGCAGGAGTGGATTTCCGTTTCCTGACCCAGGGATCAAACGCATGTCTCCTGTGTCTCCTGCATTGTAGGTGGATTCTTACCCACTGAGCCATCAGGGAAGTCAGGCTCTTCTGTCCTCTGCCACCTCCCAGAGTTTGCTCAAATTCATGCCCATTGAGTCAGTGATGCTATCTAACCATCTCATCTTCTGCCGCCCCTTTTTCCCATTGGCATCAGTCTTTCCCAGCATCAGCATCTTTTCTAATGAGTGTATCTTTTTACCTTTTTTTTGATTTCTGTATACCTTTGGGTCAAATTTTTCAACTTGAATTTTTTTTTTTTGCAGCATAGGTGAGCAAATTAATTTGTTTATAGAAATGTGTATCTATATACCTGTTCTTTTTCAGATTCTATTCTATATAGGGTATTATAAGATATTGAATGTAGTTTCTTGTGCCATACAGTAAGTCTCTATTATTTTATCAACTTGAATTTTTTTTTGCACTGAGATGAGATTTAGAAGCTGTTATGTAGGCTGGATGGCATCACTGACTTGATGGACATGAGTTTGAGTAAACTCCGGGAGTTGGTGATGGACAGGGAGGCCTGGCGTGCTGCGATTCATGGGGTTGCAAAGAGTCGGACATGACTGAACGACTGAACTGAACTGAACTGATGTAGATGTAATATAGAAATAGTAGTCACAAAGCTACTCGTTTCAGCTCAGGTTCTCCAGAAAATAGTCTGTGAGCTGCATGTCTTAGACAGTATAACAGTCTGTGTGGGGTGCAATATCAGGGTAGCAAGAATGAAGGGGAAAAGTAAGGGAAGCAGGAAGTGAGAAAAGGCAAGAAATGAAGCAGCCGCCTGCAAATGTCACAGAGTCAGTTGTGGCCATCTCTGACTTCATGTCCGTGACATCTCCATTGCTTTTCCCAGACCCAGAGCCTCGTCACCTCACATCCGTCTGTGGCAGAAGCTTCTTACCTGGTCCTCCTGCCTCTCCTCACGCCAGCCCAGCCTTCACACCCCTGCTGGAGCGCTGCGCATGCAGCTGTTCTGATCACACCCTCTTCACGCTCAGAAACCCTCGGCAGCTCCCCAAGGCGCACAAATTAGCACTCCGCCTCCCCTCTCACTCCTGAACACCATCCACAGGCTGTTCCAGACCCCTCCAGCTCTGTCTAACTATCCGCATAGGTCTGAGTGAGTCTTGGACTTTTCTGCCATGAGCCATCATTTGCCCTCCTGTCTCAGTGGGATGTCTTCCTGCCTGATCTCCTCGCCCCGCCCCCTTTCTCAACTGTGGATATCCAGTTTTTCCTTTAGAGAGAGCCCCAGAGCTGCGGGACCTGTCCCTGCAGCTCTGCGTTTCTCTCTGGCTTAGATTACTTTATCCATTTGTGTGTGTGTGTGTGTGTGTGTGTGTGTGTGTGTGTGTGTGTGTGTGTTTGCATAGCAGTTTTGTTTGTATATCGTGGCCTCTTAGGGTTTCTAATTCAACGATTTGCATTTCTAGTGATGTGTCAACATATCCATCTCGCTTGCACTATAAATTCCTTAAAAATGACTTCTGGATTCCTCTATCTCAGGGAATTCTTAGACTAAGAACCTTAGACTGGCTCAGTCCCTGACACGTGCTAAGTAGTTGAATTAAACTCTAACACATATCGTTGAAATGGCCTAACTTCATGTAGCTGTTTCTGGTAGTAAGGACCAAGACAATAACAAAATCCACACCACTAAAAGTATGGCAATATGTAGAATGTTTTCTGAGGCCTGGAGTTAGAGCAAAGCAAAGTTTCCTTCTTTCTAAATGCAGGTACAAAATAGAAGGTATCCAGCTTTCCATGACCAGTTCCTGTTGATGAAAGAAGATTGCTTTCTATTTCAATAAAAAGAAAAACATTATAGAATTAAAAAAATTCTTATCTAGAATCACCAAGGAGCCAATACATTGTGTTGTCTGGAGTCATTGATTTACATATTTATTTGAGCTCTATTGTGTAGTTTTTATAATCAAGAGGGAGAAAATGGTTTGATTTCAATTTCTCTCATTAAAATTCCTTAGCATGAAACCATAAAAAATCCGTACTGAAGTCAGTCTGAGAGCTCTGCCCACTTTCAGCTTGGAGCTTAGACTATCTTTCAGAAAAGGCAGCTGGAGGTTGTATGGACATAAAGGAAATGCCATTTGTAAAATCCCTGCATTAGCTGGGCCCTTCTGGGAAGTGAGGATGCTTAGATTTCAGAGGTAAATGTCTATCTTTGCAAGGAAATGCACATTTATGTCATGTCAGAAAGCCCCTTAACAGTAGGTGACTGAGGATGCATGCCTTCAAGTAATCGTCTTTAGAGAATCTCTGCAGAAGAAAGGCGTGATCAACAGAATAGTGTTGAAGGGTCTAAGAAAGAAGACAGAGATAGCAAATGAAGTCAGCCTTATGTGTCAAGCAGTGAGTCAGTTTTATAGGATTTAATTTAATATCCTGAGGAGGTTGTATGCTTAGAGATTCATTACTTTGGGCAAAAATATGGTGCCATATTTTTCCATTTTGATATTCTGGTGTTGAATAGAAAACAGTTGTGCTGGGATATTTTCCTCACTGATTTCAAGAATAATTATCTGGAAAATTTTGGAGCATCAAGGAAAGCATAAATAGAAAATGACTTGTAATCCCACCCCCCGAAATGAATTCTATTCACATTTTGTTGTTCAGTCATTCAGTCATGTCTGACTCTTTGTGACCCCATGGACTACAGCACACCAGGCTTCCCTGTCCATCACCAACTCCCGGAGTTTACTCAAACTCATGTCCATCAAGTTGGTGATGCCATCCAACCATCTCATCCTCTGTTGTCCCCTTCTCCTCCTGCCTTCAATCTTTCCTTTTGGAGCCTATCATTTCAGCCTTTTCTCCCCCTATGCAGACATACACTTTAAGAAAATTGTATAATTGTCATAATATTGTGACTGCTCTTTTGTTATTTGGTGGTTGATTGTTTTCCCATGTAAAGTAGCCATGCTCAGCCCCGCTGTGTCTTAGAATCCCTGGGGGATTTTAGAAGCTTGGCCGGAGGTGGTGATTGATGTGTCATGAACAGTCTTGATTTGGACAAGGTGTTCTCAACCTCGAGTGAACATGAGGCTCTCCTGGAGAGGTTTGACAGATCCCCATGCCCAGGCCGCATCTAAACCAATTGTATCAGAATCTCCGGAGTTAGCACTCCAGTATTTTTTTTTAAGTTTTGTAAAGGTGATTCTAGTGGGTAGCTAAGAGTTGAAAACCTTAACTCTGGATGTAGTGTACACAGCAGGTTGTCTTCTAAATCTTTCAGTTGATTTCAGTATATTTACCTAGGGTAGAAAAACCCATACTCAAGACTCCTAATTCCCTCATCTCCATTTGGGTCTGTGACTATACCTGTGAATTTGTTGTTATTTGCCTTGTCTGAGGAAACAGATTCCCCCAAATATTGCTAACACCCATGTCATAGAGTATACTGATGACGTTTTATTCTAGAACTTCTGTGGTTTCACAGCCTTGCATTGAAGTCTTTGGTCCATTTTGATTTCATTTTTGTCTATGCTGTGAGAAAGTAGTTCAGTCTGGTTCTTTTGCATACAGCTGTCCAGTTTTCCAAACACCATTTACTGAAAAGGCTGTCTTTACCCCATTGTATAATCTTGCCTCCTTAGGCAGGATCATCTCTAAAACAAAATTTCCTTGCTTTGGTGCCTTGGGTCTACCACTCCCTTGTCAGCCTTCAAAAATGAGCAGGGAAAATGCAAGTGTCTAGAGTAAGAGTGAACCCTTAACCCATCAGCGGCTGACGTTCCCAGAGCTGAACTGGCATCGCCTGTGATGGAGCCAGGACCGGAAGCAGATGCTGCATCACTGTGAAGTGCGGTTCCGGTCCAGCTGATGGCGGAGGGCTGCTCCAATGTGGAAAGCAAACCGCTAGGGGAACAGGGGTGATGGGAGTACTGAAGGAACGTGAGATGGAGATGAGATGGCTTCAGACCCAGTGCTCACTCCAGTGGCAACAGCTGCTCTTCCGGGTGGCCTGTTCCCTGGGGCTCCCATTTGTGTTAAGTCACTTCAGTCCTGTCCAACTCTTTGCAACCCCATGGACTGTAGCTGTCCATGGAATTTCCCAGGCAAGAATACTGGAGCGTGTTGCCAAAGGATCCTCTCGATCCGTGGGTTGAACCTGCATCTCTTATGTCTCCTGCATTAGCAGACGGGTTCTTTACCACTAGCGCCACCGGGAAGCCCTCTGGGGCTCCCACTGCCAGGCGAAGCAGTGTTCTGTGTTCTCTGAGGAGGCTTTTTAGGGAGCATGCCTGCAGAGATTTGTGGTATGTTTTGAGAGAAAGGTCACTGCTAGGCAGTGACGTTACAAACCCAGCATAAGCACTGCTTTTTCCACTGCAGCACATGGAAAAGGTGCTTAAAAATGTCTGAGCAGTGATGCTTGGAAGCAGTGATTTCTCTTGTTGAAGGAGTCTTAGGAATGTGCTATTAAATCTCTAGTTCTACCTTTACATTAAACTGATTATAATTATGGCATTTTCCTTTTTATGTTCAGCTATCAGCACTATATCCATGGCATGGCATTTTGAAGAATAAAAACCGTTATTTTTCTAGTTGAGATTTTTATTTTGGGGAATTTTATTATTTAATTGAAGTATAGTTGATTTACAATATTGTGTTAGTTTCTGGTGTACAGCAAAGTGATTCAGTTATTAAGTTATTAAACTTTAGCTCTATCTTCAGTGAAAATCTGAAAAATAGTTTAGGCACAATACAGGTTATCAAGACGATGATCTTTAGGAAATGTGTTGAGTTCTTACTATTTAGAGTTACTTTATTTCAGTACTCATTGAATTTCAGTGATTTTTGTCCCCATTTTGAAGGTAAGTAAGGTTTGCACAGAGAGGTGAATTAACCTGCTTTGTGTTAGTAAAAGGAGGAGGCACCATTAGTAACCTAACCTCAACAATGTTTTAGTGCCATCTTCAATTTGTCTCAGAGTAATGAGCCAAAACAGTGACTTCATAACATAAATCAACTACACTTCAATAAAGGCTGGTTAGGTCCCAGTGTGCAGTGGAAAATTTAGTGAATCCTCAGAGAAAAAGCCCCAAATTGAGGACTGTGTGTTCAGTGTCTTTGATGGCTGGAGAAATCTGCTAATAGCTGGTTGAAGGCAGAGCAGGACCTTTGTTTCCACTGATTGATTTTCTCCTGGGAGTGTTTGGTACCATTGTAATGACTGCCTCCGTCGGGGGACACGATACTATTGCCTGATAGATCTAAGTGATACCACAGACAGCTGGATTATTGTTTAGTCTCAGGCATAATACCTGTTATTTCTGACATGTCTAGCAGTTATGGAAAGATGATCCTAAGGACCCTGTGCCCTAAATATTAACTCGTGCCACTAGGTAAAGAAATGGTCCGTTTGGGGCTGTGATAAGATGAGCACTCCATGTGGCATCACTTAGCAACCGAGCTCATAGAGCCCCTCATTGAGAACATATGTCTGTTTCCCCCAGCTCTTTGCTTTCAAACTGGCATTCTCTGTCTGTTCATTACCTCAGTAATAAGTAATAGACTTTGACATGCTTAGATTAACTTGTTCAAAGAAGTTTGCTTCAGCAGTCGCATGGAAAAAGAGGAGGGCCCAACTCAAAAGAATTGGTACCCTGAGAGTTTATCCCTTATTTGTGTTTCCAGTGGCTATTTTATTTCATCTAAAAATGGAAAAATTCCATATAGCTATTACATTGATGTTTTAATATTTTTTGTTTTGGGGGGTAAATTGGTCTTGGTTCTGTCATGCACTGAATGATTGATTAGTTCCAGAAATATCTGTGTGCCAGGCACTGGACTAGGAGCAGGAAGAACATACATGAACAAGCTAGACAGAGTTTCTGTCCTCACAGGACTTAACGCTCTAGAGCAGGTAAGCCAAGCAACAAACAAGAACACTGATGAGAAAGAAGTGGACTCAGTAGAAGAATAAGGCAGAGGGTGGCTGGGAGACAGCTTCTGTTTCAGAGAGGGTAGCACAGGGTAGAAGGTAGCCTCTTGGAAGAGATGACATTTGAGCAAAGATTTAAGTGAAAGAGTCAAGAAAACACACGGGAGGAACATGCCAGATAGAGGAACAAGAGTAGGGGAAATCTCATTTCATTGGAAAGCTATACGTTGTTTAGAGCAATGATGTTTTTTTTTTAAATTTAATTTTCTTTATTTTTAATAGGAGGGTAATTGCTTTACAATATTGTGTTGGTTTCTGCCCTGCATAAAACATGAATCAGCAATGCTGGTGGCGATTAGCCTGAACCCCCTCCCCCACCCGCCAACCCAGATATTTTCAGTTGTCAAAAATTGGGGAGAAAGGTGGTGTTAGCACCACATCCGTAGATGCCAGAGATGCTGTTCAGCATCCCATGGTGTGCAAGAAAGTTCCCTCCCACCCTAACAAGAATTAACTATCTAGCCTATAATGTCAGTAGTGCTGAGGCTGAGAAATCCTGGTTTAAAGCACACGCTTCCAGGTTATTTGACTCCACTTCTGTAGGGCTCTGTGAGTTATTGTACAACTCAGTAATTTGCAGGTAGCTGATGAGAATGCAGAACAATACTGCTCTGTGGATATCTAATAAATTCTTTCCCTTGGGTGTTCAGTTAACTTCCCTCCCCTCACTGGGAAGAGGCTGCACTGGCTCCCATTTGCACATTCATTTCAGTGTCTCTAATCTATAAATGGGTCTGTCCTTTGGATTCACCTTCGAATTGACTGTAACATCTTACTGATTCCTTCACTGATAATAAGTTGAATGAAATCAGTAACACATGTTCGTTTTATGTCTCTGTGAGAGTCATGGTTTTACCTTCTTTTGAAAATTGTCCTTCAACACAAGCAAATTTAGCATAAGTAAGTATAAAAACTGTGAAGTGTAACCTCGGCTCTTTTGAGAACCACAGGAAGGGAGAGTGTGGAACAGGGCAAATGAAGGAGGAGCCGGTAGAAGATTGAATCAGAGAGACAGTTGGGGGCCAAGTAATGAGGGCCTTGGAATCACTGGTGAGGACTTCATGTTTTACACTATGTGTGATAATTCTCAGCCACAGACTGGCTGAAAATCAGGGGAGAGTCTTGAAATAATTTCCATTTTCCAAAGATCCTTGTGGATCTTTAAGGATTAGAATTTATTAAGATAATATTAGAATATATTGTGGCTTCCCAGGTGGCTCAGTGGTAAAGAACCTCCCTGCCAATGCAGGAGACACAGGAGACATAGGTTTGATCCCTGGGTCAGGAAGATCCCTGGAGAAGGGAATGGCAACCCATTTCAGTATTCTTGCCTGGGAAATCCCATGGACAGAGGAGCCTGGTGGGCTACAGTCCACAGGGTCGCAAAGAGTCGGACATGACTGAAGTGACTTAGCACAGCAGAGAGTATATTGGATTAAGAGTTCATCAGAAACCAAGCTTTCAAAATGATGCAAAGAAGAGAGAATGGTGGTTTGGACCCAGGAAGTAGTGATCAAAATGGGGAGAACTGTTCAAATCAAGGTGGTAGATCGTGATATTTTCACCAAGAGGGCTTGCTGAAGCCATGCTGGCCAATTTGGTAGCCTCCAAATACATGTGGGTATCAAGTACTTGAAATGTGGATAATTCAAAATGAGATGTGCCATAAATGTAAAATACACATAGGATTTCGAGGACATAGTAAGAAAAAAGTAAAACATCTCATTAATAGTTGCTTTTATGGATTATATTTTGAAATGATAGTATTTTGTATCTTCTCAGTAAAATTAATTTCACCCATTTTCTCTTATTCCTTTTTGACGTGGCTACTAGAAATTTAAAAATTACTTATATGCTCACATTTTCCTATTAGACAATGCGTGCTAAAGAATGGCAAGTAGGTTTTTAACTGCAAAAGGGTAAAAAGGCTATCTCCAAGGTTTTTTAAACTGAGCAAACACATTAGAGATAAGCAGTTGATCCTAGCTTTGATTTATGTAGCAGTCATTCTTCCACAGTGGGAGAGGAAAGTGAATTGATCCTAATGTTGATTTATGTATAATGAATCATAAACATTTACCTACATAAATAAATCTATGCCTAATAAAACTAGGGCACCCTTCAAGAATCTTAGAGGAAGAAAAAGTGGGTCAGTACCTCACTCATGTTTGAAGAAGCTGGGGAAAGATCATTGGATTAGTGATTAGGAGACCTGAGTTCTACTCCCTCTTGACTGTAATTCTCTAGGAAGTTCTATGGCCATGGGAAAGTTGCTGCCCTTTCTGAATCAATTCATGGTCTCTCTTTTACCTACCCCACCGTGTCATTGGATGCTCTCAAGTCCTGAATAGCTTACTCAGGTTGTATCTTCCATTGTAATGGCTTACATACATAAATAGATACGTGGTGGTCCTTCTTGAATTGAAGAAGATTCAGATGGTAGTCCTATCCTAAAAGAGTGAAATAATCTCACCGAGTCCTAGTTTCTTCATCTTTAAAATAGAGGTCATAACTGTATAGGACATGTGTGTGTGTGCATGTGTGTGTGTGTGCTTGCATGTTCGAACGTGCACTCAGTTGTGTCTGACTCTTGTGACCCTATGGACTATAGCCCAGGCTGATTCCACTGTCCATGGAATTCTCCAGGCAAGAATACTGGAGTGGGTTGCCATTTCCTTCTCCTGGGGATCTTCCTGACCCAGGGATTGAACCCAGGTCTCACATCTCCTGCACTGACTGGCTGATTCTTTACCTCTGAGCCACCTGCCCTTGTAAGCTTTAAATAACTTGTGTTAAGCATTGTTTCGGTTTCCTAGGGCTACAGCAACAAAGTATTACAAGGGTACTGGAAGGCTTAAAGCAACAAATTTATTGTCACATTTCTGAGGCTGGAAGTCTGAAATCAGGCTGTTGGTAGGGCCATGCTCCCTATTCCCAAAGCTTCTAGAGAAGCATCCTTCCTTGCCTCTTCCAGCTTCTGGTTGCCACAGGCATTCCTCAGCTTACAGCAATGGAACCCTGATCTCTGCCTCTGCCTCCACACGGTCATCTTCCATCTGTGTCTGTGTCCAGATTTCCCTCTTCTTGTAAGGACACCAGTCATAATGGATAGGGCCCACTCTGATTTAGTATGACTTCATCCCAACCTGATGACCTCTGCAAAGACCCTGATTCTTAATCAGTTCACATTCAGAGGTACTGTGCCAGGATTAGAAATTCAAGGTATATTTTAGAGAGGACAGAATTCAACCCAGAACAGTCATTTTGCAGAAAACCCACCACACAATAAATACTCATGATTGCTATTATTAATAGTCTAGAGCAGGATTTGACAAACTATGGAGCATGGGCCAGATCCACCTGCCGCTTCTTCATTTCCATATTGTCTATGGCTGCTTTTGTGCTGCAAAGGCAGATTGTGACAGAGACTGTGTAGTTTGCAAAGCCTGAAGTATTCCCTCTCTGGCCCTTGACAGAGGAAGTTGCCTGATTCTTGGCCTAGAGTCAGTGTCATGCTTGTTAGAAACATAAAACTGTGGGTCCCATCTCAGACCTACTAAATCAGAATCTGCATTTTAGCAGGATCCCCAGGTAATTCGTATGAACTTTTATATTTGAATAGAACGGATTTAGAAATGATCTTTTAATGACTCACAGTTGGTTCTTAGCAGTTGTTAAGGTTTCTTTTTTTTTTCATGTCTTTTGTTTGTTTTAGTTTGTAGAAGTAGGAGTACTTGTACATAGTAAAAACTTCAAATAGGACTAAAGAACTTGCAATGAAAATATATTGGATTCTTTTTTATTCTTTGTTTTTTACACCAAAGGGACCATACTATATAGATTATTAGGTACATAGCTTTTACACACAACAGCATACTTTAGAAAGAGTGCCATCAGTACATAAATCCATCCCAGTGTTCTGCATGGCTGCATGCGATTCGGTTTTGCTTACATACAACACTTAATTTAACCAGTTTCCTTATAAAGCATTTGCAGGGATAAAGCTTTTTATTTTCTGAAGTTGGTTTTATGATCATGATTTCTCTTTGAACAGTTTCAGGTTCACCATTGTTTTCTAGGGTTTGATTTGTCTAAAGCATGATCCCTGTAGGCCCCCCAAGTTGGCAGTTTGGAAGAACCCATTAGGAAATCTTACAAGAGTCAAATATGGTAGAGCTTAACATTGTTGGAGTTGTTGAGAGTCCACACCAGCACCAGGATCCTTGGACTGAAGCATCTCCTTGCCTCTCTATATCCAAACTCCATCCTTTTAACCCTCTGCTTTCTGCCATCTTTGTTCCAATTTAGCTAATGAGGAGCTTGACCAGAAGCTGAGGGAAGGAGGAGAATGGAATCAGGGTCTTGCTTTGTTTTGCTTCTGGTTCCCTCCTGAACCTCCACTGAAAGCCATTGTTCTTTGATAGTCGCCTTTTTCTGTATGACTCCCTCAGCTTTCTGTGTTCTAAATTTCACTCATCCCCTAGGCCTTGGAGTGGCAATGGCCACCTCATACCCAGCCCTGTGCGCTGCTAATTCCTTGTGGTCCTGTGACACTCTCTCCACAGCTTCATAAATAAACTCTTTGTAAGCAGATTTTCTCAAGTTATCCTAAATGGAGAGCTGGGTTTCCTGTTGGGTCATTGATACAGTCTTGCTCCCTCCTTGCTGCCCAGTGATGAAAAGTGGTGAGTGGACCGGGCTGCACATGTGAATAGTCACCTCATTAATGCAGTTGCAGAGAGATTGGAGAATATTTTGCTGTGTGGGTCCCAGAGATATGTCATCTTTGGCTCCTGTGCTACAAGTGGTAGAAAACCCAAGTTAAACTGGCTTAGTACCAAAAAGGGACTAAACTGAAAAGGGCAAAGGTCAGTTTGGCTCCCAAAGTCAGCCAGCTGGTAAATACAGGAACCCCAGCCTTCCCAGCAAGGGTCATGCTTCCTGTGTCTCTTCGATCTGTTCTTCTCTGTTATTGGCTCAGGTTCCCATAGGGAACCAAGATGTAGGCTTCAGATCGACATCCTTCTGTTTCAAGATGAGCAAGAAAAAGGGAGTGTCTTGTCCAAAAGCGTTAACCAAAGCCTTAGCCCTCATTCTCACTGACTCAACTTCCTGATGCTAGCAGGTTGGTGGAAGAATAATGAAAATGAACATTTATTGAGTACTCACTTTGTGTCAGACTATGGGATGGCAACCTGCTCCAGTAACCTTGCCTGGAAAATTCAGTGGACAAAGAAGCCTGGACTACAGTCCATGGGGTCACAGAGAGTCAGACATGCCTGAGCATGCACACACAGTTTGTGTCAGACTTGGTTCCAAGGACTCTTCCCACGTGATAGACATTGTTATTTTGTCTGTTTCACTGAAGAGACCAGTGAGACATAGACTATGTCCCAGAGCTAATGACTGGTAGAATGGGAAGTCAAACTTGTAGTTTTGCTCCAGCCCCCAGTATAAACCCCCACACTCTTGTCCTCTGTTTAGCTTAGACCTGTACCCCGTGTCCACCTCTGGGACTGGGGTGGAGTCACCTTCACAGTGGACTTGGACTAGAAAAAGAGTACTCATCACAGAAAATGTCAGAAATTGTTATCACAGAATTGAAAATGGATGGCCACCAACTGTAATCAGTAAATTTCCACTTTAGCAAGCCATAATACTTTGCTAAAGCAATAGTTCTCATTTTTCCCAAATCAACATGCCATAATGTATGTGTTAACATCAATAAGAATGATAGTCACTCACCTTTAGGGGTGCCCCTCCCCAAGAGTATACTCTGCATACTCAAAGATAATTTTCAGAATAAGCTAAAAACCTGACTCTGACACAGATAAGTCTGTGCTTAAGATATTTAACTCATGAGGAAGCTAGTTCAAGGGAAAAATTTTAAAAAGCACAAATTTAGATGCGAAAAAGGAACATTTAATAGAGTATGCAAATAGACACAAAACGGTTTTTCCACAAGGGACAAAGAAGTCAGACCTCTATTGAGAGGACAGAATTCACATGTCTATAAGAATTACTTTGCATTGGTATCACTTAACTACAGAATTGTGAAATAGTTCAAAGACAGTGAAAAGCTTGAATCTGATATCTGGGCAGGGAAAGCTCTAGACAATGCATAGTTCCTCATTGAAACACAGTATTGCTGTTCTCTTGAAACATCCCACCCTCGCCTTCTCCCAGAGTCCACAAGTCTGTTCTATACATCTGAGCCTCTTTTTCTGTTTTGCATATAGGGTTATCGTTACCATCTTTCTAAAGTCCATATATATGTGTTAGTATACTGTAATGGTCTTTATCTTTCTGGCTTACTTCGCTCTGTATAATAGGCTCCAGTTTCATCCATCTCATTAGAACTGATTCAAATGAATTCTTTTTAATGGCTGAGTAATATTCCATGGTGTATATGTACCACAGCTTCCTCATCCATTCGTCTGCTGATGGGCATCTGGGTTGCTTCCATGTCCTGGCTGTTATAAACAGTGCTGTGATGAACATTGGGGTGCACGTGTCTCTTTCAGATCTGGTTTCCTTGGTGTGTATGCCCAGAAGTGGGATTGCTGGGTATTATCTAGGGTGAAACAGATCACCAGCCCAGGTTGGGTGCATGAGACAAGTGCTCGGGCCTGGTGCACTGGGAAGACCCAGAGGGATCGGGTGGAGAGGGAGGGGGGAGGGGGGACTGGGATGGGGAATACATGTAAATTCATGGCTAATTCATTTCAGTGTATGACAAAAACTACTGTAATGATGTAAAGTAATTAGCCTCCAACTAATAAAAATAAATGGAAAAAAAAAGAAAAAGAATGACAGTAAAAAAAAAAAAAAGAAACACAGTATTTTCCTATTTTTTAATAGTATTTTATTATAGTAAGAACACCTAACTAAAATCTATACTTCCAACAAAACTTTAAGAGTACAATACAGTATTGTTAACCATAGGCACAATGCGGTACTGCAGATCTCTAGAACTTAACTCATTTTGCATCACTGAAGCTTTATGCCCATTGATTAGCAATTCCTCAATTCCCCTCAGCCCCAGGCAACCAGGCAACAGTTATTTTCTATTCCTCATATAAGTGGAATCATACTGTATGTGTCCTTCTGTGACTAGCTTACTTCACTTAGCATAATGACCTCAAAGATCATCCATATTGTCACATATTACAGAATCTTCTTTTTAAAGATTGAAGAATATTCCATTGTATGTATCAGCCACATTTTAATAAAATCTATTCATCTGTCAGTGAACATTTAGGTTTTTTCTGCCTCTTGGCTGTTGTGAATAGTGCTGCAATGAATATGAGAGTATTAATATCTCTCTGAGATCCTGATTTCAAGTCTTTTGGATATTTACCTGAAAGTGGAATTGGTAGATCATACAGTAGTTCTATTTTTAATTTTTTGCAGAGCCTCCATACTGTTTTCTGTAATGGTCACATCATTTTGCATTCCCACTAAGACTGTGCAAGAGTTCCAGTTTCTCTACATCCTTGCCAACACTCATTGTCTTTTTATAATAGCTGTCCTAACAGATGTGAGGTGATAGTTCATTGTGGTTTATATAGGAAAGTACGAAAGGTAGAGTTTCCATTGTTCTCTCCCCATGGAGTCGTTGACAGTGTTACTGCTATGACATTAATGTGTAACAATACATAGGAAGTTATTGCCAACCAGGGAAGCTCACTCGAGCTTTCATGTCCAGAATTTGTTGTTTCTATTTTTTAAGTTTATTTGGCTGCACTGGGTCTTAGTTGCAGCATATGGAATCTAGTTCCCTGATCAGGGATAGATCCCACGCACCCTGCATTGGGAGTGTGGAGCCTCAGCCACTGGACCAGGGAAGTCCCCAGGGTTTTTACTGGGGCTTGATCACACACTACCCATGGGGCTGTCCTTATTTTTGAGAGCCCTTCCAGAGGCAGAACTGATATCTCTTTGTCCAAAGGTCCCATCATCAATTGTATTATTTGACTATCTTGTGGTCAGGGCTTCCCTGATAGATCCATGGTTAAGGAATCCACCTGCAGTGCAGGAGACACAGGAAACACAGATGCAATCCCTGGGTGGGAAAGATCCCTTGGAGAAGGAAATGGCATCCACTGTGGTATTGTTGTCTGGAAAATCCCATTGACAGAGGAGCCTGGCGGGCTACATTCCAAAGGGTCACACAAAGAGCCGGACTAAATGTGATTAAATGCACAAACACACGTGTATGTGCACATGTGTGTGCACGCGCACACACACACACACACACATACACACACATCTTGTGGTCAACGTCCCAAAGCAAGCAAAGATGTTCCAATCAAACATGATATTCCAGGGGATAGAAGTCATGTCCCAGTAGCCAAGGAAAGAGGCAAAACATCTTTTTGGGTAAGGTTAACTCTTAACTACACAGGGGGGGCCTAACCAAATTCTTTAAACTACTTTAATTCTCAGGTCTGCAAATTACAAATATGAATAACAGCATGAAGCACTCTCACATATTGAGTGCTTACCAAGTGTGATGCCTAGAGTTAAGACTTTTACATGCATTGTATTATTTAATCTTGGGTTTTATCATTAAATCCTGTGAGGTGAGCCCTCTTGGCCCTGATTTGTGCATACAGTATACACTCAGAGAGTTTGGGGAATGTGGCAGGGACTCAGAAATTCTGATAGGGTTACATTCCAGCCTTGGTTGGACAGACTCCAAGCCCTTCCTTTTAACCATGGGACTTCACCCCTTCTAATTAGCATGCTTTGAATGAAATGATTCAGGCCAAAGTGTTAGCATAAAATAGATTTTTAAACAGCTGAATAATTATACTGGTAAATGGCTTCTTATATTATTCTATCATCACTTAGGTGCAAAGAGGATGGTTGATCACTCACTACTTCAGCCTGGAACAGCACAGAAAGCTGTGTTAGGCACTGAAATACCAGCCTTGTGAAGTTAGTTTAGGGAAGCATGGAAGTGAGGAAATTTTTTCTTTTTTTCTAAGCTGTTGGCAGAGTCTCAGTCATTACGACGACGTTGAAATCTAATCTATCTTGTGTGGTAAATGTCATGGGCATTTGTCTGTCTCCATCTGGGAAATTTCAATGGTGTAATTTTCACCTGCCAAACCTGTGCAGGCAGATGATGAGAATTAACAATGTGATTTGAAAGAGCTCATAGCTATTGCTCATAAAGGTGAGGAATGAGAACACAGTGTTCTCAGAGTAACTTGTAAATATGCATGTTGCTCAAAGGTGAATTTGCTCCACTCGTTCATGGGCTAGTAGGATGGTTTTACTCTAGCGTCCCTTTGAATGTCATCTGAATAATACATGATTATGGTACTTTTGTTGTCTGTGCAGTTGTATACCTGAGAGTTTTAAAGGAATGAGATGTTTTCTGTTTCTAGAAAAGAAATAATGTGAAGAGGTAGGCTAATGAGTTGTATAGCCACAAGAATAAACAAGGAATGAAGACAGCTCAGACTTTATTTAAGTGCTACTTATTGGAGGTGATAGAAATGCTCTTAGAGCTTTATTTGTTGTTATTTAAATTCAAAGATATGCATGTGGAAGAGAGTGACCGACAATGGGAGCAGAAGTGTTTTTTTTTTTCCTCTGCACAGCTTGTGTGTCTTTGGTCCTTGGTCTAGCCAAGGACAAAACTTGGACCCTTGGCAGTGAAAATAGGTAGTCCTAACCACTGGACTGCCAGGGAATTCCTGCAGAACTTGAGATCAGCTCCTAATACCAGGATATTCTGTCTTTTCCAGAAGAAACAAGTCAAAGTAAATTCATGGTGTCCTTGGAAAATTCAAAACCCAAAGTCTCAGTGATAGGTGATTCTTGGAATGGCCAGCACCATCACTAATGAACACAACTCTTTTTTTTTTCCATTTATTTTTATTAGTTGGAGGCTAATTACTTTACATCATTGCAGTGGTTTTTGTCATACATTGAAATGAATTAGCCATGGATTTACATGTATTCCCCATCCTGGTCCCCCCTCCCACCTCCCTCTCTACCCGATCCCTCTGGGTCTTCCCAGTGCACCAGGCCCGAGCACTTGTCTCATGCACCCAACCTGGGCTGGTGATCTGTTTCACCCTAGATAATATACATGTTTTGATGCTGTTCTCTTGAAACATCCCACCCTCGCCTTCTCCCAGAGTCCACAAGTCTGTTCTATACATCTGAGTCTCTTTTTCTGTTTTGCAGATAGGGTTATCGTTACCATCTTTCTAAATTCCATATATATGTGTTAGTATACTGTAATGGTCTTTATCTTTCTGGCTTACTTCGCTCTGTATAATGGGCTCCAGTTTCATCCATCTCATTAGAACTGATTCAAATGAATTCTTTTTAATGGCTGAGTAATATTCCATGGTGTATATGTACCACAGCTTCCTTATCCATTTGTCTGCTGATGGGCATCTAGGTTGCTTCCATGTCCTGGCTATTATAAACAGTGCTGCGATGAACATTGGGGTGCACGTGTCTCTTTCAGATCTGGTTTCCTTGGTGTGTATGCCCAGAAGTGGGATTGCTGGGTCATATGGCAGTTCTATTTCTAGCTTTTTAAGAAATCTCCACACTGTTTTCCATAGTGGCTGTACTAATTTGCATTCCCACCAACAGTGTAAGAGGGTTCCCTTTTCTCCACACCCTCTCCAGCATTTATTGCTGAACACAAATCTTTTTAATAGAATTTTTAAAATATAGAACAGTGTAAGCCCAGGTTTTGCTGTGGTTTGAAACTAGTAGGCATACTTATAGGAGTCAAGCTTATATTTCTGCCCCTATCACCTTTCCCCCCACTCTTCCTATAGGTAACTTCCTTTATAAAAGTTTGGTTTACACTCTGTTTTTCTTATTATAAATAAGTGTAGATACTCTTATGCTTCTTTTTAGTTACATAATAGAATAGTGTGTGTGTTGTGCATATGTATCTGTGTGCATGCACACCTGTGTGTGTGTATTAACATCTTGCTTGTTCACTTGATAATATATCCTGGCAATCATTCCAAAGTAATATTAGAGATATACCACATAAGTTTTCACAGCTATACTGTTCTGTTATGTGAGTGTACCCTAGTTTACTCAACCAGTCTCCTAGTGATGGGCATTTGGATGTTTCTAAGTCTTTTGCTATTATAAATAACGCTTTAGCAAATAGTTTTGTGCATATACCTTTTTCATATTTTTGCAAGTGCATAATTCCCTTCTCCAGGGGATCTTCCCAACCCAGGGACTGAACCCACATCTCCTGTGTCTCCTGCATTGCAGGCGGATTCTTTACCCACTGAGCCACCAGGGAAGCCAATTCTGAGGTTGACTTTTCTTAATTATATTGTTGTCGCAAGTCATGTTGCCTCCATATTCCCCTATGTGAACTCCTTCATACAGTGAGTATAGAGGTGGAGACTAGAGGGATGAATCCTTAACAAAGGCCGGGGCTGCCCAGGAGCACAGTGGAGGGATGTTGGCTTAGATCGGGGAGGGGGTGGCGGGCAGGGTGGTTTTTCTGTACCACACAGCTAGGCACCTTGAGCAGAGCTAATGAACCTCTCTGCACTTCTGTCCTCACCTCTGAAGAAGGGGTGGTGAGAACATTACCTATCTGGTGGGGCTGTGTGGGAGGAAATGAGACAGGCCCTGAAAATTCTTAGCATTCTGGCAGAGGCCCGCATCACTGACAAATGCTGGCAAAGGATAAGCAAGCTTCCCTGCAGCAGTGTCCACTTTGCTTCCAGAGCATCACTCTCCTGTGTGTCCTCCCGGCTGCCTGGCCACTCTGTTTCTTTTGCTGACGTGTATGTGAATATCAATGCTTATCTTCGTTTATGTCCCCCTTCCTACTCAAAATAGAGCTCAGAACAGGAACTTGAGAAAGATGTTGATGGAGATGGGTTCCCAGGTTAGGGTTTCCAGAGTTAGCAAATAAATATAGAATGCCCCATTCATGTTGCATTTCAGTTTAAACAATGCATACTTTTAAAAGTATTTTTAATAAAAGAGAAAAAAAATTGAACTTTCCTGTGTTTAATCTGACAACCCTATTCCAGGTGGCACCATGGAAAAAAAGAGCAGTGAGACATAGAAGGAAGAAAACCTGAAGAGCATGAGAATGAGTCTTTAGACCGCGGGGAGGCCAGTGGGGCTCAGACCTTCGGAGGGACAATGCAGAATAAGGCTCACCATTGCCTTTTCCAGGGTCAGTGAGACTGGAGCGTCCCTTTTAAAGGTTGCCCCTGGGAAGCTGACTCTGCAGCACGCCCCTATTTGTGCCAAGCAACCTCTCACAGCTTCAGGCAATGCCCTGTGCAAAATTCCATTTGACCTCGCATCCTTGCTTTGTAGCCGTTTTTACAAGTGCCATCAATTATTTCATGATTATTTTCAATGTGCTTATTTCCTTTCATTAGACTAAGCTCTACAAGAGCAGGATTTTGTCTCTGCCACTGCTGAAGCCCTAGAATTTAGCCAGGTCAACATGTATTGAGAGAAGGGTCTGTTAGTTGTCATTGCTGCACAATAGATGTTAGTGACATAGAAGGAGCTTCCTTGTGGCCGCTGAGCACTGACCCCAGTGCATGCTAGGGTGGACAGTCTCCTGAATACTCCGCTGGGTGGAAGAGGGGCTGGTCCTAAGAACCTTCTTCCTGCTCCTTGATCTTAACACCTGTTGTCCCAACTGAGGAGCTGCTAAAGACAAGGAATCTGTGTAATCCCACTCAGAATGAAGTCTGCAACTATAAATGTCCTTTAGGCACCTATTGTCCATACAGCCCGTACCATGGCAGGTGCCATGGAGGGATGCACATGTGGGTTCGGTGGGGTGCTCCTCCCTCTCTCCACGAACTCATCTTGGTAGATGAGACATATGTGAAAAGCTTTAACATGGGGCGGCATTGAAGTATAACTGGTGATCTGCTGTTGTCGTCCCCAACTCCCTGGTCTGTAGGTTGATCATCTAGGTTCCACTTAGCACAGTAATCCAGGCTCAGAGCGGAAATAAATACTTAGGCACCTCAGTCATGAGGCTGAGCTGGAAGTCCATCATTGCCTCTGTAAAAGCCTCTGTCATTGAATGAGTGCAGATCACAGTGGCCCTTCCTCTTGGTGGGGGTTCATTCCTCCTGCCCACTGGCAACTGAGTTCCCGACCTGAGCTCATCCTCCCCTGCATCCCCCCAGCCTCTTATGTTCCCCACATCCCAGAGCAGGGCTGTGCTTCTGCATTGCTCTCCATTTACAATTCCTCTGCCAGCAGTCTGTCTGGTTCTCAGCTTTTCTTTAAAAACCAGAGCCTGGTCTCATCCTCTCGGACAGTACTCATTAAACCAAGTTTCTCATCATTGGATAAGGCACAGTTGCCCATGCACAGACTCTCAGATGCTTGGCCGTGGCATCTTCCACAGACCAAGGGTCAGGGTCACACAGGAAAGGCTCCACCCTCCAGGACGAGCTCTTCCCTGAGTATGAGCATTTGCCTGAACTGAAGAGGAGGCCACCTTGCCCCGAACACCATCCATGCCTGATGGCTGGATCTCTTCCGACATCTCTGTTGAGCACTCATGTGCATGGTCAGGTTTATTGCGGGCCCCAGCTTCTACCCCTGCCACAAAACAGGCATGGTGTGGTTTGTGTCAACCCGCAGGCTTCATTAGGTGGTTTTGAAAGTTGACACCCTGACAGTGGTGGGCAAGGAAGAGAGAGACCCTGATAGTCATGACCTGGGGGTCACTGGGAAAATGGCAGGGATTCAAGATGAGCAGGAATCCTACTGAACTGCAGGTATTGGGTGAATTCTGTCTCTGGCCCTAGGGATCAAATAAAAATATATTAGTCATCTCCTCTCTGTCTGCTCTCTGCTCTCCAATATATCTGTTGGAAATACATAGATGCTTCCAAGAGCCTTTTGTGGCGAAGCCCTCAGAATATTCCAGAAGGCTGTGGCAGCTTTAAGTGATGAGTGCATGTGTATTCAGTTCAGTCCAACTCTTTGAGATCCTATGGCCTGTAGCCCTGTGTCCATGGGATCCCTTAGGCAAGAATACTGGAGTGGGTTGCCATTTCCTTCTCCAGAGGATCTTCCTGACCCAGGGATTGAACTCAGGTCTCCTGCATTGCAGGTGAATTCTTTACCACTGAGCCACCTGGGAAGCCTGTGGCAGCTTTGAAGTCACTTGGAAAAGAATTGCTCTCTATTCTGAGTTAAAAGTATCATTCCATGATAATCTTTGTGTTACTCTGAATTTTGAGAGGGTTGAAAAATTGTGGCATTTCTTTCACAATATAGCTGTTTAGGGTTTTGCATTTATGTACAAATATTCAGCTTTGAGACCTGTATTCAACTTCTCAATTAAAGTTTTATGGAGAACCAAATTAGGTGTGCAAACATATAGTATAATTGTAATTTTCATTCATTTTAATTATAGTTTCATTCAGCCCTCAATAGGAACATTTGTTTTCTTACCTATAGTCTACAAAACATAGAAAAAAATTAGTTTTGATTTTGTTGGTTGTATTTATACCTTTCCAGGAAGGAAGTATAGTGTTACCTTATTTCATTTAAATTGAAAATTTTCTTCTGATAATATTATATAGGAAGACATATACCATGCTGGTTTAATGAAAATTTCCAGAAATATCTCCTCCAAATTATCTCCCTCCAGAGGAAATAACTACTTAAAAGGAATCAAATATATGTTTACTGTTTTCTACCAGTTTTTCTCTTATAACCTGAACATATACAATATACTTAATTGAAAAGAGAGAAATATATTTTCTATTACCATGGCTCCAATAAGTCTACTCTTTAAGGAGTGCCACTTTTAAATTCATTTTTAAGATTTAAATTTTTCATATATTTGTATGAACTATTCTAATTCTTCCCAACCTAAGCATTATATCTATTAAATACTTTACATTTTTTCTGAATTTGAAATGATAAGGTAGGAATAGAAACAAATTTGGGCTTTTATGAAATCTGCTCTAACATCCATGGAATGATGATTTGGGATTTAAAACAAAAAGAATTTTTGTTTCGATTTCTTTGAAATGAAGAGTACCGTTGAAATTTACCCTTACTGGTATGTTGTGTATGCACCCAAAACTACTCTCTAATATCTGGGAAAACGAAATACATTTAGGTGAGAGATAACTGTAGACTTATGCCATCTTGAGACCTGGTTATAACGACATAATGTCAGTGAGATCCTCCCAGCAGGATGGAGTTGTTCTGAGTTCATCTGGCAGCTTCTGTTGGATCTGGGAAATTCAGAATGGGCCAGCATTCCCTCTTTGTCCTGACCCCCAGCATGCACGTCTGTAGTTACAGAAGGGAAAAGACCAGTCTCTTGCTCTCCTGCTCCACAACCAGTGCCACCTCCCCCCCCACCCCCCCACCCCCCACCGTACAGAGCTTGACTTACTGAGTTTAGACCAGCAGAATTTGCAGGACCCTGCAAAATAGGCAAGGTCGGAGTTTCTAACTCCCCTCTCCCTTTTTGGAGCACTCACCCATACTGAGTCACAGTCACATCCCTGGCACTTAGCAGTTGACTGGAGGCATGCCTTTCAGATGAGAAGGAAGGTTTCATGAAGCTGGCCTGAGTATGATTTTCAGTTGGGGGAGAGACTGCATGCCTGGGAACACACATTTCATTCCCAAATGCATCCATCAAAGCAAATCTAGCTGTCTGAAGCCTCCTTATATTTAGTAAAAATCAATAGCCTGATGTATCCACACTGTATGTCCTCATGAACAAGCTTTCGAGTTTCCTGGGGGCCTTTCCCCAGGCTCCCTATCAGAACTTGCATTTTCCCTTTGAATGCTCTGCTTCACCGGAAGTCCAGTCATGCAGGAGAGTGTTGCATCACTGAGTTAGCCTCAGCGCCAGTGGCAGAGACCTCTCCCTAATACTGCAACAGGCACCTTTTACACCCTTTCTAGTTAATTCCTCCCCTCTTCAAGGTTAAAGTCAGAGTGCTACTGTGGATTTTCTTTTTTCTTCTCAGTGCTATAGCAGTGCTGTGAAACCATTTTATAGGAGGTGTGCAAAGACAGTATGGAGTTATCACAGAGTGAGTGTGCACAGTTTACAAGTATCTGTATTTCTTAGCCTGTGGTTTTCCAAAAACAGCCTGAGAAAATGGCTTGTGTGCAGAGAGTTTATTTGAGACCCAATTCAAGGATGTAGGAGAAGAAGCTTCAAGCTGGGATGAGGAGGATCAGTTGGTGAATTTGGGAAGTAGGAAAGCCAATGCAAAGATGTGTCGTGGAGTCAGCTCCTACTCTAAGCTTGTTGTCGTCTCCAACTCTTTTTCGACCCCATGAACTGTAGCCTGCCAGTCTCCTCTATTCATAGGATTTCCCAGACAAGAATACTAGAGCTACTATACTGGATCACTATTTCCTTCTCCAGGGGATCTTCCCAATCCAGGGATCGAACCCAAGTCTCCCTGCATTGGCAGGGGGATTCTTTACCACTGAGCCACCATGGATTTTCCTACTCTAGGCTACTCATGCTGGATGACCCAGACCCCTCCCAGGAGAGTTAGGAGATGCATCTCAGAGCTGTCTGCCCAGGGCACAAAGGAAGGAACATGTACTCTTCAGGTCCCAGCCCCAATGACCGATGGTATACCAATCTACACATGTTCATCCCCACACATGCTTTCTGCTTGTATTTGCATGAAGGTCACGTGGATTCCTCTGAGTGGCCCATGCTGTGGTGTTGAGGAAGCCTTGGGGCAGGGAGAAGAAGTAAGAGGTGTGACATGTAGACAAGTGCTGTCAGGTTGCATGTATATGAAAATGCTGGCCGCCATGCACATAACGTGATCAAAATGGTGTGCTTCCTTAGGATTTCAGTGTAGCCATTTATTTTGAGAGTGAGATGGAACTCCCAGCAGGGAAGTGGGAAAGTGAGATAGGGGCGGGAAGACAGCCCATGAATGGTGTGTTATCCAAACTGCTGTCTCTGTGGACAATTGGAACTTAATTCCATTGGAGAGCTCTCAGAGACAGTAATAGAAAATGTGCTTCTGGATTTTTTTTATCCAAGGGTGAGAGAACCAAGGTGTTTATATCATTGCACACCAGTGATTGACTGTGGGCTTGGGAGCATTCACTCCCTAGTACTTTGTAAGTATGGCCAAGCAGGCTCCAGCAATGCTCTCAAAGAAATGTATGTACTGTCTGGTTGGAAGGCAAACTGGTGGGCAGTCATGCAATTAAGTGAGCATATAGGGGCTGGACAGTGCTGACAAGCTGCTGCAGTCCTTGACAAATACATTTTTCTTTATTTGTAATACTCTTAGTTCTGCAGGAGAGTCTTTTATTAAAGGGACCACTGGGTTAAAATGTATATTTTTATCAGTTACAATAGATGCTACCTAATTGCTTTCCAAAAGAAATGTCATAATTCACATTTCTACCAGTAGATTTTGAAATTACTCTTTCTCCTATTAGCAATGAATGTTATGATTCTTTCAAAGTTTTGCCAGTCTGGTAAATGGAACATGATGTCTTACTAGTTTAAAAAATATTATCCTGATTAGTATTTTTGTTCATTGGCCAAAAGGATTTATCCTTCCAGAAACTATCTCCAGATTCTTTATCCCTTTGTTTTGGTAGGTTGATTTTCCCTTTTGGGCAATTTTTAAGAGTGCTTTGTGTATTATTTATACTAGCCTACTGTCTGTTCTCTGTTACAAATATTTTTTCAAGTCTCTTCTTTGTCTATCAAAACTTGTTAAAATTTTTTTATAATATAGAAGTTTTATGGAACATTTTCTGGATGTACTGTATTGTGATAAATCAAAGATGCCAACACTCGCTGTTACATACCACTAAGAAGGAAACAACCTGTCAATTAAATCGCTATGGTGCTTTCTCATGAATTTAACCTTGTGTTTGCAGTGGGGACTTTTATCAGTCTTTAATATTGACAGTATAGTTTTGTAGCACATTGAGGAACACTGGTTTTGTTACTCCTGCCTACTTGCTTCATTGTCTTATATTTCCTTATTAAACTATATATAGCTGGAAGTTTGGGCTTCCCTGGTAGCTCAGTGGTAAAGAATCCTTCTGTAATGAAGGAATGAGGGTTCAATTCCTGGGTCGGGAAGATCCCCTGGAGGAGGGCATGGCAATGCACTCCAGTGTTCTTGCCTGGAGAATTCCACGGACAGAGGAGCCTGGCGGGCTACAGTCCATGGAGTCGCAAAGAGTCTGACACAACTGTAGTGATTGAGCAACATAGCTGGAAGTTTAGCATCAGCTTCTGGTCAATGTCAGCAGGAAGTTTCTGATACTTTGATATTCTGCTCCTTCATGATAGTGCTGCATGAATTGGTCACAATGGCCTCTTTTTCTTTTGAAACCTTTTTCACCTTTTTCGAAATTTGGCAGTTTCTTCAGTCTCTGTCTCAAGGTTTGGTGTCAGTAAACAATACTTTTCCATGTATTTCAACAGCAAAATGTAGTGCATTTTCACTCATTTGTGAGTATCTTCCTTTTTGACCCCACAGAGCACTTGGCTATTGCTCTGTGTGAGGCATGGAACAGGCATTCCTCCAGTGGTGATGGGCGTTTGCCCATCCAAGTCATGTCAGTATACTGTTTTATGCCTTTCTATGTACCCAGTAGCATTTTATTTCAATCCCAAATCACTGTACACTTAGGAAGCCATTTTAAAAATGGCGACTAAACTCAACAAGTGAGATGCCAACAATGCACCTTATTGTTGTTGTTTAGTTACTGTCGTGTCTGACTCTTTTGCAACCCCATGGACTGTAGCCCACCAGGCTCCTCTGTCCATGGGATTTCCCAGGCAAGAATAATGGAGTGGGTTGCCATTTCCTCTTCCAGGGGATCTTCCAACCCAGGAATTGAACCCTCATCTCCTGCATTGGCAGGCGGGTTTTTTTTGCCACTGAGCCACCAAGGAAGCCAAACAATGAATGTATATGACTGTTGAAATGATAGCAGTATCAGTAGTCATGACCAAATCTGAGCATGCTCAGACACGTAAAACTAGGTCACAAACGGACAGTTACATCCAGGTTCAGAGATGTGAAGTGAGAGGGAATATATACATCTTGGGATCAATAAAATAAGGTACATAAATTTTCTTATCTTCCTTTTTAGACTATAGCAAGTATGGTTTAAGCTTCCCTTTAGGGCCAGTTTCAGTCAGAACACCTATCTTTATGCTGTGTAATAAAAAGAGATAACTCCCAGGAATATTGATACAGGTGATGGTGGCCCCATGTCATTCCACGCAGGGAATGCTCTGACCTTTCATTTTCTACCTTTTTGTGAAATATCAGGTGATTGGTCAGTACCACACATAGTGGTATATTCACTTTCATTATACTGTGGGCTGGAAAACCACAATACCAGGAAAAGATGCTTTCCAGGCCAGAAACTAGACGAAGGACAATTATAGAAGGAGGGTGTGGTAAAAAAAAATTACAAAAGCAAGAGTCTGGGATTTGAGTCTTGCATTGTTATTGCATCTCTCCCTTCTAGTTTTACCCACTAGCACCACTCATACCTCTAGATTTCCATATCAGGGAGATGTTGTCCATCAATTGCTGCCTCTAATATGTTTCCATATCTGACGATGCTACTTTCCCAGCTTAGAGCTTATTTTCACCCTCTGTCAATGGGAGCCTCCCAGGGCCCCTTGGTGCTTGAGCCTAGGCTGCTATAGCTCTCCATCCTGCAGAAAACTGGGGACCACCAAATAAGACCACCAAAAGCCCGGCATGGGTCACTGTCCTAAGAAGGACCAGCTGATTATTGCTGGGGTTCTCTGTTGAAGCAGTTTCTCCCCCTAGCCTTGGGTACCCAGGAAGCTTGAGGCAGCTAGGTCCAAATCAGGGAGAGCTGCACTGGGTCCTCCCACCGCACAAGCCACAGCTGCACCCCCCACTTCCCTCCACCCCTCCTTCCCCAGTGCCTCCTGCCCATTTCTCTGGGTTCTGTTTTTTGTTACCCCCAAACCGTTTAAACTTCTCATTGTGAGATGTAAGACATCCAGGAAATTAGGCCAAAATGCAAATACAGAACTTTTTTTAGAAAAAGTTTTGCAGAGTGAGCACCCATACAATTAACACTTGTTTGGATCACTGTACAGCTGTTGAAGGAAAATTAGTTACAGCCACACATAAAAGTGTGAATGAATCTCAAAACATAATGTTCAGTGAAAATGTTGGTGCCAGGAGAACGTACACAGTATGATGATTGTATTTTTAAAGTTCACAAACACATGAAATTAAACAATTATAAAGAAAAAAATAATTATAAAGAAAAGCAAGAGAAAGTTAACCACAGAATTCAAGACCATGGTTATCTCAGAGGGGCAGAATGGGATGCAAATGAGAATGGGTTACTGGGGACTACTAAAGAAGCAAGTGTTAATACATGCTTATAGTTTTGGGATTCTTTATTATACACATGTATTTTATAAATTATTTTGCACATACTCAATACTGAATAGCAATCTTCAAAAAAAAAAACCAAATACATTAACCATAGAGAGGCTATAATTAGTATCTTCTGATCTAACCCAGATCAGAAGAGCCAGTGTATTTTTCTCCTCTGTTCTCACTTTTCCCATCCAATCTACTGTTGGCTAGAAAAATACAACCCCCTTGCATTCAGCATGTATGTGGGTGTTTGTACTTACTGTTTTTTGACATATTAGAAGTTGGCAAATACAAAGTGAAAAAAGATATGAGGCATAAAATGGAGCTCCAAGATGGTTGATAAAAAATGAGAAAAATGCAAGGATGAGCAAGGAAGAAATGACTGGAGACAAACTAAAATGAAGAAAGATGATTAGAGAATATCTCCTTACATTAATGTACAGGGGGGATACCTGGGGACAAACTAAAATGAAGAAAGATGATTAGAGAATTAAATGTGTACACACTGTCATAACCATAGAAATGACAGAGGATGCAGCGAGGTGATGACTCCACAAGGTTTCTCAAAGAGTCAAAGACTGCAGAGAAAAGGGGATTTTTAAGTCCTTCTGCCACCTAATGATATTGTATAGTTGTTCAGTATACATTTTGTAGACAAAGATTCCTTACCCTGTGGTCAAATGGACCTTATATTCTAGATATTTGACTGAACTGTACTGTTCATATCAGTGATTTAGCATTGAAAATACTGTTCAATGTAATCAACAACAGGACTGTATTCCCAAGAGGGTGATCTTAATAAGGAGGCAGCCAATGTCCTATTCCTTGGCTGATAGAAACTGACACCATCCATGGCAGTCACACAAATAATCTCTTCATGGAACCTCCTGTGTGTGTACTTAGAATGTTTTCAGTAAATATTGACTATTATGTTTAGAAAAATATGTATGACACTAAACTTGTGATAGACATCTTTGGCTGCCTACCAAGGACCATTCCCTCTTATTCACACCTATCAAAACCCTAGTTTTACTTGGGAAAAACTGGATCCAGCACTAGAGGGTGAACCATGATTAACGAAACCATAAGAGCAGTCCTCTTCTCTTTCGGTTAGTGGTTGGTTGATGGGTGAGTGTGTGACCCAGTTCTAGCAGAAGAGATGGAATGGCAGCCTTGTAGGGGAGATTCTGGAGAAGCAAAAACATTAAAGTCTCACAAAGAAAAAAACCTTTTAGCCTCTTCCTCCACTTAGTGCTTTGAACTCTGCTTTGGGAAGATGTTCTCTAGAGCTGGGCCAATAAAAACAAGGAAGGTAAAGACTCAGGGTCCTTGGTGACACCATTGCACTTCTGAGCTAATCCTATATCAACTACCAACAGACTTCATGTGGTAACCATAAATGTCTTTATGTTAATAGGTTTTCGGTTGTTTGCATCACATAAAAAAGACATAATGAGTGAAGTGAATGAATACCTGAATCACTTATTCTATTTTGTTATCATTTATTATCATATCCAAAGCAGACACTATTTGGACTAGTGCTGAACAAATAATTATTAAAATTATTGAATAAATGAATAATAAATGGAAATGAAAATTTAAAAATCAAATTCCAAGATAAACCTTAGTGGACATACTTTGATGGTTCTGTAAAACTGTGTATCTTAATGCCTGAGCTCCACGAGTAGTCAGAGATGTTGCAAATTGCCAAACGCATATTTGATTTGGTTAGATATATGCTAAATTTAGGAAATGGAATGCAAATAAGCAGAGACTAAAAGCTTTTCCTGGCTCTGATATAAGGTACTTTGGCAGGGGAAAAAACTCAATAGTGGAACTAGAATGAAGAATTTGGTGTAAATTGAAGAGACTCATCTAAAAATTCAGCTTACATCATCTTTTAATATATTTCAGTTACCCAGAAGAATATATATATATAGCATTCTGAGGAATATGTTGATCTATAACTCCCATTTGAAAATGAAATTCTCCCACAATGGTGCCACTTTAATACCCCCTAAAGCAGCCCAATGTGCTTCTTCATTTAGTCCTTCCCAGTTAGCCTCTTAGCAGATTCTCTTAGATTAGAAACTATACAGGAAGTCATTTAATACAGGTCATGATTTTGATCTTATTTACAGAGATTTATGCCAGCTGATAAGTATTGAGAGGGTAACAGGCAGGAAGGTTAGGGGTCCCCAAGCGGAGGAAATAGACTGCAAGTGTCAGACGCTTTTTTTTTTCTCTCTGTTAATCAGCAGGAGGAAACAAACTACAAGTGTCAGACCTTTTTTCCCCCTTCTCTGTACAAAATCTCTATACAAAATCTCCAAGCCAGGCTTCGACAGTACATGAACCGTGAACTGCCAGATGTTCAAGCTGGATTTAGAAAAGGCAGAGGAACCAGAGATCAAATTGCTAGCATCCGTTGGATCATCGAAAAAGCAAGAGAATTCCAGAAAAACATATTTGTGCTTTATTGATTTTGCCAAAGCCTTTGACTGTGTGGATCACAAAAAAATCCAGTGGAAAATTCTTAAAGAGATGGGAATACCAGACCACCTGACCTGCCTCCTGAGAAATCTGTATGCAGGTCAAGAAGCAACAGTTAGAACCAGACATGGAACAACAGACTGGTTCCAAATCAGGAAAGGAGTACGTCAAGGCTGTATATTGTCACCCTGCTTATTTAACTTATATGCAGAGTACATCATGCAAAATGCCAGGCTGAATGAAGCACAAGCTGGAATCAAGATTGCTGGGAGAAATATCAATAACCTCAGATATGCAGATGACACCACCCTTATGGCAGAAAGTGAAGAGGAACTGAAGAGCCTCTTGATGAAAGTGAAAGAGGAGAGTGAAAAAGTTGGCTTAAAACTCAACATTCAAAAAACTAAGATCATGGCATCTGGTCCCATCACTTCATGGCAAATAGATGGGGAAACAATGAAAACAGTGACAGACTTTATTTTCTTGGGCTCCAAAATCACTGCAGATGGTGACTGCAGCCATGAAATTAANAAGATGCTTGCTCCTTGGAAGAAAAGCTATGACCAACCTAGACAGCATATTAAAAAGCAGAGACATTACTTTGCTGACAAAGGTCCATCTAGTCAAAGCTGTGGTTTTTCCAGTAGTCATGTATGGATGTGAGAGTTGGACCATAAAGAAAGCTGAGCACTGAAGAATTGATGCTTTTGAACTATGGTGTTGGAGAAGACTCTTGAGAGTCCCTTGGACTGTAAAGAGATCCAACCAGTCCATCCTAAAAGAAATCAGTACAATATCGTAAAGTAATTAGCCTCCAAATAATAAAAATAAATGAAAAAAGAAAAAAGAAATCAGTCCTATATATTCATTGGAAAGACTGATGCTGAAGCTGAACTCCAATACTTTGGCCACTGATGTGAAGAACTGACTCATTGGAAAAGACCCTGATGCTGGGAAAGATTGAAGGCAGGAGGAGAAGGGGATGACAGAGGATGAGATGGTTGGATGGCATCACCAGCTCAATGGACATGAGTTTGAGTAGGCTCCAGGAGTTGGTGATGGACAGGGAGGCCTGGCGTACTGCTGCCCGTGGGGCCGCAAAGAGTGGACTGAACTGAAGTATACAAAATTAAAAGGTTTCTTTTAAAATTCTGTGTTGCCAGTCTCCGACATAAATCACAGCAAGATCCTCTATGACCCACCTCCCAGAATATTGGAAATAAAAGCAAAAATAAACAAATGGGACCTAATGAAGCTTAAAAGCTTTTGCATAACAAAGGAAACTATAAGCAAGGTGAAAAGACAGCCTTCAGAATGGGAGAAAATAATAGCAAATGAAGAAACAGACAAAGGATTAATCTCAAAAATATACAAGCAACTCCTGAAGCTCAATTCCAGAAAAATAAATGACCCAATCAAAAAATGGGCCAAAGAACTAAACAGACATTTCTCCAAAGAAGACATACAGATGGCTAACAAACACATGAAAAGATGCTCAACATCACTCATTATCAGAGAAATGCAAATCAAAGCCACAATGAGGTACCATTACACGCCAGTCAGGATGGCTGCTATCCAAAAGTCTACAAGCAATAAATGCTGGAGAGGGTGTGGAGAAAAGGGAACCCTCTTACACTGTTGGTGGGAATGCAAACTAGTACAGCCGCTATGGAGAACAGTGTGGCGATTCCTTAAAAAACTGGAAATAGAACTGCCATATGACCCAGCAGTCCCACCCCTAGGCATACACACTGAGGAAACCAGATCTGAAAGAGACATGTGTAGCCGTGTTCATCTCAGCACTGTTTATAATAGCCAGGACATGGAAGCAACCTAGATGCCCATCAGCAGACGAATGGATAAGGAAGCTGTGGTACATATACACCATGGAATATTACTCAGCCATTAAAAAGAATTAATTTGAATCAGTTCTAATGAGATGGATGAAACTGGAGCCCATTATACAGAGTGAAGTAAGCCAGAAAGATAAAGACCAATACAGTATACTAACGCATATATATGGAATTTAAAAAGATGGTAACAATAACCCTATATGCAAAGCAGAAAAAGAGACACAGATGTACAGAACAGAGTTTTAGACTCTGGGAGAAGGCGAGGGTGGGCTGTTCTGAGAGAACAGCATTGAAACAAGTATATACTATAAAGGGTGAAGAAGCTCACCAGCCCAGGTTGGATGCATGAGATAAGTGCTCAGGGCTGGTGCACTGGGAAGACCCAGAGGGATGGGATGGGGAGGGAGGTGGGAGGGGGGATCGGGATGGGGAACACATGTAAATCCATGGCTGATTCATGTCAATATATGGCAAAAACCACTACAATATTGTAAAGTAATTAGCCTCCAACTAATAAAAACAAATGAAAAAAAAAATTCTGTATTGCCACGACAACACCTGGTTCCACCTTAACCTTTCTTGAGCTAACCATTGTGTTTTTCTTATGGAAATGTTTTTCTTAAGCTATGTTAGTGAAACTATGTATTTGCTTGAAGATCTGCCTTTTTCAAGATTCATGCCAGTTGTTTCATGGCAGGGGATGACTCACCTTGTGCCAATGCTATCTCAAAATGCATGTTGTGGGTGAGGGGCCTGGTGCCACTCTCTCAGTTTTGAGGCATTTCCTTTCTCTAATTAGCAGCTTGCTAATAGGTATATAACTCCTTGCTAAAAACTAGCAAGAGGGGCACTCTTTCTGCCCCCTTCTGATGTCTATGTCAGAAGCTTTCTCTATCTCTTTTATACTTTAATAAAACTTTATTACACAAAAGCTCTGAGTGATCAAGCCTCATCACTGGCCCCAGATTGAATTCCTCTTCTCTGGAGGCCAAGAATCGCAGTGTTGTTCACGGTGCATAGCGGCAACCTTTCAGTATAGGCAGTAATCGTGATTACACATGGTATGAAAATAAATAAAATATGGAATACGCAAGTTGACATATCTGTCCACAATGGTGCAAACAGTAAAGAGTCACTTTATCTAGATGATTATCCTTTAAAAAAAATATGTTTACTCCCTCCCTGTCATTATTCCCTTCCCATGAGCTCTTTTTTTTTTACTTTTCCATTGATTCAAATCATCTTTAATGACTAACGGTAATGTCTAGTACTTTTTCAGTTCAGTTCAGTCACTCAGTCATGTCTGACTCTTTGTGACCCCATGAACTGCAGCACACCAAGCCTCCCTGTCCATCACCAACTCCCAGAGTCCACCCAAACTCATGTCCATTGAGTAGGTGATGCCATCCAACCACGAGCTCTTAAATCTCTCCATTTAAAACAACGAAAGAATCTCTTAACCTTCTATCTCACTCTAGCCGACTCAGTATCTCCCTCCTATTCGTCATCCCCAAATATCTTGAGTTATCCATAGTACCCTGAGGCATATGCAGTCAGTGACCCCCTTACCTCCACTCAGCTCATGGTACAGGCCAGTGGCATCCTATTTTAAGCACCCTGTGTATCCCGTTGAGGCTTCTCTCAGCCCTCTCTCATGCCCTAGGGAATATCCCTCAGCCATCAATGGCTGGGAGTTGGAGGACAAATGCAACATCCCAGCATCTGGTGGGATGAGCATGACTGAGTTATTTTCTGCATTTCTGCCCGAGATCCCCAGTAGGGCTGAACGGCAATCGCTCGCAGCATTAACGTGCTCAGTACCTTACCCTTTGCATGCTTCCTTCCCTTTCCTTCTCACTTGCCGCCTTCCTTCCCAGGTGCTTCCTGGGATTTCTCCCAAATAAAACACTTTAAGTCAGATCCTAGTCTCAGGATCTGTTTCTGGGGGAGCTAGGCTGAAGCAACTCATTTCTGTTTCATCACCTTTTATCACTCTCCAACCATTCCCATGTGGATTCTGCCCCATCACGTCGCTGAAGACGTCCGTGTCAGTGAATACAAAGGGCATTTTCATCTTAATCTCCCAGTGACATTACACAAATTGACTGCGTAAACCTCTTGCAATACTCTTTTGACACCTTGACACTATGTACCATTTTTTCTCCTTTTATTTCTCTGCTGCCTGGTCTTGCTCACAGTCTCCAACTAACAAATATTAAAGTTCTTCATGGCTTGCTTCTACACCTACTCCGCTTCTCACTCTATACACTCTCTCTGGATAATTTCATCTATGTGTTCATTTTCAGTTGCCATCGAAAGGAAATAACTGACACATTTGTGCATTTAGCCCAAACCTTTAGCCTGTACTCTGGACATGCATATCTAATTGTCTACTTCATAGTTATTTGATCTCTTGAAGGCAACTCAAACTCAACTGTATCCAGAGGAAAATGTGACCTTTCCTCCAACACCCTGTACTATCCTATTGATCTCTATTTCAGGGAATGTTAACACTGTTCATCCAGCTTTCAAAGGCCGAATCCTAGTAATCATTCTCAGTTCATCTCTCTTCTTCATCACCATTCCCCAACACACGTCCCATCTATCATCAGTTGGATCCTTTTGATTTTACTTCTTAAATAGTTTTTAGCCTGTCCAAAAAATTTTAAAACAGAAGAAAAACCTGTCTGCTTCTTTTGCCTCTCCACCATCCCCTGAACCTTTACAAACACCTCCTCACTTGCTTGCCCACTTCCTCTCTACTGCTGCCTATGATCCATTCTTCACACTGTAATCAAAGTGGTAGGATCATTTCCACCCTTGTCCTCCTCCCTAAGTTTAAAACACCTTAACATCAGTACTCATCAACTAGACACAAAAGCATTAGATCCTTCCTGTCTGGCTTCTACCTGTTTCTCCAGCCTTGTCTTGTCCCAGACTTCCCCTTCTTCACACATTGTGGCCTAACATGGGTTTCTTTGTATACACTGTGTTCTAAAACACCTCCATCTCTCCTTCATTCGCTCCATAACTAATAATAATTTTTCAGATCTTGATTAAATTGTTACTTGCTTAGGGATGGTTTTCATTCACCTCTCTTGCCAAGCTAATTCCCCCTAATATAAACTTTGTTTACTCCACATGTCCCTCTTGAATTACAATGATTACAGTTGAGATTCACAACAGTTATTTGCTCACTAAGTGAAGACTGGAAGAAAAGCTCCAGTCTCAAAGTGGAAGGATTGTGTTGTCTCCTGTTACGGGCTGAATTGTGTTCTCCCCTCAAAATTCGTGTACTGAAGTCCTAACCCCCAGTACCTCAGAATGTGACTGTATTTGGAAATGGAACTTTTGAAGATGTAATTTAGTTAAAATTGGATCATTTGGGTAACCCTATTCCAATATGAATAGCCACCCTATTCCCTGGTGGCTCAGCTGGTAAAGAATCCACCTGCAATGTGGGAGACCTGGGTTTGATCCCTGGGTTGGGAAGATCCCCTGGAGAAGGAAACAGCTACCCACTCCAGTATTCTGGCCTGGAGAATTCCATGGACTGTATAGTCCATGGGGTCACAAAGAGTCAGACACGACTGAGTGATTTTCACTTTTCATCACTTTCATTCCAATATGACTGGTGTCCTTATAAGAAGAGTAGATTAGGACCCAGAAAATGCAAACAAAAGGACGGCCATGTGAAGACACAACAAGAAGGCAGCTGTCTGCAAGCCAAGGAGGGAAGCCTCAGAAGAGGCTAAACCTGCTTGCTCCTTGATCTTGCACTTCCAGCCTCCAGAAGTGTCATAAAATTAATTTCTGTTGTTAAAGCCACCCAGTCTGTGGTATTCTGTTGTCGCAGCCCTAGCAAACTAATACATCTTGGCTGTCTCAATGGGCTGGTGTCTACTATCTTGGAGTACATCCAGCACCATCTTATTCCTCAAAAACTGTGCTCACATACTTTGCCACTTTACCAAATACAGTTTTTGATGCTGCCAGGATGTTCTGTCTGCTCTAAATGAAGCAGCATTCATCATTGTCCCATGTGCTCAGCCTGAAAGCCAATTTTTATAAATTGGGGAATGAAATGACCTTGGTGTTCTGTGTGCATACATGCTCAATCGCTCAGTCAGTGCCCTCATTCCGAGGGTAGAAATCAATAATATGAAAGACAGCCTTTTTGGAAGGAAAAGGCAGTGCTTTTTAAGGTAGCTGCTCTTGAGATTTTCATGGCACCTTTGTTGTTGAGGAATTTACAGTTTCCGTCTCTTTATTTTATATCATTGTATTTCTTTCCTGACCATGCCATGCAGTATGTGGGATCTTAGTTCCCTGACCAGAGATTGGACATGCACCCCCTATGTTGATAGCACAGTGTCTTAACCACTGGACTGCCAGGGAAGTCTATCTTTTTTAAGAACAACATTTCCTGTGGACCCTTTTTTTTTTTGCAAATTATGTATTTGTTTTACTTTTGGTGGCACTGGGTCTTCGTTGCTGCCTGTGGGCTTTCTCCAGTTGCGGAGCGGGGAGGCTACTCTCTAGTTGTGGTGTGCAGGCTTCTTGTTGCGGAGCATGGGCTCTAAGGTGCATGGACTCAGTAGTTGAAGCTCTTGATCTCTAGAATATGGGCTCAGTAGCTGTGATGCATGGGCTTAGTTGCCCCATGGCATGTGGAATCTTCCTGGACCAGGGATCAAACCCTTGTCCCTTGCATTGGGAGGTAGATTGTTACCCACTGTACCATCAGGGAAATCCCATTTCCTACAAATCTTGTGACCAAAATTTCTAATATGTCTACTCCTTCTATTCATTTTTCTTAGAGTAGATCTGACAAATGATAAAGTCTCATGTTTGAAATAATAAGACATTTAACTGGGAAAAAGGCATTTCTTCAGTTGCAGGAAATAAAATGGTTTCTACTTGCTTATTTTTAGAGAATATTACTTCTTGGTTTATTAATTTTTGTAAGATTCTATTAATAATAGGATAATCATTTCCTTGAACATTTTGTATCATTTCTATAAGTGGCACTATACGTGGTTAATAGCCTAACCCCAAAGCTAGCCATGTTTTCAAATGTGATTAATATTTCTGTCTTTTTCTTAATGCTCCATTAACTACTGCAAAGTAAGTGGTCCTACTGCCAAAAGGCTTTTCCATTAAATGGAAATACATTTACTCACATTGTGAATTAATTAAAGCCATATGGAACTTAGAGCAGAAGAGTCTAACTTACACATTTTGTTTTAGAGATTTAGAAAATATGGAGCCATTTGTAGCCAACAGGACTCCCATATGCTTTCCTATCTTAAAAATACAGTAACAAGTGTTTCAGCTTTTTCTCAGCTATCGCAGTTTTCATGTGTATGATTACAGTGAGGTTCCGTTTCTGTGGTTAATAGCAAGGGGTTTATACTGAACATCAAAACCTCTGGATGGAGGGAGATTTTTCAGTGGTTTTTCTTCTGATTCCATAAATCTCTGATATTTTAGAAAGTTGAGCGTGGGGGCAGAGGGCCTGGCCGCATGGGTTGTTAAGGTGCTAGACGGCCATATCTCTAGTCTCAAACAAATCATATGCTTTTTCAGTTCAACAGCTATGCTGAGGTACACAGGTGTGGGGTCCTCTGCATATCCTCCCTTATTCCTCAGTTCGGTAACTATTTGTTGAACACCTACTGTGGGCCCATGGGCCGAGCACACACAGAGAGTACCTGCGCTGCATCTCCATATTATGATGTAGTGGACAGAGGCTGTGGTCCTCTCTTACTGCTTGCTCCGTGGAAGGCCAGCTGTAGGGGTTGATGTCCATTTATGGGCATCCATGAAGGCACTTTCTGGAAGTTACTTGTCTCCAGAGGCACTGCTCCCAATTTAGCATGAAAAAAATTAAGGTCCCTTTCCTCTCTTTTCTGAAGACTAGGAGATGAGCTTTATTTATTATTTTTTTTTTTTTGGAGATGAGCTTTAAAACTTGTGCATCAGAATCCCCTGAAGGACTTGTTAAAAACAGATTACTGGGCCGCAGCCCTAGAGTTTTAGATTCAGTCGTTTGGGGGCGAGGCCTGAGAATTTGCATTTTAAACATATTCTCAGTTGGTCTGTTGGCCTCAGATCCGGACTTCTAGAACCACTGGGCCAAGACATAGCCCCAAGCAACCAGAACCCTGTTATTCTCCACATACCATTCCAGGCCCTCTCAGCTCTTGTGTTCCCAAAGGTACCTCCCAAGAAGGCACATGAACCTCCTCCACATGTCACCACCCAAGATCCCCATTTGAAAAGGAAAAGAGAAGCATACTCAGAAGGTGGAGGTCTTCTATTATGGCTTCATCACTAACTGAAGGACTTGTATCTCCATCCTAATAACTGACTACTTGTTGAACACTTACTATATGCCAAACACTGTGGTGGACTTTGAATAATAATGAGTTAACATACACTGAGCGCTTGCCTGTGGGTTAAGCTATAGTCATGGTCATTTCAATGGTCATTTGATTTTCACTAGAGTTCATTTTACAGATGAGGAAACTGAGGTATATAGATGCTGATAACTTGTGCAGAGACATATGATATATAGCTGGTAAATAGTGGAGCCAAAAATATGAAACTAAGAAAATGTGAGATCTTAACCATTAAGATATAGTACCTTTCAACATACGCCTATGTCTATGTATCTTGTTTAGTTGCTTAAGTCATGTCTGACTCTTTGTGATCCCATGGACATAGCCTGCCAGGCCCTTCTGTCCATGGGATTCTCCAGGCAAGAATACTGGAGTGGGTAGCTGTTCCCTTCTCCAGGGGATCTTCCTGACCCAGGGATTGAACCCGTGTCTCCTGCATTGGCAGGCAGAGTCTTTACCACTGAGCCACCTGGGAAACGCTCTGTATCTATCTAAATTCCATTTAATCTTCCCGAGAACCTTAAAAAGTAAGCATTATTAGCCTCATCTATAGATGAGTCAGCTGAAGTTTAGAAATATGAGCAACTTGCCCACCAGGTCAGGGTCGGATGGGAATGCAGGCTGGCTGATTCCTGAATACATGCTCCTGGTGTATAAAAGATTATGTTTGCTTCAGCAGGTAAGACCAGCCATTGTCCTCCCAGGGCTCATTGGCAGCTCTTGACCTGGCCAGAACCCCTCTCCGAAATGGCTGAAATGAATGGGGAAGATGAGTTGAGGCCACCGGGATTCATAGCACCTAAATGATAATGTCCCCACACCAAAGGGCTGGAATAGCTCCTCAAATTGACGGAAGATTGGCCAGAATTTCCCCAAGTGTCATTTAGTGTTGGGCCCTTGGTCCTCCAGATTAGGATGACTGCTCTGTAAGGGACCAACTGGACCCACATTTGGGTCCATCAATTTTCAGGGACTTTCTCAGAGCCCAGAAAGTAACATATTGCAAAATCAAGTGTCTCCCAATACTGCCCCCCTTCAGGACTTAAACATACCTTCTCCCAGATGGTGAAAAGTTGGTCAGGGACAGCTCACAGCTGTGTCCTTCTCCAGAAATTGCCCTTGACTGGAGAGAGACACTTTATCCAAGGCTTATGCCTCTTTGGGATTTAGGAGGACATCCCCTAACCAATGACTGGTTGCTGCCAGGGCATAAAGGCCCAGACTCCTGGTCGCAATCAGGATATTTCTGCCAGGTCATCCCAGATCTGGAGGTCCTAGGGTGACCAGCCATCCCTGGCTTGCCTGGGCCTGAAGAGTTTCCCAGGACTCAAGACTTGAAGTGCTAAGACTTGAGCAAACTGGGACAAGTTGATCACCCTAAGAGATCCCCCTGTCTCTGTCTGAGACAGTCTGAGGTCCATCTTCTCCTGCCCACCACCTGCTTCCTTCCCTTCCCTTCCCTCATAAGTGTTGATTTCTAGGCCATTTCCTAATAAATTTCCCTCAAGTTGATCCCTATCTCAGAGTCTGCTGTTGAGGCTTTTCTTAGAACCTGTCAGGTTTTCCCTAACACCTGTGACACCCCAGACTAGGGGAACTGCTGGACGAGAATGCCACCTCCTGCAATTAACCCTTTTTCCCTCACCTGCTGAAAGACTCATTGGATGAGTCCGGAGAGATGGTGCCAAAGTGGATGGACAAAATGAAGCTAACAGGGATCACAGCCAGATACAGAACTCACTCAGCATCTCCAGTAGTTGAAATATATTTGTCAGAGATGAAGTCACAGTATCTGAAGCAGAGTGGAGTAAAGTTATTAATAACTTGTGCTATAATGCACACTGTTAATTTTAACTTGTGGGGAAATGTGTTCATATTGAAATAAATTCTTAAAGACTCTCTACCCCAAAGTCTAGTCTGTCTGTCTGTCTCCCCCCACCGCCACCTTCCTTTTTCTTTTCCAAAAAATTTTATTTTATTTTGGAGTATAGTTGGTTTACAATATCATGTTACTTTCAGATGTACAACTAAATGATTCAATTATACATTTTCATATATCTGTTCTTTTTCAGATTCTTTTCCTATTTAGGTTATTACAGAATATTGGGTAGAGTTCCCTTTGCCATTTAATAGGTACTTGTTGATTATCTGTTTTATATGTAGTAGTATGTATTTGTTAATCCTGACCTCCTAATTTATCCTCCCCCACCAACCATAAATTTGTTTCCTATGTCTGTGAGTCTCTTTCTGTTTTGTAAATAAGTTCATTTGTATCTTTTTTTAAGATTCCACATATAAGTGATATCATATGACATTTGTCTTTCTCTTTGTCAAGGTTTCTGCCTTTGCCAGAATTTTTAACTAATAAAAATGTGTTTACTGAGCCTGACTCCCTAAAGCCGGGTACAACATGATTGAATTATAAATTTTGTATGACATGGGCTGTAATCAAGGTGGAGATCCTTACCAAGAAATAATTAGCTCTGAGGATAGAAAACTCAGCAGATGCATAATAATTAAATTGGCTCTCAGTTTTTATTTTATTGAAAACTCTAAGCTATATTGATTTTTCAGACCAGATGTGGATTCAAACCAGATGCTACCCCTTGCAGATCTTTGCTGAAGTGCTTATTTAAAAAAAAAAAAAGGAATAATCTTGAAAATTCCTTCCTAGTACATTAACACATTTTGGAAAATCCCAACACTTGCAGCTTCAAAGTACCTGACTTGGGGTTCTGAACTCCTCCAAGTGGGAGAAGTCAAGTGAGAGATGCTGGTCCTTCCAGTATCTGGTGGGTCTCCCAGCATGGAGGGAAAAATCTAAGAAGAGAACCAGATGGGTGACGGTTTCCGTTTTGCCAGTTGTAAAGTTCTAGGGTCTGTTACACAACTATGAATACGATTAACACCAAGCATGAGGTAGCAAATGACCTGCTGACTGCTGCTGCAGGAGGGCTATAGAGAAAACCTCCTTGTTCTGAGTGGCTCCTTTCTCCCAGACCCAGTCTTCTTCCTAATCTTCTGACCTTGATCCCCAAGCCCATACTTCAACTGTTCTTATTCCATTTCTCAGGACTACCTTACTCCTCTGCACCCCAGTAAATGTGTTCACTCCCTGGTGAACGGCCTCCCCTTGGGCTGGCATCTACTTTGAGTGGGACCTCCCTCATCCAGGCGATCCTCTGTGTCTGAACCAGAGGCTACCAGCCACGCATGCTTTGGTGCTTCCAGCCCCATAGTCTTTCAGAAGGAGTTCTCAGCCTGAAATGTGCCCTCCTGATCTTCAGGAAGTTAGACATACCCTCTCTTTTGTTCCCACAACCCCATTTGGACCCTCGCCACGTTATCTTATAATTGTCCGTTTCACATTGTGTCTGCTTACATTTCTGTCTCTTCAGCCAATACCTCAGTGTGAGCAACTTGAGGGCTGCAACTAGTATATAGTTGGGCTAGAAAGTTATTTTATTTTTCTATCTATGACGTGTGTATGTGCTCATTCGTGTCTGACTCTTTGTGACCTCATGGACTATAGCCCGCCAGGCTTCTCTGTCCATGGAATTTTCCCAGCAAGAATACTGGAGTGGGTTGCCATTTCCTTCTCCAGGGGATCTTCCTGACCCAGGGATCAAACCTGCGTCTCTCTTGTCTCCTGCATGATTCTTTACCACTGTGCCAACTGGGAATCCCTCTTTCTGTGATAGCAGAGCTTATTTTGAATTTCACAGTTTTTGATCATCCTGATAAAAGTTAGTTGATTCTGAAAAAAAATTGGTTTGTTATTGATTAAGCACATACCAATTTCAGAAGGCATTGTTCTGATTTTATATATGATATAAATATAAAAGTTATTAAATAGTTGCTATAAGACAATTCTATTGATTGCCCCCAAGGGAAAAGTGTGATAGTCTTCCAATACTTATCTACTATGGGAAAATAGATCTTTTAAAAAAATAAAAATGTTAGTGTAAATAAATGGACTGTGGCATAAAAATGATTTTACTGTCAACATGCCTTATTCAGTCTCTTTTTTATTCATGTCACTTTTACTAAATTTATATCACCAAAAAAGAAACAACCCCAAATCTATTTGTTGTCACCTTCTTTTAGCTTATTGTTGACATGACAATTCCAAAGACATTTATTTTATTTTATTTTTTTGCAGACCCTTTATTTAAACAGATAGAGGTATTCGAGAGCCACGAGAGTAAATTTAATACTTAGTTTTCCGATATATATTTTATGTAATGTAGATACCATATCATTGGCTATAATTATTAAACTGCCACAAAATATTGATTTCCAAACTGCAATTTTAAGTGTCATGGAATCTTAGAAGTGGAAGAGACCTCAGAGATTACCCAGTCCCATATTAGAATGTCTCTTATGATCCTTCTAATAGGAGAGGCTGCTGTCTCAGCCTCACCATCTCTAGAAGAGCTTAATTTTGCAAAGTTTACTATCCTAATCACTTTTTTTTTCCATTTATTTTTATTAGTTGGAGGCTAATTACTTTACAACATTGCAGTGGTTTTTGTCATACATTGAAATGAATTAGCCATGGATTTGCATGTATTCCCCATCCCGGTCCCCCCTCCCACCTCCCTCTCCACCCCATCCCTCTGGGTCTTCCCAGTGCACCAGGCCTGAGCACTTGTCTCATGCATCCAACCTGGGCTGGTGATCTGTTTCACCCTAGATATACATGTTTCGATGCTGTTCCAAAGACATTTAGAGCTTAGGCTTTCTAAGAAAAGAATATGAGCTAGGTAGAATGCAAGATTTGTTTTTGTTTCTTTAACTTCTGTATTTATCAAAGTTATATTTCTGTGTGCAAAGTTATAATGAGCATAAAATGCACATATAATATTTTTACAGATTTATATAAAAACCAAATGTCTCCCCTGCCATTTGCTCCCTTTGAGAAAAATTACTTTCTCCTTTTCTTAGCTGATTTATTTTTATTTAACTATTCTATTTCTCTAAATAGCATGTTTCTTTCAGTAATTGCTGCTTCTTGATTTTTTGGCTCAGGCATAATTAACTGACTTCCCACTGTGGAAAATGAGCATTTAACATCCTCCCTTTCCCCAGTGTTCTCCTTTATTATGGCTATATAAATACCATACAGTGGTGAGCTTTGTTGTAAAACATGGTTACTTTTCCTTGTGTATACTTCTGATTCTCCTGTGATTGGTAATTGCATAGGAATTTGCATAGGCATGCTAAGTTTTCTGTGTCCTTAGCATTAAATATTAATTAAACACCATACTTTTTAGCAACTGTCTGAATCTCTTTTCAAGAGGTCCAGTCACACCCATCGTTCTACACTGTTCATTTTTCTTCTAGAAATCTCTCCTGAAGCTTTCTCGTCTGTGCTTCTCCGGTTGTGTTGCCTTCTGCACCTTCTACATTGCTGCCTCTGCCCTGTACCAATCTCCTAGGGCATGTATTCAGAGATTTCTTCATCAGGAAAGCATACCCTGAAGTGGCTTCCAAATTATGAAGATGAGATGGTAAGTCTTTGAGACCTTTTCATTTGACTAATAAATTTGGCTGAGTACAGAATTCTCGGTGGGAAATTGTTTTTCAAGCATTGTGCCTTTGTTTTTGAGCTTCCAGTAATGCTGTTAAACAGTCTGAAATTATCCCAGTTTCTGAGTAGTGGAATGTGACCTGTTTATTCTCTCTCTTGCTCTCAGTCTGTCTCTGTTTCTCTCAGCATGTATCTAGGATCTTTTTATACTCAGGATTCTGAATTTCTTGATGATGGGTCCTCGTGTGTTTATTTTTATCCATGACCCTATTTGCTCTGTCAATTTTTTCCATTTAGAAGCATATGTCCTTTGATTCTAAACATTTTCTTTAATTATGTCTTTGATGGGGTTTTTGGCTCTGTTTTTATCTTTTGGAGCACCTCTGATTTGGCTTTTTGATGTGCTGAACTGCTCTTTTCATTTTCTTATTTTCCTGTCTCATTACTTTTTAAAGCTACTTTCTGGAAGACTTCTTGAAATATGACTCCCAACCCAACTTTCAAGGTTTTCATTTGTGCTGTCATTTAAAAACAATTTTTTTTCCAAGAGGCATAGTTACCTTCTTAATGTTGTATTTTTATGATAGCTTGTTCTTGTTTCATGCTTGCAATATCTTCTCTGGTGGTATTAACAATAGACTTTTAAGGTTTTTGGTTTTCTGATTTGTCCTCTCCATATAAAGCCACTGTCATATCTAGGTGGCATTTTCTCTGGTAGGTGTATTGGTCTCAATATTGTGTGTTAGAGACTTTCCTCAGATATCTGGTAATTCTTTATATATGCTCATACTTAAGATTGTGAGATTAAGTATGTTACTTATTAGAAGCTCTGGCCAATCAGAGTCTCTCATCCCCCTGGATGAGTGATTAATTCAGGGATGAGCATATTGTCTTAGGCTGGGTTGATGTGTATTCTCTTGAGGATTAGGAAAAATGACTCTGCATTCCCAGTGTTACTAAGCTAGAAGGATGTGAATTTTGATTTGCTGGTGCCATCTTGACCCATGCATAGAGAGAGATCTCAAGAGATGGGGAGACAGAATGTAGATGACATCACTCGCAGCCCTGGATCTGATTAATTACATATCTTTTTACTCCTCCCTAACTTTAGTTACTGTACCCCCATGAGTTTTTTCTTGCTTAAATTATTCTGAGTTGGATTTCTATGACTTTGAACTGGAATTTTTTTTACAGATACAATGTGTTTCACCATGTTTCTCTGTCTGCCTGAAAATAATACAATTTATGCCACCTACATATGCAAAGGGTCATCAACTATTCATCATTTCACTTCAGCTTTCTCATAATGGCTTATATACCCTCTGAGTACTAGTATGTCATCCACTGTCCAATATAGCAACAGTGAGAATGACTATATGGGAACAGACACAAAAATACCATCTGCAAGTAACAATGATGATAGATTCACATTTCCTCTGAGGGCGGCTACCTCTTTCTCAAAGGTCTCATTCACTGCCTGGCTACTAAATAGGGAGAAATTGTGCCCAAGATTATTCACTGATTACTTATTTTTCATTCTTACTGATTTCCTCATGATGGCATGTGTATTAATGCCTCTTTTTCTTGGAGTGTTTCCTCATTTGGCTTGTTTGTGAGAATAGGGCAAATGTTCCTTATTTATAATGTCCTTATTTACTGGGTTCAACTGTTTTGATATTACCACTTTAAAACTCATATTTATTGCACAGTTTTCAGTTACTCTTTTTAGCAGATAAGTGGATAACCTCTCTCTCTCTCTCTTTTTTTGTATACAAACTCTTTATTGATTCAAAGAATATTCACTGAGCATTCATTAACTGAATATCAGAAAATGTTCTAAGGTCTCAGTATAAAATAGTAACAAGCCAACTTCTCAATTTGAGAAGTCTATCTGTTGTTTCCCAAATTCCAGTTTAGATTCCTCTAAGAGAAATGAGAACTGAGAATATCATAATCATACTTTTTTTTTCTTGAGCCATGTCTGAATATGAAATATCTTTAGCTTCCCAGGGCTTCTAAAGATAGCTCTCATAAACTTCATGTTCTTACAAAATCAGGTTGCTGTGGAAAGCAGTGGAGAGTGGCTCACACTTCTCTGTCCACAGGGCCTGATGCATTTTCTGTCCATAAAAAGAAGCCACATAATAATGACTGATTTTACTTGGAAACAGTTTTTCCTGTCAAAAATATTCTTAGTGATTTGTTTAATCAGCCTTCCTGATTCTGAACACACTGGAAAGATGGTGTTTATCATCTTTACTAGTTGATTCCATCACATGTGAGCCTCTGGGCATGCTCACATGGTCCTGGGACTGGAGGAAAAAGAGACGATCATTCATTGTTTCATGCTCTACAGTAAGTATCGAAAAAGCAAGAAATAGGCTCTTATCTTCATGTCAATGTATGACAAAAACCACTACAATATTGTAAAGTAATTAGCCTCCAACTAATAAAAATAAATGAAAAAAAAAGAAATAGGCTCTTATCTCAGAGCCAGGAGTTGCTTATAGGGTCAGAATTTTTAAATAAGGAACTGAGTGTCACCAAAAAGAGGCAATGCATTTAGAGATTCTGAAGAAAAGGACCAGGCACCCCTCAAACATCACCACCTGAAGGTTAAGTCCCAAGGGGACCCTTCAGCCCTTGCCTGTCTCCCCTCCCACTCCTCTGTCTTTTTTGTATGACTTCATGCCACTTTTTTCTTTTTATGTTTGGTGCATTTTTCCATTTTAAATATTTCTCTTTTCCATCTCTCCAAAAATATGACTCCCTGGCTAAACCCAGTCTGATTATTTTTTCTTTGAGCCTTGTCTGATTTTTAAAATACTTGTTGACTTTTCAGTCATTTCATCTGGAGGCAAATGGATATGCATCTTAATTTAAGAACAACTTAGTAGTATCACTACAATGAAACAAATGAAGAATGATACATGAGCACAGACAAAATGTTAATAATGGAGACAAACCCAGTCTAAAAGTTTCCTTTACCTTTTCCCAAGGATTCTGGGAACTACCTCCTTCTACCCACAATGATGCATTTCTTTAAAATTTACACCTTCTTATCCTTCTAGCTAGTGAAAGAGTGTTATAGAGTTGGATCTATAAAGCAATGTGAAATTTCTTATCTTTAGAAAACACAGTGTCATGAAATCTGGCTGTGCAAAAGAAGCAGATTCATCTATACAATGTCACTGTCATGGTGCCTGGTGGCCCAGAGGCAGAGGGTTTCTGGTTACATGATCATAAGGCTATGATCTAAGTCTCTATTGCCTGTGAAGTGACCATGTGGTGGTTAATAAAAAGAATAGCCTTGGCATCAAGAGGTTGTGCCTCTGGATTTATAAAATTTAGATTAGATCATTGTAAGGTCTTTCCCAGCTGTAACATTTTATGTTTTAGATCAATATAGCTGTGCCCTCTTGGAGGAATTTTCTCTCTTCTTATTCTCAGTTTTGAAGGGGGGAAAAAAATCCTCATTTTGCGAAAAGACTTTTGTGAGCCCCCCCCCCCCATTTTATAGAACATAAGGCCCTTCCCTTCAATCCATCCATTACACCCCTCTTCTTCCAGGAATAGTGTGAACATTAAGTTGACTAAACCCTATAATTCTAAGCTTTCTCGGCTTAATATTGTTCTGTGGAGTTAAGAACTCTGAATACCCCTGTGGACACTCTCCCATCTTGTTTTTCCTAGAGGATTTTATTCTTGACCCACAGGAGTTGGAGTAACTCAACAATAAAATGTTGAGGATTTCATAGTAACTACTTCTCTATGCCACAGACGGTTTTCCTCAGTACAGAGTCTTCATCAGGCAATGTGACAGGGAACATTTTCACTGGCAAACATTTTCAGTTTCACTTAGGGATGGTGTATGGGGAGACACAAGCTGGCTTTATGTTTCAATATTATTAGATAAGTTTCTGCCAGACAGTTTTTTTCTTGAGGTAAAAACCATTCCGACATAGGCACTTGGGTTTTATTCATCTCTGAAATTACTCTCATAACCAGTTTGAGAAGAGGGTTTAAATACAACTGGATTATTTTCCCTCTAGTCGCTACTTTCAACCACGTCCTGTAATATCTCCCTTCCCTGGAACATAATGAATCACTTATTGGTAGGCTGGGCAATTACCTTCTGGGGCCTTTCAGTTACTTTAAGACCAGCCCAGGTTAAAGCTTCAATCTCAGACATCATTTATATAGCTCATCTCCTTCAGCATCATGATTACAACCAGTGGATAGGAACTTAATCAGCTCTGAAGACATGGTTTTCCCCACTCAACCTTCCAGAACTAACTAGAGAGAGATGGGAGGAGAGACAAGGAAGGAGACAAGTGCTCTTGACTTAAGATGGCTGTTGTCATGCTCTCTGGCTCTCATAACGTCACTAGATATCTCTGATCATTGATAACCCTGTGGTAGACATTCAAAGGAGACGGATCCTGGCTCTCTGGTGGACTGGGAGTTCAAGGGTATGAGATCTTGGGGATAAAGTTCAGGGGATAAAGTCTCACTGCCCAAAACCCTGAAAAGGTTGACACATTCAACTTTAGCCCTGTTCAGCCTCTCATCCCCCCACCCCAGGTGTTCCTGAGGTCACCCCCTGAGTGCTTGTCTGGCATACCAACAGAATGGGTCCAATCCCCTTACTGCCTTAGTATAGGTCCCCAAAAACATACTCTTAGATGAGAAATGCAGAAAAGGAGTAGGAAGTGAGATGGAGCAACGAAGCCAGCTGGAGCTCAGTTTCCAGCCAGTGTAGAATATGGGCCTTAGAGTTTTCCTGCTCGTGAGGGAGGGGAAATGAGTGCTCTGTAGGCATCCTCGTCAGTGATGAGTTGAGAATTATTCTCACAGATGTAAACTTCACAGCATCTTTGGCCCCTGTGAGCATGGCAGGTTGTACTCCAGTGGCCAGAGGAAGCTCTTTGGCAAAGAGCCACAGAGGTAGAAGTTGGTGATGCCCTTCATGGCACCATCTCCAATCTCATCCCCATACGGTCCACAATGGCGACTGCACTGCTTCAGGCTTGAGCTGTGACACATGCCTCACTCCCTGACTCAGTTGAGAGGGACGTGGCTTGGTGGACACATTCTTCCCAGGGCAGGAGGTACAGACTCCCAGAGGGGTGGGAGAAAGCTCGCCAGGCCGTTTAGGGCCTAACCTTTGAATTCACTCCCTGTCCCTCTGGCCTATTCTTCAGTGGTCAAGTTCAGTACTTATAGGGGAATGGGAAGCATACCACTTCTCCCATGGAAATAGAGCAGGAGGCAGAGGAGGCGACTACCTGGTCAACAGTAATGGCATTTCCCACACACTCTTTCCAAGCAAGGAAAAGATTGAAGAGCCTCAAAATGAATAGTAACAAATGTCTAGAGAAAACAAAGACATAGCTATTGTGCTTGCTGGTTTAAGATGCTACTGATTACCTTCAAGCATGTATTTGTACCAGAAAAGAGGAGACCAAAATAAGATTTTAGGTAGTTACTAGAATTCTTTTAAAGTATTAATTTATTAGTAAATAATAAGCACTTATCACATTATATAGCATTATAATAATTTATGTATTTATTACAGTAAACTATTAAAAAGTAATAACTCGGCAGCTGGTGTGTGCAGCTCTTTGTCAGGGCTTGGCAGAGAGAAAAATGAGATCAGGTCAGAGCCAGAGGAGATATTCAGAGAGCATCATGGAAAAGACAAGTGACTTTTTGGTGGAAAAGAAGAAAAACCATTATGAAGACAAAAAGAGAGGGGTTAGCTACAAAAGAACATTTCCTAAGTAGGCGGGAGTTCATTCTAGCTGAGGGACCTCTAATGCTGAAGAGAATGCCAAGTGTGGCTAGTAACTTCAAAAATGCATTTCTAAGCTCTATGGGGCAAGATCCCAAACTAATTATTAGCTAAGATAGTAACAATTATTAACCATCATTAATTTTGTCATGAAAATCAATATCTGATATTTTCACTCTTTCTTTTCAGTGTCCTCTTCTCCTACACCCTTAATTTAACAAATCAAGGCCTGAAATAACAAGAATAATGTTCAGCTGGTAAGAATCCACCTGCAATGCAGGAGACCTGGGTTCGATCCCTGAGTTGGGAAGATCCCCTGGAGAGGGAAAGGCTACCCACTCCAGTATTCTGACCTGGAGAATTCCATGGACTATATAGTCCATGGGGTCGCAAAGAGTCAGACATGACTGAGCAACTTTCACTTTCAAAGACAGCAAGCTGAATAATAGCTTCCAAAGGTGTCCTTATCTGAATCCCTGGAAACAGCTTACATTAGAAAGGGATTGGACAGGTGTGATTAAGTTTAAACTCTTGAGTGTGGAGAGCATCCTGGATTAGACAGATGGACTCAGTGTGATCCACAAAGGTTCCTATAAGGGGGACACGGGGAGATCAAGGTTCTGTGAAGGAGGAGGCAGAGATAGGAGAGATGCAACCAGGAACCAAGGAAAAGAGGAAAGCGCTCCCAGAAGGTGTAAGAAAGAGGCAAGGAGCAGATTCCTCCCTGGAGCCTCCAGAAGGTCCCAGCCCTGTCAGCACTTTCATTTTGCTCCTTTAAACTCATTTCAGACTTCTGACCTGCGAAGTATAAGATAATACATTTGTGTTGTTTTAAGCCACAGAAATTTGTAACCATTTATTACAGCAGCCTTAAAAACTAATATAATAAGCACCATTTACTGGGTGTGCCCTGTGTGCCGGGCACTGTGCTAAGTGCTAGGAGGTGTCCTGTCTCCTTACCCCATGTTACAATCAGGGAGCTTGTCCCCAGCTACACAGCTGTTATGTGCTGGGAGTCAGGACTCAGATCTGGACCTCAGACCCTGTATTGTTCCCATCCTGTTAAGAATCAGAGCTCTACTGTTCTCCATTAAAAGGCACCAGAGCCTCTTAGAGAAACTGCTGGTTGTAGAACTGGAGCAGGGAAGACCAGGTAAGACAAGATGAGCCTGGAGCGTCTTGCAGTGCCACAGAGCAAGGAAGTACTCAAAAACAAAGATGGTGGCATGTGAAGGGACATAGGAGCCAAGCTGAACATGTTCTCGATGGCCAAAGCTGGAAAGATTTGAGCCACTAAATAAAGTCGTATTGGGTTATAACCCAAGGTAGAAATTAAACAGCCAAGCACCCAAACAAATAGAAAGAAATGATCAAATAAATATATAGAGGAGAAAGGACATACCTTCCTTATAGAAGGGTTTCAAATAATATTTTTAAATACCCACCCCCTCCTGGAGGTGTAGTTTAATCCCCGACCCCTACCCCAGTGTGGACTAGGTGTAGTGACTCATTCTAATGTATGGAGGATGGAAAGGGAAAAGTGATAACTGTACAGTGGAGAATGCTGGTGAACAGCACCTTATCCAAGTGGTCAAAGTTAACATCACCCATGATAAGCCATGTGGAATTATGTATGCCCTGATGTGATGTGATGAGAAGGGTACTTCACCTGTGTGGTCCTTTCCTCCAGAATCTATATCTCTTGTTCAAATTATGAGAAAACAGACAAACTGAAATTGAGGATTAAGAGCAAGGAAAGTGTGAGAAACAGACCAAAGAGCCTAGGGAGACATGACAGCTAATTCAATGTGGTATATTGGACAGGATCCTGGAATGCAAAAAAAGACATTAGCCAAACACTGGGGAAATCCAAATTTAAAAAAAAGAAAGCAAAATGAGAGGGTATGTGGGGTGGTGATCTGAAGAAAGATGAACCGTGGTTATAAAACACTGTGTTACTGTTTATTCTTTATTACAAAACAGCAACAATTTGATGGAGTATATTGGCCTTTCCTATGTGTCACAGCACCGGAAGAAGTGAAGTAAGGCAGGTTATATTGGCCCCAATTTACCATATAATTCAATGCTCGCAATTTACTGGGCACAGTCCTAAACAGATTCAATTAGAACATCATGTTACTTGTTTAATCCTTATGACAACCCTATAGGATAGTTTCAGTTTTCATCCGTTTTCCAGAGGAGGACTCTATGGCACAGAGAGGTTAATTGACTTGCCCAAGGTAACACAGTGAGTGGAGAAGCCTGACTATGAGCAGAAGTGGTTGGCTCCAAGACTTGCCCATAACCACTAAGCTATAGTGTTTTAAGTCTTTGGGGCTCATAGAGACTAAGTGATTGGCTCAAAGTCACAAAACCAGTTCTTTCAGGACTGAGACTAGAATCGAAGTCTCTTCGTTTCCAGTGCAATGCTTTATCCCTATTTCCACACCGCAATCCACAGTCATTTCTCCTTTCCCAAAGCTCAGCGAAACTTTGAATATCAGGAGCTAATCTGAACTCTCAATGGTCAAAACAGGAACCATTTGAAAACAAAATAAAGTAGTATTAGATTCTAACCCCAAGTGTGAGATAAACAGGCGTGCATCCACACTGTTATCAGTAAACGACTGAATAAATCAAGTGGAAAAGAAGATAATTCTTTGACTTTCACTCAGCCTCAATAGCTCAAAAACAGGTAAGACGTCTATTAATAAATTGTACCTATTTGTGGTCCCAGGTTGAAAGTTGAATAGAGAGAAAAATTTTGTCGCTGGTTTAGTTGCCCAACAGGATTCCCATGATTGTCTCAGAGCTTATGGCAGTTCAAAATTCCTTAGGCTTTACAGATAGTGTCCCGATAGTTCTTGACCTTTGTCCATCCTTGAGGTTACCTTTACTTACACTGACTTTGTACTTAGTATCATTTGGCACCCTTGGGAGTGTTACCTTAATATATGTTCTCCGTAGTTGGACAATAATATTGATCATCACCAGTTGTTGTCCTCTTCAAAATATTTCATTTTAAAATGGAAAAATGACTTGAAAGATTTACAGCCTTTGGGAATGCTGTTAAGATTTTTTTTTAAACCTTGAAACTATATCCCCTGGTGGTGTATTTAGACTGACTCAAAGAAAATGGGGATTACTAATGGTGATCATATTTCCTTTTAAAAACACATTAATATCTCAGGCTTTCTTGAGTTTTCATGGAAAGTGAGTTGAATCTCTTAAATGAGAAAATTACCACTTGGATTCTTGATTCCATTGTACTATGATCTGAAAATAATCAAACTGAAGAAAGGCATTTCCAAATGTAGCAGCAATTGTAATAAATGTAAAATTTGTAAAGGGCATTTCCATTTCCAAAATATTCTTATTCATGTTTTCTTCCAAGTCTCACAAAAACCCAGTGAGTTGGTATTATTACCTTTCTTTTTACAAGTGAAGAAATGACTCAAGTTCACTCAACTAGTTGTGGGCTAAGCTAAGATCCCATCATTTCATGTTACCTTGAGTCCTTAAAGAGAGAAAATTGTAGTAAGGCAAAATCTTGGCAATATGTCAATAATCATTGCTTTGACACATACAACATATTAATTCATTCTTTTTAGATATGCCACTTTCATCAAAATGACAACAAACATTCATGAATTTATTATGGAAATAGAAGATGAAATAAAATCAAGATTAATAGTGGCCATTTATTATGATTTTACCCACATTTCAGAAGTGGGAATTTAAAAAGTCATTGTGATGCAAAGGTCTACCATAACATGGTGAGATAAGAGATGGAATCTCTAAAGGATAAGTTTTGTAAAACAAAAGATCACAGTGCCTTAAAAGTACCTAGCATAAAAATTGACTTTTAGTAATCATTTTTCAAAAACAGTAAATGATGCATGGTGAGGGTGGGATTTTTGGTCTTGGACTCCAGCCTCTGGGACTTATTTGTTAGGATGTTTAATAGAGATGATAAATTCTTTTTTGCAAGGTTGTTATGTTAGAAATGAGAAAATTTCTTTCCCTTGTCTAATATACTATCTGGCACTCAATAATCATATTTTTGTTCATATTTTTATTAAATCATTGAATGTCCAGCTACCTGCTTTAGGTAATCTATGAATAAAAGCATTCTTTTCCCCAGAGTAGAAAATGTCAACCTTGAGATTTGTTCTTTCTCCAGAGTTGCTACCATCCAAAGCTTTCAAAATTAATGTGCCAGAGAATTACTTGTTTAATGCTCGTAAAACTATTTCTTATTCTATTTACTTGGAAATAGATTCCAGGGGATGGGGGTGGGGAGAAACATCAGACAATAGGGCAGGAGGAGAATCTTCTCTAAATATGATATCAAGGAAGTGTGACGAGTATTGAACCAGCAGGTACTTCAGATGAAGAAGTACACGCTTTTCAAATGATGATGAAAGTCACATAAAGCAGAACAGTAGAGACAAGTCCAAGCTGTAAAAGTCTTAAGATGTAGAAATGTGAGTTCCAGCACATTCAGCCTCCACTTTCACACCTGATAGGAGTTTTATTCCAGTAACCATGGATACTCATAAAGTGGAAGAGATGAGAGAAGAGTAAGGTTAAGCCCTACTAAGGCCGGGACTGGTAATAGAATAGAATTTCCTTTTGCTTTGAAGATTTAAATTTGCATAAACACTGATTTATGGTGCAGTCATTTGGTGCAAGCTATTTCTGTGTATGTATTTTACCTGTATCAGGACTATACTTTGAACAGGTAGGTAACAATATCTTACCATCTAAAAAGGCAAAACTTCTCATAGAAAAATGTATACTAACTGGTGGAGGAAGGAAGGGAATAATATGGGGGAGTTGGGATATTTGAGTAAGAGGGGGAGTCAATTAAGCATAGCATATCAATCTTAAGATGCAGTACAAATCACAGTATTTATGAGAAGGACACACAATTACAGCCAAGGATAAAAAAATACGGGAACTTCTCCCCAGCATAAAGCGATAAGTGAGTCCAAAAAGCTGAATTGTGTTACCGCATTATGAATGAATCATTTGGTGCAAGCCTATGCAGCTAGCTGACCACAGGCCCATTCTTTTTTTTTTTTTAATCAATTTTTACTGGAATACAGTTGATTTACAATGTCATTAGTTTCTGCTTACAGCAAAGTGACTCTGTTATACATATATCCACTCTGCTTTTGGATTCTTTCTCCACATAGGTCATTACAGAGCGTAGTAGAGTTCCCTGTGCTCTACAGTAGGTCCTTATTAGTTACCTGTTTCGCACACCCATTCTTGTCCTTGCTCCGGTTTAACATCGCCTGTTGACAGTTATCTTCTCTGACTTGAATATTGATGGGGATGATTCAGGGTTCCATGGATGATTCTGAGACTCTGTTAGATGGTGCCCCTTTTGTCAACCCAGTGTAGGAGAGTTGATCCAAGAGAGCACTCAGGTCACAAGGACATTCCTTCTACCTCTGCTTCCCACCTTTCAAACAACCCTCTGTTTCCTTGGAGATTCACAGGTTTTAGGTGCATTTCAGAAGAACTAAAGAGCCTCTTGAGGAAAGTGAAAGAGGAGAGTGAAAAAGTTGGCTTAAAACTCAACATTCAGGAAACTAAGATCATGGCATCTGGTCCCATCACTTCATGGCAAATAGATGGGGAAGCAATGGAAACAGTGACAGACTTTCTTTTTTTTGGCTCCAAAATCGCTGCACATGGTGATTGCAGCCATAAAATTAAAAGACGCTTGCTCCTTGAAGAAAAGCTATGACAAACCTAGATAGCATATTAAAAAGCAGAGACATTACTTTGCCAACAAAGATCCATCTAGTCAAAGCTATAGTTTTTCCAGTAGTCATGTATGGATGTGAGAGTTGGACTATAAAGAAAGCTGAGTGCTGAAGAATTGATGCTTTTGAACTGTGGTGTTGGAGAAGGCTCTTGAGAGTCCCTTGGACCAGCAAGGAGATCCAACCAGTCCATCCTAAAGGAAATCAGTCCTGAATATTCATTGGAAGGACTGATGCTGAAGCTGAAACTCCAATACTTTGGCCACCTGATGTGAAGAACTGACTCATTTGAAAAGACCCTGATGCTGGGAAAGATTGAAGGCGGGAGGAGAAGGGATGACAGAGGATGAGATGGTTGGATGGCATCACCGACTCAGTGGACATGAGTTTGAGTAAACTCTGGGAGTTGGTGATGGACAGGGAGGCCTGGCATGCTGCAGTCCATGAGGTCGCAAAGAGTTGGACACGACTGAGTGACTGAACTGAACTGAACTGAGGTGCCCTTATTTTTCTCACGTGCCCATGAGTCAAAAATGAATTCAGACAAGCTAGTCAAAACAAGTCATCTTTCTGGCCATCTACTCGTGGGTGGGTGTATCACCTATGCCTGTCCAATCTGAGTGCATCTCAGGACTTCTTTGGGGGAAATCTGAAACACAAACCTCTCCTTATGGATACTGTGGTATGCAAATGTGAAGACTGGAACTTCTTCTGCATCTTACCATTATGGGGAAAGCCTGTCTTGGAAGAAAGCCGACTCTTGAAAAAGGGAAGAGCTGAGGAGATGACCGAGAAATGGAGCCAGAGCACTGCTCAGACCACACCTAAAGCGTGACATTTAGTCCAGTGAGCTCTCTGCTGTAAACTCAACAGATAATTTTCCTTTTATTTCAAGGAGCAAATCGAAATTATTAGACAGCCCATCACCAAATTTGCAAGCCAAATTTACAGTGGCAAAATGTCTTTTCCTTTCTAAGCCTAGGTGTCACCCATGCTCTGGATCCAGGTCTTTCTCTCTTTCTGTTAGCATTCAAACTCACTCACACCTCTCCCAATTCAAAATCCCTCTTGCTAGCCAATTTTTGTCTAATGGATGCTTTATTTTTCTTCCCCTTCTCACACAAACTTCTCAAAAGGATGCTCAGTACTTTCCATTTCTTCACTGTCCTCTCTCACTCCACATTTTATTCTACAACTTCCATGTCATCAAAACTACTTTTTACCAAGATCATTGGTGACCTCCATGCTGCTAAATCCAATGGACAGTCTTCATACTTCTGACTTAATATCTCACTTCCTACCTTTGATGATGTTGTACTCTTTCTTTAAATTACAAAAATTATTTTTTATTTATTGATTTTAATTGGAAGATGATCACTTTACAATATTGTAATAACTTTTGTCATACCTCAACATGAATTGGCCACAGGTGCACATGTGTACACCCCCATCCTGAGCCCCCCTCCCAGCTCCCTCCCCCACCGCATCCCTTGGGGTGGTCCCAGGGCACCGGCTTTGGATGCCCTGCTTGATGCATCGAACTTGCACTGGTCATCTGTTTTACATATGATGATGTACATGTTTCAATGCTTATGTTTCTTTAGCTTATATGTACCATGCTTTTCTGGCCACTCTAAGGCTCTCTCCTTTTAATCATCTCTTAAATGCTGGAGTTCTTGAGACACAGACTCTAAACCCTCTTCTCTTCTTCATCCTTCCTCTCTACCTGAATGATCTTACCACTTGCCATGACCTCATTGTTGTCTGTGTGTCAGTGGCTTCAGACTGGTTCTGTCTCTCTCTCCTGAGGTCCAGATACATTTATTGTCTCAAGGGCACATTAGGCTAATTGTATCGAAACTTGAACTCATCATTTTCACCTCCAAAATCTGCTTATCCTTCAGTGTGTTGTACCTTAGTAACAATCCTTCCACAATGTTGCCAAATTCTAAAGGCAGAAACCTGAGAGTCAAAGAATGCGCTAACCATACCAGACAAGGTTGTGAACTGTGAGCAATACTTCAGAGTCCAAGATTTTAGAGGTGGAAAATTTTTAGGCAGTGTTATGTTCTAAAAGATGACTAGGAGTGTAGAAGTCTTAAGTGGATGGGGAAGTGAAGATCATAGACTGAGAAGGTTAAGACAGCTTTGACATTAACATGTTGGAAGTTTCTACATCATTCTAGAAAAAGCTTAACTCTCTGCACACATTTAATCAGAAACAAACATTATTTTTCTTAATTAACATTCCCTTGGTGCAAACTGTTTTGCCAGGAGTTAGTGGACACATGGTTCTAAATGATTTCCAGCAACATGCAAATGAATTCTGAGACAAATAGAGACATTCTATAGTGTTAAACATGAAACTACATACTTCTTTTCCCCAATTAGGAGAAAATGAATTTTTTTTCCTCCTAACCTTGCCCTTTGAAGGTAGAGCTAATTTAAAAGCTCTGGTCTCTTAGCAACCATAGCTGATTCACACATTTAGCGTGGATAGTAGATGTGCTTTTCTGGAAAGATTTGAAGTTACTGTCTAAGCTTCCCAGAGAGTGTTTTTGAAATGTATTTAAACAGGATATAGCAAGGTATTTTAACAGAGATAAGAGTACTTTCATCTCAGTAGTCATCCCTTATTCATCATCTTCATGACAAATCTATTCCGTTTCTTCACTCCCCACTCTTACCCAGCTGCAGTGGTAGAACACACATTTGCTTGCTTTAATTAAGGGATTTGCGTTGAAATTTGGTCTCCTTTGCTGCTCACAATGAAATGTTAGGAAGTTGTTATCTATTACAATACTGTTCTTCTAGCCACTATACTGGTTGACGCACAAGTGCGTTCTGACTAAAGGCCCACTCCTTTGTTCAGAGTTCAACTTCTAAACTGCTTAACTCAAGAGTCACAACCTTTGTTGAAAACTCTCTTATCACACTCAAGGTTTTAAATTATGGTAGTAGAGAAAGCTGTCAAAAAACGGCTCAGTTAGCTGTTTGTGGGAACTTTAGTCCTGGCTGCGTGTTTTGTTTTGTTCTTTTTCCAGGGCAGAAATAGACATTCATGTAATTGCTTTCAACATATATCAGTAAGAAGAAGGTCAAAAGTTCTCAAGTTTGATTTTTGTGTTTACCCCATAGGCTCCAACACTTAGATGGGGGCTTTCAAATGGATTGAAGTTGATTTCTTTGCTTTTCCTCCAAATAATGAATGGTATAAGTGCATGGTCAGTAGTTCAGGGAAATTAATAAAAAGAAAAAGACATCCTTACAGGCAATACGGAAAGAGCACAAAGAACCAGAGGGAGAGGTCATGCAGTTTTCAAATCAATTCGAGGACAGTGCTCAAAGCAGAGGAGGAAATTCATTAGAGGATAAAGTTCCTCCCAGGAGTAAGAGATTCCTGGAACCATTGACAGTCTGTTGGTTCTATTCAGTCACCAGTTTTTCTGTTCCTTTCCTTCTTAACTGCAGCATCTTCCAGTCATACTCTGGTTGATAACTCTAATGAAATAAGATCAACGATATTCCCTTGGTCTCTCTTGGTTCTCTTTTGCCTCGCTTGGTTTAATTCATGAACTATCTCAAGCACAAGCCCAGAGTACCCTAGGCATTCACTAAATATTTATGGCAGAAATAAACTTGTCTTTCTGAAATACCAGTAAAATAAGTTTACTGTTTTATCTTGTGAGACAACATACAAAATGTGCATAAGATGTAAAGATTTAATTTAATAAATTATTGAAAAGCATCAGTGTGTCTTCCCTGCAGGTCAAAACATAGAATGGCATCTGCCCCTGAGAAGGCCTTCACCTGGCTCTTCCCAATCCTAAACCCACCCAACCTCCTGCCAGAGACCACTGTCCTGACTTCCTCTGTATTATTTTTGCATCCTTTGGAGTTACGCATAATTATCATATAACTATATTATAATTAACGTATTGTATGTGTGTCTGTGCTCAGTCGTGTCTGACTCTTTGTGACCCTATGGACTGTACCCTGCTAGGCTCCTCTGTCCATGGGATTCTCCAGGCAAGAATATTGGAGTGGATTGCTATGCCCTCCTCCAGGGGATCTTCCTGACCCAGGGATCAAACCCATGTCTCCTGCATTGGCAGGCGGATTCTTTACCACTGAGCCACCTGGAAAGCCCACTGTATAATAATGGTTTAATTTAATTTGGCTTACATTTGAAATATATGTTAATGGAATCATACAACATGTCATCTGGCTTCCTTAGCTCAGTCTTCAGTGCTTAAAATTTCTCTCTGCTGTTGTATGGTGGTGTAGTTCATTCATTTTCTTGCTCTAGAGTGTGGTGTGGACCTACCTCTACTTGCTTACCAGTCCTCCTATTTGGTGCTTTTGTTTGGAACATCTGTTAACAATACTACTGGGGACATTCAAGGGCATGTTTTCTAGTGCACATAAGAATGCATTTCTGTGGGGTTTAAGGAGCCAGAACTGGAATCACTAGGTCATAGACTGTACACATTTCCAGCTGTATTGCCAGACACACTCAAAAGTGATTTTATAGTATTTACTCCCATCAGCAGTGTGTGGGTTCTCATTGCTCTCCATCCTTGTTAATATCTATCAAAGCTATATTTGTAAAAAGATCTTGCCATTCTGATACACGAGTAATAGCAGATGCCACTCTGATGTGTATGTAGTGGCGTCTTATAGTTTCAACTTGTGTTTACTTAGTTGCCAATGAGGTTGAACACCTTCTCATATGATGCTGACCATTTGAATTTCCTCTATTGGAATGTGCCTGTTCAGGTGGTTTTCCTATTTTCCCCTAGCATTGTCTTTTTCTTATTCATTTATAAAAGGTCTTTATATATCAATAGGAAGGTTGCTTTCACCAGGCACTGGAGTTGCTAATGTATACATTTTATCTGTATGTACTTGATGGTATCAATTTCCTTGATGGTTCATAGTGGGCTACCTGTAAAGTTGAAAAAGATTAAGATAATTAAGCTAGGATTGCTTAATATTCAACATGGTTCTAAGTTCTTTGCAGTTCAATTGTTAATATTTTCCTTTCATTTTCATTATTTATAATGAAATGGTTTACTTAGCAACCATTCAATCACTTGAAAATCTCTACCAATCAGTCTTATTTTTCCCAAGTAAAGGACAAATTATTTTTTCCAGTGGAGTCATGTTTAACAATATGTGTAGTAATAAATTGAAAGAGATAGTATTCTAAAGTGATTAGCACACATTAAAAGCTCAATTACACTAGTTATAAGATTGTATTTAAGAATAATCTTACTTCGCTTTCAATGTATGACAAAAACCACTGCAATGCTGTAAAATAATTAGCCTCCAACTAATAAAAATAAATGGAAAAAAAAAACAAAAAAAATAAAATTCTAATGATCTTTTTAAAAAATTTTAAAAAAAAGAATAATCTTAATATTACCTTCCTGAATCTTGATTCCTTAAAAGGAGATAATCTATATCTTGTGAAAGTTTTAGGAACCAGAGCTTTGATTAACCAGAATACTTTATTTCATCTGAAATATTGCATAAGCACATACCATTTGAAATCTAAAAAAGAAAAATACTTAGTGTTTTATATCTAACTTACAATATTTTATTTTAATGCACCTTCAACTATCCTATATCTTTGCAAACATTCTTTCTGTTTTTCCTCCTTCTGAGCTCTACCAAAAGAGGAAGCATTTATCTAAGAACATTATCAGTTCTCTAGAGGGCTCAGTTTAATATGGAACTCTGCCTCCTGTGGCTACATAACAAATTGCAAAAAGATATTTGCATAAATGAAAACATAACTCCAATTGCAATAAATTACAAATTTCTAATCATGTTGCAACTCATCAGGCCTGAAACTTATAAGACTAAATGAGAAATTTTTAGTATTAGCTGTGGAAAGCAATTTCTGGCAACTATCCCTGAAGAAAAAGAGTTCTAACAGAGAAACATATTTATTCTGATCCTTTCTGAAGAATTTCTGTTTGCTTTAGAACCCACTTGGACAGAAAGACACCACGGGCTCCAGCGATTGATGTCTCCTTGGCATCATTTGAAACTGTGCTGTAGGAAACTTAAGGGCTCCAGAACCTGCCTCTTCAGTAGTTACAGCCTAAGTGACCCCGTTAGGTATTTTACAAAATGTAAATGCTCAGTGCTTTGATAGATGCCCTCACTCTTAGAGCCCTACAGGAGCCTTTCATCATAAATGGTCTTTGAAAATCGAAGGTTCACCATCCTCAACATGAGGACCCGTAAGGCTAACACCTGAAATGCTTTTGTAACTTCTTCTGACTTACTGCTGTAGCTCTAGGGCACCGGATTTTTTATTTCTCTTTCTTTTCAGAGAACGCATTTTATAATGGATTTAAATATAATGTTCTCATACGAATTCAGCACGACAGAAAATGTATAGAGAGTCTTTGAAAGCTTAGGAATTGATTGGATCCATTCATCAACCTGATGAAACTGGATGTCAGCAGCATAATCTATATTTCTGCTTGGAGCTGGAGTCTGTATACGATGATTGTATTGGGCCAAACTCTAATAGGATACAGACCATCTATTAAAAAATGCCTCAACTGTGAGAAAATATCTCTGCTGAATTTGCATTACTATTCTAGGTATAGGTATGATGTTTTAATAATGGGAAAAAAATGTAATGACCCAAGTACATTCTGCCCATAGCTTCATGAATTACCAAATGAACATGGAAATGAAATCCTAAGATTATTGATATAAGTGGGGGTGCTTTTTAAAAAAAGCAAAACAAAAATTTGATATTTCATGGTAAATAACTCAGCTACACTGCTGACTACTACAGGCATATATCAAGGTCCTTTTTACTAAAAAGCACAGAGAGGCACTATAAAACATGCTTGCAAGTATCCACATCTTTTAAAAAAAAAGGAGGAAAAACTTTCCTTTTGAAGACTATATCAAAAATATAAAGATGTTTAAAATAATATTAAAATATCATCCACTTATTTCTCAACATAAACATATGTTAATTTGTGCATTGTTTTAATATAAATGAAATTATGGAGATAGAAGTTGAAATCTCCTCTGTTCCCTTCTCTAGGCCGATGCTCTTCCTCCCTCTTCAGATGTAGCTGCTTAAAAGATTTGGATGTATATCCTGTTGTTGGACCTTTGTCAGCAATGTCTCTGCTTTTTAATACACTGTCTAGGTTTGTCATAGCTTTCCTTCCAAGGAGCAAGCATCTTTTAATTTCATGGCTATAGTCACCATCTGCAGTGATTTTGGAGCCCAAGAAAATAAAGTCTGTCACTGTTTCCACTGTTTCCCCATCTATTTGCCATGAAGTGATGGGACCGGATGCCATGATCTTAGTTTTCTGAATGTTGAGTTTTAAGCCAGCTTTTTCACTCTCCTCTTTCACCCTTGTGAACTTTTTTCTTTTTTAAAAAATTTTTTATTGAAGTATAGTTGATTTGCAGTGTTGTGTTAGTTTCAGGTGAATTTTATTCTTACTTGTGCTGCATGAAAACTTTATTTCAAGTAAACTTCTTGATCATTTTTAATTTCTCTTAGCTAACCTTTTTTTAAAAAATTTGATTGATTTTCATTTCTAACAAGACTGATAAACATCTCATCCCTCCTACCCCAGCCCCATGCTTGCATTATTAGTATTATTGATACTATTGTTGTTTACTGGTATCTTTTAAAGTCACTTGTCCATTTGGGGGATTCAAGTTAGTTACCGCTCAGTAACACAATCTGGAGACACACTGCATAGGCATTCATAAAGTGCGCTATTTCACGATATGTTGACAGCCAGAAAATGAAGGCGGAGGAGCCACTGGCCACTCCTCCTTGCTGATCTAATTGTTCCCTTGTGTGATAATGAGAAAAATGACCATCACGAAAAGTTTTCTTTCCTCTGCCCTACACTAGTGGACTCTGTTTTGCAGATCTCTAGTCTCGACTGGCGGCTTCCCTGGTCTCTCAGCAGTATGAGAATCCATATCAATGCAGGAGACCTGGGTTTGATCCCTGGGTCAGGAAGCTCCCCTGGAGAAGGGAATGGCAACCAACTCCAGTGTTCTTGCTTGGAGAATTCCAGGGACAGAGGAGCCTGGCAGGCTACAGTCCATGGGATCGCAAAGAGTCAGATATGACTAAACGACTAAGCAACAAAAACAAATTTCAACCAGGGGGTAGTGAGCTTCCTCTATAAAAGGGCAAAGAGTAAATATTCTTTGCTTTGTGAATCAGTGTTCACATCTACACAACTCTGCTCTTACAGAGAAGAAGCAGAAAATACATCAGTCAATGAGCTTAGCTCTGCTCCAGTAAAACTTTATTTACGATAACACATGGCAGCCTATTTGGCCTGTGGCTGTAATTTGCCCACCCTCTTGATGAGGGCAGTCAAAACTCAGGCTCTCACAAAGGGAATTTGACACAAAGAGGCTTCCTCCCAAGAAATAGTACAAGGTGATAAATACTTTTAGGTTCCAAGAATTCTAAATATAGGTTAAGGTTAGGAAAGCAGGTGCCAACTTTATAGGTCATTGAATCAAAGTCTTAGAGGGTAAACCACTGGGTCCCAAGATCAGAGGGGCTCTCATGGTGTGTGTTATGTTGGACTGTATGAAAGTGCTGATAGTTGACTTTTTTTTTTTGGCCATGCAGCGTGGCTTGTGTGTTTTTAGTTCACTGACCAGGGATCGAACCCAGCTCCTGAGCAGTGAAAATGTGTAGTCCTAACCACTGGATCACTAGAGAATTCACTGAGTTGACCATTATTGGCAAGCAAAGATGGCAGCATCCTATCGTTGTACTTATATATATATATATTTATATATTAATACATATGTGCAGAAATATAAATAATAATGATTAGGTTTTACTGAGTGCTTACTACATTCTTGACACTGGGCCCCTATTATGCATACAGTCTTTTACTTATCAAACCTCTAAGGTCACTATCAGTATTTACATTTTCCTGTTAAGGAAAATGAAATGTAAGCTATTTATTAATACATACCTTGCCCACGGTCTCATGGCTGGAAAAGAATCCAGAGTGTCTTTCCATACCATCAGATGTGGAAATATAACCATTTGTGGAAAAGAACCATTCTGGAAAAGCAGGAAAAGGGTAGTTTTATTTTGATTCATTTTTATATATGTGAGCCAAATATACCCCTGTACACTGACCCCTGTTTAATTCTTCACAGTGAGTTGGGACTAGCTCAAAAGTCTGCTGGTGCCAAGCTCAAATTCATATGCATCCAAATATTTTAACTATAGCCCTACCAAAACATATAGAGTATAGACTCAAGAAAAAGTTTTTGTTGTTCAGTTGCTAAGTTGTGTCCAACTCTTTGTGACCCCATGGACTGCAGCACACCAGGCTCCTCTGTCCTCCACTATCTCCCAGAGTTTGCTCAAATTCATGTCCATTGAGTTGGTGATGCCATCCAACCATCTCATCCTCTGCCACCCCCTTCTCCTTTTGCCTTCAATCTTTCCCAGCATCAGGGTCTTTTCCAATGAGTTGGCTCTTTGCATCAGGTGGCCAAAGTATTGGAGCTTTAGCATCAGTCCTTCCAATGAATATTCTTGTTGATTTCCTTTAGGATTGACTGGTTTGATCTCCTTGCAGTCCAAGAGACTCTCAAGAATCTTCTCCAGCACCACAAGTTTGAAAGCATCAATTCTTCAGTGCTCAGCCTTCTTTATGTACCTACTCTTTGTTGTGTTTAAGCTATTGGTAAATAAAAATAGGAAGCATCCTAATTAGCGAGACTTAAGATCTGTTTTAGTTCATCTGTATCATGTTAAGTTTGCAATTTTGCTTTCTTTTACAATGTATGAACTGTATCAGAACTATAATATATGTATATAATTTAAAAATATACAACCAAGCATGTAACAGTAGGTGGGTACTTACATTTCCTTTTATTTCCCCTTAGAGCAGTCTGCAGTACATCAAAACCAGGCACCATAAGTCCAGGCTTCTGTATGCTGGAGCTCCTTTTGTAATGCCTGTGTTCACTGGAGTTATTCAAAAGTTTATTAATTGCTTAACTATTTTCGGCTGTGCTGGGTCTTCATTGCTTTTCCCTAGTTGTGGTGAGCGGTCCTCTTTGCTGCTGCACACAGGCGTCTCATTGCGGTGGCTCCTCTTGTGGAGCGCAGGCCTCTAGGGCATTTGGGCTTCAGTGGTTGTAGCTCCCAGGCTCTAGCACACAGGCTCAGTAATTGCAGCTCTCGAACTTAGTTCCTTTGTGGCATGTGGGATCTTCCCAGACCAGGGATTGAACCCTTGTCCTCTGCATTGGCAAGCAGATTCTTTCCCACTGAACCACCAGGAAAGCCCTCACTGACATTTCTGTGACTGCCCTCCTCCTCTCTTCCCAGGCGGGCTTGTACTTACCATCCCCTGGTTCATCTCCTAAACTAGTGAAGTCTCCAAGGCCTTGCTGGATGATCACTGGGTAAACTTTAGACTTGGAATACATTTCCTTTAGACTCATCTTAAATATCTCTAGCAATGGGGGAGAAAAGCTCTGTTGGGAAGCAATATGTTAGAGTAGAAAAACTATGCAAGCCCTAGGGATATAATGTCAGCGGAAAGGTGAGTTTCCCAACTAGCTCAGTAGCCATGTGTGCGGACACATTTATTACTCTGGCCCAAGGTGGAGGGCAGAGCCTCAGCCAACCAGAGACCACAGGTTGGTGGCCTTTGGCTGGAAGTAGCCTCTTGCCCTCATTATTCCAGTTTCTCTTGTAAATATCGTTTTTCTCCTCATGCTTTGATGCAGAAAAGGGTTAGGAAAATTAAAAACCATAGGCAAACCCCTGACCTCATTGAATTTTCATCCTCCTACAAGGACATACATACATAACATAATAATTTGTACAGTTATTATTTATAATCACTTTATTACCTTTGTGACAAGTGCTAAGAAGTACTAGATGCTAAGAAAGAAAATAATGGAGCTCTTACCTATCTGGGAATCAGGATAGGGGTTTATGGTGGAAAATATACTTAAACTGAGAGTTTCATAATGAGAGTTTTCTATGTCAGGTATGGGCGGAGGATTGGAGGGAAGAATTTTGAGTCTTATACTAAGAGTAGTTGGAAGAAATTGAAATGCTTATACATGAGCAGATTTGGGTTTTAAAATGATATCTTTAGTAAACTAATTTATGGGGACAAATTGCTTTTAACGAAGCTTAGATTGTTATAGCAAGTGAGGACTAGAATGGGGCCATGGGAACGGAGTGAAATACAGTGTCAGATGTTTAACTGCCTGGTTGGGATGTGGACATGAAGAAGGAGTATCAGAAATGATTCCTGATAAACTGTGTGGGTAGGTGGTGGGGCCATCCCCAAAGAGAGGAATCCCTAGGATGGGAGAAAGAGTGCACATCTGGTTTGCAACATGTTAAGATGGAGGTGCTTCTGCCACAACTGGACGAAGATGGAGAGTTAAGAGTTAGGCATACAGGTCTTCTACTCATGGCCGAGGGAGGTGCAATGGCTAAAACAGGCCAGAGAATGAATGACATGGGTAGAAAATTAGGAGGAAGAAGAAAGGGGAGAAACAAATGGGAAGAACTAGACTTCAAGGTGAAATAGAAGAGATGAGGGGATTCTGAGGGAGCATTCAGAACCTTAGGGAGACAAGCAGAAAAACTGGTGTCATGCTAGCACCATAAACAAGATGCTTCTGTTTTTTTAAAATACTTATTTACGTATTTATTTGACTGCCCCGAGTCTTACTTGCAGCATGCAAGATGTTTAGTTGCAGCACACGAGGTCTTTTAATTGCATTATGCAGAATTTTGTAGTTGTAGCATGGGATCTAGTTCCCTGACCAGAGAATCAAACCCAGGCCCCCTGCATTGGGAGTGCAGCATCTTAGCCACTGGAGCACCAGGGAAGTCCTGAGGATGCTTTTGGAAGGGATGCATTTAATGATGCCAAGAGCTCAGGAAGGTTGGGAGCAGAAGAGTTTCTGTGCGTTTTAGTGGCTTAGAGGTCATGATGACATGAGTGAAAGCTATTTGATGAAAGGCTTGTTGGGAAGTGAAAACATGCTGAAAGTTCAGACATGGAGTGAGTTTAAAGGGAGAGAGAAAGGGGAGCATTTTCTGGGGGTGGGAGATGGGGTAAAAATGAACTCGAAGGAGGTTTTCTTTCTTTTTATCTAGATGAAGGAGACTTGATCATGATCAAAACCTAATAGAAAAGTTCTTTGCTCAAAAGTCAGCTGTATTCTAATGTTAATACTGTCTTGTTCATGTGGGGAGTACTGGTCCTACCAAATGCTAGATTAATGTTACCTGGTCCCTAATTATGAATGCAGAAAATGAGTTGAAATAGTTAAATAACAGCACATACTTTCAAGTAAAAATATATATATATTTATTTTTCTTTCAAATTTCAATTCTGCATTCATATATCCATTCACTATTCAGCAAATATTTATTGAGCATGTACTGTATGCCAAACTCTGAGAGAAGCTTGGATACAGAGGTAACTAATATCTTCTTGTTAAGAAGAAAGAATGTAATTAGGCTAAAATAAATCATTTATATATTATCAAGATTAATATAATATTTTTACTATAAGATTATAAAAATAAGTAAACAATGTAATTTTAAGTACAGGACAATAAATCAGGGTTAAGGTATTGAGAGAGACAAATGACAGGGGTGGAAGCAATTGACAAGGAGTAGCCCACACTTGGTCGAATACATAGTCTATTTTTTACCATTGCTTCTGACTGAGACCCAAAATAGCACATTCAAACAACCTTGTGGGGACCTTAAATGAATGAATACATGCATGCATGAAAATAGACTTGTGGGCTTTTGGCATTTGGAATATGTCAGAATATTTGCAGTATTCCCCTCCTCCCCAGCCTGGTTTTGTTTTATTCATTTTGCATAAAAGTTCGCCTCTCGCTTTGGATTTAAATCTCTTGATAGGAAAGGATGCCCCAGAGGTGGCTTCTGGCATGATTGTGCAGCTTCTACAAGGCAAGCCTCATAATCATAGTAGTGAAATTTCTGCAGGAAAATGACTGCACCCTAAAATTATGGAACAGCCCTAGAAAGCTCAACGAAATGCAGAGGAGGGGGCACATGACCTCTATAAATTTGGAGTAAGAATGCAGATCATGCTTCTAAGCTCAGTGTTTCTGATTCTGTACATAAATCAAAGTGGATTCTCCTGGAACTAGGCTCAGGGATGGATGTGTGCTTAATGGTGAAATTATTCAGTTAGGTAATGAATAGTAATGTGGTGGATGAGTGAAATGCTGGAGGGGCAGTCTTCCATAGATGGTTCAAGATCTCCTTATGCTTCATGAAAGATGGTGGTTAGCTGTAAATATGCTGTTTCTTGAGGTGTTTCAGTGTTCAACTCTAAGACTTCTTAAGATTTACCAGACTAATCAGTTCATTTCCAATAACTTATTCTCTTCTTTCTTGGAAGAGAAATACACATTTCTTCAGTTCTAAGAGTCCTGATAAGAGTTCTGGAAAAATAAGTTTTTCAAATGCACTTCCTAAACTGGCAAGCAGGAAGGACATCTACAAAGGTCAAAGGGGAAGGGAAAGTGACCCTCAAGTTGTTTTAGAGGCTTCATGGGGCTGGGGACAAGGGTTGGGAGACAATAAAGCCTAGGGAACATTAAGGTAGAGATCTTAATAGGAGTACCCTCCATAAGGCGATGATCCTGAAGTGTTTTACCTTTGGTGTTAGGGTGAACAAGAAATGTATCCACAACACAGAGGAGACAGCTGAGAAACTTCCCTGTCTCTATCTTTTCCCTGGATGGAAGGAGTAGGGAACTAGGCATATTGGCAGCATGGAATACCATACAGCAGAGAAAATGAATACATACCAGCTCCATGCACCAACCTGGGTAAACCTCAGACACATAACACTGATCAAAAAGACAGCAAGTCATAGAAGGACACATGTGCAATTCCATGTATTAATATATAGAGTTATGTGACACAAGTCATATTGGATTAAAGACCCATCCTACTCCAGTATAACCTCATCTTAACTAATTACTCTAGTACCACTCTATTTTTCAGATAAGGTCAGATCTGAGATACTGGGAGTTAGGACTTCACTACATCTTGGGGTGGGGGGAGTATAATTCAACTCACAACAGCATAGGACAGCCCCTCACAACAAAAGATTATCCCATCAAAAACATCAGTAGTGCCACTATTGAGGAACTCTGGGGTAAGGCGAAAAAGATAGCAAGTGGATAATTAAAATGATTTTGAATACCTTTTGGAGGTGGGGGAGTAAAAATACGAGACTAAGAAGGAGTACACAGGGCACTTCAAAGATCCTAGAATGTTTTTTATCTTCAGCTTGGTTGTACATGCAGAGATGTACATTTTATTATCCTCCAATATACTTATATACTGCATACCCTTTTTGGCTGTATAATTTTTTCAAGATAATTAAAAATTATGAGGATGCAAATAAGTTATACATGTAAGAAAATAGGCATGGAAGAACTGAGGGACTTCCCTCGTGGGCCAGTGGTTAAGACAATGCTAGGGATGTGGGTTTGATCCCTGGTCGGGGACCTAAGATCCCACATACCGCTAGTGTGGCAAAAAAAGAATAAAGAAATGGAGCCTATCATCATGCTTGCATGTATTCATTCATTTAAGGTCCCCATGAGGTTGTGTTTGAATGCGTTATTTTGGGTCTCAACCAGGAGCAATGGTGAAAAATAGACTATGTAGTTGGCCAAAATGTGAGCTACCTAAAAGGCTTCTTCATATGACTATGCCACATGTATTGAGGGTTCTCCAGTTGTTAGGCTTCCCTGATTCTGCCAGGTTCTTTCTCTGTCCAGCCGCAGTTTCACTCTTAAGACAGCAAAGAAACTACAGACACACACATTACCTTTCACTGGTGGTTGGATCTTTCCCAGACCCTGAAACTGTCCAGTACAGTGGATACCAGTGAGAGAACTGGAGGCAGGCTGCCTGGGTTTGCCTCTTGGCTCTGCCTCTAACATAGTATCAAGTTCATCTCTCTGGGCCTCTGTTTTTGCCTTTGTGGAAGGATAATATTAATAGTACTTAATAATTGGATTGTTCTGCAGAATGAATGAGGTAGTGTGTATAAAATTGTGTAACAGTGATGGCATGTGTTAAATTGCTATTCGTGTTATTTATCATCACCATCATTTATTCTCCCTAGCTTCTCTCCTTTCAAGTGTACAGCAAAATGATTCAGTTATATATATTCTTTTTCAGATTCTTTTCCATTATAGTTATTACAAGATATTGAATATAGTTCCCTGTGCTATACAGTAGGGCCTTGTTTATTTATTTTTTTTTTTCTTTTTTTTTTCATTTATTTTTATTAGTTGGAGGCTAATTACTTTACAATATTGTAGTGGTTTTTATCATACATTGACATGAATTAGCCATGGATTTACATGTGTTCCCCTATATGCAAAACAGAGAAAGAGACACAGATGTATAGAACAGACTTTTGGACTCTGTGGGAGAAGGCGAGGGTGGGATGTTTCAAGAGGGCCTTGTTGCTTATCTGTTTTATATATACTAGTTTGTATCTGCTAATCCCAAACTCCTAATTTGTCCTCCCCTTTCCCTTTTGGTAACCATAAGTTTGGTTTCTATGTCTGTGGGTCTATTTCTGTTTGTAAATAAGTTCATTTCTATCATTTCTTTTAGATTCCGCCTAGAAGTGATAGCATATATTTGTCTTTCTTTGTCTTACTTCACTTCATATGATAATCTGTAGGTCCATCCATGCTGCTGCAAATGGCATGGTTTCATTCTTTTTCATGGCTGAGTAATATTACATTGTATATATGTACCACATCTTCTTTATCCATTCCTCTGTCGATGGACATTTAGGTTGCCTCCATGTCTTGCCTATTGTAAATAGTGCTTCTCTGAACACTGAGGTGCATGTCTCATCATTCTCATTCTTAAAACCAACACAAAAAGTAGATCTCAGCAGTCAGCTGCTCCTTGTTCCTTCTTTGGCTCACCATATCTCTTCTCTTCATAGAGAGACTCTCCAAACCCTCTTGCAACAGTCTAGCAGCAGAGAGGCATAGTAAGAGGGATCCATGAAGAAGAAGAGAGACTCTTTCATTCCTCCAACAAACACTTTGCTGTCTAGGATGGGGTGCAGGCTGTGCTGTCAACTGGGTAACTCATGGTTCCCTCTCCATATCCCCAAGTTCTGCTTGCCCATGGAAGGTAGATTGTGATGGTTACAAGGTATAGTAATTAAAATATGTTTAGCAGCTGTTAAAAAAAAACCAAAACTTACAAATGGTGGAATGATTCAAACACAAAAGAACTGTATTTCTCCATAAAGTCAAAAAAGAAGTGTTCCTAATTGGCAGGAAGCTCCCTCTCCATCTTGTGGCTCTACCATCTGTAGCACATGGCTTCCAAGTTGCTGAGCATATTTGCACAAAGTTGGCAGAGGGGAAAGCACATAGAAGATCACATGGAGAGAGATTTTTATGGGCCTGGTCTGCATGCCACACACATTATTTCTACTTACATTCCATTGGCTACAATCCAGTCATGTGACCACACCTAATAGCACAGGAGGCTATGATTGGTAGACCAGTAAGGAAGAAGATGGTGGGGTTTGGTGAATTGCTAGCATGGTCAGGAAGAGGGGAGGATGTCATTGAATAACATATGCCTGGTGCAAATCAGAATTCTGGTGGTGGAGGGAGCAGGGAATGCCTGATGACTTAGAAAATTATTGGCAAGGCTTAGTCCCATGCATACCATATGGAAGAATATGTTGTCCTCTGAAATCTGATTTCACTGAGCAGTGCTGGTAAACATGGGATTACTGAGGGTTCATCGAATCCAACAGTCTGTCCAGAGGGCACAATATTCTATGCTAGGAAATGCTGAGCATTTCATGTAGTGAGGCCCGGTAAGAGAAATTAGGATTTCAGCTGTTGCCTCACCAGAGACAGGATATAACACTCTCAATGGGGCTGAATGGCTGATGTCTTGATTTGATCTGGTGCTTGCTCTGACTCCAGCCAAACCAGAAGGTCTCAGCAGCCGGATATCTTTGCATTCAGTGGAGCACAACTTTGCTAGGCATTTTGCTGCTATTCTTATGCTTGAGATACATTCCGTCTAGGAGCTTGTTAGAAATGCAGTGTCTTAGGCCCCACTCTAGGCTTACTAAGTCAGAGGAGTCTGCCTTTTAGCAAGATCCCCTGGGGTATCTTATTCAACTTAATAGATCAGAAGTTCTTCAAGACACTGACTGTTTGGGTTTTTTTGGCCACTCTGCACACCTTGTGGGATCTTAGTTCCCCAGCCTGGGATTAAACCCATGCTGTCATCTGTGGAAGTGCAGAGTCCTCACCACTCAGCATCCAGGGAATTCTCAGGACCCTGACTCATGCTTAGTTGCACGTTGGCATCTCCTGGGCAACTTCAAAGATGCCAGTGCTTGGATCTACTTGCAGATTCTGTTGTAATGGGTCTGAACCAAGGCCTGGACTTCAGATTTATAAAAGCTCCCCCAAGTGATGTCATTTTGCAGTGAATTTTGAAAACCTCTGCTTTAAATGGCCTATTCTTTCTCACCAAAGATTCTTCCTTGATCAGTGTGGGTGCTTCTTGAATGGATTGTTCCAATGCGTGTTTGATGGCCAATCCAACAGTCCAGATCCATTCACCTTAAACTGAGAAAGACAAGGGGTATTGTGTGGGTCTTGGTCAGCAGAGCAGCAGCTGACCACGATGTCACAGCTAGGGGCTGTGTTCTTGCAGAAGGCCTGGCCTGATGAACAATGAATGTATTTTTTCCCCTAAAGGCCACTGCAGGTACCTACCACCACCACCTTCTTCCTGGCTGGCACAGGCTTGGTTAGATAAAAAAAGAAAAAGAGTTTCACAAAATTGTTTTCTGTTCCCCTGTATCATTTTCTCAGAACACACTAGTTGATACAATATTCTGATTTGGAGACAGTTTTCAAACTGTATTTCAGTTTGGAATCTGCACAGAAATAGATAACTTTACTGGCATTCCCCCCCGCCCCCCATTTCTTGAAAGATCCTAAGACTGCCAGAAGACATCCCTTCCTTTCATTTCACACTCTGCCCCAATCCCATCATATGCTTAATAAACAGTGAAAGAGTAAAGCTGGGTCACTCATGTCTTCCTGATAAAAATGAAAAATGTACCAGATTGCTCTCAGTGTATAAAATGTGGCCTACATTTCTCCTTAGGTTGTGTTGACCTGTGTTTATTTCTGTTCACTGTCGGCCAGCAAAGCCTAGAGCAGTGGTGGGCCTGTGGACTCAAAGCCTGTATCATCCTTGTCCCCTGAGAACTTGCTAGAAATGCTAATTCCACAATCCCACCCCAGGTGTTTTAGCAAGCCCTCCAGGAACTGATCCTGATGCACACTCAAGTTTGAGAAAAGCTGGCCTAGGGATTGACTTCAACTCAATAAGCAAACAGACCTTACTCTGCTGTCTTCTGTCTTGTGCCATCTTCTTGTCTGTTTTCAACCTTTATAAACTTCATTTTCCTCAGCTGTAAAGTAGCAATAATAATAATACCTAATCTGTGGAGCTGATGTGAGTTTTACATGTGTGCAAGGAAAGTAATTTGCAGGCAGAAAGTCAATGTCCTATGAATGTTAATCATCATTGTTTGCTATTATTCACTTACATACTTTTGCACTAAGTATCATTTATGTATTTGCCAACAGTTGTAAGTACATTGCACATGCCAGTGGAATTGTCTTAGGTAATGTAGGTGCTAGTTGGGCCAAAGCTCTACACTCAACCACAAGGAGTTCTTTTTTTTTTCAGTATTTGTTTATTTGGCTGTGCCAGGTCTTAGTTGCAGCACATGGGATCTAGTTCCCTGACCAGGGATTGAACCCAGGGCCCCTGCACTGGAGAGCAGAGTCAACCACTGGGCCACCAGGGAAATCCTGATATAAAGGAAGAGTCAGACAGGATAAGCGGAGAGTTCCTAATGGGAGTGAATCAGGGCTTGGATGCTGCGCTCTTCAGGAGTCGAGGGCAGGGAAGGGAGGAGAACAGAGTGTTTGGCTATGTGGTATACATGTTGGTGAGGAACATGAAGGCGAGCAGGACACGCCCCCCCTCTCCAAATATGCCTCTTTGGCATACGGATTATTCTGAGCTGATTATTGTTAAGAAACAGCCTATACAGGAGAAGCTCTGAAAACAGAAAAGAAGTTACCCTTTTGTTATAAGGGAAATCTCCTTGTAAGGGCGTCTCCCTCTCCATGGGCTTCCCAGGTGGCTCAGTGGTAAAGAATGCCTACCAATACAGGAGATAAAGGAAACGCGGTTTGATATTTGGGTCAGGAAGATCCCCTGGAGAAGGAAATGGCAACCCACTGCAGTGTTCTTGCCTGGAGAATCCCATGGACAGAGGAGCCTGGCAGGCTACAGTCCATGGGGTTACAAAGAGTCAGACATGACTGAGCATGCATGCACACTCCGTCTCTGTGCCAGGAAAAGAAGGATGATTCTTAATGTCTAGAAATTCTACCTGTGGTAAAGGCATCGGTTTAAATCTGGTTAATATTCTTACCCTTGTTTACTGTGCTTTGCCTGAAAACCTTGCCTGAACCCGCTTCCCTCCACCCAACATCTTTTGTCTTTAGCTGAAGATGGTATTTACAGTGGTGTCTTGGACCTTTTGGGGGAGATACTGAATTCTGCTAGGGCTTCCCTGGTGGCTCAGATGGTAAAGAATCTGCCTGCAATGCAGGAGACCCAGGTTCGATCCCTGAGTCAGGAAGATCCCCTGGAGAAGGAAATGGCAACCCACTCCAGCGTTCTTGCCTGGAGAAATCCGTGGACAGAGGAGCCTGGCGGGCTACAGTTCATGGGTTGTGAAGAGTTGGACACGACTGAGTGACTAACACTTCACTTTTAAGTTCTGCTGGGTCTCTCCCACACATGCAGGAGGTATTCATGTTGTTAAACTTTTGTTCTTTGATTATGGGCATCTCAGCCAAGTACCTGAAAAGGTAGAGGGAAAATGATTTTTCTCTGCTACAAACACAACGTAGTCTGGAAGCGCGAATTCCAATCCCAAGTGGGCTCCACCGGGCTATGAGACTCCAGGGCACATCCCTCATCTCTTGGCATTGTCTTCTTAACCACAAAATGATGGGGTTATCCAAGAGCAGTCCTAGCTTTTCTATACCTTGGTTTTAAAAATAAAAACCAAGGAACCCAGTGATGTTGTAACCAGTTAAACGATCCATCCAAAAAACAGACATGTATATGGATCGAGAATACAAAAACATATATTTTTATATTCAAAATGGGGACTGACGTATAATAAAGAATTGGTTGGCTTTTGTCTCTGTAGCTCCTGGGAGGGAAATGTTAAATCCTTGGAATTTCCTGAGTGATAGAAAGCGAGTGTTAGTCACTCAGTCACGTCCGACTCTTTGCCACCCCATAGACTGTAGCCCTCTAGACTCCTCTGTCCATGGGGTTTCCCAGGCAAGAATGTGGGAGTGGGTTGCCATTTCCTTCTCCAGGAGATCTTCCTGACCCAGAGATCGAACCCAAGGTCTCCTGCATTGCAGGCGGATTCTTTACAGTCTAAACAACCAGGGAAGCCCCGAGTGATAGAAGGATTATTATTCATGGTGGGTCCTTGTACCACATCGGTGTTCATGCTTAGCAGACAACTCAGGATGGGGGCCAGTCATGTGATTAGACAACCTTGTCATTAGAGGTTTGTGGCTATGAGCCAGGAAGGAGTGGGGGGGTGCTGGATATTGAGTTCCATCATGTAGCCGATTATCCATCTGATCATACCTATGTAATGAGACCCCTGTACAAACTCTGAACAGTGGGCTCCAGAGAGCTTCCCGGTTAGTGAGCACCCGTGTGCTGAGTTTTACATGCCCTGATTCCACGGGAAGAGGATGCGGCAGCTCTGTGTTTGAGACCCTTCTGGACCTCACCCCGCATGTCTTTTCACCTGACCCATCCTCATTTGTACCGTATATTACAAAATTGCAATCATAACTATAGAGACTTCCTGAGTTCTGTGAGTCATTCTCATGAATTCTCAAGCATAAAGGAGTAATGGGCTCCCCTGAGTTAGTGGCCAGTTGGTCAGAAGTGCTGGTAGCTTGAGGACCCCCAAACTTGCAGCTGGCATCTGAAATGAGGGTGATCTCATTGCGGACTGTACCCTTAGCCTGCTGAGTCTGCCCTACCTCCAGGCTGGCATCACAGTGGTATTGCAGGATGGTGGAGATGAAACCTGCTTCTTCGTTCTTCCCGTGAGAGAGGGAAGGTGCTGGGCCGTCCATTTGCATGTCTACAGGCAATAATTACTTTGCTATCAATTATCTCCAGCTTGCAGAGTTGTTAAATAGCTTTCATAGACTCAGAATGAGGTCACAGGGAAGGGTGAACTATAGACAGTGCATAGCTTCCCACTGAAGCACTGACTTTTCTTTATATGCTTTCTTTACCTAAAGAAGAAACAGCACTTGAGATATCATTATATCCATTCTTCTGCATCTAGGAGAGTCTAACTAAAACCAGCCCTGGCTGCCCGATAAACAATGGTTGAGTACCAAATTTAAGTCTTCAGGGAAGACAAACTCCGCTTTCACTGGCTCCTTACCCCAACATCACAGACCTCCAGACTAGGATATTCTTTCAGATGTATAGCTCACCACAAGCCCATGCACCCTGTGGACATTAATAGTCATGAGATTAGTAAATAAATAACCAACACCCTCCTGCTCCTTCCCTGAAGGCTGGTCTGTCTTCCATATAAAAGATGAGCATCTCATCCACAAAATAACATTCCTTCATCTTCTGAGTCTCTCACCGCGCTGCTCCCCCCTCCCCCCTCCATCCCACCCACACACTGCTTTCTGTGCGTGGGATGTGGTATTTCCCTTTATGCTCCCACCAGTGTTTTAATGGTATTTTTCTTGTTTGACATTCAGCTGCTATTTAGTATATGAAACCAGAAGTGGCTGTCACACCAGTCACATCCTGGGCAGCCACAGTCAGCATCTTGCATGTGACTCCTAGTCCGGTGCTTACTTGACCTACTGGGGACCTAGATATTTACACAGAGGTCCTTGGGTATGAGTGCTCAAAGTCACGTGTAAGTCATCCTTTATGGTTAAACACCCTCAGCATCATCCTCAAAGCAGTGGCTCTCAGAACATGACCCCTGGCCCATTGGAGTCCCCTGGGAACCGATTGGAGATGGAGATTCTCCGACCCTCACGCAACTCTGCAGGACCAGAGACACGGAAACGCTGGGGGGAGGGGGATGTTTCTTCACAGGCTCCCCAGGGAATTCTGATGCAGACTGAAGTGTGAAAACCACTTGTACAGAATTGTATTTTTACTGGAATTTGAAACTCAGTCTGGAAAAGCCAGTGGGTTTAATGAAACACAACTGCTTCTCATTTCTGTTTCTGGCCGTGACCTGGAGAGAGAGCTTTGGGGGCAGAATCTCCTGCGCTTCCCTAACAGAGTGGTTTTTCTTCCTGGTTGAGTCATCTCTTCACCAGACAGACTGCCCTTGGTGTGGGAAGAGGACCATGTCTAACCAGGGCGTTGTTGACAAATAGCAGTTTCCCTTTTAACCCACAATTTTCTTGAATTCGTATCTCCATCTGCATGTGGCGAGAACTCCCAGGGGGATCCGCCAGGCCAAACCAGCGTCTCCCAGATGTTTTGTGTGTTCGCTTCCAGATCGCTTAGCCTAAGAAAATCTGAGGCCACAAGCTTTCCTCCCACTTGTCTGCCTTCAGCCACGGTTCAGAAGGCTCCTGTTATGTACTGTTCCTTGCTTTTCACATTCCATCCCACTCGGCGTGACTCATCGTCTGGCATGCATCCCTTTCAGCCAGAGGATGGACTTTTCACCACAGAACAAAGCATCCACTTCTCTCTTCTGACATTTATTTAAACTCCTCTTCCAAAGCTCCCTAAAGATTGTTGCCAAGAGTGGCAACTCCTCTCAGATGCTCGTCTGGACACTGAGAGTGTCCTTTGCAAATGTGCAGAGAGGATATTTTAAACTGGGGAAAATGTCTTCCACCACTGGGGATCCTGGGAATGAATGCAGGCGGATAGTTTCAGAATGAGGCTGTGTAATTAGGCACATCTGATGAAAATGACAGTCCGCAGGTGGCACATTGCTTTGGAGGTGTGATCACAAACAGCAGCCCCCTTGGGAGATGAGGTAGAGGCAGTTAGGACTTAAATTAGTTTATCTGTAATTTGCATTTGATGTTGGTATAACGTTGGCCCACCAGGAGGTAGAGAGTTGATGAGTTGAGAGATGCTGTTATGCAGAAGTACTTTGCCTTCACATCTGTAGAACTGGCATGCCCATGAACTCTGCGTAGATCATGCCAGAGACTCCAAGACACTGTAGGGGTCTTAGCTGTGGGAAGGGGCAATTTAGATTTGGAATACAGTGTTCCCAATAATGATTCATCTCCAAGCATTCTCTGTTGCATTTACAGCACTTCATCGCATTGTATAGGAGTTCTTAGTTTGAAAATATGACAATTCTGCACAGCTGCTTGTCTCATAGACTATTTTTGTTAGAATCTTTTGGTGCAAAAGTCAGTTTCTCAACACTAAATCAAATCGCACTGGGACCAGTGGTTTTCAAACAGCTGAACATTAGGATCTGCAGAGACTCTTAAAAATCCCAAGGCCCTGGGAATTCCCTGGTGGTCCAGTGGTTAGGACTCCACGCTCCACTGCCAGGACATGGGTTCAACCCCTGGTCGGGGAACTAAGATCCCACAAGCCCCATGGCTTGACAAAAAAAAATCCCAAGACCCAGGTTGCACCCTGGACCATTTACATCAGACCATCTGGGTGGGGCCCAGGCATTTATATTTTTTAAAAAGTGTCCAGGAAATTTTAACACACAGCAAACTGAGAACCACTGAGTTGGACAATTGACATGGCTGTTGAATCGGTGGTTAAGAAGAGTCTTGGGGGCTCAGGATAGATGAATCCATTTCACAAGGGAAAGGAGATACTGAGCTATGCCCTGGTAATGAGAGTAAGTGGCAAGTTTACCAGCCTTGAAAACAAGTAAAGTAATCAGTGATTTTGGAGAAACAGATGGGGTTCTAGCCACCGCCCCCCAACCTGTAAAGTTTTCTCCTTCCTATGGAAACATTCACTGTTGAATCCTGTGTGCCAAAACACAACTGATATTGCAGCTGAATTCAGCTTCTGTTCCTTGACACTGAATCAGATCTCTGAGGCAGAGTTCTGGGTGAAACAGAAAATAATAATTTTACCGCTTTGCCAGGCAAAGAGGGCCTCAGCAGGCTCCTGTCCTGAAAACTGTGTGTCCAGACCTGGAGAGGGTAGTGAGGAGTTTTATAGCAATGGTCCAAAGAGGGCATGATCAACTTGTGGACACTCTTCTGATTGGTCTGGTGGTGAGGTAAGTGGGAGTCAGCATCATCAACCTTCTGGTTCCAACAGGTCTGGGGTCTAGTGCTTGTGGGCAGCACTCAGTTAACTTCTCCCACCTGGTGGGGCTTTCAGTATCTGTGAAACAGCTCAAATATTTTCTGTATATGCCTTGAGAGGGTGGACCAGGACCTGCCCAAGGCTGCACTGTTGTTTCTTTTGACTGTTATTCCCTTGTTACCTCATCCTCTCTCTTCCGTAATAAGCATCCGTTTGAACCTGCCCCTTGGAGCTCAGGGAAGGTCATGGAGGCTGAATGAAGCCTATTTCCTATAATCAAGAACTGGGGGACACAGAAAGGCTTTTGTGCCCAACAGCCCCTTCGTATCAACATTGCTGTAGAAGATTAGGGAAGGTGAGTACCTAAACCAGTGGTTTTCAATCTTGACTCCATGTTGGAAGCAATTGGGGAGCTTTAAAAATCTGCTGACCTGGCCACACCCCAGAGCAATCAGGGTCTTTGGCTATCAGGCCTCAGGAGATAGGAAAGTTCCCCTAGGTAATTCTACCTTGCAGGCGAGGTTGAGAGCCAGTGGCCTAAAACAGTGGTCCTCAAAAGTCCTTGCTGAAGGCGAGGAAAAGTAATTTTCCTCAACCCTTCCGAGTTCTTAGCTGAGACCCCTGTGATGAAAGATTAACAAGAGAAATACAATGAGAGTTTTTTTAACATGTTTACCTCATGTATACATGGGAAATACCCAGGGGAAATGAGTAACTCATTAAAGTGGCCTCAAGATGGCCTAGGTTACCACCTTAAATACCATCTTCCCCTAAAGACAAAAGAAAAGTGGGGAGACGAAGTGACCAGGAAAAGCAGGGTAAACAGGGTAAGGCTTGTTATGAAGACTAAGCTGGTGCCTTCTCTGTGGATGACTTTCTGGTTGATTTAGTCATCTTCCTCTTCCCAGTACAGTGAGGGAGACCCCCTGATAAATGGAGCTTTCCCTTGTAAATATCCCTCCCAAGAGGGTAACTTCTACTCTGTTCTCAGAACTTCCCCTGTTCCTGCTGTCTCTCAAAATAATCTTTGTGCTGAGCAGGCAGATTTTGGGTTGGCATATTCTGCTCCCCTTCTCTGTATTAGAGTCCCCAGGGGAGATGCCCTGCTCACACTCCACACCTAGGAAATGAGGATTGCCAGGAGCAGGACCCAGGTATCCACATTTTTAAAAGCTGCTCTTCCTATAAGAAGAGCTCACAGTGTTTAATCCACCTTAAATTTGCCCAAATCCTGTTCTTTCCAGGGGTTAGAAATAGCTGGACCTCTGGTGTGACATTATGCTAGAACATAAAACCTCCTGAGAATAAGCTGCATTCTCCTATTTGGGGGCTGAGTGTGAAGATAACCCTCAATCCAAAAGCCCCAAGTCAGTTGCTTCCCTCACCTGCCTTCAGGCTTTATGTTATAAATTCCTATTAAGCTATGCTCTTTATCCCCAAAGAATTGTCCTCAACCTCGGCTGTGCATAAAAATCATGGTGGCGGGGGGGGGGGCGATTTTTAAACTCTCAATGCCCAGGCCATACTCTGGACCACTTAAATCAGAGGCTAGAGGAATGGGAGCATGGGAAGGGGGGGGTCATAGTACTTTTGAAAACTGAAATTTGTATTGAGATCATTGTGGATTCCAATGTGGTGTTTTAATTTGCATCTCACTAATGATGTCAAACGTCTTCCCACGTGCTAATGTGCCATCTCTGTATGCTCATTCAGTGAAATATCTGTCCATGTCTTTTGCCCATCCTCTCATTAGATGATTTGTATGTTTCCTGTTGACTTTGAACCCTCTCTGGGTAGTCTAGATACTTTCTTACATATGCGGCTTCTCAGTATTTTCTCCTAGTCTGTAGTCTGTCTTCCTCAATGGACTTTGAAGAAGCTTATTGGGGGTTGCCCACAATTGAGATTCACTCCAGTGAAATGAAGTTCTTAGTCATATATGGGATTTTGAAAGTGAAAGTTGCTCAGTCGTCTCTGACTCTGCAATCCCATGGAATTCTCCAGGCCAGAATACTGGAGTGGGTAGCTTTTCCCTTCTCCAGGGGATCTTCCCAACCTAGGGATCGAACCCAGGTCTCCTGCATTGTGTCAAAGAATTGATGCTTTTGAACAGTGGTGTTGGAGAAGACTCTTGAGAGTCCCTTGGGCTGCAACGAGATCAAACCAGTCCATCCTAAAGGAAATCAACCCTGAATATTTATTGGAAGGACTGATGCTGAAGCTCCAATACTTTACCTGATACGAAGAACTGACTCTGGAAAAGACCCTGATGCTGGGAAAGATTGAAGGTGGAAAGAGAAGGGGACGATAGAGGATGAGATGGTTGGATGGCATCACCGACTTGATGGACATGAGTTTGAGCAAGCTCCGAGAGTTGGTGATGGACAGGAAGCCTGGCATGCTGCAGTCTATGGGGTCGCAAAGAGTCAGACATGACTAAGCAACTGAACTGAACTGATATGGGATTTTTGGTGTGTGTTTTTGTTTTGGTGTCATTTGAACAGAAGATTTTAAATTTCATGGAGTTTTATCCATTTTTTTCCTTTATGGATGGTACTTATATGAAAGTCTAAGAATTTGCTGACTAGACCTAGAACCTGAAGCGCTTCCCCTCTGTTTTTCTTTTCTACAAGTTTATAGTTTGATATTTTGCACTTAAATCCATGATCTGTTTTGAATTAATTTTTGTCTAAGATGTGGGATTTAGGTCTAGGGGGATTTTTGGTTTGTTTTGCTGATGGATGTCCAAGCATCAGTATTTTTTAACAGGTCTCCAGTGTAATTTCCTCAGATTTTTCAGGAGCATCATAATAAAATTTAAAAAGAACAACAGAAATGTGTGCTTTTAGAACAATGTTGTCCGGTAGAAATACATAATATATATGACTATATATTATATACACATACAAAATTTTAAACTTTCTACTATAAAATTAAAAGTTAGGTACAATTAATTTTGAAAATATATTTTATTTAGCTCAGTATATTGAAAAATTACTTCAACTCATAACCAAGCTAGAAATTGTGGAGACATTTTGCTTTCCTTTTTTGTATAATAGGTCCTTGCAAGGCAGTATGGTTTGTTTTTTTTAGTTAGTTTGCGTCTTTATTTTTGGCTGTGCTGGGTTTTTGTTGCTGCACACAGGCTTTCTCTAGTTGCAATGAGCAGGGGCTACTCTCTAGTTGTGGGGTGCGGGCTTCTCATTGCGGTGGCTTCTCTCGTTGCAGAGCGTGGGCTCTAGGGCACACGGGCTTCAGTAGTTGTGGCACATGGGCTTAGTTGCCCTGCAGCATGTGAGATCTTCCTGGACCAGGGATCAAACCCATGTCCCCTGCATTGACAGGCAGATTCCTGTCCACTGGACCACCAGGGAAGTCCTATGTATTTTATATTAATAGAACATGTCAGCTGGACTCACCATTTCATTGAGTACATTTCACATACTCAACAGCCACATGTGGTTAGTAGCCACCAAATTGATAAATAGTTTTAAACCAAAATAGTCTTGTTCCCCACCCACTGTTCTTTGCATGTTTGCTGACTGAATGTTAAATTCTTGCGGTTCACCTCCCTGGAGCAAATGTAGCGCTACTCATTTCAAATAATACGGGCTGTATTTAGAAAACCTTGCTTCTGCTTATAGCCTGATAACACACTTCTCTTCTAGACAGATGCACTCTGGGTGGAATGTGCTTTCATAAATATTTATGTTGCACTGCCAGTAATGGGCCCCCGGCCTTGGAGTCATGATGGTCTTCCCCCACACTTGGATTCTTATACAATTTCCCCTCAACTCAAGTTATTAAATTTACATGAGTGTGCACAGTGTTCTAAATTCATGAGGACCCTGTTTATACATGGAGCCATGCAGCAGTGAGGGCAGGACAAGGTAAATCTTACATGTCATCCTTTAAACTGTCTAAGGAAGAAAGAGCAGAGCAGCACTGATTTCCATTCCACCAGTGGAAGCACACACCAGCTTCTTGAATGTCCCCTTAGTCATGTGGCATCAAGCAGAACAGAGTTTCTCATCCTCCGCGCTGTGGATATTTTGGATTGGACCACTCTTTGTCGGGGGGCGGGGCTGTTGTGTGCACCGGAGGATGTTTAGCAGTGTCTCTGGAAGTAAGCCAGAAAGATAAACACCAATACAGTATACTAATGCATATATATGGAATTTAAAAAGATGGTAACGATAACCCTATATGCAAGACAGAAAAAGAGACACAGATGTACAGAACAGACTTTTGGACTCTGTGGGAGAAGGCAAGGGTGGGATGTTTTGAGAGAACAGCATCGAAACATGTATATTATCAAGGGTGAAACAGATCACCAGCCCAGGTTGGATGCATGAGACAAGTGCTCAGGGCTGGTGCACTGGGAAGACCCAGAGGGATGGGGTGGGGAGGGAGGTGGGAGGAGGGATCGGGATGGGGAATACATGTAAATCCATGGCTGATTCATGTCACTGTATGGCAAAAACCACTACAATATTGTAAAGTAATTAGCCTCCAACTAGTAAAAATAAATGAAAAAAAAAAAAAACAAAAAAAATAAAGTGATGAAGATATGGTTCAGAAAAAAAAAAGATAAACTGAAGCCTGTTAAAGAATTTTAGTTTATTGGAGCAAAAGTGGTTCCAACCAATCATCCAATTTAGCAGATAGAAAAGAGCTCTGAGGAGCTGTACAAAATGAAAAAAAAAATGAAAGACTCATGGAAGGAAGGCAGTGGAAATGAAGCAGTAATATAGGGGGAAAGAGCAGGTTGGTTATTGCAGGGTGACTTCCTATCAGGCAGATAACATAACTAGTGCTAATGGGGTGACTCCTGATGGATTGGTTTAAGATTCCACTTGGGGGAGAGCTAAGACTAATTAAGTCTTGCTTTGGTGACGTGGGGCTTAGTCTAAGCCACTTCATTTGGGACTTGTGGTCTGGTTTGGTAACACTTCATTTCATGGAATATTTCATTCATCAGTTTGTCTTCTTTGGGGGAACCTACATTTCTAAATGTGCCTGTAAAGTGAAGTTGCTCAGTCATGTCCAACTCTTTGTGACCCCATGGACTGTAGCCTGCCAGGCTCCTCCATCCATGGAATTTTCCAGGCAAGGATACTGGAGTGGGTTGCCATTTCCTTCTCCAGGGGATCTTCCCAACCCAGGGATCAAACCCAGGTCACCCACACTGCAGGCAGACTCTTTACCGTCTAAACCACCAGGGAAGCTATAGCAGACTTTAATCACTGAGAAAATGGTACCCTTAGTTCCGGGCTGTGGTACTATGGCTCATTTAGACACAGAAATACGACATATTCTCATCTAATCTTCAGTATATGATTTATCTTTGAAAAAGACCTCTATTCCCTGCTTGACAAATTCTCACTCATCCTGTAAGGCCAGCCCAAATACCACCTCATTTGTGAAGTCTTTGCTAATTTTCCAAGAAAAATGGTACCTTTGTCAGAAGTCTCCTTGCTTTTTGTTGAAGCTAGGCTAAAGGCATCTGTTCATTCCTACAGACATCCCTTCATGGTGAGTGAATAAAGGAATGATGTCAAGTGACATTATGGATCGATCACAGCCAACTCTTAATAAACCAAGAAGCACACTTCATATACACACATGGAGAGAGCAAAAGCAATCAGAAGTAGATGCATCCTTAGAGCATGGTCGAGCAGCTCTCCAAAAATATTACAAAATAAATAAAGAAGAGTGATAGTCTCCCTCCAGAGAACACCCAAGGCCAGGGTAGCTAAGAAAAATGGTCGTCAATGCTGTTCATCCCCTTCGGTAAACTGGAATCCATGTTGCAAACTTCTCTGCCCTATAATTTGTGACTCTCAAGACGTCTGAATCAACACTCACAGTAAATGTCTTTTAGAGTCAAGAATCCCTAGAAAAAGTTATTGTGCAGATGCTGAAATAACTCATTTACACAAAACATGACACTTCCGTCACTATGTGGAGACTTTATAGTTTTACTTTTGCTCCCTGAGCATCAGGGAGATGGCAAAAATCTGCAAGTGGGTCTGTCTGACTAAACTGGAATATTGGGAAGAAACGTGAGTCAGTTCACTTCTAGGTGTGATCAATAACACGATTCCAATGTCCAGTTTGATCTACCTTTAAGAAGAAATATTCGATTCAGTGGCCCTCCAACTTGAAGCTACTTCAGAATGTTAGACAGTAACAAGCTGCCTGATTTCCTGGAGGATTCTGATCCAGATGGCCTGTTGGGGCTTAATAATCTGCTTTTTAAATAAGCAGGGAACTCTGCTCAGTACTCTGTAATAACCTAAATGGGAGAAGAATTTGAAAAAGAATAGATACATGTATATCTATGAAATGGGAATACCAGACCACCTTACCTTCCTCCTGCAAAACCTATATGCAGGTCAAGAAGCAACAGTTAAAACTGGACATGGAACAACAGACTGGTTCAAAATTGGGAAAGGAGTACATCAAGGCTGTATATTGTCACCCTGCTTATTTAACTTATATGCAGAGTACATCATGCAAAATGCCAGGCTGGATGAAGCACAAGCTGGAATCAAGATTGCCAGAAGAAATATCAATAACCTCAGATATGCAGATGACATAATGGCAGAAAGCAAAGAACTAAAGAGCCTCTTGATGAAGGTAAAAGAGGAGAGTGAAAAAAGCTGGCTTAAAACTCAACATTCAAAAAACTAAGATCATGGCATCTGGTCCCATCACTTCATGGCAAATAGATGGGGAAACAATGGAAACAGTAACAGACTTTATTTTCTTGGGCTCCAAAATCACTACAGATGGTGACTGCAGCCATGAAATTGAAAGACACTTGCTCCTTGGAAGAAAAGCTATGACAAACTTAGACAGTGTATTAAAAAGCAGAGACATTACTTTGCCAACAAAGTTCAGTATAGTCAAAGCTATGATTTTTCCAGTAGTCGTGTATGATGTGAGAGTTGGATCATAAAGAAGGATGAGTGCCAAAGAATTGATGCTTTTGAACTGTGGTGTTGGAGAAGACTCTTGAGAGTCCCTTGGACAACAAGGAGATCAAACCAGTAATCCTAAAGGAAGTCAACCCTGAATATTCATTGGAAGGAGTGATGCTGAAACTGAAGCTCCAATACTTTGACCACCTGATAAGGAGAACTGACTCATTGGAAAAAGCCCTGATAACTGGGAAAGAAAGGAGGAGAAGGGGATGACAGAGGACAAGATGGTTGGATGGCATCACTGACTCAATGCACATGAGTTTGAGCAAGCTCCAGGAGCTGGTGAAGGACAGGGAAGCCTGACATGCTACAGTCCATGGGGTCGCAAAGAGTCGGAAACAACTGAGTGACTGAGCAACAACAGCATCTATATGTATAAGTGAATCACTTCGCTGTATACCTGAAACTAAGAGAACATTGTTAATCATCTATACTCCAATGTAAAATTTAAAAAGCATTTTTAATAAAAGACCCCCCCAAAAAGGAAGTTTTAGATACGTTGATTTGAAGGAGAGGCGGGAGTTGGTCCTAACTATTAACACCCCCCCTCACTTTGGAAAGGAGTTTGAGGCATTCCATCCCAGGGATAAATAGCAAAGCTGCTGAAGATTTTGTCTTTTAATCTACCTTGAACATCACTTCCCATGATCCCTTCCAAGAACGAACAGGCAGCTAGAGATAGTGATAGTCTGTAGCACAGATGTGTGACTATGTCTCATGGGTTATCATTGAGGGCTTCCCAGGGAAGGAATGCATGGTTTCATAGCTACTGTTTCCAGACAAGACTTGCACATTACAGAGGGATAAAGATGAAGTGAGTGGAAAGCAAGGATGTGGGTGACCAGCTTCTAGTGTGGGTCAGAGCCCCTAATACTGACCACTGGTTCCTTCTGTGAGAAGCACTCTCATGGTACCCAACAAGCCTAGGAGAAACAAAGATGGGTAAGATGCAGTTCCTTAAGGTACAGAACTTATTTACATTAGTTTCTTCATGATGCTTCTCCTGACCAGTCTGAGAGCACATAAACCATAACCTTCAATTTCCTCCTCTATGGCATTTCTTACTTATATGACTTTAATCTTTCAAGGGAGTTTCCCTGGTGGCTCAGTGGTAAAGAATCCACCTGCCAATGCAGGAGACATGGGTTCAGTCCCTGGGTTGGGAAGATCCCCTGGAGAAGGGCATGGCAACCCACTCCAGTATTCTTGCCTGGGAAATCCCATGGACAGAGGAGCCTGGCAGGCTACAGTCCATGGGGTCACAAAGGATCGGACACAGCAACTAAACAACAACAGTCTTGTAAGAGAGGGAGGATGGGTAGGATCACAGTTTGGGATCCAGTGTGCTTGAGTTGCGATCTTAGCCCATTTGCTCACTACTTTTATAAGCTTGGCCTAGTCTTGTCACCTCTGCGTGCCTCACTTTCGTCAACAATAAAGTGGGAACAATGGTAGTATATATTGTGTAGGTTGGTCACAATGATTGAGATAATACATTTAAAGCCCTAAGCACTTATCTCACTTAATCATTGTGACCAGCCTACACAAAGTGAGCCTTCCAAAAGTATTAGCTCTTATGGTTATAGCAGCCCAATCAGAACTCTTATTATGGAATATAAGATTTGTTTTGTGTGTGTGTGTGTGTGTGTTTTCATTTATTTTTATTAGTTGGAGGCTAATTACTTTACAATATTGTAGTGGTTTTTGCCATACATTGATATGAATCAGCCATGGATAACATGTGTTCCCCATCTTGAACCCCCTTCCCACCTCCCTCCCCATCCCATCCGTCTGGGTCATCCCAGTGGAATGTAAGCTTTATAAACAGCATTTTAATAAATAAGCAATGTAAAATCAACCACATTCTCTATTTAAAAAATACCAGACAACAGCAGAGGACAGACTATTTTTCCAAAGCGCCTCAGTCAAGATTGCAAAGACCTCATTTCCAAAAACTTCAGGAAATCTGTAGGGTCCAGTTGTTCACATGCATTGGCCCAGTGGCCAATGAGTATGTTTATCTCCGATGAGTCATTGACCCTGCCAACGTGAAGGAAAAGGATCAGGTCACTGAAAGAAAACTGAGATGAAATTATTTTTTAGAGCAGTGCAAATAAGCATGAACAACTTTAGATCCAGTACTTTCTATTTTCTTCAGCAAACCTTGAGAGAGCCTGTGGACATGTGTTTGAGAAGTTCTGTTCCAAGAACTTTGAACAGTAATTTCAAGTCCAGCATGAAAAGAGTTTTCATTTAGTCCCCTTCAAGATGGTTGCCAGAACGGTCAGCAGAGAGCTCTTTGGAACATGAACATCTAAGCATTGCTTTCACATTCGAGTTCACATATATTCTAAGTACATGATTGAGAAACCAAAGAACCGGCTCTCAGAGAAAGTGATGAGAGGGGGGAAAGAGTCATGAGACCCTGTCACTGCAAAATCATCAGGTTGTGCTTCTCTTTTTGCTCTGCCTTAGAGAAATCAGGGGTGTCAGGAGGAAGACTCTTTGACCCAAAGAAGAAAACAAAACCAGGGGAATTCTTATCAAATCTCACCCTGTGAGCAGGTTGACCAGACTCTCCCGTTGGTGCTTACCATGGGCAGAAGCAACTCACCAGCTAAGAAGAGGCAAAAGAAATAAAAAGTCTGAGGCCCTAAACTGGCTTCAGATTGTGGGCTTAGATCTTTAGATCAGGGTTTCTCACCCTCGCAGTATTGACATTTAGGGCCAGATCATTCTTGGTGGGGGGTGCTCTCCTGGGCATGGTAGGCTGTTGAGCAGCGCCCCTGATGTCTCCCCACTACATACTAGTAGAACCTACCCCTCCTCTGCAGTTGTGAGGGTCACAAATGCCTCCAGTTGGTGACTGGGGTCCCCTGGAAGGCAGGATGATCCCCACCCCAGTTGAGAACCACTGCTTTAGATCTGACCCAGATGAGAGAAATTTGAGCAGTGGTCCCCTAATGATCTGTAGGAAAAACCAGTTGTGAAAAAATTTCCCATCCATTGTGAACCAATATATTTTGAAACACAATAAAAATTAATCACTGTAAAAAAGTGAAGTAACAAAAGAACATAAAATAGAAAGCAATTTGTTATGGTTAGGTTCAAATGAGATAAAATAACTCTGTAAAGTTCACAGACAGGTTTCCCAGTTCTTATTCTCCCTTTCTGTACTCATTTCTGTGATTCATTCATTGGTTCATTAATTCAACATGCATTTGTTCAACACCCCCACAGTGTACCAGGCTTTGGACTGGGGACTGGGGATCGAAGATGAGTGAGGAAGAGATTCCACCCCTGAGGGGAGGGTGTGGCATCCAGAGAACCTTCCTGGAGGAAGTGATACCCAGCAGGTCCCAAGACAGGAGTAACAATTGACAGGAAGAAGCAGAGCGGGCAGAGTGTGAATTTCAGGCAGAGGGTACTGTGTGTAAGGCAGTCAGCACTTAGTCACGACCCTTCCAGGGAACTGAAAGTAAAATATGACTGGAGCTGAGAGAAGAAGGGGAAAAGGCAAAAAGATGATGCCGTAGAAGTAGAGCAAGGGTCAGATCATGAAGTCCTGGTCGGCCCTTGCTATGCCAGCTCCGGTGCCTGGGACAAGCACTAGTATCAACTGGGGAACTTGTTGGAAATGCAGACTTTCTGGCCCTACCCCTAGATCTGCTGAATCAGGGTCTGTTCTGAGACTTAGGAAGGCTGGATTGTTTATGGTGCTTTTATCCTGAGCGATACAGGAAAAGATTACAAGGTTTTTTGTTACCTGTATCCCTCAGGATAAAGGCATGGGCCTTCCCTGGTGGCTCAGATGATAAAGGATCTGCCTGCAATGCAGGAGATGCAGGTTAGATCCCTGGGTCAGGAAGATCCCCTGGAGGAGGAAATGGCAACTCATTCCAGTGTTCTTGCCTGGGAAATCCCGTGGACAGAGGAGCCTGGAGGGCTACAGTCCATGGGGTCACAAAGAGTCGTACACAACTGAGCGACTAACACTAATCTTGTGGGGTGCAGATAACCATTACAAGGGTTTTAGGCACTGGAGGTTGGCTAAGCTGGTATCCCTAGGCACTGCCTTTGTCGCAGGTACCACAGGTAGATGTGCACGGAGCTCAGTATCGACTTTCCCAGACTCCTTTGTGGCTGGAGGAAGGGTAGAGCCCCTCACTGGAGATGCACTGTAGTAATGTTTGAGAAAACTACTGTTTCCCAGATGAAAATAAAACATGTGGCCGGCAGCTCTCTTGGCTGTTTCTTTCTGCCTTGAATGAGGCTGTGTTCCCTGGGCTGAAAGCACTCCTGTGACTAGCCCAGAATGGCATATCATTAATGTATCAGTCAGTGTTGTGTCTGTACATACACGAAATCCAAAACAATATTTGCTTAAACAAGATAAATACATTCACCACTGTCACAGAGAAAATTCAGCAATGTGCAGTCTAGGCTAGTATGCAGTTCCTGCCCATAAAACCCCAGGAATTCTGTTTTCTCTCTTTGTCCTTTTCACTGCTTGACTTCTATCATCATGATATTTGCTGAACTTCCACCCATCACAACTGCCCCCCAGGTCAATGGACTAGTTCTTAATTTGCCAGGAGTCACCCTTGAAGTCTCACATCATACTCCTACATAAAGTTCAGTGATTAGGACTATGTTACATATTTGCACTTTGCTGTGAAGGACACCTGGTGATGTATTTATTTATTTGGACTGTGCTGGGTCTTCATTGCTGCTCAGGCTTTTCTCTAGTTGCAGCAAGTGGGGGCTACTCTCTAGTTGTGATGAGCAGGCCCCTCATTGTGGGAGCTTCTCTCATTGCGGGGCACGAGCCTGTTGCTCTGCAGCGTGTGGAATCTTCCTGTCCCAGGGATCGAACCTGTGCCCCCTGCATTGGCAGGCAGATTTTTAACCTCTGGACCACTAGGAAAGTCCTAGGTGATTTATTAATATTTGTTTTTCTGGGTGGCCATGTACGAAACTAAAGACTAGAACTCCATGACAGAGTAAGAGGGAGGAAAAAGATGCTTGATAGCCATATCTCTGTGGAAAATTCCATCACAGTCAGGTTTGTATTTCAGGAAGATGATTCAGATAGCAGTGTGGAGGGCAGGTTCTAGAGAAAGAAGACTGAAGGTAGGCAGACCAGTGGGTGAGGCAGTGGAATACTCAAAGACAGGGGTGTGACAAACTGCTGCTGCTGCTGCTAAGTCGCTTCAGTCGTGTCCAACTCTGTGTGACCCCATAGACGGCAGCCCACCAGGCTCCCCCGTCCCTGGGATTCTCCAGGCAAGAACACTGGAGTGGGTTGCCATTTCCTTCTCCAATGCATGGAAGTGGAAAGTGAAAGTGAAGTCGCTCAGTCGTGTCCACTCTTCACAACCCCATGGACTGCAGCCTACCAGGCTCCTCCGTCCATGGGATTTTCCAGGCAAGAGTACTGGAGCGGGGTGCCATTGCCTTCTCTGGACAAACTACTGACCATAAGCTGAATTTGGCCTCCTGCTTGTTTTAAAGTTTCATTGTAGCAGAGTGAGGTCACACACTTAGATATTGTCTGTGGCTGTGTGGAGGGGGAGCAGTCATTGTTTCTGTGTATCCTTCTGATTTCTTGGCTGGGAACCTTGTCATCAAAGATACTTTAATAACATCTATACTTCCAGTATACATGGGAGAGACCCAGAAAAACTGAGAAAAACTCCCCCAAATGGCACAAGCCAACGCTTTAGGTGTCTTCTATTTGGTTAAAGACAAAACACAGATGTTGGAGAGGGGGGCAAACCAGTTATGGAAGGTTAGCAGGAAATGAAGCATGGTGAACAAAGGTCAGGTTAAGTGGATTCAAGTGAGTGCCTTCTTCACGGAGGAGAGTTTGTGGAGATTTTGTCATCCTTCTCTTCCTGGTGCAAGAGGGAGACAAATGGAGATTTCCTTTATAAATGGGAATGTTCTTTACTTGTAAAGCCACGTTACAAGAGTAGCTTCTGTGATGTTTGCACAGAATGTCCTGTGTCTGCTGATTATTTTAGGCCTCAAAAATGCCCAGCTTAAAATAATCCTCGGGCCCAAGAGGCCCATTTTGGGGCAGCATATCCTGCTCCCCTTCAGCTGCTTTCTCTGTTTCCTCTCAGTGTTGAGTAGTTTCAACAGAGGCCGTGGGAACTTACCCTAAACTTTCATCATCTGGCCTTTGACAGACAAACTTTGCCGAGTCTTGCTCTAGAGGAGTATCATGTAGAGCTGGAGAAAGTGAACATCCTCCAGAAGTCATCAGGGAGGTGTAAAGAGTGGGTGAGAGTTGGATGTGGGGAATCAGAGGCAGACTGGAGCTCTTCCTGGAGTAGGCAGAATATTCTGGAAATCTTAAACCATACCCAGATCACTGACCTAGCAAATGCAAGTTTACAGGTATGGGTACTTCTGAGACTTCATGTGTATCATTATTTATGCTCCATTAACTAAGGAAACAAAATAGTAATTCAGGTTTTGAGATCTTGGCTATAATGAATAAAAAATGAAAGGGCACTTGTGCTTGTTTGAAAAGGAAAGAGAACAGCCGTGGAAACACGGAGTGTCTACAACACGTCAGAGTCTGTGCTAGAGTTGTGTTTATGCTGCTTGTTAATACCAGTGACAGCTCTTTTTCATTGGAGTTTTTGATGATTGACAGTTAACGTTTTTGAATGTCATTTTTAAAGTGTCAAAAAATTATTTAACTAACATAAGTCAAAATTTGTTTTTGTTTTGTCTTTATTCTTTGTCACTGTATGATCTTTGCCTCATTTTGGGTTCTGTTAAAAAAGTAAAACTCATCTGAGTAAATTTGAAAGATCTTTTGGCTTTATTCAGGTATTCATGAAGGGCAGCACCCACTCTATCAGGAAGAAAGAAGCTCTGAGGAGCTGTACTGAGCGAAGACTTTTCACTTAGGCAGAAGGCAGCAGGAACAGGAAGTTGTTCTGGGCAAAAAACCAGGTTGGTTAGTGCAAAGTTACTTTCCTCGGGGGATGTGTGTGTGTGTGTGTGTGTGTGTGCGCGCTAAGTCACATCCGACTCTTTGCAATCCCCTGGACTGTAGCCCTCCAGGCTCCTCTGTCCATGGGATTCAACATTGAGAGGCTCTCCAAATCACCTATAAAAGAGACACCTCAACAGGTGCATTTACAACTTTCTACCCCCTAAGAGGGTCCTTGGAAACATAAAATACTGGAAAAAAAATACTGGAGTGGGTTGCCATGCCCTCCTCCAGGGGATCTTCCCAACACAGGGATTGAACCCGCCTCTCTTTCGTCTCCTGCATTGGCAGACAGGTTCTTTATCTCTAGCGCCACCTGAGATGGGAGGGGTCTATCAAGTGGATCACCTAACTAGTGCTGATCAGGTGATTTTCTTACCAACTGGTTTAAGATTCTGTTTCTGGAAAAGTTGAAACTGTAATTATATCTTGGTTTGATGACATGGGGTTTAGCATAAGCAGCTCTGCTTGGGGCCTGCTGTTAGGTTTTAAACAGTTAAAAACCATTCTGAGCATGTCTTGGAGGTGCCTGGATTTGCACAGACGAGTGAATTTCAAAGGTCCCCTATTTCCTCACCTGGAGAGATAAGCCCCCCGACTTGATAACCTGAGAAGTGAAAGTGAAAGTTGCTCAGTCATGTCTGACTCTTTGTGACCCCATGGACTATACAGTCCATGGAATTCTCCAGGCCAGAATACTGGAGTGGGTAGCCTTTCCCTTCTCCAGGGGATCTTCCCAACCCAGGGATCGAACCCAGGCCTCCCACATTGCAGGCAGATTCTTTACCAGTTGAGCTATCAGGAAAGCCCTGATATCCTGAACACCCCACCAACTACTTAGAGGGCTTTTTGAGCCAAGAGCCCTTTCCAGTACAACAAGCACTTTCCTCACTTGTGAAGAAGGCATCTGATTGTCAAGTTGGTAGCAAAGCCTTCGAGTCACTGCTTTTGTTCAGTGGTATTTGTAGAACCTGTTTGTAGATGCAAACTTGCTCTTTTGCTCTTGCCTTTTGAGCGACAGACAGGGTTGCTCTCCCACCCAAAACAACTCTTCTTTCCCCATCTACCTTCCAGTGACATTCCTTGGCATTAATCTTAATCTAAAACCCCACCCTTCTTGCCAGCCCTGGAAATACTTGGTAGCTAGTCCTAGATTCAGGAGTCCTTTTTTAATATAAAGAAAGCAAAGGAGACAAAGTCGTGGAGTTATAGGTTTTCTAAAGGAGCTAAACAAGAAACGGAGTCATTTCACAGATCTAGCAAAGCCAAGATCCATTTCATTAGCACCCAAAGGAAACATGCTTAATAGGAACCATTGCCAGGAGAGAGTTTCCATGGCATTTTCTGTTTCTAAGGACCATCTTAGGGGGGAGAAAGTTGTAAATGACACCTGTTGAAGTGTCTCTTTTATAGGCGGTTTGGAGAGCCTCACCATATTGAATAATTGGTCCCCAGAATAAACTCTGTTTTGCTAATGGGTTTCGAACATTAAATGAATCCCTTAATTCTCAGGGGAACATTATACATCAGAATTCGTTTTGCAAGGCTGAATATCAAAGTAGTTTTTGAAATGAGACTAAACCTAGAGCCATTTATCACTAGTGATCCCACCAATGGTTCTAACAACTTGACCCTGCCAAGTAGAGATCAGGCCATACCCTGCCTTCTTTTGTTCTACTGTGCAAGATGAACACTGACCAAGAGGTGTGCTCCCACTGGTATGGAAGAGCGTAATCATCAGTTTCCTCGAGAGCAGTGCAGGGATGTATTGGGGTAAGTATTCTAAGCTATTTGACCTAAGGCAGATTTACATTTTCTTTCCTTCAGCAAATATTTCTTGAGGGCCTCGCCTGCTTCAGATGCTACATTTCCAGGATGTTTTGTTACAAATAAGGTAAACTGTTTTCCACATACAATTTGCCTCTCCTGTCCTGCCTCTGAAAAGCCCACACTCTAAACAGTGAACTTCGTCAGCCAGCTCCTCGCCTGACACATCTGTGCAAGTAGGAAGGAAAGAGTTAACAGCTGATCTGCAATCCCTGGGGTCACATCAGGGAACAATGACCTGAGCAGATCATGTAGATGTGTTTGCTGGACTTCGTGATGGTATTTGCTAATGGGGTATCCTTACTGATGGAATGTTTTTGTCAGGATATACCAGATTTCTATAGGATTACTTATAGTAAATGTCCCTGGAGTTTGTGGGTTTCATGGCCAGCTGGAAAATGTCATTGTCTTCCTTTTAGTTATCAGAATATAAAATTATTAAGTTTCATGACAAAAATAGCTCATTTTGTATAAGTGATTGCTGTTGTTCAGTCACTAAGTTGTGTCTGACTCTTTGCAACCCCATGGACTGCAGCACGCCAGGCTGTCCCTGTCCTTCACTATCTCCTGGAGTTTGCTCAAACTCATGTCCATTGAGTCAGTGATGCCATCCAACCATCTCATCCTCTGTTGTCCCCTTCTCCTCCTGCCCTCAATCTTTCCCAGCATCAGGGTCTTTTCCAGTGAATCTGCTCTTTGCATCAAGTGGCCAAAGGACAAGCTTCAGCTTCAGCATCAGTCCTTCCAGTGCATAATTAAGGCTTATTTCCTTTAGAATTAGCTGATTTTATCTCCTTGCTGTCCAAGGGACTCTCAAGAGTCTTCTCCAGCACCACAGTTTGAAAGCATCATTCTTCGGTGCTCAGCCTTCTTTATGGTCCAATTCTCACATCCTTACATGACTACTGATACCCTGTATGTTAAATCTGGGTCAGGGCCACCCCATCCCAAGGCTGTGATTCCCTGAGGATAGAAACCACTTATTCCTCTTTGTAAGACTATGCCCAGCACAGTACCAGTACCTAGAGAACACTCATTAGATGTTTAACTTTAAGCATGGAATATAACCACTTATAAATGGCCACAAACTATTTAACTAGCAAAATCTGTAAGAACAGTATAAAGTGAAGTGAAAGTCTCTCAGTCATGTCCAACTCTTTGCGACCCCATGGACTATACAGTCCATGGAATTCTCCAGGCCAGAATACTGGAGTGGATAGCCTTTCCCTTCTCCAGGGCATCTTCCCAACCCAGGGATCGAATCCAGGTCTCCCTCATTGCAGGTGGATTCTTTATCAACTAAGGCACAAGAAGAGCATAACATCTCACCAAAACTGTTGCGACCAAGGGAATGATGAAAAGTCAAATAAAATGGAAAGGGCCTTAGGTAAAAGGACTTTGGAGTGAAAGGTAGAAGTTGTTTTGATAGGTGCTTTTTAAACTTTAATGCGCATGTGAACTACTTGGGATCCTGTCTATATGTAGCTTCTTCTTCTTTCATGTCTTTTTTTTTTTTTAACTTTTCGGCTGTGCCACACATCATATGGGATCTTAGTCCCTGACGAGGGATCGAGCCTGTGCTTCCTGCAGTGGAAGTGGGGAGTCTTCACCACTGAGCTGCACCAGGGAAGTCCCTCTATGCATCTTCTAATGCAAGAGATCTGCAGTGGACTCTGAGATGGTCTTTCCTAACATTTCTAAAGCCCTGTTAGTCAACTTGTGGTCAGGAGCTGCAGTATCAGCCTGACCTAGGTGCCTATTAGAAATGCAGAATCTTTGGCCCTGCCCAGCCTTTCTTAATCAGATTCTGGCTCCTTTTTTCATAGGTTCTTGATTCCTCTGAATTCACTCTTTGCAAAGGGCCAAGAACTCTTTACTGTGTGCTCTCTCTCGCTTTCAGGTCAACAGGTCCTTCTTGAGAAGTGATATTTTCTTCTTATATCACTATATTATAATGATATATCTACTATAGCTCCTTTATAATTGATTGGCTTTTCCAAGCTTACAGTTGAGGGGCAACAAAGCAGATTTCTATCTCTCATAACTTTCTGAAACCATAAAACTTTGAACTTGCAATCCATTTGAAACCATGTTTTGTTTAGGGGCTGCCTGGCAAACAGTCTAATAGTGTTTTTAAATAAAAGCAAACTGGTTCAAAACTGTGAAAGGTGTCCAAGAAGCAGAAGCAGTGTAATCAAACAGTCTAATGTGTGCTATTTACTGGAGGGCAGGAAAATCCAATATTGAATAATGAGTCCTGTGAACAGGAAAAGGCATGTGGAAATTTTACCTATAATTGAGTCAAAGAACATTAGATGCAATAACTAGGGAAGGATATACCTGAGGTAAATAAAATGCATTTGTATTTAGGTACCTCACAGAGTCAGTCACCTTTTTTTCCCCCTCCCCTGAACCTTTAACAAAAAATGTATATGGTTTTTAAAAAAATGTTATTTATTAATTTATTTGGCACACCAGGTCTTAGTTATGGCATGTAAACTCTTAGTTGAGGCATGTGGGCTTCAGCTGCTTGACCAGGGACCGAACCCAGACCCCTTGCATTGGGAGCACAGTCCCAACCTCTGGACCACCAGGGAAGTCCCTGGATTTTTTTAAAAATAAATTTTTATTATTTTTTGGCAGCACTGTGTGGCATGTGGCGTCTCTTTTCCCCCAACCAGGGATCGAATCTGCTACCCCTGCAGTGGAAGCGTGGAGTCTTAACCGCTGGACCATCGGAGAATTCCTAAAAACTGTATCGTGATTTTTAAACCATGAAATGGAAGGGTTAATAGGTACAAGTAGCCAAAGATCGGAGCCAGAAACATTGAAATTCATGGATGTAAGTGAAGAAGAAAATACAACTGGCTTTAAGTAGAGCTCTCAGCAGAATTTCAGTCTTCAGAGAAACATCGAGATGGGAAAGAAGGCTCAAAAAGGAAATGCCCTTAACGCAGAGGGAGAGGCAGGGTGAGGTGAAAGCATTATATGCAGTTATATCCAAGTCAGCCAATACTTTGAAAATGCAATTAACTTGAAACATACTTACATTTAGTGGCTATAATGAAATCCCCTAAGTTAAGATTCTGATAAAGCCCTTGAGGTCTGTTTGGATTTGCCCTTAATGAAGGAAAGCCAACAAAATTAGGGATGTTTCCTGGAAGTAATACCTGCCTGTGGCCTATGAGCTGGGTTCCAAAGTCATGTACAGGTTGGCTGAAATCCTGCTGAGCAGAGAGCAATGATGGCTGGCTTTCATGATAAGCTTCTATCTAAGGGAGTCACAAATACATTTCACATGTTTGATCCACAGAAAGATAACAGACAGTATTGGTCCAGATAGGGATAGGAAGGAAGGGAGAGTTAGACATCTGTAGTCTGGCCATGACTAAAATATAAACTAGCTATAGGGAGGAAATCAGATGTGGAAAAGGAAATCCGTGGAAAGTCTTGGAGAGTGCAGGTTGCTTTGAGTTAAAACACTCTTTCAGCCATATTCAGTTAATTTTACAAATGAAATTTAAAGAATGAGAGTCAAAAGAGCTGTAGCAGGCTGAACAGTATAGAGCTTTATGTTTACAAGTGTCATGGCATTTTAACTTTGAAGCATCACTTTGGCCTTAATACACTTCTTACTGGCATACAGGACCCTTTGAGTGTTAATACTAACACAATGTTTTCCCAAGTGTAGGCTCAGGATCCTTAGCCCCAAAATATATTGCTTGAAAAGGGGATTCCATGGTTATAAAAATTGGGGAAATACACAATAATCTCAGAGATTTGTCATGCACATTAATACACTAAAATTCTGAGAAAATCTATGGGAGAAAACTACAATTTTGTTTAATACAGGGTTTCTCAAAATTGTATGATGATGGAAACCTTTTGGCCCAGAATAAACTATAGAATTAGTACTCTGGAGGATCTCCTGGGATGGGGGGTGGAAATGCAGGCCTATGGAAAGAGAAGGCAGCACTTGAGCAACTGTTCAGGCATGATCTCAATGAAGCCAAAGTTATCTCTGCTGTGATGTGAGTAGGGTAAGAAAAGCTGGGGCGGGGGGGGGCTCCTTGCACAAATTGTGGGTGAGCCCAAACACCATCCTACCCCCGTGAGCCCATGACAAACGAAGATGGAAGGAATTCCATCAATGTGAGTCTTGGAAAGACAATGAATGGCCCTGCTGACCTATACTTCCCATCAGGGCTGCAAACCAGCTATTCTCGGTTCTTTGAGAGCAGCCACTGACTCTTTCACTCGCTCCTTTTTCTCGGCCGCTAAGTTACATGCTTTGTGTAAAGCTGGGCTTGGTTAATGTTAGTTAATTGACATACTTGGGGGAAAAGGCTAGAAAAGAGGAAGGGGAAGGCTAGCCTTGGACTTCTGGATAGTCTGTTTTTATTATTTTAAATTGATTGATGATTGCTTTACAGTATTGGTTTGATTTCTGTCATACATCAACATGAGTTAACCATAAGTATAAAACAGAGGAGCCTGGTGGGCTACAGTCCATGGGGTCACAAATGCGACTGAGCGACTAAACAACAATAACACAGCATAACTGAATCACTTTGCTGTACATTTGAAACTAACACAGCATTGTAAATTAACTATACTTCAGTTGTATTTGTGTGACATCACACAAATATCTAAATATAAGTAGCAATGAATGCTGTGAAGAAAACATGGTACTATCAGAGGACATCTGATAGGGGAAATTGACCAGTCACAATCACATCCTTGGAAAGAGAGGCCTTTTCTTTTTGAGATATCACTGATATAGAACGTTATATTAGTTTCAGTTGTAAACATAAGGATTCAGAATAGGTATATATTGCAAAATGATCACAACAAATCTAGTTAATGTCTATCACCACATGTAGTTAATAGAATTTCTTTTCTTATGTTGAAAACTTTTAAGATCTACTCTCTTAGCAACTTTCAAATATCTAATACAGTATATTGACTATAGTCACCATCCTGTACATCCCCAGAACTTGTTTATTTTATAACTAGTACTTTGTACTGTTTAGCCCACCACCCCCCTCTGCCTCCATGCTCTGTAGCTATGAGTTCATTTTTTTCGGTGATTATTTTTTGAGCCCACAAATAAGTGAGATCATATGGTATTTGGCTTTCTCTGTCTGATTTATTTCACTTAGCATAATGTCCTCAAGATTCATCCATGTTGTCATTAATAGCAACATTTCTTGTTTTTTATGACTAATACTGTGTTGTGTATATATTATGTATTTATCCGTTCATCACTGGACACAGGTTGTTTCCGTGTCTAGGCTATTGTAAATAATGTTGCAGTGAACATGGGGGTGCATGTATCTTTTTGAATTAGTAATTTTGTTTTCTTTGGATATATACCTAGGAGAGGATCATACGGTAGTTTTGTTTTTAGTTTTCTGAGGAACCTCTATACTGTTTTCCATAGTGGTTGGAACAATTCATATTCCCACCAGCAGTGCACAAGTGTTCTGTTTTCTCTGAATACTCATTTTTTCTTGTTATTTCTTGTCTTTTTGATTATAGACATTCTGACTGACAGATGTGAGGTGATATCTTCTTGTGGTTTTGATTTGCATGTCCTTGATGATTAGTAATGTTGAACATCTTTTCATATGCCTTATATCCTTTACCTTGCTTACCAACCATCTATATGTCATTAAAAAAAAATTTCTTCAGACTTTTTGCCGATTTTTTAAATTGTATTTTTGTTGTTGTTGCCATTTGGCTATATGAGTTCTTTATGGATTTTGGATATTAGCCCATCATCAGATATATGATCTGAAAACATTTTCTCCCATTCTGCTGGTTGTCTTTTCTTTCTTTTTTTGTTGTTGTTGTGCTTTTTAGCTTGATATTGTCCCTCTTGCTTATTTTTACTTTTATTGCCTTTGAATTGGGAGTTGAATCCAAGAAATCATAGCCTAGACCACTGACAAGGAGCTTACTTACCCTCATATATTCTAGGAGTTTTATGATTTCAGGTCTTACATTCAAGTCTTTAATCCATTTTGAGTTAATTTTTGTGTATGGTGTAAGATAGTGGTCCAGTTTCATTCTTTTGCATGTGCCTATCCAATTTTCCCAACACCATTTACTGAAGAGACTACCCTTTTCCCATTGTATATTTTTAGCTTGTCATAAACAAATTGACCATATATGTGCATGGGTTTCTTTCTGGGCTCTCTATTCTGTTCTTTTGATCTGTAAGTCTGTTTTTATGCTATTTACCGTACTGTTTTGATTACTATAGCTTTATGGTAGAGTTTGGAATCAGGAAGCATGATGCCTCCAGCTTTGTTCTTCTTTCTCAGTATTGCTTTGGCTACTCAAGGCCTTTGTGGCTCCATACAAATTTTAAGATTGTTTGTTCAATTTCTATGAAAAATGGCAGTGGAATTTTGGTAGGGATTATATTAAATATGTAGGTTGCTTTGGGCCATTGGGCCATTTTAACAATATTAATTCTTCCAATCCATGAGCACAGAATATCTTTCCATTTATTTGTGTCTTCTTTAATTTCTTTCATTCAATGACTTATTGCTTCACTGTATGTGTCTTTCAACTCCTTGGTTGAACTTATTCTTAGGTATGTTAGTCTTTTTGATGCACTTGTGTATGAGATTATCTTCTTAATTTCTCTGATAGGTCATTATTAGTGTGTAGAAATGCAACAGATTTTTGTATATTGATTTTTGTATCCTGTCACTTTATTGAATTCATATAGTCTACATTTTTTGGTGAGGTCTTTAGTTTTCTATGTATTTCTATGTATATTATATCATCTGCCAGTTTTATTCCTCATTTACAATTTAGATGCCTTTTATTTATCTTTGCCTAGTTGCTCTGGCGAGGACTTCCAATACCATACTGAAGAAAAGTGGTGAGAGTGGGCAGAGAGGTACCTTTTATGAACAAATGAGGAGCTGAGAACCATCTTGAAGAAGTGAGAATGGGAGGTTGGGATGGGAGGAAGTTCCAGGCAGAGACATGAAACCAGACTTTTTAGAGCAAGAGAGAGGGGGAAATGAGGCTGGGAAGGTAGCAAAGGCCAGCTCATTCAGCAGCTTGTAGGCCAAGTTAGGGAATTTAATCATGGGCTGAGAGCCATGGAAGCCACATAAAGTTTTAACCTGGGTATAATAAGATGTTCATTTTCTTTTTTTTTTTTTCATTTATTTTTATTAGTTGGAGGCTAATTACTTTACAACATTTCAGTGGTTTTTGTCATACATTGAAATGAATTAGCCATGGATTTACATGTATTCCCCATCCCGGTCCCCCCTCCCACCTCCCTCTCCACCCGATCCCTCTGGCTCTTCCCAGTGCACCAGGCCCGAGCACTTGTCTCATGCATCCAACCTGGGCTGGTGATAAGATGTTCATTTTCAAGGGTCCTCAGTGTCCCTGACTATGGAAATGACTGCTGAGAGTCAGAAGAAAAGCCCAGACACTGCCTAAGATTGTTGCAGAAGTCACGTGAGAGACATGGAGGATTGAAGGAGGGAGTTTGCAGTGGGGAGGGGAGGGGCCCTGTAGGGTCAAGGGTGAAGGTCAGGTTTCTAGCTGGTGTAAATGTGTTGCCAAACCAGACTGAGTTTTCCCCGCTCACATCCAGTGAAGCCAGTCTATTGATACCAGGTTGTGGTGAAGGAACGTGCAGGCAACAAGCAGGGAATATGAGTGGTTAATGCTCAAAAGACCTGTTGGCTTTCAGTGAAAGGTTTTTAAACGTAGGGCTCTAGGGTACATGATCAGCTTGTGGGCGTTCTGATTTGGTGGTGGTAAAGTAACCTGGCCTCAGCATCATCAATCTTCTGGTTCCAACTGATCTAGGGTCTATGTGCTTGTGGTTCACATACAGTTAACTTCTTCCAGCTGATGGGAGTTTCAGTATTTGCAAAATAGCTCAAGGCTATGGTCATAATATTATCTATAGTCCCTGAGGGGGAACTAAAGGTCCTTGACATTGTTCAGTGACTAAACTATTGTCATTTTGTCTCGCTTGACTTGTTTTCCTTTGTTTTTGCATTTTCTCACTTCTCTGATTAAATTTGCTTGTTGGAATTCGGGGAAGGCCTAAAAGGCTAAGTTTTTCTATAAACAAGAGGCAGGCAGAGGATGTGGTGGGGAGAGGGTCTCTCTTGGGAAGTCCCCACAGGGTCCTGCTCGGTTACAACCCTCCCTTTTCCTTGATACTCCTCAATCTTGAGGGGGAATAGGTGTAGAACAAGAAAGGGAATAAGGTTTGGGGTAGAGAGGTTAATCATAAACTCGGTTTTAGGGATACTTGGTTTTACATGTATGGAGGGTGATACCTTCCATTGAGATATAAGACCTGGAGGACTGGGTATGGGGGAGGATCATGAGTTGTTTTTGACATTTTCTGATGGACACCTGGAACTGCTGAGTTGGGGTGATGGGGTAGGGGGGTTACACCCCTCATTCCTCCACGCCACCGTGCATCACCCTGGGCCCGGCTCCCGGCATGCCAGGCTCCTTGTGCTCGCTTGGGCTTCCCTGATAGCTCAGTTGGTGAAGAATCCACCTGCAATGTGGGAGACCCTGGTTCGATTCCTGGGTTGGGAAGATCCCCTGGAGAAGGGAAAGGCTACCCACTCCAGTATTCTGGTCTGGAGAATTCCATAAACAGTCCATGGGTCACGGAGAGTCAGACACAACTGAGCGACTTTCACTCACATATGTCTAAGACCTAGAGGGGGAGTTAGGGTTAGACTCATCAGAAGGTTAATGGCTGGCTGATGCTAACTGTAGGTCTGGGTATAGAGGAGGTCACCTTCAGAGAGAAAGGAAAGAGAGCCCACTTCTAACTTGAATGCCTTAAAGACGTGGTGGAGGAAGAGGAGGCAGGGAGGAAAGAAAAGCAGGAGTTTGCTGTGTCAGAAACCTTGTGGTTAATACAGTCAAGTGCTGCTGCATGAATTCACTTCTGATTCAGACTAAAACACGTGCAATGGATGACCTAATAAGGAGGTCATTGCTTGACCTCAGCAAGTATTGTTTTGCTGGAGTGACAGTAATAGACACTAGGATGGAGTGAGACAGCATGGAGCAAGATGGAAGTAGAAGATATGGTGAGGACCCTTCCTAAAGAGGCTTGTCTAAGAGGAAGACCATATTTCATTTCTGACTTTGGCCCTAACTATATAAGCAACCTCACTTATATCTGGCTCTCAACCCTTAGAATCAAGATGATTGTACTTCACTGTGTATAGAATGGTAAATATGTTTTCCTTTCAGTCATTTGCAATTTTCTTGTGTCTCTCAACAGAATCTTGTTGATGGTGATTCTAGTTTTAGGACTGATTGCATGTATTTATTATACTACATGACCTCCACCACTACCACAAAATGAAGCAAACCAAATGCTTTATCTGCTGTTAAAAAGGTTTGGACTCATCAGGATATGGTTGCTATATCTCCTCTGTTTTGGGATCTTCCTAGCAAATTTGACTATACTAAATTCTACCCTAAGCACTGACTTTATAATTCCAGTCTCTATAAGACATACCTCCACCTCTGATGACTAAGATCTTAAGTGATTTAAGAGATCTCAGAGCAGTAAATACTGGTTTGCAAGGAAGCTTTGCTTTTTATATCAGTTTCCTTTTAAGCAACTTATTAGTTCAGTTGCATGAAAAAAATTTAAGTTTGGGTAGACTGCATCATATGATTGTTATTCCCCCTAATTATAACTTTCTCCCTCTCCACCTCCCTAAAAAGAAGTCACTGGAGTTACAGAGTTGGAAAAGTACCCAGAACACATTTCTGGCATATATTTTATGACCGAGAACAGTGATTTGGTATTTGACTCAAGCACACTTGCCTGTTAGTGGGCGAAAGCGGTTCAGGGAAAATTGAACTACAAATAGGAAGTTCTACTGAATGAATCTCTGTGACAGTATTAGGGTGAGGGTTTGCTGCAGAAAACAGAGGAGTATTGGCGTGAGAAAGACAAATGATTCACTTCTTAATTTGTTATAGTCCCAGATTCTGCAAAAGGAGATAGTCATAATATTAGTGGTTTTAAAGTTTCTTGCAGTCAGAAAGAAACAAGACTACATACTTACATAGAGGGGAACATCAAGTTAGAATTTATGGGGCAGTCGCAAATCCACGTAGAAGGAGTTTGGGGTGGCTTCCAGAAACTACTGAGACTTTTTGACACTCACATGTACATACACAGCTCTAGAAGGATCTGGAAATTTGCAGAGGACTTTCTGGCATAATAGAACTCAAGGCACTGGACTTTGATCCAAAGTAAATTAGACTAATTATGCTGAGTGTCACAAGGCAAGTCTCCATAAGGAAAGGAGTTTTTTTCCTTCCTTTGTTTTAACCTTTTCTTGTAGTTACCTTAAGAGAGTATATATAGGTCTAAGAAAACTAACTTAAAAAAACTAACTGAAATGGATTATTCTGAAAGAAAAGGGAAAGTTAAAAAAAACCAAACTGTTTTTCACTGGAGCTATTTTGACAAAAGCACACAATTACTGGAAGTCCTTTTTGCCCCAGCACATGAACTCATTGTGAGAATGTTTCTTGGGTGTTTTTTTTTTTTTTTAACGACTTAATCAACATTTGACATAGTGGTGGCATTCTTTCCCTTACCAGATTATTTACAAAAGTTTGAATTGTTGTGTGCAGTGAAGTTATGAGGCGAGGAAACCAGCTGGGATAGAGACATACTGTCCTCCACACCTGTCATTCGGTGCCTAACACAGAAGTTCTAGCCTGTTTCTTTTCATGTGCAGGACGTCTGTGAATTCAGAGCACTCAGACTGGGTAAGATTGGGTCAGCTTTCTGATCCTGTTTCCTGATCTGTAAAGTGAGGGGACCGTATTGGTTGAGCTTGCTGATTCCACCCAACACACACCCTATATAACCCTTTCTCCTTGAGAGGGGGCTGGGGCTCGTGAATGTGATGGAATAACACTTATCCCAAGCTTACATAGAGGAAGGGATTTTGCATCTGTGATGTTTCTTTCTTTAAAAAAATATTAATTTGGCTGCACCAGGTCTTAGTTGTGGCACTCAGGATCTTCAATCTTCATTGCAGTATGTGGGATCTAGTTCTCTGACCAGGAATCAAACCCAGGCCCCCTGCACTGGGAGCACAGAGTCTTAGCCACTGGACCACCAGGAAAGTCCCCTGATGTGATGTTTCTAATCAGTTACCTTTGAGTTCATCAGAAAAGAGATTGTCCGGGTGGGTCTGATCTAATCAGGTGAGCCCTTGGAAGGGGACCTTTATCCAGCTGAGCCTCCACGGAGGATGCAGGTGACTTGACAGTTTGATTTTAGTCTTGTGAGACGTTATCCAGAGAACCTAGCCAGGGTGTACCAGACTCGGCCATGTGAACTAGGAAATAATCTGGGTTGCTTTAAGATGCTGAGTTTATCATAATTTGTTACATGGCCATAGCTCAGATGGTAAAGAATCTGCCTGCAATGTGAGACCCAGGTTTGATCCCTGGGTTGGAAAGATCCTCTGAAGAACGGAATGGCTACCCACTCCAGCACTCTTGCCTGGAGAATCCCATGGACAGAAGAGCCTGGTGGGCTGGCTACAGTCCATGGGGTCACAGAGTCGGACATGACTGAGTGACTAACACTTTCACTTTACTTTTAATAGAAAACTTACATGATTTGATTTCATTGAGGTGACTAGACTATGGCTGAGACAACTAGTAGCTAAACCCTGTTAGATGCCCTTCTATAGACTGATGGATAAACCTCTCTGAAAGTTCATGAGACACAGCAGTGCCCTCCATCAAAGTAAACAGGACACTAACCTGTACCTTTCAAATCTTTTCCAATAAGGTCTGTCTGTAGCTTAGAATACCAAGAAACTTTTCCAGCCAAGGGTCTTGAGTGGTTATTTGTGTTTTGTCAACTTTGCTTCTCAAGTTAGCTATCTTCTCTCATTTTCCTCTCTTGCTGTTTAGGGAATGTGGAATTCTCAGACCTGTCCTTCGATATGGTAACCTGTTACTCAGTCAAGACAGTTTTGAGTGGTTGCAACAAGCAGTGGACTTGGGAGACTAGTTCAACTCTTGGCTCTGAAACCAACTAGCCTGTGACCTTGGGAAAAAGGGTGATTTCTCAGGCCTTTGGTTTCCATATCTGTAAAACACAAGATCTTATCATGTCTTCTCACACTGTTCAAACAAAGGAACATGAACAACTGGTAGTTTCAAGCATCACTCAAATTCTCAAGTCTAGAAAGACTTGAAAGAAAGCTCAGCCAAGTGTGCATGATCTCATTTCTGTGGGTCAGGGAGATGTTCCTTTATATTCTTGCCAGCTGAACCGGTTGTCTCTAATATTTTAACATGTGCCAGAGATTAGTGTGGTAGGGGACCTGAGAGGGGTAAGGAAGAGGATCTTCGGACATTATGGGGAAGTAATTATAGTCAGTGTTAAAGATGGAATTGTCATGAAGATATAAAAGATCCTATGTGATATATTTATGGAACTGTTATAAATACAGGGGGAAACTGTTCTGGGTGGAATATTGTGGTATCAGTTTAGGGTGTGGGTGTGGTGTTTTGAGGGGTCTGGGTGCCATGGTGGAAGGAAGCATCAAAACAAGTCTTCCTGACTGGTGGGGGATACTCCTTCACGGGGTTCAAGGCAGCCGATCTTCACTGGCTTGCTCCATGTGTCCCTTCACCTGGAAAGCAGAATTCAGTGATGGAGCAAGAAAGGGATAGAACAAAACAGGGAAAAAGTCTGGGGCACTGATGTGTGGCTTTGAGTGAGATGGGATATTCAGAAAGACCAACCCCATTGTGAAAAGCTCTGGGGGCAGGGAAGGAAGGCGGTGGAGGCAGCATCAGCAGAGCCAGGCAAGCCTCTCCAGGGCAGCTTTAAATGCAAGATCTCCTCCCTCTCACACTCCTCTTGGGAAGTAGTGCTTTGATGATCACAGTCACTTGGGGATGAGGAAACTGAGGCGGAAAGGTTAATGAATATTCCTGAGTCACACAGGGATCAAATGACAGTGAGGGGACTGGAACCCAGGTGGTCTTGGTTCAGAACCCTCACTCCTGGCTACCCCTGCCCCCGTCGAGACAGATGGGATTTCCGTTCTGTGCTCTTGGTCCAGGGAGAAAAAGGGGAGCCCTGTGCTTCTGGGGACCCATGTGGTGCTGACATCAAGAAACCTCAAGTTGCTAGTGAAAATCTAGAGAGAGCTGGGTTGCTGTAAAGTAACCGATCCTTTTCTAGCTCTTCTGTTCCCTAGAAAACTGTGTCTTTTGGGAAAGGTCACACCCTCACTGTCCCAGGTAGGTATGGGGCTCCCTCGTGGGTTACTACTGGTCTTAGTGGCTCTATTTTTAATTTCACAGGTGGTTTTCTATCTCCATCTCTTTTACAGTTTAGAAGATGGACCTGTTCTTTTGGTTCTATTTTATGGAGCTGCACTTGGGAGTTGTGTTTTCCAATGGCGAGGAGCCCACACACTCCCCAAGGCCTTTGTGGTTCCCATCCAGGGCTATCCCCCACCCCCAGCCACTCTGATGCCTTCTCGCAGGGACTTTCTGCCATGTGCCCTGGCAGCCAGGCAGGTGTGTGGGTACTAGGACCGGGGATGTGGGGCAGTTGTGATTTGGGTGGCCGCTCTAGTGGTAGATTCCATGATGGAGCCCCAGCTGTGACAGTGAGGCCAATGCTGAGGCAGGAAAATGGAGAGCGGCCCCAAGGAGCAGACCCTGACCCTGGGCGACAAGAAACAGGATACAGTGATGTCGGGTTCTCCTGAAAACACAATTGTCTTTGGAATTCTGCAGTACCCTCCTTAATAAAAAGGTAAGCAGGTCCAGGAGAAATTAATGTGATCTTTGAAAGGTCAGTGTGAGCCTGAGCATTGATTTTTTAAGATGCTTTATGAATTAGAGACCAGAGGTTTTTCCTGATGATATTTATTGCATAAATGTAATTATTTTTCTAAAACATATTAAAATAGAAAGCATGTTCTTTTGATCAATTTATACAAAGAAAATACCAATATAGTAATAAAAATACTGAAAATATATGAAAAGCACCAGAACATTAGAGAAATTACACTGGCAACAATTCTAGGAATATATTTTTTTTCGCAATTGTACAATAAAGTGCTATTAAATCCAGTCAAAATTAGTGGCAAGATATAAAAACAGTTATGGTATATTATGAAATTTGAGGCTAGGTTTACCAGCAATTGTATTTTTAGGCTACTTGCCTATAATGATACTTCATTAATGTTTTCATGGAAACTCTATGAATTTCCATTCCCAAGTGAAAACAATCTAAATGTTGGTCCTTGGTAATCTGGTCATAAACAGGTAATGACATATTAAAAATAATTATAGAGTACTCAAAATAATCATACAAATGTGATTAAATAAAATCAAAGGAAGACAGAATAAAATCAAATATAAATATATGTAACCAATCAAGACAAGTACAAAAGTTTAGATGCCTTTGATTTTATGGTTAATTTTCAGTACATTTTGCTTAGTCACATTTAATAGACACACAAATGTTAACAAGATATGTTATTAAATTCAACTGGCCAGACATCAGGCAAAAACATTTTAGTGAGTTGATGTAATTTTCACGTGAAACATTAAAGGGACACCGTTAGGACAGTACATTTCCAATTTTGACTAATTATTTCCACATTTATTTGCCGAAGAACAAAACACAGACAATTAGATTATGGTAAAGCCAGAGATCTACCATGTAAGGGGAAACCGCTGTGGACACACAGGGAGAAACTATGAACAGTACTCAGGGTGGACTGCGGTCACTTTCACTTCTGGAGGTGGCAAACTGAAACAGAAAAACCCAAATTAAGACAAAGTATCAGACCAGAGTCCATTCAAGGCTTTATTTCCTAGGCCAATTTTGAAGGCAGTCTCTCTTCATTCTTCATAATGCCACTTTGGATTCATCAAATTCTCAAGATGAAAGCCGCCAACACTACAACTTCAGAATAAAACATTCTCCAAACGTGGCTCAATCACAACTCAAAATTTATTTTACAGACTATTTTTTGTCTTTCATATAAAGTAGATTTACATGTGAACCAACAGGGACCCGAACTGGTTATATTGATGAGAAAACAAACTACTTGCATTAGGCTCCGCTCCTGCGAGGTGTTTCATGTTAGGAATTGAGGAACTGTCCTCAGTATTGCTGTGACAAAGGTGGAAGATCAAGTCAGTTAACCTTGGTCTGAAGGTTGCACAGTTGATCATCAAGTAATATTTTTCACTCTTAAACAGAGAACTGACAACCTAGGTTTCATTTTTTTCCCCACCCTCTTAAATACTCCAGTCTTTTGTCAAGTTCCCCTCTCATGCCTGATTTTAACAAGAAACTGAAATGTAAATGAATTATACTGCTAGGCATCTTTTTCAAAAATAACTTTTCAAAAAATATGTTTATCTAACTCATTTCATTTAGAAAAGAAGGTGAAGATGGTCCAATGGAGGATTAGGCCTTTATAATAGGTGAAGCAAAAAGGTGTGTGTCCAGCCAGAGAGCAACATGAAACTGCATAAAAAAGACTGGAGAGTTCGCCTTCCTGATGTTACTGACAGATTTCAGAGAAAATCCAACCAGACTTAGTTCCACAGTCCTACCACAATGAGAGTGTGATTGTTCAATACAAAGTCTGAGATTAATAAAAGGCAGGCAGGCCTTTAAGGAAGACGGATAGGAAACAAAGGCTGAAGGTGGTTTGGCATTAAGTAGTTGTACATTCCAAAAGAACATCAACTAGCATGTGTTAGTAGTTCTCAAAATGACAAAGTCCTGGTTACAGAAATGACTCTGTATAAGTACGTCTTTTTTTTTTCCCCAATATACATTGTTCTATATACACAGTATAGAAAAACTAAGTTGGCTCAGCTATAACAACTGTGTTAAAAAAAAAAAAAGCAGATGACTTTTTTGGCTGCAACAAAGCATGGTACTTTTCTGTTCAGCTAATATGTGTGTGTATATATATATATATATATATATACACACACAATAAAATGAGCTTTAAAAGTATTCAGATCAGGAGGGGAAAATAAATTATCTCTAAACTATTAAGTCACACAACAGATATGCCTTTACTTACTTGAGTACCTATAGACTCTCATAATCAGTCTCTGCAGTGTTTGCTTATTCTACTAGTTTATTTCAAGAATGTTTCAGTTCTGCCCCTAAATGCCGTACATCTTGGTGGGAGCACAGATGTGCGACACTTGGAGCATGGTGGTGAAGTTCTGAGTCTTACTTTCTCCCACTAAGGCCCACTTCTTTAACTGTACAACAGATAGAAAAAAGAAACCATAAAAGCAAGCGAGAGCACAGTTAGGGCAAGCAGCAGCTGCTGGAACCAGATACATCGTTGGACTTGGTCTTCAAGCTTCCTAGTGCTCTCTACCAAACGATTGAGCTGAAGAGGGAAGAGAGGATGAAAGGTTTGTATCAATACAACAGTACATTAATCATGTGCATGCCAAACGAATATTAGCAACCCCACAAACATGTACGGGAGAGAGTCCATGCACTCTGAGAGGCTGGGATGGAAAGGCAATGAGGAGTTAGACTTGGCTGGTGAGGAGACGTGCCTCTCTTTATTCTTGTTTTGAAAAGGTCTAATTTTCAAGTTGAGAAAGGAGCGACACTATCATTTCCTGGAGGTACTGAAACCAACTCTTCAGAAAGAGGCCCTCTACCTTTTTCAAATGTAAATGCACTACATGGTACCGTTTCCCAGAGATCATGTTTTTCGATGAGCTTTCAGAAAGTACAGAGCTTTCAGAAAGAAACAGCTCTCTGAAAGTAACTCACTGCTTACCATTTCTGATCTGGCTTCCCTTCACAAAGAGAAGAGCGTTTCTGTCATGTCTATGACAAAAGGTTTCCTTATGTCAGTGGGGAAAAAATGGATTTCTAATATTGATTAACATTAAGGACTTTGTTTTAGTTGGGAAGAAAGAACACTTACCTGATGGTAGAAGTCTTCGCCGGTTTTATCTGACATGTTAAAGGCGTGATCTTTCAATGTAAGACTGGATGGTTTACAGCTCTCAACAATATGGCATCTTAACCTATGAAAATCCAAAGGAAACACAACTTCTTGAAGCTGTTAATGAATTTTTTAAAAAGTAAAATATAAGGTGACAAAAATTAAACACAGAAGTGTGTGTCACAGTGGTGAAAGCATTCACTTGTCTGCCCAGAGATACCTAAGGGAGCCGCTTGGTGTGTATCTTCGAAGGGCAGCAGAATCTGTCACCCCCTCAAAACATGCCTCTGTGGCACACGAGGTTTATCTTGAGCTGGTTCCTTAGGTGTCATCACTCTGATAGAGACGTTTGTTTTCTACTGGTCCTCTTTCCTCCCAGAGATGGTCCTTGTTTTCTCTCTGTCTTTTGTGGTGTTCGGCATAAGGAGAACCACAGGACAGGTGAGACTTTGCTTTTGTTTCATTCTGTCCTGAGAGCTTGGCTTTGACCACTGAGAGTATTCTCTCTGGTCGCTGCCAGCTAAATGATGCTCTTATCTACATGCATCTCACGACCAACTGCATAGGCCGGGGATCCGAGACACAAAGTGATAAGCAGCCTTCTCTGATCCTTCCAGCTGTTGTGGGAGTTTGGCATAAAGGGCCCTTGTCCTCACAACCTTGCATCCTTTAGTGTGGGAAAAGTCCTGTTCCTATAGCGCCCAGCCGGTGTCACAGATGAGGAGGTTTGTAACTGAAAGCATTATCACATTCTTGTGGGAAACTGGAGACACTTCTTATGACACTGTCCTTAGCACCTGTGACAGTGAACGTCTTGGCTTCCTGAAGCTAACTCTGCAAGTGAGCTTTCTGAATTTTGTGAGGGCTGCATCTTGCATCCATGGTTAAGTCATCAAGAGGCTTATTGGTGTGGGTTGCTATTGAAAGTAATATAAGATGTTACTTGTCAATGGCCAAATGATGGATCTTCTGAATTGGAGAAACTTTTGTGTTTAACATATTTCAGAGCTCTCATCCTAAACAATTACCTTCTTTGCTATCTAGGGAAAGACTAACTTGAAAGGAGGACATGAAGGAGTATGGTAGTCAGCCTTAAGGACATCCTTAGCAAGATGAAATGACAAAATTCTTTTTACCTCCACTTTTAGAACAAATCTATCAAATTTAGAGAAGAGTTAAAAAGATCAGTTCCCCGCTCCCAGGGACCTTGATTGGCTGTTCTTTTTTTTTTTTTTTTTTTATTAGTTGGAGGCTAATTACTTTACATCATTACAGTAGTTTTTGTTATACATTGAAGTGAATTAGCCATGGATTTACATGTATTCCCCATCCCAGTCTCCCCTCCCACCTCCCTCTCCACCCAATCCCTCTGGGTCTTCCCAGTGCACTAGGCCCGAGCACTTAACATCGACAATTATACTGTAGTTGTCAGATACACCAGATGGCCCCCGGAGGGAAATAGGCACACTCACACAGGAAATATGACCACAATTCCTCCCAAAGTATCAGGAAATGGATAAACCAATATTCAGAGGCTGTTAGAAGCAATAGTAAGGGCTTCCCCTACCCGCTCCCTGAAGGTGAATTGGTCCAAGGCTGAATCGTACACTCAGAAAAAAAGAGCATTCAAAGGCCTTTGTTGAATGCTTTATCTGAACTCTGTAAAGCATTAAGCCCTGAAACTCCAGAACATAGAAATCATTTGATTTCCATCTTAATTGGAAATCTTCTCCCTGATATAAAGCAAATTGAAGAAAATGTAGTTGGATGGGCAGGTCAGTCCCTTGATATCATTCAGGCTTCAATCCAATTTTTTGAGGCATTAAAAGCAACTGTCTTTGTCCTGCAAATCTTTACAAAGCTAGAAATTCAGCTCTAGAAGCAATTCAGTGTTCACCTATCCTAACCAGTTGGAAAACCTGCCCTATTTATTACTATCTCAAAATACCTGTAGGCATTGTAAAAGACCAGGACACTGGAAATGGAACTGTTCTGCATTTGGAAAAACTTTAAATGGTAATTACTCTAAACCTCTGATATTAGGCAAAGTACCTCCAAAACTCCAGGCAAAAAACTTAAGACACTTTCTCTGTGCCTTTGTGATGTAAATTTTCTATCCCCACCTTCTTTAGGACCTGATAGCCAGCTCTTAGAAATGAAAATTCTCGAAAAATGATTCTCATCAGAAGGCAAAAAAGGAGCTATTTTGAAACTGGACAAATGAAGAAACATGTATATATATATATTAGTTAAAAAAAATATCTTAGCACCCTGAGCAGGCAAACTTACTCCAACTGCCAGAAACACAATTTGGATTCACCTGTTCTTTTATAAGCTAGTGGGATTTTTGTTACTGTACCAAAAATCAGGGCTAAAATTTTGGAACCAAAGCTTTAAGGTCTGTTTGCATCTGTATGTTTACATGTGTTTATATATGTGTTAACAAATGTGTGGTATTTTTCTATCTCTGAATGGTACTGTAAAAACTAATTCATAAAAGTTACATTTAATTGGCATAAAGAAAAAGAAGTGCTTTTCAAATTAAATATTCCTAGAACTCTCAAATATAGAAACTAACCCCAATTTGTTTTTCAAGTTCACATGATCTGGGATAATTTTTGGTAAATAAAAAGCTGGGTTAAGTTTGTTGGTTTAATTCAACAGGCAGATCTTCAGAGTTACCAAGATGAATACAATGAGAGATGCAACTTTTATTCTACCTGAACTTCCTTCTCAAAAAAGCTCATGTTAGCTCTGTTGCAAAATCTGTCAGCAAGAAAAACACCTTGGGATGATGGCTGACACTGTGCCTTGATGTTTTTATGAGTAAACTGAACAATTCTATCTAAATCACTTGACCTAACAAGTCACAGGGATAAAAGTTTGTAGGTGAGCTTTTCAGCACTGAGGATGTTTTATATCTCTTAAAGATAGTTTTCTAAATATCTTTGATTACTTGAAAGTTTAGAGTTTTGCTAAGTTAAATGATAGGGAATTAATTGAGTATCTAGGTCATTTCCAAATAAGATAAAATACTGAAACATTACTAAACATAGGTTTATCTACTTTGGGCTTCTTAGTACAGAATGAAAGATATTTGGATATGTAAGACATAGTCATATCTTGTGCCATGTTAAAAAGCTATACTAGGAGGAAACATCTATTTTTAGAAATTATGAACTATATTCATAAATTTTCCAGTTTAAAGAATGCTGGTGTAACAGATTACAAGTGCTTGTTTTCACTAGAAATTAGTTTCCAAGAGTTATGAAAATTATAATACTAGAAATAAGCATAATAACTATATGCAAGAGTTAGGATATTTTTGACCAGGAGAAGTGAAAGTAGTTATATGCTAAAGTAAAACTAGTTATTTCAGAATAGAAAGTAGGAGAATAAAGGACAAATTAAAGGCTTGTAGAAAGCTGGGAAGAGAGAGGAACAGAAAATGTTACCTTGTGTAGTCAAGAGGGCTAAAATTGAAGAACTGTTTTAAGAGTTTTAAAAATAAGCTTAATGTCAATAGTCTAATTACATAAAACAAAATTTTCTTTCATTTATTGGTTAAAGGACAGTTTTATTAGACTACTGGTCTGCCCCTGATAGGAGATTGTGAAAGGTTTTTCTTTACCCTTTCTAAGTAATCTGCCTAGAAATCAAAGATTTTAGATTGTATTAAAATGATTTCCTGTACTTCTAGTTATCTTTATCATCAGGTCTTTGGTTACTTTAGCAAACAGTCTTTTAAAGATTAAGAGCTAAGTTTTGGTCACAACTATGTGACCATCTGTATTTGCCTTCGAAATTTAACTGTCATTTTGGTTAATTGGATACTAAAGTATTGTTCCATATTAATTTATGATTCTATTTAGTCAAGTGTCCAAAACCTTTTGATATTTTTTGACAAACTTCCCAACATCAAATTCTAAATGAAATCTTTTTGACCTCTAACTAACTTTGGGATTTTCCACAGGGCCTCTGTGGAAAGATGTGTTTTCTCTCATTATAAAAATATATTAAACCACTTAGGCTTATTTGATAAATTATGTGAGTGAAAGTGTTGGTTGCTGTGTTAGTTGCTCAGTCCTATCCGACTGTGTGTGATCCCATGGATTGTAGCCTGCCAGGCTCCTCTCTCCATGGAATTTCCCAGGCAAGAATACTGGAGTGGGTTACCCATTCCTTCTCCAGGGGCTCTTTCTGACCCAGGAATCAAACCCAGGTCTTCCGCATTGCAGACAGGTTCTTTACCATCTGAGCCACCAGGGAAGCCCCAAATTACGTGAGACACATTGTCAAATAAGAATACTAAACCCTCTTGATTGTATTTGTAGAGATACATGTTTCATCTTCAAAGAGACCCACAAAAAGGACTCTGACAAATACTGTAGGATTCAGGTTTCTGATAACTTGAAGATTATAAAACTGAACTGGGTAGGAATTTCCAAAACTAATGGAAAAATTGGACTCAAGCAGAACAAAAATTAATAACACAGAATTGAATGAAGCTGATGTAAATGATTATAATTTTTATGACTTTTGGTTAGAAATAGAATGTTTTGTTTCTCCAGACTTAAGGAAAACTTTTTCTCTTAAGGTATCTGTGATTTACTGCAATTTGGTGGATTCTGCCTTTGTAAGCAGACTTGAGACAATGTTTTTTCCTACCTGATCCCTCCAAAATCTGGAAACACTTAGTGGTATTCTCATTTTTATGGTGATACAGTTATTTGCGTAAGTTCAATGAGAATCTGTTCCCCTTGTAACAGGGCACAATTGGAGACATGGTTATATTATCAAGGTTGATGACTCAAATGTCCTATTGAAAATGAAATGCATAAAGCAGGTATGACCAGATGGCTGTAAGGAACTAAAGACACTTGGGGAAAAAACTCACCTGGTACCTTGTTTTCAGAGAGCCTTACTAGGTAAGGAAAGTCACTTCCTGGCAAGCTCAGGAACCTCAGGATACTTTGGGGACCTCAAGAAGAGAGGAATTTGCCTCAATTGGCACAATAACCTTACTTACCCATGTTTACTGTGCTTTCCCTGACAGCATCTCAGAACTGGCTTTCTTTGGTCTTCAGCTGGAGGTGGTGATGGCCTGAGCCATTTGGCTGAGTTACTTAGTTTTCCTCGGTTTCTCCCACATATACAGGAGGTATCCATGTTATGAAACTTCTGTTTCTCTCCTGTTCATCTGTCTTTTATATAGTGGGTCTCAGCCAAGAACTTAGAAGGGTAGAGGGGAAATTATTTTTCCTTTCCTACATCTTCTAGCTTTATTGCATAATCAAAGAACACAATTACACACAGTCCTCAATAACCTATGAGAAGTTTTCTTTTATATAAAGTATTCAATAGAATTCACCCAATCTTAGGATCTGAAGGAAACCACCCTTTCTACATGGGAAGCAGTGCTCTCACCTGGCCTTCAGTACTAAACCACCAAGTCTCCCTGTTTCTGTAAGTGATGGATTGTCTTTTGACAGTTATAGAACAGCAAGCCATTAGGAACTGATTTACAAAATAAGATAACAAAACAACTCATATGTAACAAGACTAGGGAAAAAACCCAGTAATTTTAAGGTATGGTTTCATAAGCATTTCAAAAGTAGGCCTCATATAACTTGAAATTTAAATATATAAATATTCCATTTAAAAACACATCACATCAAGGACCTCTATGATGTCAACAGTGACATCATAGTGAGTGGCCGCCACTCACGCGTCATCTTTGACAGACACTGGTAGCAGTTTGCTCCTTCATGAAACATACTCTAACCTGGGTTTTGAGGGCGCAGCTCACTTACTGGTTTCCCTCCTGACTCCGTGTATTGTCCTCCTTTGTTTGGCCACTAAATATTCCTCTAGGCTAGGTCTAACTGTAACTTTTACCCTCTTTCACTGGGGAAAAGTCAGACCTAGCCTAGTGGAAATACAGCTTGTCTTTCTAGACCCTTTCTTATTTTTCTTGCTCTCTTACCTATGAATGACCTGAAAATGGTAATCTCGTCCAAGGCATTTCACATCAGGTCAGTGTTCTCCCTGTGGTTTTACAAAGGTGACCAGACTCCTCCTCTGGGCCCTGCTTCCTCTCCAACAGTCTTTCTTAGTATGGGTCCTCTCACATTCTGTTCCCGCCATGTGTGTTATATAACCTCCTCTATTTTTGTAGATTTAAATCAACCACAACCATTAATAGACTTCCCAGCTTCTTGTCTATAAAGTGAGAAAAATAATTACCTATACCTAACTTTCCCAGGTGGTGCTAGTGGTTAAGAACCCAGCTGCCAATGTAGGAGACATTAAGAGACACGGGTTCAATCCCTGGGTCAGGAAGACCCTCTGGAGAAGGAAATGGCAACCCACTCCAGTATTCTTGCCTGGAGAATCCCATGGACAGAGGAGCCTGGTGGGCTACAGTCTATAGGGGTCACAAAGAGTTGGACACGATGGAAGTGACTAAGCATGCACGCAGAGTTGTCCTAGGAACTAAATGAATAAATATGAGTAACACACTTACACCAGTACTAGCATATAGGAGGTTCTATTCAAGCGTTAATATGATGTCTGCCCACAGTCTATTTTCTATACAGCCTCCCAGAGTAATCCTTTACGGAAGTCACTCGCCTCATGCCTCTGCTCAGCACCAGGTAATGGTCTCTCCTCTCAGAATCAGCCGTTCTCACTATGGGAATGATTTGGCTCCTTGCTGCCCCCTTACTTGATCCAGGCTCCAATGACTTTACTGTTCCTCACACAGGCCAGGAACACAGCTTTTTTCATTTGTGGGTCTCTCTACCTGGAAAGCTCTTGTCCCAGTTATCTATGTGGCTTTCTCTCATTTCCTTCATATCCTACTCAAATGTCATCAGGGTGGCCATCTTAACTATCCTCAACTGAGCTTCCTCAATACCTTCTGGGCTGCACCATTCTTCAGCAGTGGGTGGGGGGGTGGGTGCAGAGGGGTAACACTGAGTGGCATCCCTGGTGTCTGTCTACCTGCTAGATGCCCACAGCATCCCACTGTCCAGTTATGACTTCAACAGTGTCTCCAGTATGACAAACAACTGTCCCTTGGGGGGCAAAACTGGGCACACGGGGGGAAAAAAAGACCCATAACCAACCTTCTCTTTCCTATACATCTTTTTAAGATGTAAAAGACTTGCATGCATGCACGCACAGATGTACATGTGTAATATGCCTATACAGTCACGGGGTTTTCTCCTCTTAAATAGGCTAATTGTCACACATATTTTTCTGTGAGCAGGTTATTTTCTTTTCCTAATACTATTTCAGATGTCTTTTTCCTGTGTCAGAACAAATAGACATACTACAGTCTTTTGAATGGCTGCAGAGTACTCCTCAGTGTGGCTATTCTCAAATGCATTTCACTGTTACTTTCCTGATGATCATTTAGGCTCTTTTTCATTTTTCACTAGTACAAACAATGCTGCAGCAAACATTCTGGTACATGAGGTAAGCATTCCTATAAAGGTTAACTGCTGGAAGAGAAATACCTGTGCTTGTAATTTTGACACATCCAGAATCTTGCACTAGCTTGCCAGCAAGTCTCTGCTATTAGCAATCCTAGAGCCACTCCAGGTCCCATTCACCTGGGCACCTTAGAGCCTTTCAGCAGTTGGGGCCCACAGTGTAAGCCTAGTGTCTGCCAAGCGCAAGAAGGAAGGAATGCCTGCCTAGCCCAGGTAGACACACCCCTCTTTGGGATTTTTCCCATTGCAGTTTGAGAGCTTATGAATCAAAAAGTATACCTGTGCTCCATCACTTTGTTTCTAGGAACTTCCTTCCAGAACTGAGTTAATTCTGCTGGACCCGTGCCAGATGTCTGTTCCATTTCTGCAGCCATTACCAGAAAACGGTCTTGGGCAGAGACTGTTAAACCTGCATTCCAAAAGGGCAAGTTAATACATAAACAGGGACCTTTACAAAGGGTTGGGCATGTGGTTTAGGCATTGTTCTAGAAAACAACACTAAGGAAAAAGAATATGGAACTATTGTAAAACAGGCAGCTCTCCTATAAAGATGAGGACTTCTGTGGTTTGAAATTCAATTTCAGCTGGCATTAGTTTCAACAAGTTTAGTTGTTCAATTTTTTAATGAGACTCATTCACCCATCTGGTTTTACAGTTGACCGGAGTACGGTGAGGTGACTTGCTGACAGTCCAGTTTGGGGATTCCAGTTGAGCTCTGCTGATCGCCCAGCCCTAGGTCCCCCATCAATACCCTGCTGCGGCCACTCAGGCGACAACTCACCGCCATGGGGAGACACAACTATATCAACTGATGCACCAGGGTCACAGCTGCTATTGCTGGGCTTGACTCTGTACTTTTCTGGAGCAGTTGTTCTCACCTGTTTATAAAGACAGTAGTCACAATAACTTTCATGCTCTTTGGGGGGAAATGGTTTAAAAATGACTTTTAAAAACCAGTTAATAAAGTCCATAAAACCACCTTGGTGGTTAAAATGTATCTCTTCCCATCAACAGGTAAAAAGCACCTCAATTTATTGGGAAGAAACATTCATCAGTCCAACTGTCACTGAGCCTTCCTCTTAAATTAAAAAAATGAGCCCAACTGTTAATTATTAAATTCAGGTGGTTAACAGGATAAATATTTCATATTCAAAAACACATCCTACGTTAGAATACATGTTACAACAGTGTTTAGAAATTTAAAAACATTAGATAATCAAAGGATATCCAGAAAGAAGATGATTTAAGGAAGTAAAACCTACCATATGGGTAATAGTGGGCTCAGTCCTGTTCTCCTTACTGCTCAGCATCAGGTTAGTATCCAGTATAAACTACACTCCAGAATATACCACATTTGGGGGGAAATGCACTTTTGATTTTATAGCTTTATTTTTCACTCTTACTTATTATTCATATAATGAAAAAAGGATTTTTTTTAAAATAACAAACATTAAACCCTGGGACTAATTTGGACAGTACCCTATTACTGCATATGAAAGACAGATACAGACCTCAAGGGAACATTTTAGATAAGCTCAGAGCTAAAAGGCAGTTTAACAAGCCTAAAAATATCATAAATAAAAACATGCAAGCTTAAAATTATCAATCTTTCAATTTCCACACATAACTTATAAATTATCTTTCAGATATTTACCTTAAATGCCACTATGTTTTTTGTTACATTTGTCAACACTATCAAAGCCTTCTTCTCTCCTGAGTCTGTACTTCCAAAATACAGTTCTTCCGCTGGGCTATGTGGTAATAAAAGCATAAGGCATTGGTATTGTTCAGAAGAAATGACAAACCTAATCATCAGCTTGAAGAAAAATATCTGGTTATGCCCATTTGTATCAAAGAAGATTACAAAACAATTACCTAATACATTTTGTATTTTAATCTTACTGACTGAATGAATGCATGCTATTTGAAAAGTCCTATGGTTTCCCCCCAAGATCTAAAAGAAAAATAGGCAGGAACAGAAGGGAGAATTAGGAGGATTCTAAATTAGTCCCATAACCAGCACCATCTTCAGGTTTATTTACTGAAACTCTTTGGCAGGTGACAGGTAAGAACCAGAAAAGAAATTGCCACTTCAACTTTACCTAATTACAAACATTAGAATGGGGCACCATTCTATACACCAACTTAAAAAAGTCAGAGATATATTTAAGTAACAGAATAATTCCTGACTATATATAGTTTTTTTCTAAGCAACATGGAAGGAGTATAACATAAGATTTGCTGTGGGAACTACAGGAAAATTGGCCAAAAAATCACTAAGCTTCAAAATGCAATTTTTACTGTTAGCCACTGTAATGCCCAGGATCTAAAATAAAAATGTAAAGACTCAAGCAAAGTTTGTGTAATTTAATTACATGAGCTAAATTTAAATTGCATCAGGTGCCTCTCCAAACAGTGCAAAGGACTATGATTTTTAAATAAAAAGGTGAATTCGCCAGACAGCCCTTGACTTTGAGCTCCATCTTTAAACAGGCTCATTTTATATCAGGAATGTCTGCATATCAGATATTTATTCATGTAGAGAACACACATTGTTAAATAAGAGCTCTCCCTGGAGAGCTGTGCCTAGCTTTGGACAAGACATAAATTGGCATGACTGCAGGCTTCCTTTAAAAACCCATGTGAAATATACCACAGAAAAGATAGGAAGTTTCTGTCTTCAACTGCTCTCAGTACCCAGAACAAAAACCATGAAAAGTTCTGGGGAGACAGAAGCTGGTTAGGTCCCTGGGTCTATGGAGGAGAAGCACTGTGATTTTCTGCTGGGCACTGCAGAGTTGGCTTTCTCCCTAGCTGGCTCTTCCAGCCATATCAGGATAGTTGTAGCCCAGGAACTAAGGCTGTGACAGGCCTCCAGAGGGGAAAAAAAAACTAGTTTGCAAACTAGTAGAGGGGAAAATGGGGAAAAAAATTCTGAAGCAGGGAAAACGACAAAGCAAAATCATGGAAAGGAGAACAGGCACGTGTGTTTCCCTCCCTGCAGCCCCCACATACACACTCATGCAGATGGGGAAGATAAATCCAAATATAACAGTAATCAAAATATGTGTCAACAAATCAATCTTGTCAGTTAAGAGAATTTCAAATTCGATCTTTAAAATGTCTGGCTCTACTGTTCATGAGTCTTTAACAGTTATATAGAAAGGTTTCAAGTAAAAGGATAGAAAATGATACAGTAGGCCATTACTAAAGATAGTTGATAAAGCACTGTTAAATAAAGCTATATAGATTTACCAACCAAAAGCATCATTAGTGAGAAAGCTCTCTACATAGTGATAAAGAAATGATACTGAATTTTGTGGACTGAACACCCTGGAGAGAAAAATAGAGATGTGCTGAAATCTGGCTTTGGTAACAATTCTATTTTTCTGGTTCAGTTTTAGTTTTGGAAGGTTAAATCAGGAAAGGGCTACTTCAGTGTCATTTCTGGCAATCTCAAACTTATGCAAGTCAAACACAATCAGTAAAATGAGAAAAATGTAAGTCATTCAGATTTGTTGTTAGTACAGGAGTATTCATTATTACCTGATGTGGGATAAAGGCCTTTTAAACAAACTCAACAGAATAAATAATAAAAAGGTAGCTACAAATATCCACTATGTTTGAAAACCAAGGTGAGACTTCAGATACCCCTTAATTTTATATTTCCACAGTTTCAAAAAAAGTCCAGAAATTTTCTTAACTTTGTAGTTCTCTCAAAACAATCAAGATATGTTACAAAAGCATACTGAATAAAATCCTCAGTCATTACCTGATGTGTAATAAGGGCCCTTTAAACACACTCAATGGTTTCTTGAAAGTTTTCATTTTGGAATCAACTTTTTCATTCTCATCTGCTTTGGAAATAGGTTCCATTATGTTACCCTAAAGACAAATTATATATATATGTCATATATATATATACATATATATGAAGAAAGATAAAAAAAATTCAGTTTCACACAGGCAGTGACAGGCAGTTCATTAGGTCACAAAGTAAGCATTACAGTGACTTGATCCAAATTATACTCTTTAAGCTAGGTTTACTATATGTTAAATATATAATTTAGATATAATAATCAGATCATTAACCTGTATTTGAGTGCCTACTATATAAAGAAGCCCCTTTAGAAAATGTAACATGGTCTTTCTCTTAAGAGTCTTTTTTAGTTTTTTTGGCCACACTGCATGGCTTGTAGGATCTTAATTCCCCAACCAGGGATTAAACCTGGGCCCTGGGCAGTGAGAGCACTGAGTCCTAACCACTGGACCACCAGGAAATTCCCCTCCCTTATGTATGTTAAAATCTTTTCTACATAGAATATATTTATATCCTATCAAGTTCCTGATATAAAAACATAACAACTCAGTGTGCTTTAAAAATGACAAAGCGGGGGTAGATCAAGGGTACGTTTTAAGATACTTTTATTTTAGATAAAAAATTTTTTGGATAAAAGGATTCTTCCAAGGTGTGTTTTGCCATTTTTTATACAAAGCATGGAATCAGCCTTTTATATAATGTAGTGGTACTAACAGTCAGCTAGTGCCATCCTTCCTCTTTTTACATTTCAAGATATAGAAGGGCAGCAAGTTTAGTGAATTATCTAAACTCACATAGCCAGCTGGTGGGACAAGATCACATCTTTTGTCTCTATTAAATTTTTTTGTTAAAATTACCTTTTTAGGAAGAGTTGTTTGTTCTTCATTAGAAATTGTCTCCAAGGTATCTTTGCCATCACTTTCTATATCTTCTTTACTTGATGCTTCATCCTCACTGGCAATAGGCCCATTTTCACACAACGGTGTTTGGAAATCATCATCTACAAGTGGTGGATAGCTATACTTGAAAGGATCCTGAGAAAAAGAATTTTGTATCAGCTTGCTGAGAGGTGGGTGGAGAAATAATTCTCTTAGTAAAGTTAAAATCCATTCCTCTGGCCAAGGAAACAGAGTTAATTAGATAGTGAAATTTAAAACAAAGCAAGCATTTCAAAACAGCATGGGAAAATGCAATAAGTGGTGTGGGACAACTGGCCAGCCATCTGTAAAAGAACCAAGTTGGATCTTCAGCTCATTCTTCATACCAAAAAGAATTTCAGATGGGTAAGAGCTTTAAATGTGTGTATTTTTTAAAAACCATGTAAGTTTCAGGAATAGGGGGATTAAAAACAACAACAAAACCAAGAAACACAAAAGTTGAGTAAGGAAAGGCTTTTCTAAGTATAACACAAAACCTAGAAGGCATAAAAAATATTTATAAAAAAGGAAACATTTCTGATTGAGGGCTGAGACAAGATGGCAGAGCAGAAGGATGTGAGCTCATCTCTGCTCATGAAAACACTGAAATCACAACTAATTGCTGAATAACCACTGAGAATAAAACAGTGGAACCGACCAAAAAAGATACTCTATATCCAAAGACAAACAAGAAGTCATAAGGAGACAGTAGGATGAGCACAAGAATAATAAAATCAAATCCCAAACCTGCCAAGTGGGTGACCCACAAATGAAAATAACTGTATCACAGAGGTTCTCCCACAGGAGTGAAACTTCAGAGGCCGACATCAGGTTCCCTGGCCTGGGGGTCTGGTATTGGGAGTAGGAACTCCCAGAGCATCGGGCTGTGAAGGCCAATGGGATTTGATTGCAAGAATTCCACAATACTGGGGCAAACAGAAACTCCACTCTCAGCGGGGACACACAAAATCTTGTGACCACCAGGACCCAGCAGAAAAGCAGTGACCTCATAGGAGCCTGGGCTAGACCTACCTGCTAATACTGGAGGAACTCCTGCTAAGGCAGGAGGTGGTTATGGCTCACTGTGGGGTCAAAGACACCAGTAGCGGTAGTTCTGGAGAGTATTCATGGGTGTGAGCCCTCCTGCAGGCCACCATTTCCTCACTGAAACCTGGTCCCTCCCAACAGCCTATAGGTTCCAATGCTGGGATGCCTCAAACCAAACAACTAACGGGGTGGGAACACAGTCCTGCCCATCAGAAGACAGTCTGCATGAAGTCTTCCTGAGCCCACAGGTGCCCACTAAACACACCCATTCACATGATCTTACCCACTAGAGGTCTTCCAGGACAGAAGTGACTCCATGTCTGATCTTTGTTTGACTTTTGACCGCTGCCGGATTATTGCAACTGGACTACAACTAGTTCCATGAATCACTGTTTTGTTTCTTGTCTCCAAAATGTTTGTGCTTTGTGTCTCCCTGCTGCATTATGTCTTTGTAAATGTTGCTTGCTGCATTATTTATATCCTATCTCATTTATAAGATGAGTTGTCTATCACAGTACCAAGTGTGCAAACAGGCCTCCAAAGAAACTTCTCTGGCTAAACATCTTAGGGGAATACATCACATTAATAACATAAAATAACTGTAATAGTGTGGTTCTAGGTATGGGAAGAGATAATAATTGAAAACGTCTCCTGGATCATAATTAGACAGATCTAGAGAATCATTAATTATTGATGGGGGTCTACCGACTTGATAGATGTTGAGTGTGAGCAAGCTCTGGGAGTTGGTGATGGACAGGGAAGCCTGGTGTGCTGCAGTCCATGGGGTCACAAAGAGTTGCACACGACTGAGCGACTGAACTGAATCCAAAAATTAGCACCTGGAGTGGCATATTAAGTACTTTTGCCTGATCTGGGAGGGGCCTCCCAGTGTCATCGGACAAAATTTCATCATAAAATGTCTCCCAACTATTGGTTAAATTTCTGACCAAGAGGGGAGGATCTGAGAAATGGAATTGTTTCCTGCCATATCAGCCATCAGCGATTGCAGCCCCCTGCCCAACATGACCTGGTGAGCCATAGGACACTCAGGAAGGAGAAGAATATCTCCTATCTAGCAGCCATCAGACTTCAGCCACTTGCTATGGTGAGTCCTGAGGAAAATCGGGATATGAGAATACAGGATTATAGGCCCCAGATACCTGAGGTACATGTTAAGGAAATGATTTCAATGAGCCCTGACTCTTGCATCTTCACATACACAGAAAAGTTGCTAAATTCCTTACCTGAGGGGCTGCCTCTCAGGCCTTAAGTCCTTAAAGTTCCCACGGAAAAGAACATAATTCTTAACTTTTAGGTTGTGAATATTTTTTAAGTGTACAGGTGTAAGGTATACACTTCCCATATAGGAACAAAAGAAGCAACATTTGGAACACTGGCACTGATGGCAGACATTCCCACAGACATCTGTCTGACAAGACACAGCAGGAAGCAATTAGAATGGTCATGGCCCCCTTTCTACAAGACTGTGGAGTGGACATCGACAGTGCGCAACTGTTAGTGGGAAGAACTGACTCCACGTTGGATCTGTTTCTTTTACTTTAACCTTTGCTTCCCATTGCTTTTGTTCACTAAAAGGATACTGTCCATACATAGTGGCCTGCCTTGGGGAACCCTGCCCCTCTGCCTGAATGTTAAACCAAAATGCCTTTGTTCAGGACCCTGTCCACCTGTGGATGGCTACAGGAAGGAAGAAATTAACACATCCTCTCCCCGAGGCTGGCCATTCCAGGAGATATTTGCAAGATTAATGGAACTTTTACTTGACTTCCTCGCCTTTTCCCGTCCCTGTTCTATAAAAAGAACCTGGCATCCAGACCCTGATAAGATGGCTTTGGAGACACTAGTCTGTCATCTCGGTCTGCCAGCTTTCCAAATAAACTCATATTCCTTGCCTCAACACCTCATCTCTCGGTTAACTGGCCTGTCATAGCAACCAGAGCAAACTTGGACTCGGTAAAAGAGACACAAGACTCAGCTCTGCCCACAAGTTGGCAGCAACCAGTCCCTCCTAACAGGAAGCCTGCACAAGCCTGTTAAATAGTTTTTCTTTTTTAACAATGCTGTATAGCTCGTGGAATCTGTTTCCTAACCAGGAACTTAACACGTGTACTCAATAGTAAAAGTGTGAACTCCTAACCACTGGACCACCAGGGAATTCCCAGGACAAGCCTCTTAGACTGGCCTCATCCACAAGGGGACAGAGAGCAGAAGCAAAAATGAACCCTGCAGCCTGCAGGATGGAAATCGCAATCACAGGAAGTCAGACAAAATGAGACCAGCAGAGGAATAAGTCCCAGATGAAGGAAAAAGATAAAATCTAAGAACAACAACTATGTTTAGTGGAGACAGGCAATCTACCTGAAAAAGAATGCAGAGTACGGACAGTAAAGATGATCCAAGGTCTTGGAAAAAGAATGGAGGCAAAGACTGAGAAGAAAGAAAAAATGTTTAATAAACACCTAAAATATCTAAAGAACAAATAGAGACAAACTACAGTAAGTGAAATGAAAAACACACTAGATTAAACCAATAGCAGAATAAATGAGAGAACAGATGAGTGAGTGGGAAGACACAATGGTGGAAATCACTGCCACAGAAGAGAATAGAGAAAAAAAGAAAAGAAATGAGGACAGTCTAAGACACCTCTGAGATTACATTTAAAGCACCAATATTCACATTAAAGGGGTGTCAGAAGGAGAAGAAATAAAGGAGCTGGGAAAATGTTTGAAGAGATAATAGCTGTAAACTTCCATAACATGGCAAAGGAAATAATCACCCAGGTCCAGGAAGTGCAGAGAGTCCCAGGCAGGATAAACACAAGGAGGAACATGCCAAGACACATATTAATCAAACTGACAAAAATTAAAGAGAAAATATTAAAAGCAAAAAATAATGTACAAGGGAATTCATGAAACATTATCAGCTGAGCAGAAACTCTACAGACTAGAAGGGAATGGCATGATATATTTACAGTGATGAGAGGAAAAGAACCCATAACCAAGATACCCTTCCCATAAAGGCTCTAATTCATAGTTCATGAAGGAATCAAATGATGTCATGCGAAAGTTAAGAGAATACACCACCACCAAACAAACTATGCAACAAATGCTAAAAACAATCTCATTTATAGACTACTATATCAAAACACAATAATGGCAAACTGAAAATCAATAATAAATACACACACACAAAAGGAAAAATGAAATCAAACACAACACTAAAGTTAGGCATCAAATCATGACAGAAAAAAAGAGGAAGTGGGGAAAAAGACCTACAAAATCAAATTTAATAATTAATAAACTGGCAATGACAAGGGAGTTTCCTGGCAGTAGCGTGGGTAGGATTTGGTGCTTTTACTGCCATGGCCTGGATTCTATCCCTGGTCAGGGAACTAAGATCTGCAAGCCATGCAGCAAGGCCAAAAAAGAAAAGACAGTAAAACAAAAACATATCAATAATTACCTTAAATGTAAATGGATTTAATGCTCTATCCAAAAGACAGACTGGTTGAATGGATGCAAACTCATACATACATATGCTGTCTACAAAAGACCCACTTCAAATCTAGAGACACAGACTGCAAGTCAGGGGACTGAAAAAGGTATTCCATGTAAATAGAAATCAAAAGAAAGCTGCAATGTCAATACTCGTATCAAACAAAATACACTTTAAAATACATACAGACTGTTTTAAGAGAGAAAGGACACTATACAATGATCAAGGGATCAATCCAAGAAGATAAAACAACTGTAAATATACTTGCACCCAATATAGGAGCAGCTCAATATATAAAGCTGGTACTAAAGGCTAGAGCCATAAAATGAGAAATCTACAGTAACAAACTAATAGTGTGGGACATTAACACCCCACTTTCATCAATGGAAATATCACCCAGACCAAAAGTCAATCAGGAAAAACAGATCTTATATGACACATTAAAATAGATCAACTTAATATTTATAGAGCATTCCATCTGAAAGCAGCAGAATACACATTCTTCAAGTGCACATGGAACATTTTCTAGGATTGATCACAAGTAAGACCACAAAGTAAGGCTTGGTACATTGACGAAAACTGAAATCACATCAACTATCTTTTCTGACCACAATGCTATGAGATAGAAATCAACTAAAAGGAAAAAAGTAAGAAACACAAACTTGTAAAAGCTAAACAATATGCTAAGAAACACTCAGTGAGTCACTGAAGAAATCAGAGTAAATTAAAAAATACCTAGTGACAAATGACAATGAAAACATAAAGATCCAAAACCTATGGGAAACAGCAAAAGCAATTCTAAGAAGGAAGCGTACAGCAATACAATCTTACCTTGGGAAACAAGAAAAATCTCTAATAAAAAAACCTAAACTGAGTTCTGACAAAACATGGTCCACTGGAGAGGGAATGGCAAACCACTTCAGTATTCTTGCCTTGAGAACCCCATGAACAGTATGAAAAAGCAAAAAGATATGACACTGAAAGATGAACTCCCCAGGTTGGTAGGTGCCCAATATGCTACTGGAGAAGAGTGGAGAAATAACTCCAGAAAGAATGAAGAGACAGAGCCAAAGTGAAAACAATGCCCAGTTGTGGATGTGACTGGTGATGGAAGTAAAGTCCGATGCTATAAAGAACAATACTGCATAGGAACCTGGAATGTTAGGTCCATGAATCAAGGTAAATTGGAAGTGGTCAAACAGGATGATGGCAAGAGTGAACATCAACATTTTAGGAATCAGTGAACTAAAATGGACTGGAATGGGCGAATTTAATTCAGATGACCATTATATCTACTACTGTGGGCAAGAATCCCTTAGAAATTGGAGTAGCCCTCATAGTCAACAAAAGACTCTGAAATGCAGTACTTGGGTGCAATCTCAAAATGACAGAATGATCTTGGTTCATTTCCAAGGCAAACCATTCAACATCACAGTAATCCAAGTCTATGCCCCAACCACTAATAGGGAAGACGCTGAACGGTTCTATGAATACCTTCTAGAACTAACACCAAAAAAGATGTCCTTTTCATCATAGGGGATTGAAATGCAAAAGTAGGAAGTCAAGAGATACCTGGAGTAACAGGCAAGTTTGGCCTTGGAGTACAAAATGAAGCAGGGCAAAGCTAACAGAGTTTTGCCAAGAGAATGCACCAGTCATAGCAAACACCCTCTTCCAACAACACAAGAGACGACTCTACACATGGACATCACCATATGGTCAATACGAAAATCAGACTGCTTATATTATTTGCAGCCAAAGATGGAGAAGCTCTATACAGTCAGCACAAACAAGACTGGGAGCTGACTGTGGCTCAGATCATGAACTCCTTACTGCAAAATTCAGGCTTAAATTGAAGAAAGTAGGGAAAACCACTAGGCCATTCAGGTATGGCCTAAATCAAATCCCTTATGATTATACAGTGGAAATGACAAACAGATTCAAGGGATTTAGATCTGATAGACAGAGTCCTTGAAGAACTATGGATGGAGATTCATAACATATGGTACAGGAATTGGTGACCAAAACCATCCCCAAGAAAAAGAAATGCAACAAGGCAAAATGGTTGTCTGAGGAGGCCTTACAAATAGCTGAAAAAAGAAGAGAAGCAAAAGGCAGAGCAGGAAAGGAAAGATATACCCAAATGAACGTGGAGTTCCAGAGAAAAGCAAAGAGTGAAAAGAAAGCCTTCTTAGGAGGACAATGCAAAGAAATAGCGGAAAACGACTGAATGTGAAAGTCTAGAGATTTCTTCAAGAAAATTAGAGATACCAAGGGAACATTCCATACAAAGATGGGCACAATAAAGTACAGAAATGGCAAGGACCTAATAGAAGCAGGGGAGATTTAGAAGAGGTGACACAGAAGAACTATACAAAAAAGGTCTTAATGACTCAGATAACCATGATGGTATGGTCACTCACATAGAGCCAGACATCCTGGAGTGTGAAAGCAAGTGAGTGTGGGCCTTAAGAAGCATTACTATGAACAAAGCTAGTGGAGGTGATGGAATTCCAGCTGAGCTATTTCAAATCCTAAAAGATGACACTGTTAAAGTGTTGCACTCAATATGCCAGCAAATATGGAAAACTCAGCAGTGGCCACAGGACTGGAAAAGGTCCATTTTTATTCCAATCCCAAAGAAGGGCAATGCCAAATAATGTTCAAACTACTGACAACTGTGCTCATCTCACATGCTAGAAAAAGCAAGAGAATTCCAGATAAACATCTACTTCTGCTTCATTGACCATGCCCAAGCCTTTGACTGTGGAGGTCACAACAAACTGTGGAAAATTCTTTAAAAGATGGGAATACAGACCACCTTACCTGTCTCCTGAGAAACCTGTATGCAGGTCAAGAAGCAACAGTTAGAATTGGACATGGAACAATGGACTGGTTCCAAGTTGGGAAAGGAGTACGTCAAGGCTGTATATTGTCACCCTGCTTAATCTATGCAGAGTACATCATGTGAAATGCCAGGCTGGATGAATCACAAGCTGGAATCAAGACTTGCCAGGGAAAATATCAACAACCTCAGATATGCAGATGATACCACCCTAATGGCAGAAAGTAAAGAGGAACTAAAGAGCCTCTTGATGAAGGTGAAAGAGGAAAGTGAAAAAACTGGCTTAAAACTCAACATTCAAAAAACTAAGGTCATGGCATCTGGTCCCATCACTTCATGGCAAATAGATGGGGAAAAAATGGAAAAGCTATGACAAACCTAAAGAGTGTATTAAAAAGCAGAGACATCACTTTGCCAACAAAGGTCTGTATAGTCAAAGCTATGGTTTTTCCAGTAGTCATGTACAGATGTGAGAGTTGGACCATAAAGAAGGCTGAGCACCAAAGAATTGATGCTTTCGAACTGTGGTGTTGGAGAAGACTCTTGAGAGTCCCTTGGACAGCAAGGAGATCAAACTAGTCAATCCTAAAGGAAATCAACCCTGAATATTCACTGGAAGGACTGATGCTGAAGCTCCAATACTTTGGCCACCTGATGTGAAGAGGTGACTCACTGGAAAAGACCCTGATGCTGGGAAAGATTGAGGGCAGGAGGAGACAGAGGATGAGATGGTTTGATGGCATCACTGAGTCAATGGACATGAGTTTGAGCTAACTCTGGGAGATACTGAAGGACAGGGAAGCCTGGCATGCTGTAGTCGGACATGACTGAGTGACTTCACTTTCACTTTTCACTTTCATGCTCTGGAGAAGGAAATGGCAACCCACCCCAGTGTTCTTGCCTGGAGAATCCCAGGGACAGTGGAGCCTGGTGGGTTGCAAAGAGTCGGACACGACTTAAGAACTGAACAACATCACCTAAAGCAAATAGAGAAAGCAGCAGCAGCAAACCCCAAAGCAAATAGAAGGAAAGAAATCATAAATATCAGAGCAGAAAGAAATGAAATAGAGATGAACAATAGAAACGATCAATGAAACTAAAAGCTGGTTCTTTTAGATGATACACAAAACTGATAAACCTTTTAGCAAGACTCATCAGTAAAAAGGAGAAGGCAATGGCAACCCACTCCAGTACTCTTGCCTGGAAAATCCTGTGGACGGAGGAGCCTGGTAGGCTGCAGTCCATGGGGTCGTGAAGAGTCGGACATGACTGAGTGACTTCACTTTCACTTTCATGCATTGGAGAAGGAAATGGCAACCCACTCCAGTGTTCTTGTCTGGAGAATCCCAGGGACGGTGGAGCCTGGTGGGCTGCCGTCTATGGGGTTGCAGAGAGTCAGACACGACTGAAGGGACTTAGCAGCAGCATCAGTTAAAAAAAAAAAAAAAAGAAAGAAAGTGAGGACTTCCCTGATGGTCCAGTCTTTAAGAATCTGCCTGATAATGCAGGGGATACAGCTTTGATCCCTGGGCCACGAAGATACAACAAGCTGCAGGGCAACTGAGCCCATGTACCACAACTATTGATGCCTGAATGCTCAAGAGCCCATACTCCACACATAAGAGAAGCCACCACAATAAGAAGCCAGCACACCACAACTAGAGAGTAGTCCCTGCTCACAGTAACTAGAGAAAGCCTTAACAGCAACAAATACCTACTGCTGCCAAAAATAAATGAATAAGACAAAAAGGTGGAGGGTTCCAGTCAATAAAATTACAAATAAAAAAAGAGAAATTACAATAAATACCACAGAAATACAAAGGATCACAGGAGACTATTATAAACTATAAGCTAATAAAATGAACAATGTAGAAGAAACAAATTCTTAGGAAGTTACAATCTCCCAAAAATGAACCAGTAAGAAACAGAAAATATGAACCAACCAATCACAAGTACTAAACTTGAAACTATGTTAGAAAAATTCATAACAAACAAAACTCCAGGACCAGATGGCTCCACAGGTGAATCCTTCTGAAAATCTTCAAAAAAACCACCGAGGAAAAATCACTCCTAAACTCATTCTATGAGGACAGCATCATCCTGATATCAAAACCAGACACATATCACACACACCCCAAAAAAATCACAGGCCAGTATCACTGATGAACACTGATGCAAAAATCCTCAACAAAATACTAGCAGACCATATTCAACAATACATAAGAAGGATCATACACCAAAATCAAGTAGCGTTTATCCTTAAGGACACAAGGATTTTTCAATATTTGCAAATCAGTGTGATATACCACACTGACAAACTAAGAATAAAAATCATATGATGATCTCAATATATGCAAAGAAGGTCTTGACAAAATACCCATGAAGAACACTATGTAGATTCCTTGAAAAACTAGGAATAAAACTACCATATGATCCAGCACTCTTACAGAAGAAAGTGAAGAGGAACTAAAGAGCCTCTTGATGAAGGTAAAAGAGGAGAGTGAAAAAGCTGCTTAAAACTCAACATTCAAAAAATTAAGATCATGGCATCCAGTCCCATCACTTCATGGCAAATAGATGGGGAAACAATGGAAACAGTGACAGACTTTATTTTCTTGGGCTCCAAAATCACTGCAGATGGTTACTGCAGCCATGAAATTAAGATACTTGATCCTCCGAAGAAAAGGTCTAACAAACCTAGACAGCATATTAAAAAACAGAGACATTACTTTGCTGACAAAGATCTGTCTAGTCAAAGCTATGGTTTTTCCAGTAGTCATGTATGGATGTGAGAGTTGGACCATAAAGAAAGCTGAGCACCAAAGAATTGATGCTTTTGAACTGTGGTGTTGGAGAAGACTCTTGAGAGTCCCTTGGACTGCAAGGAGATCAAACCAGTCAATCCTAAAGGAAATCAATCCTGAATATTCATTGGAAGGACTGATGCTGAAGCTCCAATACTTTGGCCACCTGATGCAAAGAGCTGACTCATTAGAAAAGACTCTGAAAACTGTAAGATGCTGATGAAAGAAATCAAACAGAAGGAAAAATATAGCATATTCTTTGATTGGAATAATCAATCCTGTCAAAATGACTATACTACCCAAGGTAGTCTACAGATTCAATGCAATCCCTAACAAATTGCCAATGGTATTTTTTTGCAACCTAGAACAAAAATTTGAAAATCTGTGTGGAGACAGAAAAGACCCCAATAGCCAAATCAATCATGAGACTATACTACAAAGCTACCAGTTATCAAAATAGCATCATACTGGCACAAAAAGAGAAATACAGATCAATAGAACAGAAGTACAGAAATAAACCCACACATGTAGAGTCAATTAATCTACAACAAAGGATGTAAGACTAAAAGTTGGGGAAAACAATCTCTTCAACAAATGGTGCTGGGAAAACTGGACAGTTACATGTAAAAGAATGAAATTAGAACATTCTTTAAAACCATACACAAAAATAAACTTGAAATGGATTACAGACCATTTAATGGTACTATTTAATGAGTACTATTAAACTCCTAGAGGTAAACATCACAGAAAATTCTTGCATTCCTATACACTAACAATGAAAAAATAGAAAAAGAAATTAAGGAAACAATCTCCTTCACCACTGCAACAAAAATAAAATACCTAGGTATAAACCTATCTAAAGAAACAAAAGATCTATAAGCAGAAAACTAAAACACTGATGAAAGAAATCAAAGATGACACAGATGGGGAGATACACCGTGTTCCTGGAAGAATCTGTATTGTGCAAATGACTATACTACTCAAAACAATCCACTATCAAATTACCAATGCAAATTACCAAATTGTCAAGATTCAGTGCAATCCCTATCAAATTACCAATGGCATTTTTTCACAGAACTAGAATAAAAAATTTTACAGTTTGTATGGAAACACAAAAGACCCCTGAATAGCCAAAGCAATCTTGAGAAAGTAAAACAGGGGTGGAAGAATAATCCTTTCTGACTTTACAGACTATTCTACAAAGCTACAGTCATTAAGACAGCATGGTACTGGTACAAAAACAGAAATAGAGACAAATGGAATAAGCAGAAATCCCAGAAATAAAGTGCCCATAGGTGCCTGAGTTTATCTTTGACAAAGGAGGCAAGAATATACAATGGAGAAAGACAGCCTCTTCAATAAATGGTGATGGGAAAACTGGACAGCCACATGTAAAAGAATGAAATTAGAACACTTCCTAACACCATACACAAAAAAACTCAAAATGGATTAAAGACTTAAATGTAAGGCCAGAAACTATAAAACTCTTAGAGGAAAACATAGGCAGAACACTCTGACATAAATTGCAGCAAGATCCTCTTTGACCCACCTCTAGAGTAATGGATAGGAAAACAAAATAAACAAATGGGACATAATTGAACCAAAAAGCTTTTACACAGCAAAGGAAACTATAAAACAGATGAAAAGACAACTCTCAGAATGGGAGAAAATAATTGCAAATGAAGCAACTGACAAAGGATTAATCTCCAAAATATAAAAGCTGCTCATGCAGTTCATTATAAAAAAAATGACCCAATCAAGAAAAGGGCAGAAGACCTAAACAGATATTTCTCCAAAGAAGGCAGACACATGACCAATAAACACATTAAAAGGTGTTCAAGATCATCAAATATTAGAGAAATGCAAATCAAAACTATAATGAGGTATCACCTCACACTGGTCAGAATGGCTATCATCAAAAAGTCTACAAAAATGTTGGAGAGGGTGTGGAGAAAAAGGAATCCTCCTACACTGTTGGTGGGAATGTAAACTGATGCAGCCACTATGGAGAACAATATGGAGATTCCTTTAAAATAAACAAACTAGGAATAAAAGTACCATATGACCCAGCAATCTCACTACTGAGCATACACCCTGAGAAAACTACAATTCAAAAAGACACATGCATACCCCAATGTTCACTGCAGCACTATTTACAAAAGCTAGGACATGGAAGCAACCTAGATGTCCATTGACAGATGAATTGGTAAAGAAGTTGCAGTACACATATACAAAGGAATATTACTCAGCCATAATACAGAACAAATGTGAATCAATTGACCTGAAGTGGATGAACCTGAAGCTTGTATACAGAGTGAAGTCAGACAGAGAAAAACAAATACCATATATTAACACATATATATGGAATCTAGAAAAATGGTACTGATGAACCTATTTGCAGGGAAGGAATGGAGATGCAGATGTAGAGAATGGACTTGTGGACACAGTGGGGGAAGGAGAGGGTGGAATGAATTGAGAAAATAGCACTGACATATATACACTACCATGTGTAAAACAGATAGCTAGTGGGAAGCTGCTATATAACATAGGGAGCCCAGCCTGGTGTTCTGTGACAACCTAGAGGGGTGGGGTGAGGGGGTGGGAGGGAGGTTCAAGAGGGAGGGCATATGTGTATATATGTGTGTGTGTGCATGTGTAGTTATGACTGATTTGCATTGTTGTATGGCAGAAGCCAACACAACCCTGTAAAGAAATTATCCTCCAATTAAAAAATAAATTAACAAAAAAACTATGGACTATCACCTCACACCAATCAAAATGGCCATCATCAAAAAGTCTGCAAACAATAAATGCTGGAGTGGGTGTGAAGAAAAGGGAATCCCCACGAATTGCTGGTGGGAATGTAAATTGGGATAGCCACTATGGAGAACAGTACAGAGGCTCCTTAAAAAAAAAAAAAACAACAAAAAAAAACAGCTACCATATGATCCAGCAATCCCACTGCTGAGCATATATTAGGAGAAAACCATGTTCAAAAGGTTACCTGCACCTCAATATTCACCAAAGCACTGTTTACAATAGCCAAGACCTGGAAGCAACCTAAATGTCCATTGACAGAGAAATGGATAAAGAAGATGTGGTACAAATATACAATAGAATATTCAGTCAGTTCAGTTGCTCAGTCATGTCTAACTCTTTGCGACCCCATGGACTGCAGCACACTAGGCTTCCCTGTCCATCACCAACTCCTGGAGCTTGCTCAAACTCATGTCCGTTGAGTTGGTGATGCCACCCAACCATCTTATCTTCTGTTGTCCCCTTCTCCTCCTGCCTTTGATTGATTTCCCAGCATCAGGGTCTTTTCCAATGAGCCAGCTCTTCGCATCAGGTGGCCAAAGTATTGGAGTTTCAGCTTCAGCATCAGTCCTTCCAATGAATATTCAGGACTGATTTCCTTTAGGATGGACTGGTTGGATCTCCTTGCAGTCCAAGGAACTCTCAAGAGTCTTCTCCAGACACACCACAGTTCAAAAGCATCAATTCTTCAGCCCTCAGCTTTCTTTACAGTCCAATTCTCACATCCATACATGACTACTGGAAAAACCATGGCTTTGACTAGACAGACCTTTGTTGGTAATGTCTCTGCTTTTTAATATGCTGTCTAGGTCAGTTAGGTTCTGATAATAATGCCACAGGAAGGTAGGCTCTGGTTAACTGGCTTCCCCTGATGCAGAACTGATTCCTCTGGTGTATTTCAAAATGGTTCTTGTTTCAGCTTCCCCTGCAGGAAGTTCTAGGAGATTTTTCCCTAGTATTTACTGTGGGAATCTGGTGGAGCTCTTGGAGGTAAATGTCACAGTGTTGTGGGGTCCCTCTTGTGATTGGATCCCTTGGAGTTGTTAACTGAGAATTTTCCAGTGAGCCTCCAGCAATCCACCAATTGTCATTTAGGTTTTTAACTCCTGCAGTAGTTTCTGCTTTGTGAGTCTCCACTCTGGAAAACCTAGACTCCCTACATAGACTTGACTGTCTAAGTAGTCTGCCTTGTGTCTACCCCTCTCTTATGAATTCATGAAGAGCTGTTGCTGTTGCCACTCTCTTCAGCTTTTTCCTTTTAGGACAAAGTAGCAACTTCCAAGCATCTAATGTGAAAAACCAGAAACTGGAACTCTCTGTCCACTTTCTAAAAGGAAAGGATTCTGGATTTCTATGTCACCTTTCATGTTCTTTGTAATACTGAAATTTGGATAGCAGGCTATTTCTCCAGATAATCAATGAGAGGCACAGTAGAAATTTTACTTCTCAACACCTAGGCTTAGAGGAGCAGAGAAAGGAAAATTGTGAGATAGTAAGTTGAGAGTTGAGTCTAGTTGCTCAGTATTACTCAGCCATTAAAAATAAGGAAATTATGCCATTTGCAGAAGTATGGATGGACCTGGGATGATCATACTAAGTGAAGTCAAAGATAAATATCTCATGATATCACTTATATACAAAATCTAATAAAAAATGGTACAATTGAATTTATTTACAAAACAGAAACAAGCTCATAGACTTAGAAATCAAACTTATGGTAACAAAAGGGAAAAGCTGGGAGGGGAGGAATAAATTGGAAGTTTGGGACTGACATCCATACACTCAGTTCAGTTCAGTTGCTCAGTCGTGTCCGACTCTTTGCGACCCCATGAATTGCAGCATGCCAGGCCTCCCTGTCCATCACCAACTCCTGGAGTTTACTCAAACTCATGTCCATCGAGTCGGTGATGCCATCCAGCCATCTCATCCTCTGTCGTTCCCTTCTCCTCCCGCCCCCAATGCCTCCCAGCATCAGGGTCTTTTTCCATGAGTCAACTCTTCGCATGAGGTGGACAAAGTATTGGAGTTTCAGCAGCGAGGGGACATATGTACACCTATGGCTGATTTCATGTTGATGTTTGACAGAAAACAACAAAATTCTGTAAAGCAATTATCCTTTAATTAAAAAATAAATAAATTTAATAAAATACCATAAATAATGAACAAAGATCTACTGTATAGCACAGGGAACTCCACTCAATATTCTGTAATAACTTGAAGAATAGATACACGTATATGTATAACTGAGTCACTTTGTTGTATACCTGAACTGTGGCTCAGTGGAAGATAATCCGCCTCTAATGTAGGAGACCCAGGTTTGATCCCTGGGTTGGGAAGATCCCCTGGAGAAGGGAATGGCAACCCATTCCAGTATTCTTGCCTGGAGAATCCTATGGACAGAGGAGCCTGGTGGGCTACAGTCCATGGGGTCTCAAAGAGTCAGACATGACTTAGCTACTAAACAACAACAACTAGTCTCTAGTTTGGGGGTGGGGGGAGCAGCAGTTTAGGGCTTCCCTGGTAGCTCAGCTGGTTAAGAATCTGCCTGCAATGCAGGAGACCCCAGTTTGATTCCTGGGTCGGGAAGATCCCTGGAGAAGGGATAGGCTACCCACTCTAGTATTCTTGGGCTTCCCTTGTGGCTCAGCTGGTAAAGAGTCAGACACAACTGAGCAACTTTCATTTTCACTCTCAATAAGCATTGTAAATCAACTATACTCCAATAGAAAATAAACAATAAAGGGAAATATTTCTGAATGGCAACACAAACAAAATCTAACCAATAAATCAACCAACCACAAATTAAAAAAAATACTTTAAAAACAAAGCATTTTTAAAAAGTCCATAACTGGGAAAATATGTATTACATATAATAGAAACAAAAACCACTTTTTCTTATTATAGAAAAATCAGCAAGAAAAGAGTAACAACTCAACAAAATAAGGAATAAAGGAATGATGGAGAGTTCATAGAAAAAAGTAGATTGCCTTTTAAACCATTAAAAAATGCTCAACATCACTTACACTAAAAAAATGCAAATTCAAACCTTAGTTAAGTATTTTTCACCTGAGACTGACAAAGATTAAAATAAGCAAAATAGGTGTTGGCAAGGATGTGATTCAAGCATTCTCACACATTAAATAGGTACAATCTCTTTACAGGGAAATTGGTAACAGGTATCACAAATCAGCTATTGAAGTTTAAACTAAATGTAACGACTGACCTAATGATTTCAATTCAAGGAGTTTATCTGCTACAGATACTGCTGCGTCCATGTATTAAGAATTCATTATGAGAATATTCACTGAATCAGTGTTAGTAATGGTAAAAGATTAGAAAATTAATGGTACTTTAAAAGAGAACAGAATAATAATACATCATTAGATCCAGACAATGGAGTATTCTGCAATGGTTTAAAGAATCTATCAGATCTCTAGCAATCAATATGGTATGACCAAAAAATAAATATGAAAAAAACCACAACAGAATAATACACTAAATAGCATATAATGACTACATTAAAAAAACAACAATGGACTGAGTATTTCTCGAAGAAAAAACTCTGAAACAGCGGCTGCTTGGGGGAATTGCAGTGGCAGTGATTTGGAAAAGTAAACATACTTTTAATTTTCATTGTGCTGCTGTAATTTTCAGTCCTTGGTATTGTTTCCTTTATTTAAGGAAGTGTGTATGTATTTAGGGGAAAAATGTACTTTAATGAACAGTAGTCCTATTACTATTGTAACTACAATTCTGAGGAAATAAATCTCCAACAACAGAGAAGGGAAATAAAATACCTTTTTCTACCCATAAAAATAAAATTAATAGCATGTAGTGAAAACTACTTTTAAGAAACAATACCTGTATTGGCAAATTATTTAACAGAACAAACCAATCAAATACTTATTTTAACCAAGGGTAGTATCTGAAATGAAACGTACTTTTTGAAATGAACCATACTTTGTTTTTCTAGGTTTAGAAGTGAAATGTAAAGCCTCAGAAGAGGAACGGAGGAAACATGAAGTTTAAAATAGTGCTTCGGGGGAGGAGTCAAGATGGCAGACTAGGAGGACATGGAGCTCACCTCTTCCCACAAATAGATCAAGAATACGCCTACAAATGGAACAATTCTCAGAGTACATGCTGAACACTAGAAGAGGACTTTGGACAGCTGAAAGGACAACAAAGATCTCTGCATAACCAGGTAGAATGAAAGAAAGAAAGAAGAAACAGGAAGCTGAATGGGATCTTGCACCCCAAGGAGGGAGGGGCAAGAGAGGAGAGACTCCTGAGCCTGGGGAAGCCCCCTCATTGGCAGGGATATCAGCTGGGACAGAAAAGGAGTTGCAGGGGCTCAGAGAACGCAGCAACCAGTGTGTGGCGGGCAGCAGAGTGAGACCTCCACAGGTGGTCCATGCCACAACCTGTGCACCCCAGCCCGAGATGTGTCTGCAGATGCAAACGGGCTGGATGCTGCAGTGTTGGGTCTGGAGAGAGCAGACCTGGGGAAAGCCTGCGGCCCGTGGTGGGGGGAAAGCCTGAAGGGATGGGCGGGTGGAGCTCTACAACCAGGAATATTTATGGAAGAAGCCTGGGACACCAAAGAAGCAAAGTGCCATTGTTCAGAGGCATGTAAAGGGTGAGGCCATCACTGCAGGCTCTTTCAACATGTGTTGACCTTTGCCTTGGTGGGCTCCAGGAGGGGCTACCTCCTCGGTGGTCCACACACCCTGACCACTGCCCCAGTGGTCTACTGCCTGAGCAGGCTCCACAGGGCTGGGGCGAGACAGATCCTTCACTCTTGGAGAGTACACACAAGGTCTCAAAAACTGGGCCCCAGGGCAAAGCAATGACTCCATGAGAGTCTAGACCTACTTATGGGTCATGGATAGTCTCGCCAGGTGCAGGTGGGCTGTGGCTCCCTATGGAGGCAAGAATACTGGTGGCAGAGACCTCAGAATATTGATGGATATGAGCTTTCCCAGATGGAGGTCCCCGTTTTGGCACCAAGACCTGGCCCCATCCAACAGTCTGCAGGTTCCAGAGCTGAAATACTTCAGGCCAAACAATCAACAAGACAGGAACACAGCGCCATCCAGCATCAGACAGGCTGCCTCAAGTCATTCTGAGCTCAAGTGAAGTGAAGTGAAAGTCGCTCAGTCAGTCGTGTCCGACTCTTTGCGACCCCATGGACTATATAGTCCATGGAATTCTCCAGGCCAGAATACTGGAGTGGTAGCTGTTCCCTTCTCCAGGGGATCTTCCCAACCCAGGGATCAAACCCAGGTCTCCCACATTGCAGGTAGATTCTTTACCAGCTGAGCCACAAGGGAAGCCCTTACTGAGCTCAAAGATGCCTCTAAACACATCCCTTGGCATGGCCCTGCCCACTGAGGGCAGGCACCAGAAACAAGAACTAGGATCCTGTATCCTGCACAAAGATGACGACAAGCACAGAAGGTTAGACAAAGTAAGATGACACAAATATGTTTCAGATGAAGGAACAAGATAAAAACCCACAAGAACAACTAAATGAAGAGGAAATAGGCAATCTACCTGAAAAAGAATTCAGAGTAATGATAGTAAAGATGATCCAAAATCTTGGGAAAAGAATGGAGGCACATGCCGAGAAGATTTAAGAAATGTTTAACAAAGAGACAAAAGATTTAGAGAATGAAGAATTAGAGATAAACAATTCAATAATTGGGACTTCCCTAATGGCATAGTGGATAGGACTCCACCTGCCAACGGAGACAATATGAGTTCAATCCCTGGTTGGGGAAGATGCCACGTGCCAGGGAGCAACTAAGCCCATGTGCCACAACTACTGAAGCTGGTGCACTCTAGAGCCTGCGAGCAACAAGTCCTGAGCCCATGAGCCACAACTACTGAAGCCTGTGTGCCCTAGAGCCTGTGCTCTGCAACAAGAGAAGCCACCACAAGGAGAAGCCATGCACTGCAATGAAGAGTAGCCCCCGCTTGCTGCAACTAGAGAAAGCCCACACACAGCAACAAAGGTTCAGTGCAGCCAAAAATATATATTTTTCTAAAATCTAAAAATCAAAAAACAATGCAAACTAAAAATTTACTGGAAGGAATTAATAGCAGGAAAAACTAAGGCAAAGAATGAATAAATGAACTGGAAGAGTGGTGGAAATCACGGCTGCAGAACAAACAAAAATAGAATGAAAAACAATAAGAAATGAGAAAGAAAGAGGGAAAGGGCCTGAGAAGCTATTTGAAGAGATTACAGCCGAAATTTCCCTTGAAAAAGGAAATAGTCACCCAAGAGCAGGAAGTGTAGAGAGTCCCTGGCAGGATAAATCTAAGGAGGAACACAATGAGATACATATTAATCAAACTGACAAAAATTAAAGACAAAGAAAAAATATTAAAAGCAACAAGGGAAAAGCAACAAATAACATACAAGGGAATCCCATAAGGTTATCAGCTGATTTTTCAGCAGAAACTCTGCAGGCCAGAAGAGAGTAGCATGATACATTCAAACTGAAAAAAGGGAGAAAATCTCCAGCCAAAACCACTCTAACCAGCAACGCTCTTGTTCAGACTCCACAAAGAAACGAAAAGCATTACAGACAAGTAAAAGCTAAGAGAATTCAGCATCACCAGACCAGCTTTGCAACAAATGCTAAAGGAACTTCTTTAGGTGTTAAAAACAAAAGGCCACACCTAGAAATATGAGAATCCACATGGGAAAGCTTACCAGTAAACATACAGTAAAAGTAGGAAATCATCCACACACAAATATGGTATCAAAACCAGCAACTGTGAGGAGAGTACAAATGCAGAAAATGGGCAATGCATTTGAAATTAAGTGAACAGCAACTTAAAACAATGTTGTGTATATATACATATAGATAGATAGATTGCTATATCAAAACCTTATGGGAAGACTTCCCTGGTGGTGCAGTAGATAAAAATCTGCCTGCCAATGCAGGAAACACAGGTTCAATCCCTGGCCCAGGAACATTCCACATGCCTCTGGCAACTAATGCCCATGTGCCACAACCACTCTGTGCTCTAGAGCCCATGAGCTGTAACTATTGAGCCCACATGCCTCAACTACTGAAGCCGTGCACTCCAGAGCCCATGCTCTGCAAGAAGAGAAGCCACGGCAGTGAGAAGCTTGCATGTGAAACTACAGAGTAGCCCGCACTCTCTGCACCTAGAGAAAGCCTGTGAGCAGCAATGAAGACGCAGGGCAATAAAAACTAAGTAATATTAAGAAACATTATGGGAAATGTGAACCAAAAAACCACAACAGATACACTATAGATACACACACAAAATAAAAAGCAATACAAACACTAAATCATGAGAAGAGAACAAAAAAAGAGGGAAAAAGACCTACAAAAACAACTTCAAAAGAATTTTTAAAAATGGCAATAAGAAGATACATATCAATAATTACCTTAAATGTAAATAGGTTAAATGCTCCAACTAAAAGACACAAACTGCCTGAATGGATGCAAAAATAAGACTCATATATATGCTGTCTACAAGAGACCCACTTCAGACCTAGGGACACATACAGACTGAAAGTGAGGGGATGGAAAAAGATATTCCATGCAAATGGAAATCAAAAGAAAGCTGGAGTAGCAATACTCATATCAGACAAAACAGACTTTAAAATAAAGACTGTTATAAAAGACAAAAAGACATTACATAATGATCAAGGGATTAATCAAGAAGAAGATATAACAATATAAATATATATGCACTCAACATAGAGACCCTCAATATACAAGGCAAATGCTAAGGGAAATCAACAGTAACCCAATAATGGGAGATTTTGCCCTTCACTGTTCACCTGACACTATCACAATACTGTTAGTTGGCTATATCCCAGTAAAAAAAAAAACTTTAACAAAAAATAGAGAATAAACAGAAAATAATGGGGGACTTGACATCCCACTTCCACCAATGGACAAATCATCTAGACAGAAATTCAATAAGGAACATAGGCCTTAAATGACTCATTAGACCAGATAAACCCAACTGATATTTACAAAACATTCCATCTAAAAGCAGCAGATACACTTTCTTCTCAAGTGCACATGGAACATTCTCCAGGATAGATCACATCTTGGGCCACAAATCAAGCCTTGGTAAATTTAAGAAAACTGAAATCATATCAAGCATCTTTTCTGACCACAACACTGTAAGATTAGAATTAAATTACATGTAACAACTGTAAAGAAAACACACACACACACACAATCATGTGAAGGCTAAACAATATGTTACTAAACCAATGGATCACTAAAGAAATCAAAGAGAGAATAAAAACATACCTAGAGACTAATGACAAAACATGACAATCTAAAACCTATGCGAAGCAACAAAAACAGTTCTAAGAGGGAAGTTTATACCAATACAATCTTACCTCAGGAAACAAGAAAAATCTCAAATAAACAACCTAACCTTACACCTAAAGCAACTAGAGAAAGAAGAACAAACAAAACCCAAAGTTAGTAGAAGGAAAGAAATCATAAAGATCAGAGCAGAAATAAATGAAATGGAGACAAAACAATAGAAAAGATGAATGAAACTAAAAGCTGGTTCTTTGAAAAGAAACAAAATTGATAAACCTTTAGCCAGACTCATCATGAAAAAAAGGGAGGACTCAAATCAGTACAATTACAAATGAAAAAGAAATTACTATAAGCACCACAGAAATACAAAGGATCATGAGAGACTACTACTACACTACTAAACGTGCCAATAAAACAGACAATCTAGAAGAAATGGACAAATTCTTAGAAAGGCACAACCTTCCAAGACTGAACCAGGACAAACTAGAAAATGTGAACAGACCAATAACAAGTGATATTGAAACTGTGATTTTAAACCACATGGCTTCAAAGGTGAATTATATCTCACATTTAGAGAAAACTTATCACCTATTTTTCTGAAACTCTTGCAGAGGAAGGAAAACTCCCAAACACCTTCTAAAAGGTTATCATCACCCTGGTATCAAAATCAGACAAAGCACAAAAAAAGAAAATTATAGGCCAATATCACTGATAAACAGATGCAAAAATCCTCAACAAAATACTAGCAAACCAAATCCAACAATACATCATGATCAAGTGGGATTTATCCCAGGGATGCAGGGATTCTTCAATGCAAGCCAATTAATTAGTGTGATATATCATATTAACAAACAGAAGAATAAAAACCACATAATTATCTTTGTAGATGCAGAAAAAGCTTTTGACAACATCATGCATATTGATATTACTTTAAATGTAAATGGATTAAATGCACCAACCAAAAGACATAGACTGGCTGGGTGGATGAAAACATGTGCATGTATGCACTTCCACTTACCACATCACTCTGCTTGACCCCCCCCCAAATTGTATGTAATTATTTTATATTGTTAAGTTAATCATGTTCCCATTATGGCTTGCAATTGTAATTATCTTTTATTTTTTGTCTGGCTATTGATTGTGAAAACTGATAAACATCTTTTACTATTGTGATTATGTAACTATTACTCACTTAATACCACTGTATCATGATTGGTCAACAGAAAAATAATAGAACTCTATATCACCAAAACTAGGATCTAATAGAAAAACCTGTAATCACTTTTTAAAATCCAGATGCATATCAGAATTATCTTGAAACTTTTTGAAAAATACAAATGCTCAGGTATTGCTTTTTTTCTCCAGAGCTCCAGATATGTTTCTAATGAGCAGTCATGTTTAAAAACAACTGGACTATATGATGATCTTTTACTTTTATCTAGTTTATTTCATTTTTTCTATTTCATATTCAGGGCTCCCATTTCATTTAGTTTATGTTCTCCAATTTCTCCATCTCTTCTTTTTTTTGATGTTCTTTCTCAAGCCTTTATCAAGTGTAGTAGAAAAACTTTTGTATACATATATATAAATAATGTATAATATATATTTTAGAAAACTTATGAATTTTTGCCTAACTAAAAAATTATGACATTTTGATTCCACTTGTTTGACTTAGTATGAATAGAATGCTAGATTTCTAATTAAAAAATAGATATGCAACAAGCAACAAAGGTTTACTGTATAGCATAGGGAACTATAGTCAATATCTTGTAATAACCTATGATGGAAAATAATTTCAAAAATATATATATGTGTATTTGTATAACTGAATCACCTTGCTGTGCACCTGAAACACTGTAAGTCAACTATACTTCAATAAAATATATATATTAAAAAAATGGCAAAGTTCAACAATGCAAAACTGCAATTACTTTTGCACCAACCTAATAACAACCTACTATATACAACGGGGAACTCAACACTCTACAATAACCTATATGGGAAAAGAATCTGAAACAGAATGGATATATGTACAACTGATTCATTCATTTTGATGTACACCTGAAACTGACAATAAAAGTTAAAAAAAATTAGAAATAATTCAATATTTAGGGGAAGAAAAAGAAACATCTTTGAAATCATCTTTAATGACCATCATTCAGTAATAAGAGTCTTTTCATTTGGTTTTTCAGATGCTAGGAATCAAGATACTCATAATCAGTTTAAGGTTCAGTTTGGCTGAAGAAATAATGTGCATGTCTCTATATGAAAAAATTTCTATTTTTGTTACCCTCATCCAACCCAGTTTCTTATGCAGTGAGTTGAAGTGTTGTAGAGTTCTCTGTAGGATTACGTTGTGATAAGCCCAGAAACAGTCTCAGACATAAGGATATATATATTTTATATCTTTTAAAATAAATCTAAGTCTCAGTTCATAAGTATTATCTAGGGACCTCATACTATTCTTCCTTTCTTTTCTTAAAATCATCCTTAGCTGGTTGTCAAAAGCGGCTGAGAACTTTCTGTATAATACACCACTCTGGTGAAGAGTCAATTGTGGTTCAGATATTTTATCCAGTCTTTCATAGGTTCCAGATGTATTGTACAAACAAAAGGTTGACAACTTCCCCCCAAAATTAACAATTCAAGGTTTTTTTCCAATGAAAGAAAACACAGAAAATGATACACAAAAACTTTTCATTTTGCTACTCCTTTGATTCTAGTTGAATGTAATTTTGCCAGTACAAAGTAGATTGCAAAAGTCAAATAACTGAAGTATTATCAATCAAATTAACCCAAAGCATACAAAATCCATAGGTTTAACAGTTTATTTTTCAAAAAAGTCCTTATCCAATTATGTTCATTGCTATGGAGTACTAAAAATTTAACACATAACTACTTACTTCTGGTCTCTTATTTGTAAGTAGTAAGATCATTTCCAAAAAATATTATAGCATATATTAACTTTTAAACTAAAAACTGTTCAACAGTAAATAGCCGAAATCAAACTAAAGTGACATCAAAAGGCAATTAAGTGATTTATAGTCATTCATTAAACAATTTATGGGTCATCTCTAGACAGTGGAATACTATGCAGCCACGAACAAGAATAAGACAGCTTATCACATAATGATTTTGAATGATTTCTAAGAGATTTTGTGAAGTAAAAAGCAGCTCACAGAATAGTGTATAAATACACTACTTGGTTAAAACCATGATGTGAGGGAAAAAGAATTATATATATATATATATGAATACTATAGTTGTTTATATATTACATATTTAGTATAGTTTTTTATATAATATAGGTAACACAGATCCCTGGAAATAAAAAAAAAGAAATTAAACTAGAGAGGAGAACAGGAGGTAGCCATTGCAGTACAAAGAATTTTTACTGAATATTTGTTTCTGAATACTTTTACTGAGTATCTTTTAGTTTAAAATCATATAAAACCATGACCTATTCAAAAATAATTTATTTATTTATTTTTGCCAATATTTTTATTTATTTATTTATTTATTTAGTTTTTGGATGTTGAGTTTTTTTTTTTCCATTTACTTTTATTAGTTGGAGGCTAATTACTTTACATCATTGCAGTGGTTTTTGTCATGCATTGAAATGAATTAGCCATGGATTTACATGTATTCCCCATCCCAGTCCCCCCTCCCACCTCCCTCTCCATCCAATCTCTCTGGGTCTTCCCAGTGCACCAGGCCCGAGCACTTGTCTCATGCACCCAACCTGGGCTGGTGATCTGTTTCACCCTACATAATATACATGTTTCAATGCTGTTCTCTTGAAACATCCCACCCTCGCCTTCTCCCAGAGTCCACAAGTCTGTTCTATACATCTGAGTCTCTTTTTCTGTTTTGCATATAGGGTTATTTAAAAACTCAAAATTTTTAATAAAAAATGTCTATAACTCTGGTTGCTATTTTAGAGTATCTAATTTTTCTTAGGATGTTAAGATATTGCTTTTCTGTTTCTGTTGAGGAAAGAATACAGCCTCATGTGTCACGACCCAGTCTTATTTTAAAAACAGGTTTTAGGTACTGTACTCACAGTTCCACCCATGTGAGGAGGCAGGTATTCTACACTGACATAGTCTTGGATGTCATTTTTACTCGTAAACTTCAACAAACTCACTGCTTCTGGACCAAGCCAAGTTTTCACAATTTTGAAAGCAGCTGAAGAAAAAGACAATCACTGTATTAAATTCCTTTCATTCTCTTTCTTGATTTACTTACCATATGTGCCAACGTAGGTCCTCTGAGATTAGTTTGGGCTATAATCTGTTAATATGTATTTTTCCATGGCATGATAGTTATATTCACATTCTCTAACCCCTTATGGCAGAAAGTGAAGAAGAACTAAAGAGCCTGTTGATGATGAAAGTGAAAGAGGAGAGTGAAAAAGTTGGCTTAAAGCTAAACATTCAGAAAACTAAGATCATGACATCTGGTCCCATCACTTCATGGCAGATAGATGGGGAAACAATGGGAACAGTGAGAGACTATTTTTAGGGGCTCCAAAATCACTGCAGATGGTGACTGCAGTCAGGAAATTAAAAGATGCTTGCTCCTTGGAAGAAAAGTTATGACCAACTTAGCATATTAAAAAGCAGAGACATTACTTGCTGAAAAAGGTCTCTAGTCAAAGCTGTGGTTTTTCCAGTAGTCATGTATGGATGTGAGAGCTGAACCATAAAGAAAGCTGAGCACTGAAGAATTGATGCTTTTGAACTGTGGTGTTGGAGGAGACTCTTGAGAGTCCCTTGGACTGCAAGGAGATCCAACCAGTCCATTCTAAAGGAAATCAGTCCTGAATATTCATTGGAAGGACTGATGCTAAAGCTGAAACTCCAATACTTTGGCCACCTGATGCAAAGAACTGACTCATTGGAAAAGACCCTAATGCTGGGAAAGATTGAAGGTGGGAGGAGAAGGGGACGACAGAGGATGAGATGATTGGATGGCATCACTGACTCAATGGACATGAGTTTGAGCAAGCTCCAGGAGTTGGTGATGGACAGGGAAGCCTGGAGTGCTACAGTCCATGGGGTTGCAAAGTTGGACACGACTGAGCAACTGAACTGCACTGAATCCCTGTAGGCATTTATACTTTAACTGTGCCTTATGGATTTCAAATGTTCCAGGAAGATTCTGGAGGATTAAATTACCTTGATGTTCATTAACAAACTTATGGTTTTGGCCTGTGAACAAATCCATCAATGATCCCGACTTCTAAGATTTCCAGACAATGAATCAAACTGCATTGTGATTCACTATCTGTACAATAGTATGGGAAGAGTCATTTGCCTTATGCTTCTCTGATAAATCCCCAATCTGAAAAATCTTCTAAAATGGGAAGTCAGGAAGAGAAAGAAAAAGCACTTCCCTTATGTATGTGAGCCAGACCCAGACTTTCCACCCTAACCTTAAACTTCTGTGCCTTTCTTCTAAGCCCTGCAGCTTAGAGTTATGATGATATTATATAATCTCCAAGAATAAAATTCTCAAACACAGCTATTTAGTAACTACAATTTTGTTCTATCATGCCATTTTGATAAACTTTTTAACCTTCTTTCCATCATGACTTCCTAAGCACATTTTAATGGAATTAAAAGAGAAATCCTGAATTAATTTGCAAAGCATCAATGAAAAAGTCAGGAAATAAAACAGCATGATAACGAACATTAAACAGTAGTTCAGAAAATTGCATTTTTACTTTGGCTAATTATGTTTAAAATTTTCTACATAACATTTACATTTTCATTAATTTCAATTTAAAAAGTCTGAGTTGGCATGTTTGAAGCTATGGTACTTGAAAGTAAGTGAAGTGCTAAAGTTGACTTTTTATAACAGCTTTTATTGAGATAAAATTTACATACCATAAAATTCACTTTTTTAATGTATACTCATCAATGATTTTTCTTTAGTATATTCACAGAGTTGTGGAACTCATCACCACTATCTAATTTTGGAACATTTTCATCATCCAAAAAGAAATCTCCACCCATGGGCAATCTCTCCTTATCTTCCTTTCTCCCTGACAACCATTAATCTAGTTTCTGTCTTTATGGATTTGCCCATTTTTATAACTGTGTTTTTATAAATACGTGTTTTTATTTCCTACTAGCTTTGTTCACTCAGCATGTTTTTAAGGATCATCTGTAATGGAGCATGTATCATATTTAATTCCTTTTTATGGCTGAATAATTTTTCATTTCATGGTTATATAACATCTGCTTATTTGCTGTTTATTAGCATTTGTTATTATCAATAACCTCAGATACACAGATGATACCACCCTTATGGCAGAAAGTGAAGAGAAACTAAAGAGCCTCTTGATGAAAGTGAAAGAGGAGAGTGAAAAAGCTGGCTTAAAACTCAATATTCAAAAAACAAAGATCATGGCATCTGGTCCCATCACTTCATGGCAAATAGATGGGGAAACAATGGAAACAGTGACAGACTTTATTTTCTTGGGCTCCAAAATCACCTGCAGATGGTGACTGCAGCCATGAAATTAAAAGATGCTTGCTCCTTGGAAGAAAAGCTATAACCAACCTAGACAACATATTAAAAAGCAGAGAGACATTACTTGCCGACAAAGATCTCTAGTCCAAGCTGTGGTTTTTCCAGTAGTCAAGTATGGATGTGAGAATTGGACTATAAAGAAAGCTGAATGCTGAAGAATTGATGCTTTTGAACTGTGGTGTTGGAAAAGACTCTTGAGAGTCCCTTGGACTGCAAGGAGATCAAACCAGTCCATCCTAAAGGAAATCAGTCCTGAATATTCATTGGAAGGACTGATGCTGAAGCTGAAACTCCAATACTTTGGCCACCTGATGCAAAGAACTGACTCACTGGAAAAGACCCTGATGCCAGGAAAGATTGAAGGTGGGAGGAGAAGGGGACAACAGAGGATGAGATGGTGGATGGCATCACTGACTCAATGGACATGAGTTTGAGCAAGCTCCAGGAGTTGGTGATGGACAGGGAAGCCTGGCGTGCTGCAGTCCATGGGGTTGCCAAGAGTCAGACACGACTGAGCAACTGAACTGAACGTTTGTCCATTCATCAACTGATGAACTTTGGATTATTTCCACTTTTCACTACTATGAATAATGCTACTATGAACCATTGTGTAGAACTCTTTGTGTAAACACACGTTTTCAATTCTCTGGGACATATACCTAGGAGAGAAATTGCTAGGTCACATGATAACTCTGTATTTAATTTTTTGAGGAATGGCCAACTGTTTTTCCAGTGGCTGCACTATTTAACATTCTCACCCACAATGTATGAGGGTTCCAAATTCTCTACATCATTATGGACACTTGTTACTTTATTCTGTCTTTTTGATTACAGCCATCCTAGTAGATGTGAAGTAGTATCTCATTTGGTCTTAATTTGCATTTCTTTAATGATGTTGAGCAGCTTTTATAGTTTATCATCCATTTGCATATTTTCTTTGGCAAAATATCTATTAAAATCTTTTGTCCTTTTCAACTGGGCCACTTGTCATTTTATTGTTGCATTATAAAAGTCATTTATATATCCTACTCACAAGTCCCTTTTCTGATGTCTGATTTGTAAATATTTTCTTCCATTCTGAGAATTGTCTTTTTACCTTCTTGATGGTGTCCTTTAAGGTAAAAAAGTTTTCAATATTAACGAAGTACAATATAATCTATTCCTTTGTTGCTTGTGCTTTTTGGGTCATACCTAAGAAACCACTGTCTACTCCAAGGTCACACTGATTTACCCCTATGGTTTTTCTAACAGGTTTATAGTTTTAACTCTGATCCATTTAGAGTTCATTTTTGTAGATGATGGAAGGTAGAGGTCCAACTTCATTCTTTTGAATGCTGATATTCAGTTGTCCCAGTATCATTTGTTTAGAAGGCTAATCTTTCTCCACTTAATTGTCTTGGCACCATTGTCAAGAAATCAATCATAAATGTTAGGATTTGTTTCTGGACTCTCAATTCTATTTTACTGATCTTTATTTCTATTACAGTGTTCACACCACAATGTCTTAATGCTTTATAGTGAATTTTAAAATCAAGAGGTGGACTTTCCTAGTGGTGCAGTGGGTAAGAATCCACCTGCCAATGAAGGGGACATAGGTTCAATTTCTGGCCTGGAAGGATTCCACATGCCACGGAGAAACTGGGCCCGTGTGCTGCAGCTACTGAGCCAGTGCTCTAGAGTTTGTGAGCTGAGACTACTGAGCCTGTGTGCCATGATTACTGAAGGCCGCTTATCTAGAGCCAGTGTTCTGCAACATAAGGGGTCACCACAATGAGAGGCTCACACACTGCAACTGAAGGGTATCCCGCATTCCCCACAACTAGAGAAAAGCCCACACAGCAGTGAAGACCCAGCATAGCCAAAAATAAATAAATAAAATTATTTTAAAAAATCAGTCAAAAATAGTTTAAAAATTAAAAAAATCAAGAGGTGTTGAGTCCCTCAATTTCACTGTTCTTACTCAAGACTATTTTTATTACTCTGGGTCTCTTGCATCTCCATATGATTTAAGGACAAACTTGTCTGAATCTGTTTAAAAAAAAAAAAAAGTGGGGGCAGCAGTTGGAATTTTGACAGAAACTGCATTGAATCTGTAAATCAACTTTGAAGCACTGCCATCTTGGTAATTAATAAGTCTTCTAATCCATGAACAAGACATGAATATTTACCCAGATCTTGAATTCCCTTCAGTGGTGTTTTATAGTTTTCAGTGTATGAGTCTTCAACTTTTTATTATTTTTATTTCTAAGTATTTTATTCTTTGTGATGCTATTACAACTGGAATGATTATATAATATCATTTGGGGTTATTCATTGCTAATGCATAGAGACACAATTGGTTTCATGTGTTGACTTTGCATCAGGTCACCTTGCTGAACTTGTTTACTGGTTCTAACAGGCTTCTGTGTATGTATGGTCTGTATTTCTTAAAATTTTCCATATAGATGTCAGCTGCAAATATGAACAGTATGACTTCTTTTCCAATCTGGATGGTTTTTCTTTTTCTTGCCTAAGTGCCCTGACAATCTAAATGGTAAGAGCTGACAACTTTATCTGGCTCCTGATCTTAGGGGGAAAGTATTCATTCTTTTACTAAGCATGATGTTAACTGGGGGTTTTCAAAGATGAAGTTTTACACAGATGTCCTTTATCAGGGTGAGGAAATTCTCTTCTGTGAAGAATTAACTTTACCCAAAGAAAGGTCTGGCCTTTATCCTCAGTTTTCAGAAGTAATCTTCATGTCTGTTGGAGTGTCTTTGTTTGCCTATATGCTTGAGTCACACTGGAACAGTATGATTTAGTTTGGGGGCTTTGGGTCACACAGTATCCGTAGACCTCTGGAGAGACTGGAGACTGAGATGAACCATGTGATAAACTGGTCAGGCCTAAGTAATGGAGCCCCAATAAAAACTTTGAACATCAGTGTTTGGGTGAGCTTTCCTGGTTGGCAATACTCTACGAGCACTGTCACATACTGATGGTGGGAAAGTAATGCACTTCACATTTGATACTTTCCTGGTTTCTGCCATATGTTTTTCTTCCTTGGCTGATTTTAATCTGAATCCTTTCTCAGCAATAAATCATAGCTGAGTATAATACCTTTCAGTGAATTCTGTGAGTGACCATAGTAAACCTAAGGGTGGCTTTGGAAACCCTGTTACATTACAGTTGGTATCAGAAGTGAGAGTAGTCTTGTGTGAACTACTGTGATCACCACTAACTATTCAGACATTCCAACTCTTTCTGCCTTCTGTTCCTAGTTTCTTGGGTACTTTTATCAGGAGAGTGTAGTGGATTTTCTCAAATTTTTCTTGTGTCTATTAAAATTATCATGTGGTTTTTTTCCCTTTATTAATATGTTGAATACCTGGTTAATTTTCATATGTTGAACCGATTTTGCATTCCTGAAATAAATCCCACTTGATCACAGCATATAATACCATTCACATGCTTGCTAGATTCAGTTTGTTAATACTTTCTTGAGGGTTGGTTCATTTATATTCATAAGGAATATTAGTCTCTAGTTTTCTTTTCCTGTGATGTTTGATATTAGGGATATACTTGCCTCATAAAATGAGTTGGGACATGTTTTATATTTTCTGGAAGAGTTTCAGAAGAGTTGGTATTTTCTTCTTCTATATAGGTCTAGTAGAATTTACTAGTGAAGCAAATACCTTGTTCTAACAACCCAAGAGACAACTCTACACAAGGACATCACCAAATGGTCAATACTGAAATCAGACTGATTTATAGTCTTTGCAGCCAAAGAGGAGAAGCTCTATAGAGTCAACAGAAACAAGACCTGGAACTGACTGTGGCTCAGATCATGAGCTCCTTATTGCAAAATTCAGGCTTAAATTGAAGAAAGTAGGGAAAACCACTAGGCCATTCAGGTATGACCTAAATCAAATTCCTTATGATTATACAGTGGAGGTGATGAATAGATTCAAGGGATTAGATCTGGTAGACAGAGTGCCTGAAGAACTATGGATGGAGGTTTGTAACACTGTACAGGAGGCAGTGACCAAAACCATCCCCAAGAAAAAGAAATGCAAGAAGGCAAAGTGGTTATCTGAGGAGGCTTTACAAATAGCTGAGGAAAGAAGAGAAGTGAAAGGCAAGGGAGAAAGGGAAAGATATACCCAACTGAATGCAGAGTTCCAGAGAATAGCAAGGAGAGATAAGAAGGCCTTCTTAAATGAACAATGCAAAGAAACAGAGGAAAACAATCAAATGGGAAAGACTAGAGATTTCTTCAAGAAAACTGGAGATATTAAGGGAACATTTCACACAAGGATGAGCATGATAAAGGACAGAAACAGTAAGGACCTAATAGAAGCAGAAGAGATTAAGAAGAGGTGGCAAGAATACACAGAAGAACTGTACAAAAAAGGTCTTAATGACCCAGATAACCATGATGGTGTGGTCACTCACCTAGAGTCAGACATCCTATAGTGTGAAGTAGGCCTCAGGAAGCACTACAAAAGAATAAAGCTAGTGGCTTTACAGTGGATTTACAGCTTAGCTATCCAAAATAGTAAAAGATGATGCTGTTAAAGTGCTGCACTCAATATCTCAAAATCAGAAAAACACTGGTGGCCATAGGACTGGAAAAGGTCAGTTTTCATTCCAATCTCAAAGAAAGGCAATGCCAAAGAATGTTCAAACTACCATACAACTGTGCTCATTTCACATGCTAGTAAGGTTATGCTCAAAATCCTTCAAGCTAGGCTTCAGCAGTATGTGAACCTAGAACTTCCAGATGCACAAGCTGGGTTTAGAAAAGGCAAAGGGAACCAGAGATCAAATTGCCAACATCCACTGGATCATAGAAAAAGCAAGGAATTCCAAAAAACATCTACTTCTGCTTCACTGACTACACTAAAGCTTTTGTGTGGATCAAATCAAATTATGGTAAATTCTTAGAGATGAGAATACCAGATCACCTCATCTGCCTCCTGAGAAACCTGTAAGTGGGTTAAGAAGTAATAATTAGAATCGGACATGAAAACAACAGACTGCTTTAAATTGGAAAAGGGGTATAACAAGAATGTATATTGTTACCCTACTTATTTAACTTATATGCAGAGTACATCATGCGAAATGCTGGGCTGGATGAATCACAAGTTGGAATCAAGATTACTGGGAGAAATATCAACAACCTCAGATATGGGATGATACCACCCTAATGGCAGAAAGCAAAGAGGAACTAAAGAGCCTCTTGATGAGGGTGAAAGAAGAGAGTGAAAAAGCTGGCTTAAAACTCAACATTCAAATGGTTATATTTGACTAATTTAAAATTAAATACTCTGCCAAATAAAAGACTTATTTTTAAGTACACAAACAAAAACACTCAACATTTAAAAAGCTAAGACCATGGAATCTGTCCCATCACTTCATGGCAAAGAGGAGAGAAAAGTGGAAGCAATGACAGATTTTATTTTCTTGGGCTCCAAAATTACTGTGGATGGTGACTGCAGCCATGAAATTAAAAGACACTTGCTCCTTGGAAAGAAAGCTATGACAAACCTAGACAGCATATTAAAAAGGAGAGACATCACTTTGCCAACAAAGGTCCACAGAGTCAAAGATATGATTTTTCCAGTAGTCATGTATGGATGTGAGAGTTGGACCATAAAGAAGGCTGAGCGCTGAAGAATTGATGCTTTTGAATTGTGGTGCTGGAGAAGACTCTTGAGAGTCCCTTGGACAGCAAGGAGATCAAACCAGTCAATCCTAAAGGAAATCAACCCTGAATATTCATTGGAAGGACTGATGCTGAAACTGAAGCTCCAATATTTTGGCCATCTGATGGGAAAAGTCAACTCACTGGAAAAGACCTCAATGGTGGGAAAGATTGAGGGCAAGAGAAAGGGGTGACAGAGGATGAGATGGTTGGATGGCATCACCAACTCAATGGACATGAGTTTGAGAAAACTCTGGGAGATAGTGAAGGACAGGGAAGGCTGGCATGCTGCAGTCCATGGGGTCACAAAGAGTTGGACACGATTTAGCGACTGAAGAACAACTAGGGAAGCCATTTTGGGTCTTGGCTATTTTTTATGATTTTTTAAAATTAATAATTCAAGTTCTTTTGTTATACTTATTCAGAATCTTGAGTCCATTTTCATAGTTTGTGTCTTTCTAGGAATTTGTCCATTTCATCAAGGTTGTCTAATTTCTTGGCATGCAATTATTCACAATATTCCCTTACAATCCTTTACATTTCTCTAAGGTCTACAGTGATGTCTCTTCTTTTATTCCTGACTTTAATAATTTGAGCGGTCTTTTTTTCATTCATCAGTTTAACCAAAGTTTTGTTAATTTTGTTGAACTTTGCAAAGAACCACGTTTTGATTTCATTGCTTTTCTGTACTTCTTTCTATGTAACAACTGACTTTGGCAAACACGAATGAAAACGCACATTCTAAAAATAACATTAAATTTACAACCACACTGAAACTGGTAAAGAAAGTTTTTCAATGGTTTAAACTTTTTTTTTGTCAAAGAACATATCATGACTGTCATAAGGATCATGTGACAATAGAGATTTGAGTAAGTATTAGATTCATCCCATCTTCTTGCTCAACTCTTGAAGCCCAGGAGAAAACCTAGCTAAGGCCTGCATTCTGTGATACACCTCATCTGAAGGTGACAAACTGAGGCATCGGCTCCAGTTTTACCTGAACGGTTCAATATTTAAAAGCTGTCTTTAGGCATGACTAAAAGGTGTCCCCAGAGTCTGTGAACAGAATGTTAGCCCAGTTTGCCTAGGAACAGCCTTTGACTATTCCAGCTCCAGCCTGTTAAAAGTACACACCAAGCACAATACAAACATTTTTTTAAAAAACAAGTATAGAAATATTGCTAAACTGGGAAGCAAAAAAGGAATTGGACATTTTGTATTATGAAAGTATAAGTAATATACTCACCGTTCATTATCCAAGGCATATCGAAGATCACAATTTTTGCTGAAAGATGGGGGGAAAAAATTCATTGACTGTAACTCAGTGCTGCAATAGTAGTATCACTCACACCTGATCAAGAAAAAACTAGTAACATAAATGTAACTAAAAGCTGAGATATATGACTCAGGTTTAATCCCGTGAAGTATGAGTAGTGCTAAAAGTAAACTAACTTCTCACAATGGTGAGGGGTTCACCCAGGCGGATGGCTTATGTGTAATGAAAAATGCACTATCACTGCCCACTGGCAAATACCCTGTTCCTTTATTCATTTATAGCTTTTGTTTTTTGCAGGAAAGTACAAAAAATAGTTAAGTGGGTAAGTGGAGACTATGGATGTGGCATGTGGTATTAGTGCTAAAGTCCACTGACCTTTAAAATGATTTCAATGTCTAATTTATAGTTTCAATTATAATTTTATAGAGATTATATTGTTAAACCCACTCTTGACAGTTGTCCTCATTTTTAGTAAGTCATGTTTTAAGAAACAAAACTTGTTTCAACTTTTCTTAATATTATCAGCCCTAGGAAGCCAATAATTCCAAAGTATACAGAAATATTAGTTGTATACTTAGACGAAGATATTAAACAGCTCTATTAACAATTGTGACAAAGAATCAGAACTCACAAAATGGACTTTTGATATAAAATTCATTCTATTTCAGATAAAAGACAATTTCATTCTTCTCTGAAAAGGGAACCTCCTAGAATAATTAATGTAGGACAAGTAAAGTACATGTAGGGCAGAAGGTACATGGAAACAGGTACCCTGGTACTTGATACCTCAGTCTTCATCTGATATGCCTCAAAAGATCTGGATTCAATAGTTTAAGAAATAATAGTTACATTTCATGACAAATTTTAAAGCCTGGGTGTTCACTGGAAGGAATGATGCTGAAGCTGAAACTCCAATACCCTGGCCACCTCATGTGAAGAGTTGACTCACTGGAAAAGACCCTGATGCTGGGAGGGATTGTGGGCAGGAGAAGGGGACGAGAGAGAATGGGATGGCTGAATGGCATCACTTACTCGATGGACATGAGTTTGAGTAAACTCCAGGAGGTGGTGATGGACAGGGAGGCCTGGAGTGCTGCGATTCATGGGGTTGCAAAGAGTCGGACACGACTGAGGGACTGAACTGAACTGAATCTAAGATTCGATAAAATTCAATGTCTGCAAAGCATTATGCAGCTAGAATATATACATTATATAGTTATTTGGAATGATAGTGTTCAATTCATCTTCATATAGACCCATGAATTTATTAACAGTTTCCTCAAAAGAATCTTAGATGTATTTTATAAAGTAGTAATAATATTTGTGCTCTTCAAAATGGCTCTTCACAAACTGCTTTGGATATTTCAATAAACGAGTAGAGATTTTTCTTTCATCTTGTACATAAAAGAAAGAAAACCTAATAGTATGGGGTAGTGTTTCCCAACTGACCAATGACTGGCACCACTCAGCAGGTCTTAATGAATCAGGGTACATGCCAGATCCAGGAAGAATTCAGAAGGAACATGAATAGGTTCCCCAAACCAAACATTCCTTTTACCTAAAAATGTTCATGAATGCTCTCTCTGAAAACATGAGAGCACAGGGCTACGAGTGGCACGGATCCTTGATATCCATCATGCTTTCTGTCTGCTCTTCACTTCACATTAACACTAATGTGAAAGCATGTCAGCAATAACCACCACAGTACTGTAAAGTTATTAGCCTCCAATTAAAATAAATAATTTAATTTAAAAAACCCACCAAAAAAAAAAAAAAGCTTGACCTAAAAAAAATATATAATGACTTAGGGATTTCATGCTTTAGTGTCACCTGAGTTACAAGTCCCAAAAGATCCCAACTGTAGAATTTGCCAGGGGTGTATCCAACCAGACCTCAGTTTTTTTCTGATATCCCTGTTGCATCTCTCCTGTCTCTTTACTTTCATCCTACAGGGGTTAAAAGTTTTTAACTATCTATGGAGGATGGCATCTTGAGTCTTCAGGGGGAAACCATCATATAAATCTAATCAATCAAACATGAATATATAACATGTAGGAGTGCCTCATTTAGGTAATTAACAGAAGACTCACAATTAAAAAACAAAATCTAAATGCCAACTAGTCAAATGTTTTCTTAGTTACAATTTAAAAATATCAAATTGATAGAAACAGTGCATTTTATGTTTGAGTATTGCACACAGTATACTTATCATTACTGCTCATCTGTTTCTTGCAATGTAAGAAGCTACAAATAATACTTAAAATTAATTTCTCAGTTGAAAATATTAGTAAAAATGGTACAATCTTAGAAATATACATATGTTTTTATGTCTCTACATGTGTGTGCATGTGCGTGTTACAGGATGACAAATACACAGATTATAACTTATACTCTTAAAACTATAAAGGACAGTGATTATTTATTTATGAAAATTTTCTCCTGGACCTACTAGGATATGCACTTAAAATTCTATTAACACATTTAAAGCTCTTCACCAAAAAGTAATGTCTCAGGTTTTAAAGGCTATAATAATATAAAGCTCACAACTGTCGTTGTCTATGGTTTCACTATATTTTTATAAACAAGAAAGTTACTTACAGAGGTATTTAGGGTAATAAACCTTAAAGCAGTTGATGATAAAGCGTACAAAGTCCATGTCCTAAAATAAAGAATATACATTTAAATTTACATAATATCCACATTAGAAAATTTTAAATTGCGTATTTCTAAGGGTGATCAATTAAATAAAAATGAGGTAATTATTAAATTCTTTAAAAAAAGCTCATAAAATAAGTATCTATATTCCCAGAATTTGGTTTTAAGTCATTAAGATACTTAAAATAAAAAAAAAAAAAAGATACTTAAAATAATCAATCTTAAAACTGAATTAAATATATGGCTGAGTCCCTTTGCTGTTCACCTGAAACTATCACAACATTGTTAATCAGCTATACCCCAATACAAAATAAAAAGTTAAAAAAAATAGAGTTAAAGAAATTAAATGCTTACACATCATTCATCTTACTTCAAACTAGTTAGATACTTCAGGCTGCTAAGGTAATGTGGCATTATAAAATGGATTTAAAAAGGAACTCTCATAGAAAAGTTCTAAAAATCTGTTGAACAATTAAAGAATTATTTACAACATCACTCGTTATCAGAGAAATGCAAATCAAAACCACAATGAGGTACCATTACACGCCAGTCAGGATGGCTGCTATCCAAAAGTCTACAAGCAATAAATGCTGGAGAGGGTGTGGAGAAAAGGGAACCCTCTTACACTGTTGGTGGGAATGCAAACTAGTACAGCCGCTATGGAGAACAGGTGTGGAGATTCCTTAAAAAACTGGAAATAGAACTGCCATATGACCCAGCAATCCCACTTCTGGGCATACACACCGAGGAAACCAGATCTGAAAGAGACACGTGCACCCCAATGTTCATCGCAGCACTGTTTATAATAGCCAGGACATGGAAGCAACCTAGATGCCCATTAGCAGACGAATGGATAAGGAAGCTGTGGTACATATACACCATGGAATATTACTCAGCCATTAAAAAGAATTCATTTGAATCAATTCTAATGAGATGGATGAAACTGGAGCCCATCATACAGAGTGAAGTAAGCCAGAAAGATAAAGACCATTACAGTATACTAACGCATATATATGGAATTTAGAAAGATGGTAACCATAACCCTATATGCAAAAGAGAAAAAGAGACACAGATGTACAGAACAGACTTTGGGACTCTGTGGGAGAAGGCGAGGGTGGGATGTTTCAAGAGAATAGCATCGAAACATGTATATTATCTAGGGTGAAACAGATCACCAGCCCAGGTTGGGTGCATGAGACAAGTGCTTGGGCCTGGTGCACTGGGAAGACCCAGAGGGATGGGGTGGGGAGGGAGGTGGGAGGGGGGATCGGGATGGGGAATACATGTAAATCCATGGCTGATTCATGTCAATGTATGGCAAAAACCACTACAATATTGTAAAGTAATTAGCCTCCAACTAATAAAAATAAATGGAAAAAAATAAATTAAAAAAAACAAAACTAAAAAAAAAAAAGAATTATTTAGAACAAATATACAGACTACAGCCTGACTATTGGGAATGGCAATATATATGTATATAAATTCTGATATGTCTCTTTTTTAAACCTAATTTCTATACCTCATAATAGTCAGTAAGATATATTTTATTAATCTTTTACACAGCAGTTAATCTGATCATACCAGCTCAATGGATCGACTTCTACCTTTATTCCTCTTATGTAGGAATCAAGAATAAGAATTTTGTTAGTGTATGTTTAAATACTGTTCATTGACTTCAATTTCTGGGAGATATAGCTGACTGTTGGTTCTACTGCACCAAACACAGCAACATGAAATTAGATTATCAAGGATACTATTTACATGGATCATTTCATTTTGTATGTTTCCACTGGCCATGGGATGACTTACTAATGACTTGTAAGGACTGTAGGATGAAAAATACAACCATGTAAACTTAAAGGCATCAATTACTAAAAGGTGAGCTGTCCCGGAGATCTGAGTCTATAAAATTATTCCTAGCATGCAAGTTATAGCATCTTTTAACTCCAATAAACTGAAAATAAGCATCCTTAAGTATCCTAAGTATTTACTATGGAATAAACCCTAGCATATAATACTACTTTTATAACTAGTCATTATATCTACTGTACACAGCGTTTAATAATCTGTAGTAAAGTAAGAGTCAAAGAGAATAACTCAAAATTTATATATTTAACTATCTAGTACATGATCTGTGGCCCCCAGACTTTGCCTAAAAAGTTCTTGTCCAATATTCTTGTTTTCACCATTTATTTAACTGAATCACCTGGCTTATAAAATCCCAAATTACTGCTAATTCAAGTCGATTTAATAGGATGCCACTGGTGTATGTATATTGGTAGGTACTACATAAAGAAGTTCCATGAAACCCATTGCTCTGCAATCTGTGAGGATATTTTCAAGGATGCTAGTCATTATCCTGTAAAACGTCTTCCCTCTGAAGACCCATGAAAGACTTTTCTTCTAGTTCAAGTATCAGGAATGGATGAACTTCTCTTAAGACACAGGTTTTAAAGTATGTCCACTGAATAATTTTAAATGTTTCCATTTCTTTCAGGCAAGCTTAAAGCCAAATTAGTGGCCTAACTCTAATAAATAATTGTAAAAATTTTTGACTTACAATTCTGTATACATCTTTATAGGCCAGCTTAAATCTTTTGTGAATTGTGAGGATTATATATAATTTTATATATATATAAACATTACTATGTATAAACATAGAAATATATAAACATTATATAAACATAATTCAGTAAGATTCTAGTACTTGGAAATATTAATGATTTACATATTAAGTAATGCAAATAAATCTTATTTATAAATTAAAGTTAATGAAATAAAGTATAGGTAGTTTGAAAAATTATCAGACAGCTCAACTCTCTGCCCCTGTATTTGTTAATAAAAAACATTAACTTTTTTTATGATTCTGGGTTAATTAAAATACTAATTATTAGAATACTATCATACATAAAGGATAACAGAATCATAATTTATTTTCATGGAATATCTATTTATCTAGGCATTTTGGTTTAGATTTGAGATATAAAATGATTTACTCTGTAATCTAGAACTCACTGACATGGAAACTAGATTGAAAAATGAATCAAGGCCAAATGACTCAGAGATACAGAAAGATGAAAAAAATGTGGGCTTACTGCCTAAAAATACTTTAGGTTTTTTTTTTAAATGTCTAAAGTTTCCCTTTTTGGGGTGAGATATCACTATGATATAATTTTTTCACCTTTTTCATATAAAAAAAAAAGCTATTTTCCAGTATTACTGCAAATTCTTTATAAACAGCATTGTACATAGCTACACATACGCCATCAGTTAGATATACCATGATTCACCACTTCACTGTGTTGACATTTACATTTTTTCTAATTTTTCACCATTTTAAATGACACTCTGAAAAAAAAAATTCTGATGTACAAAGGTTTATTTTTTGTACCAAGGTTTATTTCTTTAGAATAGATTTCCAGAAGTTAATTACCAGGCAAAGAGTATGAATACGAACACTTGAAAGATATTAACATACTTTGCCAACTGGATTTTCAAAAAGATTTCAACACTGATGCAGGCGGGTCCCCAAACGCCACTTCACTGCCACCAGCATTAGCCCAGGTTTGAGGGTTAGAGACAACAGCTCTAATAAACAGACAACAAATCCCCATCACTGCTGAAGGGTTTGCAGTCAGCACTAAGGGCTCAAATGAAAGACTGGTAAGTTTTATTTATTTTTTAAGATTGGCAAGAATCACCTGAAGGAAACTGGGTTTGAAAACTAACCAAATCAAACAGAAAGCGAATTTAAAGGAGCAAACAAGAAACCAACAAAATCACAAAGTGCTGGATATGCAAAAACGCAAGTGAACATCCTGCCACTGCAAAATCACGGCAGGCAGGTAATGGTATGCTGGAGAGCCTCCACTACCGTGCTTCTCATTTTCGGAGTGCATTCCTCTGTGCCAGGCACAGGGGAGGTGCTATAGAGGATGTTGGCTCTGATAGAAAAGTTCACTGTTACCACATCTACTCATTACCCTGCCAGCCTTGACATCCAATATCCTGCATATCGGGCAAGGAACATTTCTAGGAAATAGACAGTTTCAATGCCAAATAGGTTTAGTTTTTTTGCAAATCCTATTCCATGTTTGACTTCAATCACAATTCTGGGCAGGGGGAATAAAGTCCAAACATGACTTGATTAGCTCAATTTTATAGGATTCTTTGGTTGAGTGGCCGGTGATGGGAAGGACAGGAGAGGAGGACGACACCATGATAAACAATGATTCAGAATTAATGAAAAATGCTTACTATGCTATTCAGTCCAGTCTCTGACAGGTCAAACATCACTGTAACAGGCTTCCCATTTTCTCTCTTAGCATACCGTTCCAACCAGAATGCAATAAGCTTCTTTTTGTCCAACATGGTCTTATGGTCTTTTATATGGTACTTCACCCTGATCCAGACTTTGAGCAGAACATAAGATAAAAAGAAGAAAAAATATTTAGAGCATTTTAATACTATTTTATGCATATATCATTCCTTTCCCTTGACATTGTTAAATTTATATTTCATTTTGTTTCTCAGATTAAAAACATCTCTTCCTTCTTTTAAATGAGAAACAGTGTATACTTGTTTCTCTTACTCTTAAAGAGTCACAGAAAGGCATTTCCGCCCCCTTAGAAAAACATGTATATTATCTAGGGTGAAACAGATCACCAGCCCAGGTTGGGTGCATGAGACAAGTGCTCGGGCCTGGTGCACTGGAGGGTGCACCCAGAGGGATCGGGTGGAGAGGGAGGTGGGAGGGGGGACCGGGATGGGGAATACATGTAAATCCATGGCTAATTCATTTCAATGTATGACAAAAACCACTGCAATGATGTAAAGTAATTAGCCTCCAACTAATAAAAATAAATGGAAAAAAAAAAAGGAAAATACACTTTCCTCCTTGGTAAGCAAGGGAAGAAAGACAATACAGGTGAACAAGTAATATTTGCAAGTACTCTGCCCTGTGCTTAACAATAAAGAAAGCACTAGAGAAACATGCTATCCAGAGGAAAAGCCCAGACAGAGGCACAATGGTGGCAAAAGCGGGTGTCGTGCGTGGGGTCAGAGCATGGCGCGTGTTGAGAGTGGTGGCAGCTAGGACAAAGTGTGACGAGCAGTGGGAGGAGTAGCTGAACAGAGGCAGAGCTGGGCTCAAAGGGCTCTGCGTTAAGTGCTAAGGCGTTTTGACTTTCCTATTTCAAACATCTCTAGGCAGCAGCACAGAGGGGAGGCAGCCCCAGGCAGAGAGGGAGGCCCAGCAGGCTGCATCCTGGGCTGGGGAGGGGCTGGGACTGAAGTGAGGAAGTGCTGCTGAAATCAGAGAAGGGGCTCAAGTGAAGCTCTGTCCAGGGAAGAGCCGATGGCTTGTGGACCTGAGCTGGGCAGCACAGGGAAGGCGGTGGCGGGACGTGTGTGGCGCACTGGGTGTTGCGTTGAAGGCGCCCACCGCCGAGCCGGTGCGCAGCTGGCCATGTATGTGCATGTGGCCTGGGGGCCAGCCTGGGGTCACTGCGGTGTGGTGGACGGGGGCTGAAGGAGCCCGGGTACTTGACATCATCCAAGGAGGCAGCATCAGCTGGAAAGGAAAAGAGGCCAGGAAAGGAACAAAGCCTGGGAAACACATGTGAGGCACCAAGTGGAAGAAGAGAAACGGGAAAGGAAGCCTGAGCAGGAGGAGCCAGCACGGGGAGGAAAACGCTCCGAGAGGCCGCAGACCGGGCGTGCGAGGCGGGCACGGAGCGTGCAGCACCCTGCTTCGGCAGGCTGACGGCCCAGGATGGGGGCTCCGCCGTGGCCACCGAGGCCCAGCCATGGTGCCAACCGAGCTGCGTTTTGGGCAAAGGGAAGAGAGGACTGACGAGGGAGACCGGCAGGCTGCCGGTCGCCTCACTCAACACACTGATTTAGGAAGAAGCAAGGGGAGAAGACTGTGGGAAACTCGAGAAGAAAAAAGTCCATTTAGCCATCCTCAGTGACTGTCAAAAACATTCTCCATCAGGATACCGGGTTGAATTTTCATATCAGTAAATTAGAAAGAAGAAAATGACTTTGAGTTACAATTTCAGCTGTGTGATGGGATGCGGCATTTGGGCCTTTACAGCCTGCTTTATTATAATGCAAATGGCACATTCAACTACTTGGTCCACCTGGCCCTAACCACTCCCACTGTAGGAAACCTGACATATGGTTCATACACAGAAGGTTATGCCTATAATCAATTCACTTGAGATGGATGATGTCTCAAAATCCTGAAAAGCCAGTACATATATTAAATATACTCACACAACTTGTTGCCTTCTTTGTCATAACCGTGGAGATAAATGCCACCAATTTCCAATAGCCACCTGGGAATGGAGGCTTCCGTCAGGTCTAAAAGGTGACAAACTTTAATGAGTAATTCTAACTCAGAGGTCTTTTAAAGAGAATACTTACAAAGTAAAGGTTACTATTACATAGTGGTTCTGGTACAGAAAAAGATAAGGCTATTTTTTTAAAAAGATACAGCTTTTGCAAACATCCGGAAAGTACCTCTGATGATAAAAAGAATAGTGTTTCTTAATAAGTAGGAAGAAACTACATAAAGACAGAGATGAGAAAAATGGAAAAAATCCATTTCCTTTTACATGTCAGCCATTATGATATGGACACATTTTCATGTTCTGATTTTATTCCTCATAATGACTTGCAAACAAATATCACTATTGGACAATTTCGGAAGAACATGGCAGTAAATATCCACATCATAGTCTTGGAGGTGATGTAAGAAATCACTATGGTTTCTCTAGTAAAATGTTTTTCTACAAAGTCTATTTTTCTACAAAGTCTGATAACCAGCAGAGTCTAACACATTTATAATCTTGGCACAGGTGGGAAATACTTCAAGAAAAATGCTAGATCCTTTAGCAGGAGGCCTCCTCTCTAGCAAGGTCAAGAACCAACACAGCAAGGCAGCAAATGCCAAGGCTTTTGTGTCATTCATCAGTACACTTCCCTAAGAACTCTCAAAGATGTCTTTATCTTTCCCCACCCCTCTTTCATCATATCTCTGCCACTGGCCACTAGAAACTAGCAATTCTATGTAAGAGAAAACTATTGCTGAGTTTAGGTTTATCCTGTACTTAAACGATTTAGGAATATCAGGTTTATATTTCTTGCTTGATTAATAAATGCTCACTGTTCAAATTACCTACAGTTTTTATATTTCCAATCAAGTGATTTTTTAAATACCCTCCTTCTGATAGATTCCTTCTCCAAATATGATGACTGGAAAGAGTATCTGCTCTGGATTTATTTGTTGACTATTTTGTATTAAATCTCCAGACTCGGTCACTCCAGAGTTTATAATCCTTATAGTCAGGAAACCCTTCTTTAAACCTCATTAAAACCAGTAGTTTCAATGACTCATTTGAAAAGACCCTGATGCTGGGAAAGATTGAAGGCAGGAGGAGAAGGGGACAACAGAGGATGAGATGGTTGGATGGCATCACCAACTCGATGGACATGAGTTTGAGTAAGCTCCAGGAGTTGGTGATGGACAGGGAGGCCTGGTGTGCTGCAGTCCATGGGGTTGCAAAGAGTTGGACACGACTGAGCAACTGAACTGAAACCAGTAGTTATGCCTGTTTCTTCCTGTTAAATTTTTTAGGAGGAGAGAGATAATGGGTAACTTTTCCTGAAAAGAGATCTTCACTTACTTAAAGACTACTACATAATCCCCTCTAAGATCTAAAACTCTTTTTTTTTTGGGGGGGGGCACAATTTCAATCTAGAATTGGACCTTGAAATCAAGATGTTAAGAGGAGGCAGCTACAGGCATCCTTGGGGATAAGCTTGCATTTGGGGGATTCCCATTCGTCTAGTAATTCCACATGGAGCACCTATTAGCACAAGCAACCCTGGGAATAGAGGCAGACACCAGGCAACAACTGAGAAAAACAGGCAAATAGTATCTCTCTCCAGGCCTGGTGGTGAAGATGCTGAGCTGCTAGTTTAATTAAGGTTCTAAACCAAAAAGCTACAGAATAGGAGGCTGTGCTGTTAGTGAAGAACTTGAGTGTGATTCGGCTCCTTGGCAATCTGATTTCCTTGTGAATAATCCTACATTTAAGACTTATTTATAAGATGCTTCTCTCAAAGCATTACTGGGTCTTTATAAAACCTTGTACCCTGATATTTATGGTGACTGCCAAGAATATTTCCAAATATGCTATTTGATAAATGTAAAAATAGTAACATTTATTCAGGGAAGGGATACAGTACACAGTCAAGGTTAAATTGAACAGCTTACCATTGACAGCCATTTCTTTCCTCCACTGAAAACTCTCATCAAGCATCTTCAGTGTTTCATCTACGACATTATGCCTCCAAGTCAAGTAACTTTCAACCCAGTTATCATCTTGCTGTAGTCTTTCAACATCACGTGAATCATACTTATCTGACTTATCTAGGGGAAAAACAGTAATAAATATCCATGTCAGATAAATTCTGCAGTGAATGATAACCAATACTAATACCAAAGGAGAAGAAAGACCCGAAGGATAAAGCTAAGCTATTTGAAGATAGACACAGGGATGCAGTTCAGATGAAAATGCAATTTAAAGGATTGATGGAATTTCTAAGTGTGACTAAAATAAAGTTACCTAAAAATTGCAGCTTTATTTCAAGACAAGCCACCACAGGTGTAAAAAAAAAAAAAAGAACATAGTAAAATATTTTGCATAACCCTCTCTAAAACCATAAATGAAGATCTGGGAAGAGCAATTACATTATCAGAACTTGAAGTCCTCACACTAGTCAATGAAAAATGAACTTTTGTGTAAAGAAATAACTAAGTTGTACTTAAAAAGACATGTATTTGACATATGTCTTTTTTGAAAAGGAACTAAATCCAAAATGGAAATGATATATGTAGCAGTCAACATTTCCCATAGTTCACTGGAATGTGTGTGCGTGTTGCGTTAGTTGCTCAGTCATATCCGACTCTTTGCAACCCTCTGGACTGTAGCCTGCCAGGCTACATTCATGGACAGAGGTCCATGGAATTCTCCAGGCAAGAATACTGGAGTGGGTTGCCATTTCCTTCTCCAGGGATCTTCCCAACCCAGGGATTGAACCCAGGTCTCCCACATTGCAGGCAGATTCTTTACCACCTGAGCCACCAGGGAAGCCCTAGTTGCTGCTGCTGCTGCTGCTGCTGCTAAGTCGCTTCAGTCGTGTCCGACTCTGTGCGACCCCATAGACGGCAGCCCACCAGGCTCCCCCGTCCCTGGGATTCTCCAGGCAAGAACACTGGAGTGGGCTGCCATTTCCTTCTCCAATGCATGAAAGTGAAAAGTGAAAGTGAAGTCGCTCAGTCATGTCTGACTCTTCGTGACCCCGTGGACTGCAGCCTACCAGGCTCCTCCATCCATGGGATTTTCCAGGCAAGAGTACTGGAGTGGGGTGCCATTGCCTTCTCTGCATCAACCTCTACATACCTCTATATCCTCCTTCCACGCCCCACTCTGTTCTCCTGTAACTGAAGTTTCCTTGTCTCCTTACAACCACCTCTGCACATCCAAATTCTACCATTCTCTAAGACTCGTTTCAAATGCTTCCTCTCCCATAAAATTTTCCCTAGGCCCAGAAGTAATTCCTTCCCTGTGAATAGCTAGTGGACCTAAACTATGCCTTTCTTAAGGCACTTAGCGCATTTCCCCTTGAATCCGAGTTACTGGCATTTATGCCATATCTTCCTGTACAGAAATCTTAACAGCACAGTCTATACATCCTAAGACGCCCCCAGAGCGGATTACAGCAGAGCCAATGAAAAGACTTTTAGGAAATATTTGTGGACGGAATCTTTTCCTTTCCTATTTTTACTTTCTTGGGCAATGGTACCCTCCCAGGGCCCCAAGGAAAATATTTCAGAAAATCGCCTTCATCTCCATTTATTTTTTTGCCCCTAGTTAGTTACCAAATTGTATAGATTCTATCTCCTCTCCATTTGTTCTGACTTATTTCAGGCCCTCATGGATAACAGATGAAAGGGCAGGGGAATATAAAGTGCACTCATGGAATTATCTTCTTTGAGACCCAATTTCCATATCTTTAAATTGCATTAGATACTCACAGAGTTGTGTGAGGACCAGATGAAAATGTATATATATAAAAGTAGTTGAAAGTTTAAAGAACTATAAAATATAAGATGAGGCCATAAGTCATGTATTGTAGAGTGTTAGCTTGGATGTGGCTTTCAATATCTGGTCTCTACTTTTCTAACGTATACTCTGCTGTAGGTAAACCATGGAAAATGGTATTTTAGCTCTGCTATTCAAACATTCATCAATATTCAAAGCAAAAAGGCCCCTGGGAACACCTGCCCCTCCAGAAGGACCATCCAGTTTGGCCACTGGACAACTTTCTCCAATGGACCAATATGGTGTTTTCCTTGAAATTACTGTTTGCCTTCAAGAAAATGTCTCCCAAAAACCCAAGTCTGAATAACCACAGTTTACTTAACAGTTGTTCTTTCAAATAAAAAGGGTGGTCCATGAAAAATATGACTAATTTAGTTGGCAATTCAAATGCACAAAAGTATTTTATGCATACTTCTCGATTTTGTTATCCAGGACACTTAAAGAACATGCACTCAAGGGTCAAGATTTAATAAAACTTACTGCTTCATTAGGGGCTTTTTAAAATAACATTGAAAAAAAAATAACATTGACTTAAAAAAAAGTTTTAACTGAGAGTGCTGACAATGAAGACTATATTGGCCGTTCACCTTGATTCAGGCTGAGGAGGCGACAGCTTTGCGTACCAATGCTTCCGTGTAATCAAAGCAAATGAAAAGTGCAGAAAGCTTCTTAGCATCACTGTGAAAACAGCTCTGACCTCATGGGTTCCTGAAGAGCCCTTGGCACCTCCAAGGATGCAGGGACTAAACTCTGAGAACCCCAGGACAACATGTGGTTTAAGTGGTGAAGACTCAGAAAATTATTTGCCATAAGCAGAAGAATCAAACATATTTGCTGTTATTATCATTATTCCTACCCCTGTTGGTATTACCACTACAGTGTCCCTTACCAAGAAATGTAAAGCTTACTGCTCCTGGAGAGCTTTTAGGAATGAAGATTTTTGCAATCAGAAATCTCCATTTAGATGAAAATGATTGTTATTAATAAAACATGTACTTAAACACATGAGATGCCTGTTGCTAGACATTATCCCTAGATACAAAGAAATGGAAATAGAGCGCTAGAAAAGAGAGAGCAAGAGAGGACTAGGGAGAAGGTTCTGTAGGTGGAGGGAGAGAGGCGAGACAAGTGGGGGCAGAAGAGGACTGAGAAGAGGGCTACGGTAAGGAGACGGAGAGAAGGAAGGAGACAGAGAAACAGAAAACTGAGCATTCGAGGTAAGGAACACTTGACCTGGACCACAAGAGCAAGTGCAATACTGTTTATGACATCAGTCTGCTGCAACACAGCTCCCAGACAACTGGGCTGAGGGGAGGCAAAATACACAGCCCCAAACATGCTTCTCTGGTATACTGATTATTTTGAGCTATTTTTAATAAACAGCAGATACAGGAAAATCTCTATAAGGTGAGCAGAAGTCATCCTTTTATAAGAAAAAGTTATCCTTTTCTAAAAAGTCATCCTTTTATAAGGGAAGTCTCCATTTGTAAGGATGCCGCCCTCTCTGTAACAGGAAGAGAAGAATGATGAGAAATCTCCTGAAACTCTATCAACACAGAAGGCAATAACTTAAATCTGTACAACCATACCCTCGTTTACTGAGCTCTTCCTGGTCATCTCTAATACCTGACTCCCCACCCCAACATTTTCTTTTGCCTTTAGCTTGAGATGGTAGTGAAGGTGGTGGCTTGGGCCACTTTGAAGAGTGACTCAGTTCTCCTGGGTCTCTCTCAATGTATATAGGAGGTATACATATTATTGAACATGTTTGTTTTTCTCCTGTTCATCTGCCTTTTATCAATTTATGAGTCCAGTTAAAGAACCTAGAAGAGTAGAAGGAACTTCCACAGAACCCTCAAGTGTTAGGCAGTTTTCTGAAAACCTGTCCCTTGGTAAATCTAGATGTTACAGGGAAAAGCTAAAGATGTACACCCAGAAGGTATCTGAAGATATCAAAACCTTTCCCACTCCCCACCTAAGACATCACTTTACTTCTCAGTGACTAAAGCAGAGAGATAAAGAAGAGATCAGTCTCATACAGAGATATATGTGTACACTGTCAATACCTTGTCCTTATTACTTTCATCTTGCTGAGGACCAGTGAAAACTGCATCACAAACCAACGTGAATCTCAAGTAGCAGACTTTTAAACCTCATCCTTGCACTTGTTCAAAACAGTTCAAAGCTCATTTCTGGCCACTCCTCTGTTAAGAAACCTTAATGAACTATTGCCACACTTACTATGGTTTACTGTCTCTTTCTACTATTTCTCCTTATATGAATTTTGCTCTATAAATTGGTCTTATATTTATACAGTATATCACCAAGCCAACTGGACACTCCTAATTTTGCTAAGAAGCAGATAAGTAGAAATGGTGATTAACCTTTGAGTCAAACAGGACTAACTGTTCCAGAGAAAAGATGACTCCTCTCAACTCTCTTTCTTCCCCCACGTGCACATGCACACTTCCTTTGAGCTCTCTCACATACACACTTTTAAATGTTGCAAGATAAAGAGAACACAGTGCTTACTCATAAAACAGCAAATTACTAATTAACTAATCCATTACTAACTTTCTCTCTTGTATTTGTTGGCTGGTGAAATTACAAGCCAGCCAGAAACTATGTTTTAAGGTTAACAAATATGAAAAAAAAATTCATAGCCAGATTCAGGATGTGGGACAGTGATGGAATCAGAAGACCCCTGCTATTAACTATGTTCAGGGAGACTGAGCAAGTCACTCCAGGCCTGACTTTTCTTCTCTGTAAAATGTAGATAAAGTCTGCCTTTTCAGTCTTATGAAGATCAAGGACACTTTGAAAACTTTTAACACAATACCAATGAATTTTTATTAATATAAGGTAGAATGCTACCCATGAACAGAAAACTAAATTCTAATTGACCTATTAGTCAGTTGAGAAAATCTTGAAATTATATTGCAGTTATTATAAATGTGCCTAGAATGCATATAAAAGGTTAAAAAATGCAACAGTATTTTGATAATGAAAAACAGAGAACAGTTATCAACTGGGTGTCGTAATGTCAAAAAGTAGCAAATATACAACCCAAACATTACAGTAGTGTGAAATCTCATGTGTGTGTGGGTGCGTGTGTGTTTAGTCACTAAGTCACGTCCAACTCTTTGCAACCCCATGGACTGTAGCCCACCAGGCTCCTCTGTCCATGGGATTCTCCAGGCAAGAATACTGGAGTGGGTTGCCATTTCCTTCTCCAGTGGATCTTCCTGACCCATCAAACCCGAGTCTCCTGCATTAGCAGGCAGATTCTTTACCGCTGAGCCACCAGGGAAGCCCTTAAAACCTCTTAGCATCTGTTATTTCTCCAAGACTCTGAGCATGATCCACTTAAAGTCCTGGTGGGGCCCTGGAAGAACATTTGTACTGGATGGACGACTTCCATTGGCTGGAGCCTGTATATGTCAACAATGGGAGTGATCAGGCTGAAAGAACAAATATTCCCTTAAGGGCATCCTCTGATGATTGGCCACAGCCTACCCTGAATCTCCCCTTTCCTGTGAAGCTTTCAGGTGAAGAGACTGACAAGCAGGCGGCTGTCTATGGTGGGATTAAGCCACTGGCCATCAGCAGTGATTCTCAAACTTTAACACCTATCCGAGTCACCAGGAAGGCATGCTAAAACAGGGGTGACTGGGGCCCTACCTCTGAATTCATGGGGCCCAGTAATTTGTGGGTGACATCTCAGAATCTGCACTTGCAGCAAGTTCCTACAATGCTGCTGCTTCAGAGACCACACTTTGAAAACTCTGGGGCTACTACAGGGGTTGGCAAAATTGGTAAAGAGCCTGAGGATAAACATCTAAGGATCTTAGACTCTGACGGCCACATAATGGCCTCTGTTGCTGATTCTTTTTCTTAGCAACGCTTTACAAATAGAAAAACCATTCTGAGTTCAAGGGCTATTAAAAACAACCCAGGGACTTCCCTGGTGGTCCGGTGGATAAGAGTCCACTTGGCAATGCAGGGCACACGGGTTCGATCTCTCGTCTGGGAAAATTCCACATGCTGCAGAGCCAACTAAGCCCAAGAGCCACAGCCATTGAAGTCTGTGCGCCCTAGAGCCCACATGCTGGAACGACCGAGCCTAAGCGCTGCAACTACTCAAGTCAGTGTGCCCTAGAGCCCACATGCTGGAACGACCGAGCCTAAGCGCTGCAACTACTCAAGTCTGTGCGCCCTAGAGCCCACATGCTGGAACGACCGAGCCTAAGCGCTGCAGCTACTCAAGTCTGTGTGCCCTAGAGCCCACATGCTGGAACGACCGAGCCTAAGCGCTGCAACTACTCAAGTCTGTGCGCCCTAGAGCCCACATGCTGGAACGACCGAGCCTAAGCGCTGCAACTACTCAAGTCTGTGCGCCCTCGAGCCCACATGCTGGAACAACCGAGCCTAAGCGCTGCAACTACTCAAGTCTGTGTGCCCTAGAGCCCACATGCTGGAATGACCGAGCCTAAGCGCTGCAACTACTCAAGTCTGTGCGCCCTAGAGCCCACATGCTGGAACAACCGAGCCTAAGCGCTGCAACTACTCAAGTCTGTGTGCCCTAGAGCCCACATGCTGGAACAACCGAGCCTAAGCGCTGCAACTACTCAAGTCTGTGTGCCCTAGAGCCCACATGCTGGAATGACCGAGCCTAAGCGCTGCAACTACTCAAGTCTGTGCGCCCTAGAGCCCACATGCTGGAACGACCGAGCCTAAGTGCTGCAGCTACTCAAGTCTGTGCGCCCTCGAGCCCACATGCTGGAACGACCGAGCCTAAGTGCTGCAGCTACTCAAGTCTGTGCGCCCTAGAGCCCACATGCTGGAACGACCGAGCCTAAGCGCTGCAACTACTCAAGTCTGTGTGCCCTAGAGCCCACATGCTGGAACGACCGAGCCTAAGCGCTGCAACTACTCAAGTCTGTGCGCCCTCGAGCCCACATGCTGGAACGACCGAGCCTAAGCGCTGCAACTACTCAAGTCTGTGCGCCATAGAGCCACATGCTGGAACGACCGAGCCTAAGCGCTGCAACTACTCAAGTCTGTGCGCCCTCGAGCCCACATGCTGGAACGACCGAGCCTAAGCGCTGCAACTACTCAAGTCTGTGCGCCATAGAGCCACATGCTGGAACGACCGAGCCTAAGCGCTGCAGCTACTCAAATCTGTGCGCCCTCGAGCCCACATGCTGGAACGACCGAGCCTAAGCGCTGCAGCTACTCAAGTCTGTGCGCCCTCGAGCCCACATGCTGGAACGACCGAGCCTAAGCGCTGCAGCTACTCAAGTCTGTGTGCCCTAGAGCCCACATGCTGGAACGACCGAGCCTAAGCGCTGCAACTACTCAAGTCTGTGTGCCCTAGAGCCCACATGCTGGAACGACCGAGCCTAAGCGCTGCAGCTACTCAAGTCTGTGCGCCCTCGAGCCCACATGCTGGAACGAATGAGCCTAAGCGCTGCAGCTACTGAAGTCTGTGTGCCCGAGAGCCTGTGCTCTGCAACAAGAGGGACCACCACAATGATAAGCCTGCACACCACAACCATAGCTCCCACTTGCTGCAACTAGAGAAAGCCTGGACGCAGGAAAGAAGAGCCAGCGCAAGCAAAAATAAATAAGACACAACACACAACAGAACTTTGCTGACTTCTGGTCTGTTGTAGAGAGGGAAGGGGCTTTCTGCTTCAGCTCCTATCCTTCAAGAACTGAATTCATATGCTCAATATGTACAAGACATTATATCTTGGTGACTTACCTCTCTATCTGTTGGAGTCTACTTTCAATGTTCTTTAAGAACAATTCATTAGAAAGTTTAGAGATTTTTGTGCTGCTATCATGAGCCAATAATGACAAGACTTGAAAACCTTACACCTCTTATTCTCCTTGCCACATTGATAACTAGGTTGTTCTATATCCTGCAGAATTATAGAAATAATATTGGAGATCATTGTCTTTTGCCTGACTTTCTGGTAATCATTTTGAAATTTCATGATTAATCATGACTTCTGCTGTAGGATTTCTAGAAGAGTTAAGAAAACAAGTTACCTTGTTCAGTAAAAGTTCTGTTTGCTTTTCATAAAGGTGAATTACAGCCAATGTGGTTTCTCTCTTTGTTGAAATACACATTTTCCCTTATTTAATCCTGTTACTGCAAATATGTTCATCTTTGCTTCAACAAATATAGAAAAAAAAGAGAACAGATGTGGCTAGCTAAAAAGGCAACAAGGAAAGGGAATGAAGAGACACAAGAGATGAAAGACATTTCTCAATACTTACCCTTCTAAATAGTTTTGGTGGTTGAACTGTGCCCATTAAAATTTCACTGAGAAGCATTTTGTGAACATAGTAAGTTCCTCCCCTGCATTTTCTAGTCATGAATTATCTTTACATTCCTGGGGCTAACAAAAGTGCTTACTTGGGCCATATGTGTGTGTGCGCCTCTGTGGTGGTAGGGCAGGGACAGTGGAGAGGACTATGGCTATCAATTCAATCTCCTTTAACAGTCATTGATATATTTAGGCTTTTTACTTTTTCTTGAGACAATTTTAGATGATTTTACTTTTCTCTGTAAAGTTTTCCATTTAATCTAAGTTTTCTAACTTAGTGTGATAAAGCTTGTCATTATATTCTCTTTTATGATTTTTAAAATCTCTACCACATCTATAATTCTATCTGCTTTTTGTTCCTAGTGTATGTTTTTGCCTTCTCCTTTTCTTCCTATTCGGTCATCCTAGGTTTGTCTATTTTACTAGTCCTTTCAAAAAATCAGCTTAGGTTGATTACATCTACTATCTTTTCTCCTACACCATAATTATCTGCTCTTATTCTCTTCTACTTTCTCTTTATTTACCCATGTTCATTTTTTAGTTTCTTGAATTCAATCTTTAGTTGAATTTTATTGGCCTTGATTCCTAAGAAATGAATGGAAAGACCACAGACATTCTCTTGGTCAGCTTTAAGTATTTTGTAATTTCCACTGTGATATCCTCTTTACTCTCTGGGTTATTTAGCAGAATTACATGCATTGCTAGGAAGTTGTTAATCCATGGTTATTTAGAGGTGTTATTTTAATTTCCTAACATTCAATTTACTTTTAAGTACCTTTTGATTATGACTTCTCATACAGTTGCTTCCTGGGGTGAGACCATGGTCTGTATTATCTAGTTGCTTTGGAATTTCTGAGACTTCCTTTATGACTTAATATGTGGGGACTGTTTACAAAAGTTCTCAAAGCACAACTATATATTTTACATACAAAGTTACTAAATCATATTACATGGTCTGTAGATATGCAATAAGGACAAAAATTGATAAACTCTTAACATCTTTTCCTCTTAATTGTGACCATGACAACTTTAAAAAGTTGACCTGGAAAATGTCAGAGCACAATTTAAGGAAATCAAAGTGTCTGTCTATCTACCTATCTTCTAAAGGCTTCCTCTCTTGGGGATAAAACATAATTCAATAGTTATGAGCATCATATGTTAGCTCAAAAGAGAGCTAGGAATTGCAGATGCAAAATGAACAAAGCCTGGGTGGTTCATAATAGAGAGAGTTTATGTAAAATATCCAGGAGTGTAATTACACTTTAAAAGTCATTTTCCTCCCACTCTTCCTTTCCAGAGAGGGCAGTTGATATGAAAAATTCCAGTTTTATGTACTTTTACCCACAGAGGTTCCTTCTATTCACTACTTACCTTCCTGTCCCTGAAATTCTCCTCTCAGCGATCATCTATGATACTAAAGTTTCCCGGTTCTTCTACTTCTCTAACCACTTTCTCTCCTTCAGCCTAGTAAGGTGAAGGCATTCTTCAAGGTTAACTGTGTAATTAAAAAGGCAGTGAAAATAAAGACACTTTCAAAATTAAATTTACCACGAAGATCGCACCAAGGGAAAATCTAAAGATTATACTCAAGATGAAACAATAATGATACCAGATAAAAGATCTGAAACTTAAGAAGAAATGATAAATAAAGATATTGGCAAATACATGGTATAAAAGCAAACACTAATGTAAGACAACAACAAGAAATTGGAAGAGCAGTTAATTTATGAGGAACCAAGTTAGAACTACACAATGACCATTTCTTTCAGGGAAGAGAAAAGAGGAAACACTCCTAACTGATTTTATGAAGGCTGAATAATTCTGACATCAAAGTCACACAAGAAAAATACAAGAAAGGAAATTTACAGACAAATTTTTGAATACAGATGCAAAATTTCCAAAGAAAATATCAGCTACTGAAAATATCAACTGACTATAGCAAAATAAATATTTTAAAATCCAATTAATACAATAAACTATATTAACAGATTAAAAGAGAAAAACCAAGCAAACATTTCAGATACAATAAATGTATTCAACAGATGAAGAAAATGTATTTAGTAAAATTCACCCCTTAATTGTGATGGGAACAAAACAAAACAATGAACAAAAACCAAAACTAGCAAAGTAGGAACAGAAGGAAACCTATTCATTCTGATAAAAGACATCTATAGAGATCTTGTTTGGGGCTATCCAAGATCAGGAATAAGACAAGTAGGCTTTTATGACTGATTCAACAGTGTTCTTAAAGGTTCCAGCCAGTATAAAGCAAAAGCACTTAAAGTTGTAAAAATTGTTAATGACAATTAGTTTTCTTTCTAAAAAGTTAGAAAGAAAACTATCATTATTTCAAGGTGATACTACAATATACAAAGAAATTGCCAACTTATCTAGAGATAAATTAATTGAAATGAATATGAATAAGGTTCTTGAGTCCAATATTAATATAAAAAGTCAAACATACTTTCTATAAACCAGCAACAATCATCTAGAAAATGCATTCTGAAGAGATACTGTTTAAAGCACCACAAAAATAAAACATATAAAGTATGCGGAAATAAACTGAATAAAAGTGGGTTAACCTTTATGGACAAAATTATAAATTTTTCCATAAGGAAGAGTTTGGCTGATGGGTATACCAAGTTCTCCAAAGATCTAACCATTGTTATGTCGTTTCCCAAAATTGATCTTCTGATTTAACACAATTCCACTCAAAATCCCCAAAGGGGTTCTTTTTTTGGGGGGGGGATTGCAAAACCATAATAAACTGATTCTAAAATTTATACGTAAGAACAAAGAGCCAAGAAGAATCTGAAGAAGTGATTTTCATAAGCAGAAACCAAATGGCCCATAAAGATATGAAGAGATGCTCAATCTCACTTGTACTCAAAGAAATGCAAACTAAAACCACAATAAGACATTCTAACAATGGCATCAGATGGGAAAAAATTAAAACAAAACACTAACAATGCGAGTTTTTAAGGTGTGGAAAAACAAGGACATTCAAAAATTGCTGGTTAAAATAAAAGCAGGTGAAATCACTTTGGAAACTAGTTTGGCATTATCTAGTAAAGTGGACTGAGTATCTCTTCTACCACCCACTCAGTTCACAGTTGACTACAGACTAGAGACGCAGTTTTCAAACTTCTTGGTCTCTGGACCCCTTTTACACTGAGGGCTCTCCATTCCATCCCAGGCAACAGAATAGGACTTCTCTGGTAGTTAACAATCTGCCTTCCAATGCAGGAGACATGGGTTCAATCCCTGCTCAGGGAAGACTGCACATGCAGTGGGGCAACTAAGCCTGTGTACCACAACTACTGAAGCCCATGAGCCCTAGAGCCTGTGCTCTGCAATAAGAACCCCATGCACGGCAACAGAGAGTAGATCCCACTCACCACAACTAGAGAAAGCCTGCATGCAGTGGCAAAGACCCAGTACAGTCAAAATTAAGTAATGTTGTTTAAAGCAGCAGAAGGGGAATGTGGGGAGAATGGATACATGTATAGGAATGCCTGAGACTCTTTGCTGTTCACCTGAAACTATCACATTGTTAATTGGCTATACCCCAATACCAAAAAAAAAAAAACCAACCCAGCAGAATACACACTATTTCCAAATGCATATGTAACGTTCTCCAGGACTGACCACATGCTGGTCCACAAGTTGAGTCTTGGTAAATTTAAGAAAACTAAAATCATATCAAGCATCTCTTCCATCACAATGCTACAAGCAACCATATAAGAACAACTATAAGAACAACAACTATTAAAAAATACAAACAGGTGGATGCTAAACAACATGGTACTAAACCACCAATGGATCACTGAAGAAATCAAAGAGGAAACCAAAAAATAGCCTAGATACAAATGAAAAAAAGCACAATGATAAAAAACCTATGGGATGCAGCAAAAGCAGTTCTAGGAGGGAAATTCAGAGCAATGCAATTTTACTTCAAGAAACAAGAAAAATCTCAAACAGCCTAAACTTACACCTAAAACAACTAGAGAAAGAAGAACAAACAAAATCCAAAGTTAGTAGAAGGAAAGAAATCATAAAGATAAGAGCAGAAATAAATGAAAAATGAAGAAAACAATAGAAAAGGTCAATGAAAACTAAAGCCTGGTTCTTTGAAAAGAAATGCAATTGCTAAACCTTTAGCTAGGCTCATTAAGAAAAAAATGGAGAGAACTCAAATCAATAAAATTAGAAATGAAAAAAGAAGTTACAACTGACACCACAGAAATACAAAGGATCATCATAAGAGACTACTACAAGCAACTATATGCCAATAAAATGGACAACCTGGAAGAAATGGACAAATTCTTAGAAAGGTACAGTCTCCCAAGACTGAACCAGGAAGAAATAGAAAATATGAACAGACCAATCACAAGCACTGAAATTGAAACTGATGATTTAAAAACTCCCAACAAACAAAAGTCCAGGACCAGATGGCTTCACAGGCAAATTCTATCAAACATTTAGATATCCTTCTAAAACTCTTCCAAAAAATTGCAGTGGACGGAAAGCTCCCAAATTCATTCTATGAGGCCACAATCACCCTGATACCAAAATCACATAAAGATACCACAAAAAGGAAAATTACAGGCCAATGTCATTGATGAACACAGATGCAAACATCCTCAATAAAATATTAGCTATTGGAATCCAACAATAGATTAAAAGAATCTTACACCAGGATCAATTGTGAGTTATCCCAGGGATGTAAGAATTTTTCAGTATCTGCAAATCAATCAGTATGATATACTACATCAACAAATTGAAGAATAAAAATCATATAACCATCTCAATAGACTCCAAAAAAGTTTCTGACAATATTCAGCAGCCATTTACAATGAAAAACTCTCTAGAAAGTGGGCATAGAGGGAACCTACCTCAACATAATAAAGTCCATATATGACAAACCTACAGCTGACATCATACTCAATGGTGAAAAGCTGAAAGCATTTCCTCTAAGATCAGGAACAAGACAAGGATGTCCACTCTCACCACTTTTATTCAAAATAGTTTTGGAAGTCCTAGCTATAGCAATCAGAGAAGAAAAAGAAATAAAGGGAATCCAAATTGGAAAAGAAGTTAAACTGTCACTGTTTGCAGATGACATGATACTATACATAGAAAATCCTAAAGATGCTACCAGAAAACTACTAGAACTCATCAATGAATTTGGTAAAGTTGCAGGTTACAAAATTAATACACAGAAATCTGTTGCATTTCTATACACTAACAACAAAAGATCAGAAAGAGAAATTCAAGAAACAATTCCATTTACCATCATCAAAAAGAATAAAATACTTAGGAATAAACCTACCTAAGGAAAGAAGAGATCTGTGCTCTGAAAACTGTAAGACAATGAAAGAAATTCAAGAAGATGCAGACGGATGGAAAGAAATATCATATCATGTTCATGGATGGGAAGAATCAGTATCGTGTAACTGACTCTACTACTGAAGGCAATCTACAGATTGCAATCCTATCAAATTACCAATGGCATTTTTCACAGAACTAGAACAAAAAAAAAATTTGTATGGAGACACAAAAGACCCAAATAGCCAAAGCAATCTTGAGAAAGAAAAATGGAGCTGGAGGAATCAGGGCTCCCTGACTTCAGACTATACTACAAAGCTATAGTCATCAAAACAGTATGGTACTGGCACAAAAACAGAAATATAGATCAATGGAACAAGATGGAAAGCCTAGAAATAAACCCATGCACCTATGGCCAATTAATCTATGACAAAGGAGGCAAGACTACACAATGTTGGAAAGACAATCTCTTCAACAAATGGTGCTGGGAAAGCTGGACAGCTACATGTAAAAAAATGAAATCAGATCATTTTTAGACACAATACACAAAAATAAGCTCAAAATGGATTAAAGACCTAAATGTGAGACCAGACACTATAAAACTCCTAGAGGAAAACATAGGCAGAACACTCTCTGACATAAATTGCAGCAATATCTTTTTCAATCTGTCTCCCAGAATAATGGAAATAAAAACAAAAATAAACAAATGGGACCTACTTAAACTCAAAAGCTTTTGCACAGCAAAGGAAACAATTAATAAAATAAAAAGATAACCCAGTTCAGTCAGTTCAGTTGCTCAGTCATGTCAGACTCTTTGCGACCCCATGGACTGCAGCACGCCAGGCCTCCCTGTCCATCACCAACTCCCAGAGTTTACTCAAACTCATGTCCTTTGAGTTGGTGATGCCATCCAACCATCTCATCCTCTGTCGTCTCCTTCTCCTCCCATCTTCAATCTTTTCCAGCATCAGGGTCTCTTCCAATGAGTCAATTCTTCGAATTGGGTGGCCAAAGTATTAGAGCTTCAGCATCAGTCCTTCCAATGAATATTCAGGACTATTTCCTTTAGGATGGACTGGTTTGATCTCCTTGCAGTCCAAGGGACTCTCAAGAGTCTTCTCCAACACCACAGTTCAAAAGCATCAATTCTTCTAACCCACAGATTAGGAGAAAATATTTGCAAATGATGTGATGACAAGGGATTAGTCTCCAAAATTTACAAACAGCTCATGATGCTTAACATCATCAAAACAATCCAATCAAAAAATGGGCAGAAGACCTAAAGAGACATTTCTCCAAAGAAGACATACAGATGGCCAAGAGGCACATGAAAAGATGTTCAACATCACTAATTATTAGAGAAATGCAAATAAAACTACAATGAGATATCATCTCACACCACTCAAGATGGCTATCATCAAAAAATCCAAACAACAAATGCAAGAGAGGATGTGGAGAGAAGGGAACCTTCCTACGTTGTTGGTAGGAATGTTAAGTTTCTACAAGCGTTATGGAGAACAGTATGGAGGTTCCTTAAAAAACTAAAAATAGAGCTACCATATGACCCTGCAATCCCACTCCTGGGCATATATCCAGAGAAAAACATGATCTGAAAGGATACATGCACCCCAATGTTCATTGCAGCACTGTTTACAATAGCCAAGACATGGAAGCAACCTAAATGTCCACTGACAGAGGCATACATAAAGAAGATGCAACACATATACACAATGGAATATTACCCAGCCATAAAAGAGGGTGAAATAATGCCCCTTGTAGCAACATGAATAGACCCAGAGATAGTCGCACTGAGTTACATCAGACAAGAAGAAATACCATATGACATCCCTTATATGTGGAATCTAAAAAGAAATGATACAAATGAACTTACTTACAAAACAGAAAGAGACTCACAGACTTAGAGAATGAACTTATGGTTGCCAGGGGGGAAGATGAGGTTAAGGGATGGTCAGGAGTTTGGGAATGACAAGTACAAAGTGCTCTATTTAAAATGGACAGCCAATAAGGTCCTACCGTATAGCACAGGGAACTCTGCTCAGTGCTATGCGGCAGCTTGGTGAAAGGGGAGTTTGGGGGGAAATGGATACATGTATATGTATGGATGAGTCCCTTTGCTGTACACCTGAAACTATTACAACTTTGTAAATCAACTATACTTCAATATAAAATAATGAGTTTTAAAAAATAACTGACGCCTCTAAAGACTTTTTTGTTTCTGTGGGTTGTATTTACTGGTAGTTACTACATTAGGTAACTGGTAACTGGTAGTTACTACATTTTCTCATAACTGAGAAAAAATTTAAATATAATGACACACAAGCACCGTATTCTATCATCTGTCAGAGTAATATCATCACATGCCATGTAACCTCTGGGAAACCCCACTGTATGCTTGTGAGAGAATGCCAGTGAAAAAGGAAAATGATGTCTTAAAGTGTTGTTATGGAACTAGTTTGGACTCTGAAGCTCTTTGAAATTGTCTCAAGAAACTATAGTTCCTAGACCAATTTTGAGAACCACTGCTCTAGACAAAATCTAGGCATCACATATGTTTAAGAATGTTTATAGCAGCATTGTACATAGTAGTAAAATCTAGAAAGAACCCCAAATTCATCAATTGGTATTTTCATTCTGTGAACTGTTGATACACCATGACTGTAAAAAGGAATCAACTACAATAAGAATGACTCTTGAGCAACAGAAGCAAGTCATGGAGAAATATATTCAGCTTTTATTTCAAGTTCAAAAAAGAGGTAAACTTAATAAAGTAGTGGTCAGGAATACATCACAGGTGGCAAAGCTAATGAAAAGCAAGAGACTGAGTAACAGCAAATGCAGGACCAGCAACTACCCTGTGAATGGCAGGGTCAGGGATACACAGAAATTTCTGAGTAGTGAGTATATGGGTGTTTATTTTATGTTTTATATATTTTGTATGTAAAATATACTTCAAAATTAAGAAATAAGAGACCAACACAAAACAACAGCACTAGACAAAGTTACTGAATGAAAGACAATTATTTAATGTAACAGCAATGGAAGAAACCACAAAGGAGTGGGTAATTTTGAATACATTCATTCAAAAAATGAAAAAAAGTCAGAGTGACAAACAAGAAAAGGCCAAACCAATTTTAAAAGCCACACACTAATGAAAAAAAGAATTTTAAACTACAAATGGATATAAATATATGAAGTTTATTCTCACTAGTAATCAAATGCAAATTAAAACCAAGAAAAAGCATTAAGAAATGATCCTAATCTGGGTAAGGCTGTAGTGACCCTAACAATTTCCTATGTACTGGTGGGAATTAAGCTTGGTGCAATTTATATGGAGGAGAATTAAACACACATGTCAAGTGTCCTAAACTATTCACTCTTCAAACCAATAATTCTACTTCTAGACATGACTCTTCAGGAAACAAACTGAACTACTGCACAAAATATCATATTAACAAACAAACAATAACAACAAAAAAAAACAACAGGAAAAAATCTAAGTGTCCAAAAGAGGCTATTTCAGATAAAAGAAAATTCTCTTTTATTTACAGAACTGAATATTAAGTAATATTAAATGTTGGTTACTTCCTAATATGGGGAAATAAAATCATGGCAATAAAAAATAGAACACAGAAAACCACATACAGAATGATCTTTTAAGTGTTTGTTTTAATGTACAGAAAAAAGTTCGTTCACTGTTGTAAGAGCTATATCTCTTTACGATAAGTTTATGGGAGATCCTCTGGACAGTTTTTGGTACAACACAAATTTATTTAAATAAATTTACATACTTGTAGAATCAGACAACAAACCTAAAACAATAAAACCCACAAACCTCAGTTGTTTTTCAAACTCACTAAAGTACAAATGTATTGTTTCAGGGGCCATGGATCTCCACACTATACTCCCAATACTCTCTTTAAGGATCATCAAAGTGGACTTCCTCTGGCTTCTCAAACATGCCCCATACCTTCTCACTTAAGCATCTCAACCTGGACTATTTGATCCACCTGAATCACATTCGCTATCTGGCTGGCCGAGTTCTAGCATCTTCCAAAGTTCTTGAGAAACACTGCCTTTTCTGAGAAGGTTTTTCCAACTCTGGGCTAACCCGGTCACCCAAATTAGATGTGATTTTTCCTGGTCTTGGACTCCTACAGAAATGATTTTAGCATTCCTATTCCTCTGGGCAGCATTTGCCTTTAGTATTTCTGTCTTAACGCCTTTACTAGATTGTAGTAGTAGTTCAGGAAGGGGCTCTATCTCTAATATTGGCACACTGCTTCCCAGAATTAAACAGGAACTGAATAAATTTTTGTCACAAGAGACTAGTCTCTTGCCCTGGACACAAGAAGGAGGAAGAGAGAATGGGAAAAGTTTCTCATTTGAGACTCAGCATGAAACTTCTCAGAGAAACAATGAGGGATAAAAAGGACAATTAGCAGTGCTACAATTATGACCTTCAAATTTGTTCTTTCTGCAGCTACAAATCTATCCATAATTGGTTAACAATTTCTGTGGAAACAAAAACATGCTTGGAGTTTCCAAGAACCCACCCCCAAAAGAGCTGTTGGAGTTCAGCCAGTGTGTAAACTGATACACTGCAGATAATATTTTCCTTTAGGAAAAACATGTTTGCTTAAGTCTACCTAAAGCCACTTCTGAAACAAAATATTGTTAATGGTGAGAGAAAGGGGAAAATCAAAGAGGAAGGAGGAAAGTGGTTGTTCTCAACACCTAACTTTTAAAAAGTAAACTTGAAAGGGAGAACACAGGCAAATCATACAACCCTTTGTCCCAGTTTCCTACTGTACCTATACCCAATGCTCTATTTCACGAAACAACGGAAACTTTAAGGGGAGAAAATCTCAAGAATTTTTCTTTTCCTTACCAATGCAAGTCTTTAAATTAATTCAATCAGTATTTGCCATGGCTGTGCAGATAACTCATTCACACATACCCAGGTGTGACAAAATCCTCCTTATACTTAATACCAGACAGTGCTTTACTTTGAAATAACACTGGTCTTTATGAGACATTTTGTGAGGGCTGCTCTTTGCCAGATTTTTGTGGGGGAGAGGAGACAGGACAGCTCTTCATACAGACTTGGATTCATCTTCATATGAATACATATATTTATATTTAAGTGTTGCTATATTCAGTCAATGACTATGTATTGAGAACTATGCTAAGTATATAGACATGAGTCAGACCCTGCCCTCAAGGCCCACAGGTTGCCCCAGACCCACATTTTGCTGAAGGAAATAAACAACAAGTCAACAAATGAACGAGGAAGGTTACAGGTGATAACCATAAAGAAGACAAGACAGGGAGGCCATTTAATAAACAGCAAAGGCCTCTCAGATCCATTTAAACCAAGATGGAGAAGCAGAACCTAGCTATGCTTGGTAGAGTCTTCCAGGCAGAGAAATGGAAAAGTCCCAAGATGGAAACAGACTCAAGTCAGTTTAAAGGGCATAAAAGAAGCTGGTCACACTATTCTGTGGGTCACATTTGTAGGTTATGATGTTAATTTTGTGCATCAGCGTACCAGGGAGTCATAGGTTTTCAACATAAGTATTCTTTAATGAACTGTTGCTTAGGTAATGTGTGTACTAGACTGCAATATATAATACATTTCTTACTGTGGGCAGTGGTGAAATCTGCACTGACCAAGATAAGTAGTAACATGAGGATGGTGTTGCAGGTCACCAAAAATAATCTGAGATTTTTTTTTTTCTAAACACAGTAGAATGGTACTAAAGGGTTTCAAACTGGGGAGGGCCATGATCTAACTAGATATGCTGGTGTTGCCGAAAGATTACTACAGTGAATTCAGAAGACCCAGCCCCATCTTAGCTACCAAGGAATCTGAGCAAATCATTTACTCTCTCCAGAGTTCACTTTCTTCATTGTAAAAATGAGAAGGCTGGACGGAGATGACCTTTAAGATTTTTATCTATTACTAAATTCTCCTGGCTATATCCTGCTTCCTCCCTTGGGCCTAAGTAAACAACTATTGGTGAGTACTAGCACATTAGGTCAAGTTCCGGGTTACTTCTGACAATATTATAAACTATACAGCTAAGAATTATGTTTCCATAGAAATCAATTTTAGAATTCTCTCTTTACTGGAACCACCTATCTCATTGGGCTAAAAGTGAATTAAATGCTTTTGCAACTCTCTGGTACAAGATTTGGGGTGTGAAGAAAATTGACAGGGAGGGATGAAAAGATTTACTGACCAGGTTATTTGGAACAGATTTCTTTATTTGTTCTAGGTCATCAACTGACATACAAGCTAGTGGCATCTAAAGCTGCAGGGAACCCTCAGCACTGAAGTCAGGATGTAGAAGCTGAACTTCTTTCATGTAACCAAAAAGACTACTGAGGAAAACTACTTCCTGAGAGCCTACTATATGCTAACCCCATGCTACACAGTTTGCTATACATATTTTCATTTAATCCTCCTCGTTAGTCAAACTTCACAAATATGGAATCAGGGGCTCAGAAAAGACAAGTAAGCTATTAAGAGGCAGGGTCAGGATTGGATTTTAGTCCCTACTTACAGTAAATTATCCTGCAGGATTTTGAAAATTACTGTACAGGTATTAAATCATCAGTTAAATATTGGACAACTCCAGTTATCTGTGACATGTGGACAGAGAAGTTCACCCAATAAATCAATTTGGGGTGCCACGGGTACTTTGCTAGGTACACTGTGAGATGAAAAGAAGCTGCTCCAGCAAAGGGGGGCCTACTTCGCGGGCACCTGCTGGGTTGTATAAAGGGGAATTAGGCAAACTAACCTAGGGATTCAGATACCCAATTAAGCACCCGTGAATAGAATTTCGGCAATTTCCAGGTTCATTATCTCGATTGTTGTTCCTGACAGGTCAGCAGAGGAATGGCGTCACCTGAGCTGAGGGCCTAACAAGTGTCCTGAAAGTTCCATAAACTCGAGACACTCGAAACACGAATTTCCAACTCACATTAACCCTTTAGGAAGCAAGAGACACGTCACTTGCCCAACTGGAGCAGTATCCTTGCCATACTACGGAGAGAAAACCTAGAAAACGTGGAAGGCATGGTCCTCGTGAGGATCGAAATGGCCCCTAAAGGCTTCCACAGAGACCCAAGCAAACATCTGAGCAAAGTTGGGGCCGCTCATGGCACACCTGCCTCAACACCAAGATCGCGGTACCCACCTGTCACATACTCAGCTTCAAACCTCCGTCGGACCTCAGAGATGAGCTTGGCTTTATTCTGGGCTTGATACTAGAAGAGAGACACGAGGGGACGCTTAGATGTTACAGGGCATCATCCCAATGCCCCTCAGCCCAGCCCACCCGCACCTGGGCGCGCGGCCCCCTAGCCTCAGAGGCTGCTTCGGGGTCCGGGATGGAGGGGCCCGGCAGTGATGCGGTCAGCGCCTCACCTCGGCGATAGTCGCGGTCGTGGACATGATCAGAGTTGGCGTCGCCCCTTTCCACAGCTGCGGTCCCAATAGCTCAGCACTGGGCAAGCTGGCCAGGAGGTAAAGAGGGAAGGGCGGGAGGTGGAGGCGGTCGCGTGACAACGGAAGGAGGGCGGAAGCGTCGCCACGCCGCCCAATCTGGTGCGTCCGCTCGGGTCTGGAGGCTGGACCAGGCCTTCAACCTGGCTTCCCATTCGCTTTATGTTCGGGCCCCGTCCCCGACGTCCCCTGAACTGCGGACCCTCCCCTGCCAGCCCGCGAATCTCGGGCTCTTCCCTTGCAGAGGTCCGCCCGTGCGAGCTCCGCCTGCCATTCACTTTTACAACATTCCCCGGAGGCCCCGCCTCCTCAGGCTCCCATGGCAACCGAGTTCTGGCCCTTGGGGCAGGCTCCGCCTCCTCTGCGCTGGACGCAGCCTCCGGCCTGGACCTCCCAAGATGCAGCGCGCAGGCGGGAGGTTTGGAGCTGCAGGACACTGTAAGTATTTCTGGCGTTGCTGCTGCCGGGCTGTTCCTATTGTGTTGAGCGAGGGCCTCACGCATAGAGGTAGGGCTGGTGGCTTGTTCCCTGACCCGATCTTTGCCTAGAGGTAGCGGGGCTGGGCTTGGCTCCCCTATTCCGCCGTTATTGCGGAAGAGCGGTTAGGAAGTGGGCATCCCCAGGCCTGTTCACCGCTTTCTCTGGAATGACAACTAGATTATTCCTAGTGCTTTCTCTATTTGGTAATTACTTCACTTGCAACTTCCTTCACTTCTGCAGCATCTTTCTCACTTGGAGTGTGAGATACTTAAAAGATTTAACTTTGAAATCTTTGAAACAGTTATATAAAGTTTAAAGATATAAAGCGTGTTCAGTTCAGTTCAGTCGCTCAGTCGTGTCCGACTCTTTGCAACCCCGTGGACTGCAGCACACCAGGCCTCCCTGTCCATCACCAATTCCTGGAGTTTACTCAAACTCCTGTCCATTGAGTCTGTGATGCCGTCCAACCATCTCATCCTCTGTAGTTCCCTTCTCCTGCCGCCTTCAATCTTGCCTAGCATCAGGGTCTTTTCCAATGAGTCAGTTCTTTGCATCAGGAGGCCAAAGTATTGGAGCTTCAGCTTCAGCATCAGTCCTTCCAATGAATATTCAGGACTGATTTCCTTTAGGATTGACTGGTTGGATCTCCTTGTAGTTCAAGGGACTCTCAAGAGTCTTCTCCAACACCACAGTTCAAAAGTATCAATTCTTCGGCTCTCAGCTTCTTTATAGTCCAACTCTTATATCCATACATGACCACTGGAAAAACCATAGCTTTGACAGGACCTTTGTTGGCAAAGTAATGTCTCTGCTTTTTAATATGCTGTCTAGGTTGGTCATAGCTTTTCTTCCAAGGAGCAAGTGTCTTTTAATTTCATGGCTGCAGTCACCATCTGCAGTGATTTTGGAGCCCAAGAAAATAAAGTCTCTCACTGTTTCCATTGTTTCCCCATCTATTTGCCATGAAGTGATGGGACCGGATGCCATGATCTTAGTTTTCTGAATGTTGTTTTAAGCCAACTTTTTCACTCTCCTCTTTCACTTTCATCAAGAGGCTCTTTAGTTCTTCTTCACTTTCTGCCATAAGGGTGGTGTCATCTGTGTATCTGAGGTTATTGATATTTCTCCCGGCAATCTTGATTCCAGCTTGTGCTTCATCCAGCCTGGCATTTTGCATGATGTATTAAGATAGTTCTCACCTGAGGCAGTTTTGCCCCCCAGGGGACTTTTTGACCATGTCTGGAGATATTTTTGCTTGTTGCAACAGAAAACTGCAAAGAAATTATAAGAAGAAAAGAACAGTCCCCATACTCCCACCAGGTATAGTCAAACAGGATGGACACTTGAGCATCTTTTTCCCCAAACTTTTTTTGTATCTTTACTTTTTTATGGGGGAAAATGAACATTGTGTTCATTTTATTTGTAATATTGTGTTTGAATATATCCTTGAAACAGTATCTCAAGTATGGTTAAAGTCTCTGTATGGCTCTACTCCCCTACTCTGATATCCTTCTTCTCCAGAATAGACAGTCACTGGGATTTGTCATGAATCCTTACACCTTTGCTTTTTCATTTTGGACCAGGCTGCCTATGTTTGAATCCTGTCTCTGTCATTTCCAATCTGCAGGCCTTTGTGAAGATCCTTAAATTTCATGTCTCAGTTTCCCCATCTGAGGATAATAGTACCTATAGCATAAGGATGTTCTGAGGAATAAGTGCATTAGTCCAAACTGCTTAGAACAGTGTCTGGCGCAGAAAAAGCAGTCAGGGAATGTAGCCATTGTAGGTAAACAAAGTATATCATGCTGTTGTATCTGTTTTGATTTTGATGCATAATATACTATAGTATACATATTTCTGCAACTTTTTTCATTTGATTTTTGAAATCAAGCCACAACGTTGCTGTTTAGTCGCTAAGTTGTGTCTGACTCTTTGCAACCCCATGGACTACAGCACACCAGGCTTCCCTGTCCTTCACTATCTCCCTGAGTTTGCTCAAATTCATGTCCATTGAGTGGTGATGCTATCTAACCATCTCATCCTCTGCCTCCCCCTTCTCCTTTTGCCTTCAGTCTTTCCCAGCATCAGGATCTTTTCCAGTGAGTCATCTCTTTGCATCAGGTGGCCAAAGTATTGCAGCTTCAGCATCAGTCTTTCCAATGAATATTCAGGGTTGATTTCCTTTAGGATTGATTGGTTTGATCTCCTTGCTGTCCAAGGGACTCTCAAGAGTCTTCTCCAACACCACAATTTGAAAGCATCAGTTCTTTGGCGCTCAGCCTTCTTTATGGTCCAACTGTCATATCCATGCACGACTACTGAAAAAAACATAGCTTTGACGAGATGGACCTTTGTCGGCAAAGTAACATCTCTGCTTTTTAATATGCTGTCTAGGTTTGTCATAGATTTTCTTCCAAGGAGCAAGCGTCTTTTAATTTCATGGCTGCAGTCACCATCCACAGTGATTTTGGAGCTCAAGAAAATAAAATCTGTCACTGCTTCCATTTTTTTCCCCATCTGTTTGCCATGAAGTGATGGGACCAGATGCCATGATCTTAGTTTTTTGAATGTTGAGTTTTAAGCCAGCGTTTTTGCTCTCCTCTTTCACCTTCCATCAAGAGGCTCAATGATACACATATAATTCATTCCTTTTAGCTATAGTATGCTATTCCATCCATATCTATTCATTCCCCTATTGGTGGTCATTGAAGTTTTTGCTTTTGGAAAAAAAAAATAGCATGGTGAACATTCCAGAAAAAAGTCTTCATTATTATGTAGGATTATTTCTCTGGGTTCATATCTAGAAATGAAATTTCTAGGTGTATGCATTTCTGTTCACTGCCTTCCAAAGTCTCCCTTTAATTAAGTCCTTGTAATTATTTCCTAATTATGATTCCACCCCCAGTGTCACTTCACTCCCCTGCCTTCAACACTGTCACCAGGATCTTTATTACTCAGAAGTACACTCCTGTGGTTTCTATTTTTGAAATCTTTCAGTGGTTTAACATTCCTTAGAGAAAGTTAGAAGTCCTTAGTATGGCATCAAGAACCTTTAATCTTTCCTGATTCTCTTAGTGGATCACATTCATCCACATTTCAGACACACTAAGTGTTTCTGGGAAAGGGGAGATTTGACTCTGGGCAGGCCTCAACAAATGACTTTTAGTTACATAGGTAGAAGAAGTTTTAACAGTGAACCTCTTCTGTAGCCAAGTTAATTTACTAGGTAAACAATGTCCTGTATGTTGGAAAAATGATTATCTCTGTGTATTATGCTCATACTATTATGTTTAATATTATTAGGTGAAGTTTACAGTTGAGTGTCGTAATTCTACCTTTTTCCCAAAGGTAGAATTCCAAAGACACTTTCCACTGGTCACAGTCTATCGATTGGTTTCTTAGAGAATTTTATAGCTTTCATATATATATAATATAGTGCTCTTTTAGGATTTTCCTGTACCAGACCTGGTTCTGAAACTTATAATGCCAAATGTATTTACTAACATTTAACAGTAACATTGTTTATTTGTTGGGAGACTAAGACAAAAGGATGGATAAGGGTGATAATTTGTTGCCTATGTTTAGGTTAGCATGTATCATTTTTCTAATATACATCTGTTTTCATTTTATGTGTAAAATATACAGTCAACTTTGATGTGTGGTGATACAGAACAGGAAAAGCTCAAATTAACTGCCTAGTATTTTATAAATAATCTGCATCCAAATCTTACTTCCTGCTTCTTTCTTTCCCCCAGCCTCCTCCAGAGCTGTGACTGAAGGTAAAACTTAACTGGTTTGAGTTACCTGTTTTTTTCTGCAGCCACTATTGTAAGAGTACTAAGTAAAAAGTCAAATGACTAATAGGCTAGAATACTAAGCCTGGTGTCCTGATTTGATTAATCAAGACTTGTTTATATTGGTTTAAGAACCTCTACATTGAACCTTAGTTTCACTTGTTTCCAAATTATTTACATCTTAAAAATGAATATTACCACTTATTCCATAGCTTTAAAGTTCTGTCTTGTGAACATATGCTCAGAACTTTTACCTTTAATGTAGATGTTGCATTAGTATAAAATAAAACATATTCACAGATATGTGAATTCAGTAGCATTGAGATTATTATAGAAAGTTTGAAGGAAAAAAAACTTATCTTTATAAATTAGTAGTTTAGCGTCTGATTTTTAGCTCTGAAGACGATCCATGTAAAATAGCTTATCTTCAAAATGTGCATGTTTTTGCAGTAGTACTTAAAAATGAAAAATAGCCTTTCATATAACAGTTGTGTTTTTAAATCTATTTGAATCTAAGTCCATGAGAATAAGTTTGCTTTTTGCCTGGAGCTCACTCTGAAAGCTTGCAGCAGTGGTTTGCAACTTTTTATCTCTATTATTACTCAGCTTCTATCTTTCCAGGTCGTAGTTCAGGGACACAAATCATAGATTTGGGGGCTGGTTGGGGCGGGGGTGGGGGAGTAGCACAATAGGTGCATGCAAAACTTTTGAATTAGGGACCAGATAAGTTTGTGTTTTACAACAATAACCGAGGTAGCATAAATGAATGGAAATATTGGAGGAGAGAGAGACTAGAGTAAGGAAGGCTGATTAAAGGGCGTTTGCTGCAGCCTAAATCAAGGATGAAAGCTTGAACCATCACAGACACAACTGGGACAGAAAATTGTAAGGAAGAAGTTTCTAAGTTAAGGAACTTAGTGATAGCATTAAGAGAATACAACATAAGGTGCCCGATTTTCCTAACTCTTCACTTTATGAAGGGGCAACAATACATACTCTCAAGTTTATTGAAGGGGATGATTCTACTGACCTTTTAGCACTAAGGTCCTCTTTACTCCTGCCACACTTGGGTGTGGGTAAACCAGAGCATTGTGTTGATGACCCATTAGTTGTGACATTTAAAATTAAAATTACAAAATCCTTTTCTGGATGCAAGTTATTTTTGTTTATTTTTAGTATTAGGAAGTCAAGACCTGTTGAAGTGAGTAGGTAGTAAAAGACGATGAGTTCTTGGATCTTTACCTCAGAACATATAATGTTTAAAAGTATCATTTAGTGCCAAAATAGGAAACTCTGTTAGAAGTCTCCTAAGAGGTCTGAGATGTCTGTGGGAAATTTGAAAAAAAGAAAGTATTAGTCATACATTTTCATGTAATGTAACCAATTTCAAGTAAAACATAGTTTCACAAGTAAAAGCTACACTTTTGGTTTCACTGCCTGTCTGCTTTACTGATAAAGCTGAAGCTGCTCTGGGATACCTGTTTCCCCAGATCTTTGCATGAGTTGCCTAACAAGCCAGGAAGTCATTTGGCTTTTGCTAGCTTGTACTAGCCAGTATCTCCAGTTGCTTCAGTAATTCTTCTAGAAATTCTCAAAAACAATATCATAAATTTGATGTGAAAAGAAATGTTGTGTAACAGATTACTCCCAAATTTAGCAATGTAAAACAGCAAGCATTCATTATCTTAAAATTTCTGAGGACCAGGTTTTTGGGAACAGCTTAGGGGTGGTTCTGGCTCAGGAAGGCTGGACTGGAGCTGGGAGATGTGATCCCAGGAAGGCTCACTCACACGGCTCTTGGCAAAAGGCCCCAGTCCCTTGCTAGCTGTTGGAAGGAAGCCACAGTTCTTTGCTGCGTGTGCATCTCCGCGGGGCTGCCCAAGTGTCTTAACGATATGGCAGGGGATTTTCCCCAGTGCAAATAATCCAAGGAAGAGATCACTGAGGAAGCCACCATGCTCTGTAACCCAGTCTTCTTCTGTGCCTGTATTCTGTGCCTCAAAATGAGTCATGATGACCAGGCCTCACTGAAGGAGAGGAGATTTAAAGTGCCACTTCTTGATGACAGCAGTTTCAAAGAAATTTGTGAGGGTCTTTTAAAACCACAAGTGATGTATTTTGGAAGTTCGACAATAAGGTGCAGCATCTCCAATTTGAATGATCTAATATACTTTTAAGTAGAATTGCCTGTAAATCAAGTCATTTTAATAAAATGCAGGCTACATTAAGTTAAATCAATAGATTATGGTTCAGTGATACTTTTTTTCTAATTGGATTGTTGGTAGATTTTTATAATAAAAGAAAAAACCTAAGCCTTTGGAGTTTGCTTCTCATTCAAAAGAGGAAAACTATATTACTTACTTGTACATGACCTCATTTTCATTTATTTCTAAAGTACTTTATTTTCCTGGTGTAAATGATCCACAATAAGAGAAGAGAGAGAGTATGAGTTAGAGTTATTTAAAGTGACAAGAGACCTTTCAGCATTCACAAACCATTAAGTATACAGTTGCTCTGATGTTTCTAAGATTAGGTGCTGTATGAACCACAGCTAGCCATGATGATGAGAATGATAGTAGCTAGCCTTTTCTAGCACTTTCTATGGGCCAGGTTCTATTTCAAGCGAGTTCTATTCATTAATTCTAGTACCTTGTAGGTTTGGCACTGTTACCGTACCCTGTTACACAGATGTGGATGTCAGATGGCATAAAGGGACTAAGTAACTTGCTCTAAATCACACATCTAAAAAAAATAAAATAAATCACGCATCTAAGGAAAAGCAGGCCCACCATTCAGAGGGTGCTCTGATGGTTCTTAGCATATGCTAAGCATTTAGTAACTGTTACAGTAGTGACTCCTGGGGCCAAACTATGGTGGAGGTGATGAAGATAATGGTGACCTCCTTCAAAAGGTCCCATGCATGCACTGCTACACTCAGTGCCCCCAACCCTGCAGCAGGCCACTGCTGACCCACGCCTCTGCCAGAGACTCCTGGACACTCATGGGCAAGTCTGGGTCAGTCTCTTGTGGGGTCACTGCTCCTTTCTCCTGGGTCCTGGTGCACACAAGGTTTTGTTTGTGCCCTCCAAGAGTCTGTTTCCCCAGTCCTGTGTAAGTTCTGGTGGCTCTATGGTGGGGTTAATGGCGACCTCCTCCAAGAGAGCTTATGCCACACCCAGGTCTACTGCATCCAGAGCCCCTGCCCATGTGGTAGGCCACTGCTGACCTGTACCTCTGCAGGAGACACTCAAACACAGTTCTGGCTCAGTCTCTGTGGGGTCTCTGGGTCCTGGTGTGCACAAAGTTTGTTTGAGCCCTCTGAGCGTCTCTGGTGGGTATGGGGTTTGATTCTAAACATGATTTTGCCCCTCCTACCACCTTGCTGGGGCTTCTCCTTTGTTCTTGGACATGGGGTATCTCCTCACAGTTGCTCGAGAGCCACGCAGCCGCCGCTTCATCTGGTCCCATCACTTCATGGCAAATAGATGGGTAAACAGTGGAAACAGTGGCAGACTTTATTTTGGGGGGCTCAGAAATCACTGCAGATGGTGACTGCAGTCATGAAATTAAAAGATGCTTGCTCTTGGAAGAAAAGCTATGACCAACCTAGACAGCATATTAAAAAGCAGAGACATTACTTTGCCAACAAAGGTCCGTCTAGTCAAAGCTATGGTTTTTCCAGTGGTCATGTATGGATGTGAGAGTTGGACTATAAAGAAAGCTGAGTGCTGAAGAATTGATGCTTTTGAACTGTGGTGTTGGAAAAGACTCTTGAGAGTCCCTTGGACTGCAAGGAGATCCAACCAGTCCATCCTAAAGGAAATCAGTCCTGAATATTCATTGGAAGGACTGATGCTGAAGCTGAAACTCCAATACTTTGGCCACCTGATGCAAAGAGCTGACTCATTTGAAAAGACCCTGATGCTGAGAAAGATTGAAGGCAGGAGGAGAAGGGGACGACAGAGGATGAGATGGTTGGATGGCATCACTGACTCAATGGACATGAATTTGAGTAAACTCCAGGAGTTGGTGATGGACAGGGAGGCCTGGCATGCTGCAGTCCATGGGGTCGCAAAGAGTCGGACACAAGTGAATTGAAGTGACAGGAGTGACTCAGCATATATAACCAGTGAATGAAGAGACTTCACCATCTTTTACTTACGTGTTTTCTCACATGGATTCAATGGAGGGGGGTGTTCCTTTGTTCTTTATTCTGCCTTATTAATTATCTCAAGTTGCCTTTCTTACAACCAGTCTTCAGAGCAAGGGAATACGTGCCAGGACAATGTAGTGGTTAGAAGTATAGGGTCAGGAGCCAGAGGGCCCGTCTTCTAAATCTAGTGCTATTGCTGATTAGCTTTGTAACCTTGGAAAATTTTCTGACCTTCATTAAAATACAGTTTTCTCATTTAAGAAGCAGGGCACCCAAAGCCAGTGCTCTGGGACAACCCAGAGGGATAGGGTGGGGAGGGAGGTGGGAGGGGGGATTTCAGGATGGGGGACACATGTATACCTGTGGCTGATTCATGTTGATGTATGGCAAAAACCATCACAATATTGTAAAGTAATTATCCTCCAATTAAAATAAATTTTAAAAATTAAAAGATGGGATATTAAGAATACTTACTTTAAAAGAATATTCGTGAGTATTAAATAATGCATGTATTGTACCTGGCATATAATAAGCATGAACAATTTATGGCAATTTTTTAATCCTTGTGTTCATTACAATATCTAATCCTCTGTTTTTTTCTACTTTGAATAAGAATAGTGACTTCCTTAGGATGTAAAACTGCATTGCTTTTGCAAAATAAGATTTAAATTTTATTTCTATTACTCCTATGAAGATTTTTTTAAAAGTCATGTTACAGCATTTCCTGGTTTCTACCACCCCCCGCCCCAGTCCCCCACCTCACTGCTCTTTCATTTTGGCCATCAAGTCTGTAGATGCTCCTTTCTCAGGGAGACAGAAACCCAAGTGCCTGGGCTATGGGAGCAATCTAATATGAATCCTTGACTGACTGAGATGCCATTGCAGAGGGGCTAAGACATAGAGGGAGAAACCAGGTTAGGACTGTATGTTTGAAATTCCCTGAGCCGGAAAGTTTGCAGTTCTTTATAATGGAGCACTTGTACCTTTTAATAGAGGCTGTTAACAAATTCACTTATCTTCTGTGATGTACTTATTTGCCTTCTTTGCAAACTGTGTTTTTTAAGGGCTCTACAGAAATGATATTTGGGCTACAGATTTTTTTAAACTTTTTATTTTATATTGGAGTATGCAAGAATTAATATGAATTGCAGGACACATCGGGCTTCCCTGGTGGCTTAGCGGGTAAAGAATCCCCCTGTAATGCAAGAGACATGGGTTTGATCTCTGGGCTGGGAAGATCCCCTGGAGGAGGGTGTGGCAACCCACTCCAGTATTCCTGCCTGGAGAATCCCATGGACAGAGGAGCCTGGCGGGCTACAGTCCATAGGGTTGCAAAGAGTCAGACACGACTGAAACGACTGAGCACATAGTTGATTAATAATGCTGTGATGGTTTCGGGTGGACAACTAAGGGACTCAGCCCCACATATACATGTATCCGCTTCGTTCTTTCTGGGCCTATTAGTAGTTGTCCTCCGCTCTTCTCGAGTAGCATATTGGACACCTTTCCAACCTGAGAGACTTGTCTTTCAGTGTCATATCTTTTGGCCTTTTATACAGTTCATGGGGTTCTCACGGCAAGTATACTGGGGTGGTTTGCCATTCCCTCCTCCAGTGGATCATGTTTTGTCAGAACGCTTTGCTATGACCTGTCTGTCTTGAATGGCCCTGCACGACATGGCTCATAGCTTCATTGAATTATGCAAGCCCCTTTGTCACAACAAGACAGGGATCCATGCAGAGGATACATGTATCCATTCTCCCCTAAGCCCCCTTCCATCCAGGCTGCCACATAACATTCAGCAGAGTTCCCTGTGCTATACAGTAGGTCCTTGTTGGTTATCCATTTTCATGTCTACATGTCTGTCCCCAACCCCCTAACTATCCTTTCTCCCCATCCTTTCCCTGCCCTGCAACTGTAAGTTCATTCTCTAAGTCTGTGAGTCTGTTTCTGTTTTGTAAATAAGTTCATTTGTATCATTTCTTTTTAGATTCCACATATAAGGGATGTCATATGATATTTCTCCTTTCTCTGTCTGACTTCACTCAGTATGACAGTCTCTAGGTCCATCCATGTTGCTGCAGATCGCGCTAATGAGACAGTTTTTCATAACTGTGACATTGTTAACCTCGCATAAAAAGCTAAAAAATGTTGACAACGTTTACAGTTACCTGTGTAACAGTTCTCTAACTAAAACATGTGTTTTCTTTTCAGCTCTGCCTACTTAGTGGCAGTTTTCCTCATTTCATTTTTAGGTTTAAAAGCATCAACTGGAATTGACTTACTTTCAAAAACTGGACCAACACAAATTGAACTTGATACTGTAGATTCACTGGCAAACAAGCAATGTCATCTAATGAACAAGAAAGGTTCTGCTGTTATAATGGAGAAGTCCTTATTTTTCGTTTGTCTGAAGGAAAGTTTGTAGATGTAGGGCCTAAAACAATACCTGTGTTACATGTCAGAAGAATGGTGTTTGGAAGAGGACCAGAGGGATTTGTTCAGAAATCCACTGGATTCTTTAGCATAAAAGAAGAATACTCTCATTTAAAAATTATGTGCTGCGACTGTGTTTCAGATTTCAGAACTGGAATTAATCTGCCTTATGTTATGATACAGTGCATTAAAGAAGAGAACATTTTCAAATATTTTCTACTGTTTCTTCATGGTACCAATAAATTTGAAAAGTGTTTGAGTTTTAGACTAGGCTATGAGATGAAGGACAGTATAAGGGTCCTTAATGGCCCTTTAGTTTTATGGAGACATGATCAGACATTCTTTTATATCTCTTCTCAAACTGGCAAAGTTGTCACTGTGTCTATGAACTTTTCCTCTGTTGAGTGGGCAGGGGAGATTGAAAATCTAGGTATAGTTTTGTTAGGACCAAAGAGATGTTACTTATCTGCAGAAGAATGCACTCCAAAGTGTTCAAAATCTGATTATGAAACTTGGAATACCCACTTTTGTGCATACTCTCTTGAAAGGGCAGAAGTAATAAGTGATACATACATTATCCCTCCTGCTTATACCAGCATGATAACATTTGTGCATGTCTATTCAACTGAGATTGTCAATGACCACTTAAGAATGTCACTGATTGCCCTTACTCGAAAAAATCAGCTGATTTCATTCCTAAATGGGACTCCTACAAGTGTGTGCCAGCTTCCATTTGGAGATCCTTGTGCAGTTCAACTTGTGGATTCAGGTGAAGAAGGCCTCCTTTTCATCATATCCTTTAGGTCCAACGATGCTTGTGCTGTTTTGGAAAAGAGCTTTCAGGTATGGTACTTATAATCATTCAGTTGGCATCATCTTAGACCTACTAAGCATCCCTAAGCTTCATAGGATTCATCCTAGAGTCTTATTGTCCAAATTGATTTTTAGTCCTGCACTTAAAAGGAAATCATGTATGTTAACAGCATTCCTTTTTCTTAAAATGATTATCTGAATGTTATTTGATAAGTTTTGCCTTGCCATTTTGAGTCATAAAACCCTTGAGTATTTGGAAATACATGAATACATAACTACAATTATTATCTATTTGTCTTTTACCCTGTTTCTAATTTTCATAATATGATAATAATTGGACTTGTATTTTTACTTAGAGCAAGACCATAAGCCTTTCTGGAAAACTCATATCAGTTGTTGAACTTTGAAAAAGTTGGAAAAAAAAAGAAAAAGTTGGTAGTTGTCGTTTTAAACTTAAAATGAAATCTAGAGGAGTTCCTTGAAACCTGTCATTGTCCCTTTAGAGACAAATGATGGTTCTCCAGAGAAAAGCAACGTGTTAATTTTTCTAGAAAATGTTGCTTAGAGAATTGCATTATGTTACATTTTGAAACTCAGAGTTGTTCTCTGAAAAAGCATTCACATTTTATCTATAAATAGTCATGTCTTTTAATGTAAGGTTTGAAATTGCTTTAAAATACTCACTGTTATTGAACGTTCAATAACAAGTAAAAAAAGTGTAGAAAATGAAAAGGAAATTGGAGGATTGGAATTATTTGTCTCCAATAATATCTCTCTGACCCTGATGTTTTGTTAACATTGCATCCTCCTGGCATAAGATGTTTATCAGCACATTCAGTTATGTGTGCTGAAGTGGTAATAATTTGAGATCTTCCAAAGCAGTTTTTAGTACATTATACAACTTTTTAAGTTCTTGTGCTACTTTGGAAAATGAGAAGCAGATACTGCCTTAGTTGGTGTGCCCTGTCCATTTCATTAGAAGCTCAGTTAAAATTTCTCTCATTGTATTATCACCTTGATATGAAATATTGATAAGTGTTTCAGAAAGCTTGAAAGGCTTGTTTTCTTTAATTTGAATGTGTATACGTGTGTTTGTGTGTGTGGAAATAGGTTGAAATTGTGTTTTATGAGACTTTTCCTTGTAGATTACCTTGATTGCCAGGTTGACCATGTTCAACCTCTGCAACACACAAAGGACTTAAATTCTCAAAAGGAAAATGATTTGAAAACTGTCCTGTTTTTATTTTGAAAGCAATCTTTAAAAGCTCATCACACTGTTATTTCAAGGTTTTGTGGGAAGGTAGCATTTTCTGTCTTTTTCTACTCTTCATTTGAAGAAGTGTCGTGGGGAAAAGCATCTGTTAATAGTGAAGCCTATAATCCTTATTGGGGTCAGAGTAGTGGGAAGAATACTCTTAACCTTGGGTTTCAATCCCAGATGAACACCATACTAGTGTTACCTTAAGGGAGGTATTTGCTTTTTGTGAACTCATTTTCTGTCTGTATGAATTTGGGATCATCTTGCCTCGAAGAGGGGAGAATTCAATAAGATGACATTGTAAAGTGACTTGGACAGCACCTGGTGCTCAAAAGAAGCCCAGAAAGTGGTAGCTACTATTGTGTTGGACGAGGGCTAGGGCTGTCATCAGCAATGGTGCTTACCTAAGGTTCCCTCTTCACCTGGCTAAGGAGTAGTAACTTCCTGTCTCCTTCACTCAGTGGAATAGTCCTCTCTTACTTGAAATAGGTCCCCTGCTCGGACACCATAGAGCTCTGCCACCGACACATTACCCAAGGCAGAAGACTTCATCACTGTTTGTACATGGGCCTGTAACTTGTGGGCTCCCTGCTTTGAAATCGTATCCTAGGATTCTTTTTCTACGCTAGACCACCAGCCTTTCCACAGGTTATTTACCTTCGTCTCTACTGACAATCGCTATGCTACCTCTTCAGGGATTCCGTACTTCTAAGCTATTCTCAAGTGCTCAGTACTGAATGTTCGGGAGCTGATACCTACAAGTTAAGTGCTTCTAGATTGTCTCTGATACCTTGCCACTCTGGGAGTTTCACAGCTCCTGTCCCCATCATGGTGTTTATTTGTACATACCTACTTAAAAAGAAAACTTGATGTAGCTTATGGTAAAATACTTGATTACTTTAGCAACAAGAATAAAGGTTAAGAATCTACAGATAAAAGGGGGAATAATCGTGTCAGAAAACCTGAGTTAAGGGAAGTAATTGCATTTGAGCAATTACACTTCGTTTAGCAGTTAAGAGAAATAAAGTAAATAAAGAAGGTTTTGTAATTGAATGGAACATACTAGTAAGGGGAAAAATATTTTTTTCATTGCCTAGTGAAAGGAATTTCCTGTTTGTGGTATCAAGAGGTTTTAAATAGTAAAATGAATACATTATTGAGTAATAAAATGGTGCCTTGGATGGTTTTGCCCCCAAATGGGAGAAAACATCAGATGCAGTCTTCCTTTGGGTTGGCTATGGATTTCATCCATCTGTCCTTTTACTACTTCTTTACAAACAGGAATTAAGGCAACTTACAAAGATAGGTGAACTACAAATAAGCATAAATTAGAATAAATAGTGAAAATCAAGGTTACTGTGTTCTGAGATCAATGCTTCTTGAAGGCCCTAGTCCTTAATCCAGTGATAGGGCTTGAAAGAGAGAGCTGAGTGTGGAGAAAAACATGATTAGCTTTTCTCCTAGGCTTTTTCTTTTGAGTAGAAATTATCTCTGCAAGTTGTGACAAGTATCTTTGTAGCAGGCATTTCAAAATTGAGATCCTTGTCAAGTATGTGTGAAACAGGTAGTGGTGTGTTGTCAGGTAGAAAGAGGCCAGTATGTTTAGAGGTGTGATATCTGATATGGTCAGTAGTCACTGGCTCCAGGTGGTGATTCAGCATTTGCAGTGTGGCTGGTCAGATTTAGGATGTGCTGTCCATGTCAAATACACAGCAGATTTCAAAGGCTTAGTATAAAGTGGGAGTAAAATATTAATAATTTTTCTTGATTCTGTTGAATTGAAATGATAACATTTTAGATAGACTAAAATGCCTTTTAAAAGTAAAATCACCTTTTTACTGCTACTAGAGAATTTTCTTTGATTAGCTACTGGAAAATTGAAAGTCATGCATGTGCCTTGTGTTGGTGATTCACCTATATTTCTTTTGGACAACCCTCTTCTGGAGCTAGAGATTGCAGGTGTATGTACATGCATGTGTGCATAGCTCTGTGGTGTTTGTGTGCTGAGCACATTCTTTTTTTTTTTGTTACAGCATTCTTATTACCAGTATCTCTTGGCATGGTTCATTATAATGCATGCTACTTGTGGCGGGGTGGTGGGAAGAAGAGAGGCTATGGGTTTACAAATAAGCTTTCTCCCTGCATGAGTGAAAACTCACTGTTTTGAGTGAAACATCACTGCTTTGGAATTAGCCTTATAGGGGAAAGATCGATATTTGTTTATGTAGCTTGAAGAGTCTTATGTATTCTTGCTTGAATGCAAGTTCTCCTCTACCTGGAAGATGATGTATCCATGCTTCTGGGATTCTGCATGGGGGTTTCAGCTTTTCTGCCTGAGGGAGAAGGAATTTCTGATCCTTTTCTGTGTTAGTTTTCCAGGGGATCAATCTGGAAGCCTTCAGCTTTATGGATCTTTAAGAAGTTGTCTTCTATTTTATTTTATTTTATTTTTTGTCTTCTATTTTAAACTTGGGATTTCACGTTCTGGTATAAATTTAACAAATCATTCCAATAGGCTATGATGATTCTAGGTGCCCCACTATTAGGATCTCTTCCCTTCTGAGCCCCACATAATCACTATGTTCTCTCCTACCAGAATTCAGGATATATTAATTAATTATAATTTCATATGGACTCTTACTCTGCTTTGAGAGCTCTTAAAAGTGTTTGCTAGTACCTTCTAGTTACCTAACGCAACTGAATTCCTTGTGTAATTGGTTTGATCATAAATACATATCCACCAAGGCTCATGGGAGTGAGGGTTATCCTTAAATTAACCAGTTAGAGAAAGAATCTTCACTGGAGTTAGTCATGAGAAGTGTTAACATTTATAAATTATAATAAAATTTTTATATAGGAATCAGGAACGTGGCAGCCCCTGGACAAATGTTGATAAAATATTAAATATAAGCATCTTGCTTTCTACAAATTTGTGACTCCTTATGTCTTCTGATCTCCCAATATCTTTATTTTAGTTTGGTTCTTAGTGTTTGCACTACCATTTTCATGACTTACTTGTAAGATCGAAGATGACAAAGTAGAACTACTTGCAGCAAAAGGATTTAGCTCACTTTATGTGTATTCATGTGTTCCTTTCTTTGTTCCTTCTTTACCGCTCTCTTTCAGATCGCTGCCAAGTGGGAGAAAATTAGTTCAATACTGATAGATGACTTCCTTGGAAGTGGAACGGAACAAGTACTGCTACTTTTTAAGGACTCCTTGAATTCAGATTGCTGGAGTTCCTTTGAAATAATAGGCCCTGACACCTTAAACTCTTCAGTAGGTTCTGTTTACTTTTTATACATTACTTTAAAAACATTTTAGAAAATTTGAATACTTTAAAGCTTTTGACTTACCTTTAAATATTTATTTCATACTTTTGACCCACCTTTTAAATATTTTGATTTCATACTTAAAACTTTGAGAACTTAAAAATACATACACTGACTGGAGTGGGTTACCATTGCCTTCTCCGAATAATACCTAAAGCAACCACCAAAACACGGATACAAAGAGGTTTACTAAAAAGAGAATTTCTAGAGTCAAAAAGAACTAAGTTTGTATAGCCATTAGAAACCAAACTTTTACTATAGTTTCACTTTTCATCCATCTTGCCTAAGGCAATACCCACAAACATCAAACTATTGGATGTATCTGCTAGCTGGATTTTAGGCTGTTGTTGCTGTTGTTTGTCTGTTTAAGACTGATGTTTTTTCTGCTGCTTATTGAAACTAACACCATGTTATTCAATAAATAAGCTTACATCTAAAAAAAAAAAAATACATACACTGAATCTTTTAAATAGTATATTGAGTTTCCTTTCAACAAATGTTATACAATTGTAAACCAAATGTTATACCAACAGTATACCATTACTCTTTTTGGTGTAAATTTGAAATATAATGTATCTGGTATTTGCTCATGACAATACTGTAAATTAACGTCATCATTGCTTCTGAAGAGCACATTTTATGCCAATAAAGCATGGTGATATTAGATTTATTAAGGAATAAAATCAAGTGAAAGTGCTTTATTAAAAGAAATAACAGTTCACAATGTGTTAAGATCTTGAACCTAAGAGAAACAATACCCCAAAAGTTTCAGGCCTATCTTAAATACCTCTGAGCCTCAGTTTTTTTATTAGTAAAATGACAATAATTCTTATTTTCTCTAGTTAGGACATTTTATAAAAACCTAGTAAGCTGATACTTTTTGAGGCAGTATACAAATGTTCCATGGGTGGTAATAGTGGTATTCATTTTTTCCCTAGTTAGGAGAAAATGGTGTATATTGTGGCACACTGCTTTTCAGATAAACTTTAATTGTATTTTGTTGATCTTAGGAATTTTTTAGTTTATTTCAAAATTTCAGTTTTAATGTGCTTTTTTGTTTACTAGGGTGAAACATTGGATAGCAGTAAAGATGACCTGTTTGAAGACAAAGAGGAGAATTATTTGGTGGTCCTACCTCTGGAAAGAAGATTGCAAGTCAGTGTCTGTTTCCTTTTGCTTTTTTTGGATTAGTGCTGTTCTAAATGAAGGAAAGGACATTGAACGAAAGGTCCTTAAAGTATAAGCAACACAGTGATTGGGGAAAAAAGAAATGGTACAGGTTATCTCCCGCTTTTCAAAACTTTGCTTTATGCTACTTTGCTCAATGCCATTTTGCTTTACGCCACTTTGCTTTTATGAAAGACCCCCATTAGCAAAGACTGTTTTTTGCTAACCAAAAGAAATCTGAAGAGGAGTTTTGCTTTTATGAAAAAAGTTGAAAGCGAAAAGTAGTGTTCAGCATTTGTTTTGCAACAAGCCATCGCAGCGCACATCCCAAGCAGCGACAGTAGTCCCGCCAAGCTCCTTTTGCGGACCTTATCTCAGCCTCTCAGCAGCCGGCCGCCTTGGCTTTCACCTGGGTCTGTGAGCCCCTGGGCTCTATCTTGATTTATTTGGTGCATCCCTAACCAAGATGTGTCCTAGGGTAATTGCTACTTTGCTTTACACCGTTTCTTCTTGGTTAGTGGGGAAAACCTGTATTTCAAAGGATCTATTTCCTTTTCCGGTCCCTCTGTAAAAGCTATTAAGACATTACTTATAAACGTATCATCTAAAATGATAGTTTTTTGAGTAAGATTGTGTAAATTTGATAAAACTTATAAAAGATAAACATCTGACTTTTGGAAAACACGTATTTTGTAGTTTTAGGATCAGTATACCGTTACTCTTTTAAAAGAGCAGCAAATATGATGAATGATGACATGTTCCAAACATGAATAGTTTACCTTCAAGTTTTCCATACAAAGCTCTCTAAAAAAGGTTTTGATTTTCTCCCAAGTGTACAAAGGTGCTGCATATTCCTTGTAAAATACTCAAACTTTAATGCTAAGAAATATTAAAAAGAGACTAACAATTATCTTTAATTCTATTACTGTGATATAACCAGTTTTAACACTCTGACTTGCATATTCTTATTGATGTTTTTAATGAATATATACAAGTTTACATGGAAATGTGATTATACGTTGCTTGTTCTCACATAATCTGCCTTTTTTCATTCATAAAAATTTTCAAATATATAGAAAATTCATAGAATAATACAGTGATCATCTCTAGTCCCCATGTAGATTCCCCTGTTGTTACTTTATAAAAATCATATTTGCCTCATGTGTTTCTACTTGTGTGTATGTACATGTATTTGAAAGTTTCAAATATTCAATATTTCACTCTTACGTGTTTTAGCAGGAATTTCCTAAAATAAGAACATTCTCCTGTGTAACCCCAATACCATTATTCACTTAGAAAGTTAATATAATCTCTTAATTTTATTTACTCTTCAGTCCATATTCAGAGGGCTTCAGTTGCCACAGAAATGTTTCATATGGCTGCTTTTTTCAGGATCCAGTCAGTGTTTGCACTTGATTATTATATGTCTCATTGGTCTTTTTCTCTAGAATAAGCCCTCCCCTCCTTTTGAAAAAAATGACACTGCTGGGGCCAAGCCAGTTGTCCCTCCTTTTGGGTTTGTCTGACTGTTTCCTTGTGTTGTCCTTTATGTTTTGCTGTATCTCTGGCAAAGTTTTTTGGTGAAGGGCCAGATAGTGAATATTTACACTTTGCAGGCCCTTAAAAATTTTTTTTGCAAGTATTTTAATATTAAAGTGAATTCACTAAATACTTAGTGAACACATTAGATGTAAATGTGAATGGTAGATAAATAAAGCATCATAATGGACAAAGAACCGTAAAGGAAAAGGTAGATTACATTAAAAACTTTTGTGCTCCAAACAAAGTAAAATAAAAAGACAAATTTTATAAAAGGAAATTGTAAAATTTGACAGAGGATTAATTTTCTTAATATAAAATGTGTTCTAAAACAGTATTGTTGAGTATATAAAGTGGCCCAGTCTTTTGAAAGGAAGTTTGTTATAGCTATTAAAATGTGAATTGCATGTCTTTTTACTCTTAGAATTTCACTTCTAGAAATGTGTTCTAAGGTTGTACTTATACATGTAAGCAAAACTGATTTTATAGGAATAGTTAAGTAGTATTTGTAAATACAATTCAGTCAAAATCTAAACATCCATCATTAGGAGTATGGTAAATCAATTATGATTTAACTGAATCATGGAATACTATGTAGCTGTCAAAAAGGATAATGTACTTTTTAATACAATCTTTAAGTGATGCCAAATAATTTAATTTATGAAAGCATGGCTTTTAGAAATTCCACTTCTGGTAATATGTCACTTAATTTTTTTGAATCAATTCTAATAATAAAAACAACTTAAAATGGTAGTTGAAATATATATTTTTTTAAGCTTCAGAAAGCTGAAAATATTAATATAAGAGTAGATTAGCAGACCAAACTCTAAAGGCTGGAACCCAGAGAGACAAGCAGAACACGATTTTTGCCCTGGAAGCATTCTGTATTTAAACTAAAGCAGTAGTACCCTCAGTTCAGTTCAGTTCAGTTGCTCAGTCGTGTCCGACTCTTTGCAACCCCATGAACCACAGCACACCAGGCCTCCCTGTCCATCACCAACTCCCGGAGTCCACCCAAACCCATGTCCATTGAGTTGGTGATGCCATCCAACCATCTCATCCTCTGTCGTCCCCTTCTCCTGCCCTTCAATCTTTCCCAGCATCAGGGTCTTTTCCAATGAGTCAACTCTTCCCACGAGGTGGCCAAAGTATTGGAGTTTCAGCTTCAACATCAGTCCTTCCAATGAACACCGAGGACTGATCTCCTTTAGGATGGACTGGTTGGATCTCCTTGCAGTCCAAGGGACTCAAGAGTCTTCTCCAACACCATAGTTCAAACCCTAGTCACCCAGCAAAACCAACGTAAAGTCCTCTGCAGGAACACACATTTATCCTAGGCCTCTTCTGAATCTCACAAATAATTTTTTTAAAGAAAATGAGCCACCCCACATGAGTGGGTGAGTGAGCACATGAAGAAACAAGGCATCCTGATTAATGATTCACAGAAAATAACCAACTGCCATTTCTGTAAACAAGTATCCACATGTTACCACTAGCTCTCATTGTGGTCAAAAACATTTCTAAGTGCTGGAAGGCCTTTTAGAGATGAACAGATCTACCCTCTCCACCATTTTGCATACAGGGAAGCTGATGGAGAGCCAGAAATATGAGGTGGTTTGTGGAGCTGGAACTGGAGTTTGGCTCACTGTTCATTCCGCTCTCGAGTTTATTTTCCAGCCACTCGTTGAAGGGGGTAAGGCAAGGCCAGGACCTTGGAGACCATTGTGCACGTGTCCAGGAAGGTTCACAGTGTTGGTGGGAATGCTCCACGACTGGGCATCCTGACGTCCGCCAGCAGGAGGGGGCGAGGGAAGCTGGGGTAGTGAGCTGATGGGGTGCTGCAGACCAGTGGCAGGCCCGAGCTCCAGCTACTAGTGAGAAGTGGATGAGCTGAAAAATGAGTGCATACAGAATGACTCCACCTGCAAACGTTCAGAAGCAAAAGACACACGCAAAGTAAACATGTTCTTTAGGAGTTGATATGATGATGGTAAAGTGATGAAGACCAGCAAAGAAGCTATCTTGAAAGGGGAGAGTAGTGTTGCCTCCAGTGGAGAGAGGTTCTCGATTGGGGAAGGCCCATGGGTTGCTCCAAAAGTGCTGCTTTTTTGACCTGAGTGTGGTTCCAGTGGTTTCTACTTCATCCTTGGTCTGTGAATTGTTTATTTATCTTATGTACTTTTCTGTGTATATGAGAGCAGTCACAATAAAAACAGGAAAGCAAGATTCAGTGTTACACAATACAGTGTGCTCCTGTATTTGGTTTGGGGTGGGTTTTATTTGTTTTTGGGGAGAAGAATGAAAACATCCCTAACATACACATGGGAAAGTTCTGGAAAGGTAAACAGTCTTTTGTCTTTACCAGTGGGATTGAGGGTCTAGGAAGGGAAAGTGAGATGTCTTTGTATGTTGTTTCAATACATTGTCATGGGCTTATTTTATAGTTTTATAACAAAACTTGTAACAATGTAGAACATTTCAGTAGTCTGATGACTCACGATTTATTCCTGGAGTATTGGGATCATGTTGACAAGAGTCAGGAAGAGAGAACACGGAAAATTTCTGAGGGGGTCTTCATTGTCAACCTGCTGTGTGTCCCTCTTCTTCCACCCCCTGCCCCTCCAGCATTTTCAGACTTGGTTCTCCACCTTGGACAGGTACATCTCACGTCCCCTCAGTCATGAATTACTGAACCAGTGAGTGATGGAGTGTGAGTGATGTGGAACCCTCAGAACTAGGCCAACATAGGAAGTTTTAAAATATTAGCTAGAAAAATAAAATAAAATAAAATGTTAGCTAGACACTTAACATATTTTGTGCAGTGAGGTAAGATAGGGTTCTGTCTTCATTCTCCAACTTCTATTCGTTCATAGAAGAAAAAAAATTATCTGTTTTAAAATGTAATTTAAAAGAAAGGCAAATACAGGGTGTATCTAGTTTTTTTCAATCTAGAAAAACATATTATATTAAAAGCCAAATTAATACTTGAACAGTCTCAGATCACCATCTGCAATGAAACAGCTTCTAAAAGTTCAATGGCGTGACTCTTTAAATTTTCAGAGGTAAAATATATTTCATGAATGTTTTATCCTTAGTGCTGATATCTATTTATCTGGTATAATAACAGGAACAGTTTGCTCTTTGCCCATTGAGAGCCATTTTATCCCCTTACTAGTTAAGAGTTAACCCCAGCATCGAGTTTATTTGCACAAAAGTAAGCATGTGACAGTTTGGGATCTGTTATGTGTTACCTTTAAAATTTTGCTGTGAAGGTCATATAAACAGAAGATTTCAAGAAATATTAAATCAAAAGTAAGCATTTCTATTCATAATGATACATCTTGTTTTTGCAGAAATTATTTCAATAAGAAAAAGTTTTCTTGTTGGGGTCGTCCTTATTTTTTATGCATATTTATTAAATTCATTCATATTCATATCGATACTTAACTCAGTTGTGAAACATGTGAATACACTGACATTGTCTCAATTTGATATGTAAGCTATTGCATTTATTTGCTGTATTATTTTCCTTTGTAATTAGAGATTTTTCTTTAATAAAATAGTTTTGCTCTGAGTATTCATTGTTGTCTATAGGAAAATGAATTAATAAGCAAATTTGGAGAAGATACCTACTGAATTATTAGTATATTTGGTTTCATTTGAAATTATATCTCTGACAATGGTTTTTCTTTATGCTTTATAGGTTGGTTTCATTTCTATTTGGGAATTACAGCAGCATCTCTTGCTTAAGGAAAAAATTATATCAAAATCTTACAAGGCTTTAATGAACCTGTTTCAAAGAAAAGATGATAGTACATTAAGTGCAGAGGAGGTAAAGTTAAAAATGTGACCATTTTTTCATTTTACGAATTGAAAATCTAAAAGCTATTTAAGAGTTATTTAAATTGGAATATTGGAATGTATTAGAAAGTGCTGCTCAGTGAATCAGGAAGCACAATGGCAGGGATTATGTAATGGTGGGCTTTTATGACATTGAAAAGTGGTTAAAAAACCAATATTTAACCAATTTGCAAATTATTCTGTAAGATATTAAAATCTCAGTTGTCAGGCACCTTGAGGAACAAGTTTTTTTTTTTTTTTTAAAGATGTAACTGTGAAACTGTCTTATTTGTATAGTTTGAATAGAAATGACTCTTAAGTGAATTATAGTTAACCCTTGAACAACAGGGTCAGGGGCTCCAACCCTATGTCCAGTTGAAAATTCACAAGTAGCATTGCTCGGCACCCTTTGTAATCTTGGTTCCCCATCTGCAGATTCAACCAACCGGGGAGTGTGTAGTGCCGTATATTTACTATTGAAAAAAATTCACACATAAGTGAAAGTGAAAAGTATAGTCACTCAGTCGGGTCCAACTCTTTGCTACCCCGTGGACTGTGGCCCGCCAGGCTCCTCTGTCCATGGGACTCTCCAGGCAAGAATACCGGAGTGGGTTGCCATGCCCTCCTCCAGGGGATCTTCCCCATCCAGGGGTTGAATCTGGGTCTTCCGCTTTGCAGGCAGATTCTTTATCAGCTGAGCCACCAGGGAAGTCCTCACATATAAGTGGACCTGCACAGTTCAAACCCTTTTTGTTCAAGGGACAACTGTATATGTTTTCTGACTTCTTCAACAGAATGTATTAATTATTTTATTTTGTGTTAATGGTGACCTAATTTTATCTTTAATATAATGATTGTTCTTTTAGTCTGTTGCATGATTCATTTCTAAGAATATTTATTCCTCTAGTTAATGTCCCTAAATTGCTATGTCTTTTCAGTCCTCCTATTTGCTTTTTATAATTTTATTCTTATTTTCCTTGTGGTTGACCATCATAAGAACCTCTTCAGGTACCTTGCAGTTACTTATGCTGGTGTGGTAGTGTCAAATATTAGCAAAAACTGCTTTGACTTCATTAAAAATAGTGTTTATACATATTTGTTTCATACAGAGAAAGACAGTATAGTTGAATTACAGAATTACAGATAAAGCAAGACAAGCTGGACATAGGCACACTTGAAGTTGCAGATTTTCTTTCCTCAGGTGACTTTAACACCTTACTCTGACTTCCTCTAAGATTTACCATTCTTATAATGGTCTTTGCCTTTTGTCTGTATTTCGGTCTTAGCAACATGAGGATTTTGGCCCCAAATGCTTCCATTAATGTAAGAAACAGAGGCACATCATGTTGCATTTCTGTATTACTATTCTCATCTCCTGGGGACCCTCGTGTAAGTGCTGTTGAAAGCCATTGTTCGGTCTCCCCATTTCCCTTCCCTACTTGAACCCAGTGATTTTGCTGGTATTAGAAAAGGGGAAGAAAGGTTGGAAACTAATGCGGTGAAATCACTGTCTGTAAGGCACTGTTTTGAGCCCTTTAACACTGTTATCTTTAAAATCTATTCTGGCAGGTAATAAAAATTTCTGTTTCAGGTGAATACCCTGCCTCAAATCTCACAGCTAGTGGCAGAAGTATCAAATTCCTAGGAACACATTTAGTTTACTAGAATGTAGATGCCCGTATCTTTTTTCAGTAATTACCATGCAGAGGGGCAGTATAGAGTAATAGTTAATATGCACCATGGGCTCTGGAAGCAGTTGGCTCCGGTTCAGACCCCAGCTCTGCCTCTTGTCAACTGTGTGACCTGGGACAAGGTACTTAACCTCCCTCTGCCTCAACTTTTCCTTATCTGGGAACTGTAGATAATAATACTACCAACCTAGGGTACTAGAGTTATTGTGATGGTTAAACATATTTATACGTGAATGGCATTTAGAACAGTGCCTGACATATAGTAAGCATTCAGTAAGTGTTTTGGTTTTTTTTTTATTATCGTTACTCCTCCTCCTATTTACATTTGTGTTATAAATCCATATGTGTGTGGAAGTGAGTGAGTGTGGCCTGGACTTTTAAGAAGAAAACTTTATCATCAACTGTACTTGAATTAAAAAAAAAAGGAAAAAGAAGAAAATTTTAGCAATAACTATACTTGAATGAAAAAAAATGAAGGAAATTTTCACAAATATAGTTTAATCAGTGTTATTCATACAAAAATTTCCAGTTCTAAGTTTAGTGTTAGTCACTGATAAAATAAAGATTGCATTGTCTTCAGCATGCCTTGGGCACATATTGTCAGATTATTTTTCAAAATGGACTCAAGGTTACATCCCTGCTGGCTCTGTATTGGGTATCCAGAGCCTTATTTACAGTTAGGCCATGCTTCTTGATCCAAGGGTGGTGGTTGTTCAGTCGGTCAGTTGTGTCCGACTCTTTGCAACCCCATGGACTGCAGCACGCCAGGCTTCCCTGCCCTTCACTATCTCCCGGGAGTTTGCTCAAACTCATGTCCATTGAGTTGGTGATGCCATCCAACCATCTCATCCTCTGTCACCCCCTTCTCTTCCTGTCTTCAATATTTCCCAGCATCAGGGTCTTTTCTAGTGAGTCAGCTCTTCAGATCAGGGGCAAAGGATTGGAACATCAGCTTCAGCGTCAGTCCTTCTAATGAATATTCAGGGTAATTCCAAGTAGATAGTTAATTGTATGTTTTTTAAATTTTATTTTAGTGAATTATGTATTATCTATTTCATTGATAATAATTTACTTTAAAATATGTAAGCCATAAGGCCCAGCCAAAAACTGGTTTACATTGTATTTTTGTTTTGCTACATTTGGTATATTTTTGTAATCAGTTATTTAAACATATTTTTCCATAAGGAATGTCTTGTTACTCTTTGTGGTGAAGAAGAAAATCCTGTCTGTACCTTTGATGAAAAGTTATCAGACCATTTTCAAGATTTAGAGCAGCTAGTAGAGAAGATATGGTATCGGGTAATAGAAGATAACTTGGTTGTTGGAGTGAAACCCACATCTTCTTTGAAGGTGTAAGTAAATTCTAACATGATAATGTCATCTTGCTCTATGGAATAGCACTGTCCAACAGAAGTATAATGCATGCCACATAGTAATCTAAATGTTCTTGTCGTCATACTAAATACAAATAGAGGGCTTTCCTTGTGGCTCAGTGATAAAGAATCCACCTGCCAGTGAAGACACGGGTTTGATCCCTGATCTGGGAAGACCCCACAAGCCAGGAAGCAGCTAAGCCTGTGAGCCACAGCTATTTTGAGCCTGCATCATAGCCTGTCTTCTGCAGCAAGAGAAGCCAGTGCTATGAGAAGCTTGTGCACCACTGCAACTAGAGAGCAGCCCTGCTCGCCTAAACTAGAGCAAAGCCCATGCGCAGCAACAAAGACCCAGCACAGCCAAAAATAAATAAATGTTTTTTTAAGAGAGTAGGGTTTTTTTTTCTTATTTAAGAAGAAAGGTGAAAAATCTACCCCAGAAAGAAAATACTGACGTTATTTTACCTTTCCTGTCTCTTAAAAAAAAAATTCCCTTTGTAAAGTCCAGCATATTTACAATGTTTTTGCTTTCCGGTTTCAAGAGAAGTGCTATTACAGGATCTTTGGAACTATGTTTGCTTTTATACTTAATTTTCAAATCTGTTTTACATTTGAAATGATTTTACATTTGAAATGAGAGGAAATGAGAGGAAATACTTGCTTTTATACTTAATTTTCAAATCTATTTTACATTTGAAATGAGAGGGAAGGAGAGAATAAACAATTTTTTTTTTTACCGTTTTAAGGCATTTAATCATCTGGTTGATGACCTTTTAGACTTAACTGAGCTCTGTATTTTTTACAGGTCTCTGAATCATGTGACTTTATCGCTGTCAGTGGATCAAGGCCCTAACTCTACCTTTCCACTTATTAAGTGTCAAAATAGGATATTTAAGTTGACTAGGAATTCTTCTCCAGTACTAAGCTCAGTGCCATATGAAGTAGGATCAGAGGTAAAAAGAATCAAGTTGAGTGTTGATAGTAAAGAAGAGAAAGAGGAAAGCGTTGTTTGTGAACGACCCTTGAAGAAAGAATATGTACAGATGATTACAGCTGTAACAGCTCTTCCACCACTTTTAACATTCAGTAATTTTTGTTGCATTGTGCTGCTACAAATGAGAGAGAATGGTAACTCTTCTGAAGCTCATTATGTTCAATGTGGCAGAATTTTTTTAAGTGTAGAAGATCTTTCAAGTGGGAAATATGTGCTGACATTTCCAGAGAAGAAACCTATAGGTAATTTTTGTGGGTCCTTTTTAATCATATACCTAATTGAATCAGAGAATTTTAAGAACTCCTTTTATGTGATCCTGGACAGAGTCTAATGACAGTGCTTGTGATGTTTTTGCCGTAGAACACATGGAAGATCTCTTTACACTTCTTGCAGCATGGCACAGAGCTGGTTTTCAAATCACATCACCCATGTTCGTTCTTACTTCAGTGAGGCTATGGCTGTTAGAACACATGAAGTGTGAAGTCATCAAAGAATTTCCAGAAATTTGCTTTTGCAAAAGGCCGGGAAGTTTCTATGGGACACTCTTCAATTGGAAACAAAGGACACCATTTGAAGGAATTTTAGTAGTCTATTCCAGGTATTTCACATCAATTGGAATTGGTCCAGGGAAGAGTGTGTGTGTGTGTGTGTGTGTGTGTGTGTGTGTATTCCAACAGGGATCCCTCTAGTAGTGTTCTGTGCCATTGTAGGACATGTCCAGGTCATCACCTGGTACAAGGTGAATAAACAGGTGGTCTCATTTAGAAACTGAAGCTGTTTTAATTATGTTTGTTTTTGGTTTTTTGGTGGGGTTGATTAGGTAGGGCCTAATAATTTTAGGATTTGCCTTTGCTCCCCCACAATGGAATTTTACAAATATAATTTTGATTTCATGACTCAGAGAAAAACTTTAATCAGGAAGCAACCTAATCAGGTTATTAGTCAGTAGGGAGGCCTGGCATGTTGCAGTTCATGGGGTCGCAAAGAGTCGGAAACGACTGAGCGACTGAACTGAACTGAGTTGATTAGGATATGTATACAGTTGTTCCTCTGTATCCACAGATGATTGGTTCCAGGACTGTGATGGACACCAAAATCCATGGATGCTGAAGTTCCTTTTATAAGCTGGCTTAGTACAGTCTGCCTTCCATATCCATGAGTTCCATATCCACAGATCCAACCAACCACAGGGCTGGCTGTATCTGATTACTACTGTCTGAATTGTATCAGTGACCACCTGCATGCATTATAGGTTCTATTCATTACTAGAGGATGTAGAAATGAGTGGTAACTGATTATTACAATATGTTGTACATGACCATTTTGCACTAAGTTTTGTAATATTGTGTTTGTTTTTTTTTTTTTATTCATTCCAGGAATCAAACAGTTTTGTTCCAGTGCCTTCATGATCTCAGCACAGTTCTCCCTGTGAACAGTTTCTTCAAATATCTAGAGTTAGAAAGTGAGGATTTTCTAGTTGGTCATTTGGCAGTAGCTTTGGAGAAGGAATTGGTCACCCTTGGTTCTCCTTCTTCTGCCTTAGTGAAGGTTGAAACGAGCTTGGTGCAGAATTGTGAAGTAAGCAAAGAAAAGAGTAGTGATAATGTGGCTGCTTTATCAGAGGAAAGCATCCATCTCTACAGAAAAGAACTTCAGAGAGAAAAGGAGCAAATGTTGGGGACGAACTTAAAAGTGAGTGCTGCTCTTTACAGAGAAATGACTTTAAAATTAGCTGAAGTTCAGCTGAAATCAGACCTTGCTGCCAAGCAACTGACAGATTTATAATTATATTCTCAGTTTGATTATATTTTAGAATATTTTTCCCTGCCATAGTGCTTTGGTCCTACTTTTTCATTTTATATTATATGCCTCCTCTGTAAAATGAGGATTGAGGCTCACTGTAGAGTCTTTGGTTTTGAAGATGCATAAAATAGCCTGCCTTAGAGTAGCACTTCTCACCTGGGCTCATTTTGCCTCCCAAAATGGGTAAAGGGACATTTGGCTGTAATTGGAGATACTGTTTGGGTGTCAAAAGTAGCAGTGGCGGGTGGGGAGAGCAAGAGGTGGGTGCTATTCGAATCTAGTGGGTTGAGGCCAGAGATGCTGCTAAACTTCCTACTCTGCCCAGGACAGCTCCACAGCAAGGAATGATCCAGCCCAAATGTGAGTACTGCTGGGGTGGAGAAATCCTGCCTTAGCGTTTCCACTTAACACACAAGTGATGGAGTGATATTTTGTTTTAAATCTTCAAAAAAAACTTAAATAGTCCTTTTATTATTTTCTGCTTACTGAAATCTTGTTGTTGTTATTGTTTAGTTGCTAAGTTGTGTCCAACTCTTTGCAACCCCATGGACTGTAGCCCACCAGGCTTCTCTGTCCATGGGATTTCCCAGGCAAGAATACTGGAGTGGGTTGCCATTTCCTTCTCCAGGGGATCTTCCCAACCCAGGGATCAAACCCGGGTCTCCTGCATTGGCAGGCGGATTCTTTACTGCTGAGCCACCAGGGAAGCACCCTAGTAAAACCTAGCATATAAAAATCAACTTCAAACAGATAAACAAGGTTTTCAGGATTCAGAAGGTTTTGTAAATATCAAGCCCCTGTGGAAATTTAAATGGCAGAGTGTCTAGGTGATAGCACTAAAATGAAAATGGTGGAAACCCTTTTTAAATTCAATTTTATTAGAAAACCTCTCTGAAACTGTAAGTCTACAAGCATGTGAAAATTTTGGGGCATTTCTCTGAAAAGCATCTCTTTTAAAAGGCTAAGTATACCTCACAGGCCACTATTTTCAAAAAGTTGAAAATGCCTTTAAGCCATCTGAAATTCCAACTCTTGGCAAAGCTAAAATGTAAAATCCTAACTAAAGTTTCTTAGTTGTGCTAGCCACATTTCAGATGCTTGATAGCTACATGTGGCTAGTGGCTATCATTTGGACCATACAGAATAGGACATTTCCATAGTCTCAGAAAGTTTTATTAAACAATGCTACACTGTAAGATATCCTCTATTAACTGTGTCTTATGTACAAATCAAGAAACTGAGACTCACACAGGTTTAGTACTACACCCAAGGTCATCTGGCTAGTAAGGAGCTGAGCCAAGATTGAAATCCAGTGTAGCTCTAGGACTTTTGCTCTTTCACCACTATCCTCATTGTAGTGAAAGAGCAAAGCTCGGTTTGTAATAAAGTCAGTTTGTAACAAAATGGTGCCGTGTCTTCTCACAGTTTTATATTAACAAAATGCACTTACTGTTTAAAAAATTTACAAATGTGCAGTTCAATAAAAGTATAAATTTATTAATATTGCAATATCAGGGGAAGTGTGGGACATGTTATTTTTAATATTTTTATTGAAATATAGTTAATGTACAATATGATGTAGGTTACAGGGATATGATATAGTAATTCACAATTTTTAAAAGTTATACTCCATTTATAGTTATAAAATATTGGCTATATTCCCTGCATTGTACAATATATCCTTATAACTTGTTCTATGCATAATAGTTTGTCCTTCTTAATTCCCTACTCCGATGTCACCCCTACCCCCTTCCCTTGCCCCACTGGTAACCATGAGTTTGTTTTCTGTATCTGTGAGTCTGCTTCTTTTGTGTTATATATATAGTTTGTTGTGTTTTTTAGGTTCCACATATAAATGATTTCATACAGTATGTGTCCTTTTCTGTATGTCTTATTTCACTTAGGACAGTGCCCTCCAGGTCCATCCATGTTGCTGCAGATGGCATTATTTCATTCTTTTTTATGGCTGAGTAATAGTCCACACACACACACACACACACACACACACACACACACACCACATCTTTATCCAGTTATCTGTTGAACCGGTGTTTGTTTTGGTTTTTCCCCGGATATACATACCCAGGAGTGAAATTCCCAGCTCACATGGTAGTTCTATTAATATTTTTAATTTTTTGAGAAGCCTCCATAATGTTTTCCACAGTGGCTGCACCAATTTATATTCCCACCAACAGTGTACAAGGGTTCCCTTTTTTCTACATCCTCACCAACATTATTTGTGTACTTTATGATGGTAGACGTGAGGTGATGGTAGACGTGATGACAGATGTGAGGTGATAATCTCATTGTGGTTTTGATGTGCATGTCTCTAATGATTAATGATTTTGACAATCTCTTCAAGTGTCTGTTGGCCATCTGCATGTCCTCTTTGGAAAAATGTCTATTCAGGTCTTCTGCCTACTTTTTAACTAGATGGTTTGTTTTCTTGTTATTGAGTTGTATGAGCTGTTTATATATTTTGGATATTAACCCCTTATCAGTCATATCATTTGCAAATATTTTCTCCTATTCAATAGGTTGTCTTTTCATTTTATCATGGTTTCCTTTGTTGTGGGCCACGTTATCTTAAATCCTGTAATAGGTGAATTCTTAGAGGTGATTGCTGGTCCCAGCCAAGTTTTCTCTCTTGACTATTACCTTCAGTTCTATCTGAATACTTGACTGTCTATTTCTTATTTCATTTCATTTATCTTTGTTAGAACCATAACTGTGTAGAATTATTGGATAATAATTTATATTTGGGAGTTTCTTAAATGAAAGTGTCAATTCTTTAGATAATCCTTAAATAACTTCTCTTTGAAACATCTCTAGAAAGTCTTGAGATTCCCTGCAGTGTTTGTCATTGGCTGGTAGTCACTGCAGTAGAGCTTGGAATTCCAGGAAAACTTAGCTCTTTTAGAAACTTAATGTCTTTATTCCACATTAGTACATCACTTGAGAAGAAAAGGAGTGGGATTCTGGTTTCTTTTTTCATCCTTTGTGTGCGCTAATCCTTCCCAATGATGTGCCTATAGAAAACATTTTGTCTCTTTCAAAATATCAATGGTGTATGACGTGGAAGAGGGAGGATGTGGAGATCTTTCATCTACTCAGTGTTTATTGATATTTCATCGAATACATGTCCTGCCCAAGTGTATAAGTAGCTGCTAGGAATCTAAAGATAAATATGACTCTCTGCAGCTTGAAAAAAACTTGCAGTCTTAATGGGAGAGACAGTGGCACAGAGCTCTATGCTATACTAATTCATAAAAGTATTCCTGGGGTCTTATGGGAATACCCTTCTGGGGCACTGTACCCAATAGGGACAGTGTTTGAAAGCACGAGTTCTTCATTTTACATGACAGGACTCTTTAGGGATCTGATAAATTAAGGATATTCTTGTTGGGGTGGTTGTGGACTAAAGTGGTATTATCATATACTGGTATTGTGCCTGATGATTCAGCGATCATCCTCCAGACATGTTGCTGTCACATTAAGAAAGGGCCAGAGAGGGACTTCCCTGGTGGCCCAGTGGCCAGGACTCTGCACTCCCAATGCAGGGGACCCAGGTTCGATCCTGGTCAGGGAACTATATCCCGCCACAACTAAGAGTTCCCATGCTGCAGGGAAGATAGAGAATCCCTCGTGCCACAGCTAAGACCTGGTGCAGCTGAATAAACAAACTAGAGAGTAACCCCCACTCATTGCAACTAGAGAAAGCCCTGTGCAGCAGTGAAGACCCAGCACAGCCAAAAGTAAATAAATAAATATAATAATTAAAAAAACACTTTATTTAAAAAAATATGAAAAAGAACATGCTCAGAGAGTTACATATACACAAAGAAAGAAGTTCAAACCAGAGCATTTGGCACAGTAAGAAGGGATCTAAAACATTTAAATCATGCAGTTTTGAAATACTTATGAATTGAAATTGATTATCTGAATTATTTACCTATGTGGTAAATGCATAATATTAAATTTGCCATCTCAGTCATTTCTAAGTATACAGTTCAGTCATGTTCAGTATGTCCACGTTGTTGCACAGTTGATCACTAGAACTTTTTCATCTTGTGAAACTGAAACTCTATTCATTAAGTATGAATTCTCAGTTCTCCTTTTCCTAGCCCTTGCTTTACACTAATACTTCTCAGCCGTGGTTGTTGATAAGAACCACCTAATGACTTCGTAAGCCTCACTCCAAAGATTCTGATGCAGTTGGTCTGGGTTCTGCCTTGGGCCTTGGCATCAGTTTAAAACCTCCCCCAGTGATTCCGATATACAGCCAGAGCCAGTGCCTTACAACGAGCAGAAAGTCAGCTTGACCGTTTCAGGGGGCACGGCTTCACAGATTTCTCTTTGTCATCTTTCTCTTCGTAATGTAATATGCCATTGTTTCTCATGCTTTCATATACATCCAAATAATCTGAGGATCTTGTTCAACTCTACATTCTGATTTGGCAGGTCTCAGGGCGGGGGTGGGGCCTGAGACGGCATGTCTAACAAGCTCACAGGTGATCATGATGCTGCTGGTTCATGACCATAATCTGAAAGGCAAGGTGATAAGCAACTTTATGGTATTGTTAAAGTCAGGACTTTTGTGTTGGGGAAAATGGAAGTTTTCACATATCTTATTTTCCTTCCATAAAATCCTCACAGTCTAACGTGAGGTTAGCTAACTACAAGGTCATCCATCTCTCGCATTGTGCTTCCACTGGTACAGATTCTACACAAAAGTGTTGCCATGCATTGTCTATGTCTCAACAGCTCTGGTGATGAAAGGAAAACCAAAGAATACATTAGCTTACTCTTACTTTCTCCTTTGACATTTCCCAATTTAGATTATCTTCAATGCCTTATATCCATAATCATTGTGGAAGGGTATCTTCTCTTTCATTCCAAAGAATGAAAACTTATGCCAAATACTGAAACAATGGAAAGACAATGATTGTACAATTCCAGATGACACCTTTTATCCATTAGGTCTTCTATTAAAGGAACATCCAACACAAAACAAACTTACCAGTGGAGGAGATGTCATAGTTACTATAATTGGTGAGAGGTGTGCAAGCTTGAGATGGCTTGATTCAGCAGCTCAGCAGTATATTACAGTATACGTCTCCACACACCAGTCCATCCAGAAGGAGGAAGCGTACAGAAGAGTGAGGAACCTTCTTTTCCAAAGCATAATCTCCCCTCATGTCTTGCTGTCCACATTCGGCCCTGAGATGGCCTGTGGGCATTTGAATATCCTGTATTGATTGGCTCAAGCATGGGTTATGAAAAGGAGACTTACCTGCTTCCTGTTTACTACTATTTAAATGTTTTTACGTAGGCATTTGTTATGGATTAAATTGTGTCCTCCCCTCACCTCCCCCACCCTCCCCAAGATAGATTGAGGTCCTAATCCTTAGTATCTCAGATTGTGACTTAGTTTGGAAATAGAGTTGTTACAGATGTGACTAGTTATTGTCGTTCAGTTGCTCAGTCATGTCCAACTCTTTCAAACCCCATGGACTGCAGCACACCAGGCCTCCCTGTCCATCACCATCTTCCAGAGCTTGCTCAAACTCATGTCCATTGAGTCAGTGATGCCATCCAACCATCTCATTCTCTGTCATCCCTTCTCCTCCCACCTTCAATCTTTCCCAGCATCAGGGTCTTTTCCAATGAGTTGGCTTTTCACATCAGGTGGCCAAAATATTGGAACTTCAGCTTCAGCATCAGTCCTTCCAATGAATATTCAGGACTGATTTTCTTTAGGATTGACTGGTTAGATCTCCTTGCTGTCCAAGGGACTCTCAAGAGTCTTCTCCAACACCACAGTTCAAAAGCATCAATTCTTCATTGCTCAGCTTTCTTTATGGTCCAACTCTCACATCCAAACCCATAGCTTTGACTAAACAGACCTTTGTCAGCAAAGTAACATCTCTGCTTTTTAATATGTTGTCTAGGTTGGTCATAGCTTTTCTTCCAAGGAGCAAGGATCTTTTAATTTCATGGCTGCAGTCACCATCTGCAGTGATTTTGGAGCCCAAGAAAATAAAGTCTGTCACTGTTTTCATTGTTTCCCCATCTATTTGCCATGAAGTGATGGGACCGGATGCCATGATCTTAGTTTTTTGAATGTTGAGTTTTAAACCAGCTTTTTCACTCTCCTCTTTCACTTTCATCAAGAGGCTCTTTAGTTCCTCTTTGCTTTCTGCCATAAGTTGGTGTCATCTGCATATCTGAGGTTATTGATATTTCTCCCGGCAATCTTGATTCCAGCTTGTGCTCATCCAGCTTGGCATTTTGCATGATGTACTCTGCATATAAGTTAAATAAACAGGGTGACAATATACAGCCTTGACCTACTCCTTTCCCAGTTTTGAACTAGTCCATTGTTCCATGTGAGTGGGTGTAATTTTTTAAATTGTGGAGACTAGCATGGAATTGATAGATTTTTGTTATACCATGTAAAAATGTTTTTAAAAATGGCTCCCACACCTGCATCATTTTGTAGAACAGAATATACTGATGCTAAGAATATAATCATAGAATGCACATTATTTAAACTGAATAAATTTAGTTTCATAAAAAAATCACCATGTTGTCTTAATTGTTATCAATCTCATTGTACAACACACCAATGGAAACTTAGGGACTGGCACGTGTCAGTGGGTCAATGTTTAAGAATCATAGATGGGAAGTTTTGAAGGAATTTATGTGAGCATGTGGCACAGTCTGCTTTTTCTTTTACATATATGGCCCTGTTAGCTGTTTAGAGGCTGGATTGTAAGGGACAAAGAGTAGATTGTAGAGTCGCAATGAGGAGATTGCTGGAGTGGTCTAGGCATGAGATAATGAAGTATTGGTTTAAATTGGGATAAGTAGAACTGAGCCAGGCTGGGCTGGGCCGGGCCAGGCAGCTGGAGTCGCTGCTTCCTTGGTGCTTGGCTGGAGCCCGCCAAGCTGTCCATGTCGGGGAGCCGGTGGCAGGGGACTCATTGGGGATGCTCGCAAGCCTGTGAACCTTGCTCTGGCGCGTCCCCCACCCCACCCCCACCCCCACCTAGCCCTCATCTGCATAGGAAACCCAGGGCCTGGCCTCTCCATCTAGAAAACCTGTGATCTCACCGGATACCTGGATACCAGCTCCACAGCTTGGCCTGGACTGGTCTGAACTACCTGAGCCCCCCCCTTTCAACGAGCCTGACTTCAGCACACCTCAGCTGGGGGCAGAGACTCTGCTCAGGCCCTCTGTCATCCTGGAGGTGTGGTAAAACCTCAAGGACAAACTGCTGCTAACCCAGAACTATGACACCTACAGCCACCACCTGTGCTACTTGAGTGGCCCCACCTCCAAGGCCATCACTGTGAAACAGTGCCACAGCCGGGCCCACCTCTGCACCAGCCTCTAGGGTGTGCTGGGAGACATGTGGGTGTTGTGGCAGCTCCGGGCTACCCACTGCCCAGCCTCTGCCTGGGACTGAGCCCACCTGGGCCCCCAGCCCTGCCCACAGTGACTTTTTCCAGAAGATGGACAGCTTCTGGCGGCTGAAGGGGCTGCAGATCTGCCTGTGACACTCGGCCAAGGACTTCAATGGGCTCAAAAAGAAGATGCAGCCTCCGGCCACTGTAGTCACCCTGCCCCTGGAGATCTGTGACTTGTAACCTCTGACCTTCCTTTACCACCTTCTCTTTCCCCTCCCCCTTGAAACCCTGCTCCCATGCTGGGAAGGAGAAACCTATACGCCAACGCTCATTGAGCCAGGAGGCTGAAGCCATGAGCCTTTAGCCCTCCCTGGACTTGGAAAAGGATGTGATTCAATAAGACCCATCCACTCCCAGCCTTCCTGACTCCTCCAGGCCTGGGGAAGAGGTGCAGTAGGCCCCATCCCATTTCCACCTGATGTGATCCTCAAAGGAGCCCAAAATGATTGGTGCAAGGCTCTCAGAGCTTCATGCTTCCTGCCCACTACTTGCCAGCACCCACCCAAGCCCTCAAGTGGCGCTTCCAGGAAGCATGCCTGTAGGTAGGGAGTGGGCCACCGTCTCCTGTACCTTTCTGGCTTGAAACCTTTTGGCTGCCAACTTCTCCTTAGATGGGTGTTGCTCCGCTTACCCCCAAATAACTCAACACATCCAATTCAGGAAACACACATGGTAGCAAGTCGAAACAGGAAGAGATGGGATTAAAAAGGGAAGAGCTGGGGTCTGCGTTGGAGGTAATACTGAAAGCAGAATGGGAGGGGCAGACCAGGCACAGGGGTCACCAAGGCAGTCAATGTCACAGGGTGGCAACCAAAAGGACATTGCTAAGGATTTTCTTGCCAGCTTCAGGACCCTTCCCCTCCACCCTCTTTCCCAGAGTATATGAGTTGTCAAGGCTGAGGAGGGCAACCATAGCCATAGCCACAGAATTTCCTCAAAGTTTATATTGCAATAGCAATTTGAGGTGTGGGGGCAGCTCCCCAAGCCCTAGGCCTCAGCCCCACCCACTCATGACTCTTCAGTTTATTTATTTGAAGATGTTATATATTCAGTTCAGTTCAGTCACTCAGTCGTGTCTGACTCTGCGACCCCATGAATCACAGCATGCCAGGCCTCCCTGTCCATTACCAACTCCCGGAGTTTACTCAAACTCATGTCCATCGAGTCGCTGATACCATCCAGCCATCTCATCCTCTGTCATCCCCTTCTCCTCCTGCCCCCAATCCCTCCAAGCATCAGGGTCTTTTCCAATGAGTCAACTCTTCACATGAGGTGGCCAAAGTATTGGAGTTTCAGCTTCAGCATCAGTCCTTCCAATGAACACCCAGGACTGATCTCCTTTGGGATGGACTGGTTGGATCTCCTTGCAGTCCAAGGGACTCTCAAGAGTCTTCTCCAACACCACAGTTCAAAAGCATCAATTCTTCAGTGCTCAGCTTTCTTCACAGTCCAACTCTCACATCCATACATGACCACTGGAAAAACCATAGCTTTGACTAGATGGACCTTTGTTGACAAAGCAATGTCTCTGCTTTTTAATATGCTATCTAGGTTGGTCATAACTTTCCTTCCAAGGAGTAAAATATATTAGGTGATATTTATTGCCGAATTTCTATCCTTGTATTATTAACCAATAAAATGCTTGCCTCAGAAAAAAACATTGGCAAAGGTAAAAATGGAAAAGTATGTGGCAGAGATATTTAGAATGTATGGTCAACAGGACTTAGTTTTTGATTTATTAATAATTCTTAAAAGCAGGGGCATCACAATCACTGGAGTTGAGTGTGTATACACACATATACACATGCCTAGACTTACCCTAGACCTGAATCAGAAGGGTCAACCTGGCTGTATGTATTTTTAAAAGCTACAAGTATGAGTCCGATGTTCACCATTGGTTAAAAACCAATTCATAGATGGTCAACAAAAGGAGAGGGAGTAGCCAAGGAGTGCTTCCCAGGTTTCTGAGTTAATGATAGAATGGACATGAATCTGAGCAAACTCCAAGAGATGGTGAAGGACAGGGAAGCCTGGTGTGCTGCAGTCTATGGGGTCACAAAGAGTTGGACACGACCGAGTGACTGAACAACAACAATGATAGAAATCGTGGAAAAGAATAGCTTGAACTCCTTCAATAAAATTATTTTATTTTATGAAAACAGTATTTTATTGAATAGGCTGAACTCAGTGTGGGCAGTCTTCTTGTTTCTGGAACATCCCTATAGCTTCTTTGGTACTTCTAATACTGAAGAGCAATCTCATTTTCAAGTGTTGAAAAATTCATTCCAATCCATTATCCACAAAATGAGACTATATAAGAAAGCAAATATAACATAATTATAGTAAGAACAAAAAAGTACCCCTAACAGGAAAGGTGCAAGACCAGAATGAAGGAAACAAATACTGCTAAAGGACCCTCCCCTCCAAAAAAATCAATAGTGACACAATCTTTTTAAATAGAAACTCAATGTCATTAAGTTGTCAGTTCTCTCTATGTTCGTTATTGGATATAATCCAGTTCTGATAAAAATACCAATAGATTTTCTTTGAAATAAGTCATCCTGATTCTAAAGTTTTTGTGGAAAAATCTGCAAGCCAGAAAAGTCTTGAAGATTCTGAAAAAGAAAAGCAAGTGCAGAGTCACCCTATTGGTTATTCAGATGTATAGTAAAATTGCGGTTGTTCAGTCACTCAATTGTGTCTGACTCTTTTGCAACCTATGAACTGTAGCCTGTCAGGCTCCTCTGTCTATGGGATTTCCCAGGCAAGAATACTGGAGTGGATTGTCATTTCCTTCTCCAGGGGAATCTTCATGACCCAGGGATCAAACCTGTGTTTCCTACATTGCAGGCAAGGTCTTTACCACTGAACCACCAGAGAAGCCCATGTAGTAAAATATCAATGAGCAAAAATGTGTTTCTGGTGTACACATAGACACACCAGAATAGAACAGAAAGTTCAGAAATAGAATCAGATGCATATAAGAATTTGTACATTGACAGCATTCCACTTCAGCGAGTAAAAGGTGATCTTAGGAAATCCAAGGAGCCATCTGGAGAAGACATGTGAGAATGTGCCCATTACCAGGATCAAAGTTTCAAGTGTAAAAAAAGGAAACAAAGAACTAGATGAAAATAAGGGATAACTTCCAAAGATTATCAATTTATTTCACAACGTCCAGAAGCTGTAACATTCAGTCATATAAAAAGAAAAACTCAAAACATCTTTATTAAAAAATAAAGTCAAAAGACAACATGGGAAAGATGTTATTTGTGATATGGCTTAAAATAAGGACTAACACCTACAATACAGAGAAGATATCTTGCAAATGGTAAAGGGAACATGTCAATAGGGAAAATGGTAAAGAAAAAACTAATGGAGAAGGAGATGCAAATAAACATTTTAACAACATGTGCAACTTAAAGCAAAAAAAAAAAAATGCATACATAAAACTGGACTTTCACTAACAACTTTCAGCTCTGTGATCTCGGTAAACTTTGCAGATTGTTTCAGCAAGCCTAAACCTTGAGATGCGTGCTGGAAGAAGCTTTCAGACTGGTAGGAAGTTTTGTACCTAAAATTCAAAGTCCATAAATGAAAATAAAGAGCAAATACACTTAGTGACGAAAAAGCAAACCCTGACTTTCATTTAACAGTGAAATGAAATACATTGCCAGTCTCCCACCAGACAAAACTGGATGCACTACAAAAGTCACATTTTAAAGGATTCAGAGAGCTGTGGAAACAAAATGGGTGACCTGAAATTACAGAAAATGGAGAGTTGTTCCAAAATGACTCAATAATTGCCGGTCCTTTGTTTATCTCGGGGCAGGCTGTAGATCATGCTTGTTCCAGGCAAAGGGCTTCCGCTTGAAGACAGAGAAGCCAGCAGCCTTTTAGCAGTTGCATAGTACTGTAATGACATTGAAATATTAAGGGGCTCTAAAGGCGCATAGTTTTCACCTTGAAATATTTTCATCAGTGGTGGCTGTACAAGAAATGGAGGAGCTAGCACAAAAACTTTTAAAAGACAAATACCTGAAATATCTTTCAATTGTACAGTGCTGCCAGAGAGGAGCATTGCTTCAAACACATGGTGAGTTTCCCCTTAAAGATATTTCCCAAATTTTAAAGCTGCGTTAAGTAGGAGGCTAATGGAGGCTGAAAACCTCTGAAAGTCAGAACTATCCGTTAGCTTCTAGGGCCAAGGAGATCTGTATTTCCAGAACCTATGAACAGAAATATACCAGGAGACAGGGCCTTACAAAGTTTGCAGTATGTTCCAGATCAAGCTGAACTTCTGATTGGATTGAGTTTATTAGCTACTCACCTTAACTGCATAATAAAAGGGAAACCCTCTTTTCTGTGAAACTTCTATGGTTTTCCTATTCACACTATCTGGCACACAGTTAAATTTCTAGATGAACAAAAAGCAAGACTGGCAATTAAGAGGAAAAAAAATAGATGTGTATCCATGGATGTTGCTGATACTGAAGCTAGCTTATAAGAACTCTAAAATATGTTATAGAATATATTCTAAATAGAGAATAAGGACAAAAGAGATGAAAGAACAGATAATTTAAAATGATTGGGATGTCTAAATAATCAAAATGAAAGTTTAGAACTGAAAAAGGCAGTATCTAAAATTTAAAGCATTATGTATAAGTTTGGCATCAGAGGGGACATGGCAGGACGTAGGATTAGTGAACTGGGATATGGGTCAATGGAAAATGCTCAAACTGAAGCAGAGGAAGAAAGAATGGAAAAAAGATTAGTGTATAAAAGACATGTAAGACCTACTCAAATGGTTTAACATTCATGCAATTCACATTCTATAGGAAAAGAGAATGAGGCAAAAGCAATATTCGAAGAGGTCATAGTTGAGAATTTGTTTGAAACTGATGCAAGACATCAACTCAGAGACTCAGGAAACAAATAGGAAACTGCACTTAATGTGCATTAAGGAAAAACAGCTGATAAAGTCAAATGTAAAATCTGAAAAAGGGTTAGAGAAGAATACATTGCCTTCGAAAGAACAAGAGTATAACCAACAGTCAGTGTCTTATCAGGAACATTGAAACCCAGAAAGCAACGGAATTTCACCTTTAAACTGCTTATAGAAAATAACTGAGCTGAAAACCATGGATGTAGTAAAAATATGCTTCAAAAATGAAGATAACATACATACATTTTCAATCAAAGACTAAGGGAATTCATTGCCAGCAGACCTGCTCTAAAATATTAAGGGCATTTCCCCAGGCAAGAACAAAATGATGCTGTATGAAAACATGAAAATTGCAGGAGAGAATGAAGAGCATATTAAAAGATAAATAGTCAATATATATGAATCAATATTGTACAAAACAGTTATTGCTATGTCTTCAAATTATTTGTAGAATTAAAGTACATGATGACAGAAAAGTGATATTAGCAAGATGGCAGAGCAGGACACCCAAGCCTCTGTCTCCCTCCAGAGAACAACAATGAGCAATCCACAAACAAAAATAGCTCTGGGAGTATTCAGGAGTCCACTTAGGAAGCTTCAGCAACACAGTGGACCACTAACCTGAGAATAACTGTATAAAAAAAAGAGTAGGAAGAACAGCTCCATTTTGCCTGCATCATCCCAGTCCCAAGTGAACACTGGTCAGTGCCCGGAGGGAGCTTCCTGGCCCAAAATAGTTCCCTTTGCTGGGAAAAGAAAGGAACGAGTGATGAGTGACCAGCTTACCCAGCCTTTCAGGATACTGCACAAAAGACCTACTTCATTTCACGCTACCCAGAGACTGGCATAGTTGTGACATCTGGAGATGGCTAGGAATATGGAAGATGGGCAGGGGCTACTAGTATCAGCCATGCAGTGGGAGTGAATGTGGTTCCCAGTGACCTGCTCTGCAAAAGACCCCAGTAGCCTTTGCCACTGAGGACCTCGACAAGCCTTGAGGATGCTGCAGATCCCTGCAGCTTTCATCACTGAGGACCTCGTCACAGGCCTCAGCAGACCTCTCCACAGAAGGTCCCAAAAACTTTCGACATTAAGGAAACCAATGGCCAGCACAGCCACCATGGCCCCCTGCGGCTTCTATTCCTGAGGGCCTCATTTTGCCTTTGCAGACAGACGCCAGCTGCCTGAGTCCCTTTCTGTTTTCCTCTGTCTTCGCCCAGAACTTGCTGCAGGATGTCCAGGACCCAGGATCTGCCCTGGCAATTAGCCACAAAACCCAGTCCAGTAATCCTTGCCTGGAAAATTGCATGGACAGAGGAGCCTGGTGGGCTGCAGTCCATGGGGTCACAAAGAGTCAGGCACAACTGAGCGACTAACACACTTGTGACTGTATGGGTGCATAATGCCAGCTTAGGTCCATGCAGTACCACCCTGTGGCTACCTGCAGCTAGCCCCAGTAGATGCATGAGGGTGTGCCAAAAGTCCAGGCACCTCAGCTGCTTGTATGCCTGGAGCTGGCCCTGCCTCCTTTGACTGGACCTTACTGCCATGCGTGTACTTGCAGCTAGCTCCTGCAGCCACATGAGGGCACATTAAATAGCCTGGAAGCCTGCAGGTACTTCTGTGTCCACCATTGGCCCCAACCCTTGACATTGGCCCTTGTCACTGCATGTGTCCCCTCAGCTGGCCTCCACTCCCACAAAGGCACCTACAGCCAGTGTCCATAGTCAAGCATGTGCACACCACCAGCTCTGGCCAGAACTAATACCAACCCCAGACCCTCCCTTCTGGACCTGGAGGTATCACTAAGGACCCCAGCATCCATTGTAGCCACCAGATACCCTGCAGCTCTCACCACAGTGGATCCTGGAGTTGTCAACATTGTGATCAATGACTGACTGAGTCGAGGAGCAGCTTTGCACCGCCCCAGACCCAGAGACACCACATGCCCCCACACTTGGCACCTCACACCACTAGACCAAATGCCACAGCATGCACTGGCATGCCCTGACTCACAGGTGAAGGTTTTTCCTTACCAAAATCAGTTTGTTATATCTGGAAGAGGTGACTACTTTGAGTACACAGACAAACAAGTTTACACAGATCACAATGAGTTGAGAAACATGACACCACCAAAGGAATACAGTAAACTTCCAGTAACTGATTCCAGAGAAATGGAGATCCACAACCTGCCTGACAGGTAGTCCAAAATAATTGGTCTAAAGTTCAGAGAGCTATAGATGGACAATTTAACAAAAGCAAGAAAAAGATACAAGAACAAAATGAAGTTCAACAGAGAGAAAAAAAAATTAAAAAGACCAAACACATTTTGGAGCTGAGGAATATAATGATTGAAATTTAAAAATGCAATAGACAGTTCCAACAGCAGACTTGATCAAGAGGAGTGAACTATAAGACATTTCATTTGAAATTATCTAGTCAGAGGAGAGAAAAGAATGAAAAGGAATGAAGAAAGCTTACAGGACAACTCAAGCCAAATGATATTATTGAAATCCTAAAAAGAAAAAGGAGTAGAAAGCTTATTTAAAGAAATAATGGCTCCAAATGCCCCAAATCTGGGGAAAGATATGGATGTCCAGGTATATAAAGGTCAAAGGTCCTCAATCAGGTTCAACCCAATCAAGACTTCATTGAAACATTGTAATAAAACTGTCAAAATCAAAGACAAAGAGAGCATCTTTCCAGAGAAAGCAAGATCAGCAAGAGAAAAGGAGCTAATTACATACAAGAAAAACCACATCCCAACGCCCAGCCCTCAACATAAGTAGGTTTCTCAGCAGAAATCTTGCAGGCCAGGGAAGAGCAGGATGATATATTCAAATTGGTAAAAGAGTAATTTGCCAGCCACAAATACTTTGCCCAGCAAAGTTGAGGGACTTCCCTATAGCTCAGATGGTAAAGAATCTGCCTGCAATGCAGGAGACTCAGGTTCAATCCCTGGGTCAGGAAGATCCCTTGGAGAAGGAAATGGCAACCCACTCCAGTATTCTTGCCTGGAGAATCCCATGGACAGAGGAGCCTGGTGGGCTACAGTCCATGGGGTCACAAAGAGTCAGACACACACACAGAGCAATGAAGGAGATGAAGGAGAGAGAATTACATTCTTAGGCAAACAGAAGCTGAAGGAATTCATCACAACTGGATACTTACAAGAAATGCTAAAGGAAGTTCTTCAAATTGAAAAGAAAGAATGCTAAGTAGTAACATTAAATCATATGAAAGTATAAAACTTACCTGTCAAGGTAAATATATAGTCAAATTAAGAGTACACTAATATTGTAATGATAGTATCTGGCTCACTTATAACTTTAGTGTAAAGGTTAAATAATGAAAGAATTAAAAATATAGCTGAAATAATTTGTTATTGGATATGCAATATAAAAGATGTAAATTGTCACATCAAAAACATTAACTGGAAAAGCAGTGTATTCTTGGTGAGAATGTAAATTGATACAGTCACTTTCCTCAAAAAATTCAAAATGGAAATTTAATTGAAAATAAAAAATTCATATTATCCATCAATTCTCACTTCTGGGTATATATCCAAAGGACATAAAATCAGTTTCTTGAAGAAACATCTGCAATCTCATGTTCATTTCAGCATTATTCACAGCAGGCAAGATATGTCCATTGATAGATGAATGAATAAAGAAAATGTTACATATATGCAATCAGATATTATTCAGCATTAATAAAGAAGGAAATCCTGCCATTTTCAGTAACATGGATGAACCTGGAGGACATTATGCCAAGTGAAATAAGCCTACAGAGAAAGAGAAATATCACATGATCTAACTTATATGTAAAATTGTTAAAGAAAAAAAAAAGATAAGTATTGATCTCATAGTACCAGAGAGTATATTGGTGTGTATCAGAGCCTGAAGGATAGAGGAAAAAGAGAAGTAGTTGATCGAAGGGCACAAACTTTCTATTATAAGATGAATAAGTCCTGGGAGCCTAGTGTACAGCATGGTGACTGGAGTTAATGTCTGTTTGAAATTTGCTAAAAGAGTAGATCATAGAAGAAAAAACTAACTACAGGGAGGTGATGGAAATGTTAGTTAGATTGTGGTAATCACTTCACAATATATCAAAATATGTTGTACATCTTAAAATATGATTTTCGTTTGAGAAAAATAAGTATATAAATGATTAAAACAGTAATATAAAATGCATTGCAACAATTACAAAGCAGTCTGGAGGGGAAATGGATTTTAAGACTGTTAGGTTCTACTGAAACAGCAATGTGAAGCAACTGTACTCCCAGTTTTTTAAAGAATGAGTATTAGGTTCTAAACATATCAGGAAAATGAAAAAATAATAGTTTGCATTAGGCTATAGTAAGCAAAAAAAAAAAGCATTTTATAATCTATAAGTTAAACACTAAAGATTAATAGATGTTTGGATGGCTCAGAAATTCCACTTCTAGGTACTTACTAAAAAATATATCCCTCAAAAGTCTTGTACACCAGTGTTTATGTGGCTTCATTATAATAACCCCTGAAGGAAAGAACCCACATGTCCTTCAATAGGAAAACAGGAACCCTATATGCAAGACAGAAAAAGAGACACAGATGTATAGAACAGACTTTTGGACTCTATGGGAGAAGGCGAGGGTGGGATGATCTGAGAGAACAGCATCGAAACATGTATATTATCAAGTGTGAAACAGATCACCAGCCCAGGTTGGATGCATGAGACAAGTGCTCGGGGCTGGTGCACTGGGATGACCCAGAGGGATGGGATGGGGAGGGAGGTGGGAGGGGGGTTTGGGATGGGGAACACGTGTACACCCATGGCTGATTCATGTCAATGTATGGCAAAAACCACTACAATATTGTAAAGTAATTAGCCTCCAACTAATAAAAATAATTGGGAAAATAAATAAATAAATAATCCAAAGGAGAAAAAAAAGGAGGAAAACAGGTAAACAAATTGTGGTATTATATCCCTACCATGAAATACTATTCAGGAATAAAAAAGAACAATGATATAGATTAAGTTCATAAACATAATACTGTATTGAACAAAAACGTAAGTGAGTAAATACTTTATGATTTTATCTATGTGAAGTTCTAGAACAGACAAAATTAATCTATGACTGGGGAAGATGTTAACTAGAAAGGGGCATGAACTCTTTGCAAGATAGAAAAGTTGTAAATCTTGATTAGAGTGATGGTTACATAAGTGTGTAATATACATTTGTTAGAAACCATCAAACTATACCTTTAAAATCTGTGAATTTTATTTTATGTAAATTTACCTTGATAAAAAATTATTGCTAAAACAACTAGGGAAAGAGTTGTCAAAATGTTATTAATTAAAAAGAACACAAGTGAAAAGGGAAGAAGGAACATAAACCAGATGGGCCAGATAGAAAACAAATAGAGTTGTAAGATTTTGTTGTTGTTCAGTCGCTCATTTATGTCCAACTCTTTACAACCCCATGGACTGTAGCATGCCATGCTTCCCTTTCCTTCACTATCTCCTGGAGTTTGCTCACACTCATGTTCATTGAGTGATGCCATCCAAGCGTCTCATCCTCTGTCTCCCCCTTCTCCTGCCCTTAATCTTTCCAAGCATCAGAATCTTTTTCAGTGAGTCAGCACTTCATGTCAGGTGGCCAAAATATTGTAGATAGTATAGTAAGATAGTAGATATAAATCCAACAATATCAGTAATTGCATTTAATGTAAATGGATTGGGTATTCCAGATAAAAGATACAAGTTGTTATCGTTATTTGTATATTTCTTAGTTTAGGTTTGTCTGTCTTACATATAAGAGATACACTTTAAATAGTAAGATACAGAAAGGTGAAAAGTAAAAGTATGGACAAAGATATACCATGCCAACATTAAGCCAAAGCAAGCTAGCATAGTGATGTTAATCTGCAGACAGTAAGAATAGAATAATTTTTCAGGTTACATGTTGTCTAGAAACCGTAGAATATACCCACATATAAAGTTAACACCGAATATTTTGTGATCCCCATTTTCACAGTGAAAAACTACCATGGGTCAGATTTGTGAGAGCATTCTTTTCAGGTGAAAAGAGCAAGCAGTGTTTTGCAGTCATTAGAGGGAAACAAACTTAGAAATATAGTTAATGGGAATTTTCTAGAGTTTGTAGAACTGGGAGAGTCATTTCTCTCAACCACACACCTGGCTTTAGGAGGGCTCAGATCGAAAATTAATACTGCCAGAACCCTGTGAATTATTTGCAATGAGTATCAAGTCTTATGGTTGTTGCTGTTCAGTTACTAAATCATGTCTGACTCTTTGCGACCCCATGACTGCAGCCCACCACGCTTCTCTGTCCTTGTGGTGAAGTTTGCTATTTTTTGTGAACCCTGCATGGCTCATCGTGGCTTTATTTACTCTCAGCTAATCGTGTATGTTATTCTGATTTTAGAAAACAGTCCAAATTCAAGTCTGGGACCCACCACTTTATAGCCAGGCACGTTAGGCTAGTTATTTAGCCTCCAGGGGCCCAAGTTTCTGTCTGCAGCTCAGCTGAACTACGAAGAGCTGAGCTGCCAGGTGTCAGAATAGCTGATGAAGACAGCCAGCCAAAAGAAAAGTAGCGTTCAAGCATTTACTCACCTACGGTGATAGTATAAGCAAGAGGAGAGAGAGCACCAGCGGCCCGTGGTTCCATTTCCCACCGAGGGAGGGCCTTCTAGGTGGGTCAGCACAGGCAGACGGGTCACCTGCCTGCTGAGGGAGGCCCACACAAGCGGCTGCTGCTGCTCTATGGACCTGGGAGTAGGGGAAGGGAGAGGGGAAAGGCTAGGAGTAGAAAAGGACTGAGTCAGAGTGGAGGAAAGTGTGTTCAAGGATCTTGTCTTCTTCCTCTGATAAAGAGGTCTTAGGGGAGACACCAGAGGAAGGCCCCAGATAAGAAGGAGGCCTTTGAATGAAGGCGCCTGGACTAGGAAGTCAGATACACATCAGGACTGCCTGCCTCTGCTGGGTCTGGAAAATCACGTGTAGGTTTTTGGCCAGAAGCTGGACTCCTCAGTTTTGACTGTAAAATGGGGGATCATAAACGGAATGATTGGGACTTCCCTAGCGCTACAGTGGTTGGGACTCCACAATTCCAATGCAAGGGACATGAGTTCAATCTCTGGTCGGGTAGTTGGGATCCTACACTATATATGGACCAGCAAAGAAGAAAAAAAAATGGCATGATACATATAAAATGTTTAGGATAACTCCTGGTACATGATAAATTCTTAAGTGTCTATTATTTTAGTGTTGTTAGTGTTACCCTTGAATTAAAACTCCTTACTTGTGATGTTGTGATATATAATAAGAAATGTATATATATATAAATATATATGTGTGTGTGTTTGTATATATGTACATTTGACCTTTGAACAACATAGGTTTGAACCTCAAGGGTCCACTTATACTAGGATTTTTTTCAATAGTAAACACTGCAGTATTACGTGATCCTTGATTGGTTGAATCTGAGAATTCAGAAACAAAGATATGGAAGGATGACTATAAGTTACACTCTGATTTTTTACTTTGAAGAGTTAGCGCCCCTAACCCTTGCATTGTTCAAGGGTCAACTGTGTTTTGTCTTCATCCTTATTTCTGGTGGGCTTCCCAGGTGGTGCTAATGGTGAAGAACCCACCTGCTAATGCAGGAAACATAATGAAATGTGGGTTTGCTCCCTGGGTTGGGAAGATCCCTTGGAAAAGGAAATGACAACCCACTCCAGTATTCTTGCCTGGAGAATGTCATGGACAGAGGAGCCTGGCAGGTTACAGTCCATTGAGTCACAAAGAGTCGAACGGGAATGAAGTGATTTAGCATGAACATAAGCCTCATTTCTGGCACAGAGCTCCTAAAATCCTTGGGATTTCCTGTAAGTTCAGTTCAGTTGTTCACTTATATCCAACTCTTTGCAACCCCATGGACTGCAGCATGCCAGGCTTCCCTGTCCATCACCAACTCCTGGAGCTTGCTCAAACTCATGTCCATCGAGTCAGTGATGCCATCCAACCATCTCATCCTCTGTCATCCCCTTCTCCTCCTGCCCTCAATCTTTCCCAGCATCAGGGTCTTTTCAAATGTGTCACCTCTTTGCATCGGATAGCCAAAGTATTGGAGTTTCAACATCAGTCCTTCCAATGAACACTCTAGGACTGATCTCCTCTAGGATGGACTGGTTGGATCTCCTTGCAGTCCAAGGGACTCTCAAGAGTCTTCTCCAACACCACAGTTCAAAAGCATCAATTCTTCAGTGCTCAGTTTTCTTTATAGTCCAATTCTCACATACATACATGACTACTGGAAAACCATAGCCTTGACTAGACGGACCTTTGTTGGCAAAGTAATGTCTCTGCTTTTTAATATGCTGTCTAGGTTGGTCATAGCTTTTCTTCCAAGGAGCAAGCGTCTTTTAATTTCATGACTGCAATCACCATCTTCAGTGACTTTGGTGCCCCCCAAAATAAAGTCTCTCACTGTTTCCACTGTTTACCCATCTACTTGCTATGAAGTGATGAGAAAAGGCAGAGGAACCAGAGATCAAATTGCCATCATCTGCTGGATCATAGAAGAAGCAAGAGAGTTCCAGAAAAACATCTATTTCTGCTTTATTGACTATGTCAAAGCCTTTGACTGTGTGGATCACAATAAATTTGTGGAAAATTCTTAAAGAGATGGGAACACCAGACCACCTGACCTGCCTCTTGAGAAACCTATATGCAGGTCAGGAAGCAATAGTTAGAACTGGACATGGAACAACAGACTGGTTCCAAATAGGAAAAGGAGTACGTCAAGGCTGTATATTGTCACCCTGCTTATTTAACTTATATGCAGAGTACATCATGAGAAATGCTGGACTGGATGAAGCACAAGCTGGAATCAAGATTGCTGGGAGAAATATCAATAACCTCAGATACGCAGATGACACCACCCTTATGGCAGAAAGTGAAGAAGAACTAAAGAGCCTCTTGATGAAAGTGAAAGAGGAGAGTGAAAAAGTTGGCTTAAAGCTCAACATTCAGAAAACTAAGATCATGGCATCCAGTCCCATCACTTCATGGCAAATAGATGAGGAAACAGTGGAAACAGTGTCAGACTTTATTTTGGGGGGGCTCCAAAATCACTGCAGATGGTGACTGCAGCCATGAAATTAAAAGACACTCCTTGGAAGAAAGTTATGACCAACTTAGACAGCATGTTAAAAAGCAGAGACATTACTTTGCCAACAAAGGTTCATCTAGTCAAGGCTATGGTTTTTCCAGTAGTCATGTATGGATGTGAGAGTTGGACTATAAAGAAAACTGAGCACTGAAGAATTGATGCTTTTGAACTGTGATGTTGGAGAAGACTCTTGAGAGTCCCTTGGACTGCAAGGAGATCCAACCAGTCCATCCTAAAGGAGATCAGTCCTGAGTGTTCATTGGAAGGACTGATGTCCTGAAACTCCAGTACTTCGGCTACCTGATGCAAAGAGCTGACTCATTTGAAAAGACCCTGATGCTGGGAAAGATTGAGGGCAGGAGGAGAAGGGGATGACAGGATGAGATGGTTGGATGGCATCACCGACTCAATGGACATGAGTTTGAGTAAACTCTGGGAGTTGGTGATGGACAGGGAGGCCTGCCGTGCTGTGGTCCACGGGGTCGTGAAGAGTCGGACACAACTGAGCAACTGAAGTGAACTGATGGGACCGGATGCCATGATCTTAGTTTTCTGAATGTTGAGTTTTAAGCCAACTTTTTCACTTTCATCAAGAGGCTCTTTAGTTCTTCGCTTTCTGCCATAAGGGTGGTGTCATCTGTGTATCTGAGGTTATTGATATTTCTCCCAGCAATCTTGATTCCAGCTTGTGATTCATCCAGCCTGGCATTTCACATGATGTACTCTGCATATAAGTTAAATAAGCAGGGTGACAATATACAGCCTTGACGTACTCCTTTCCCAATTTGGAACCAGTCTGTTTTTCTATGTCCAGTTCTAACTGTTGCTTCCTGACCTGCATACAGATTTCTCAAGAGGCAGGTCAGGTGGTCTGGTATTCCCATCTCTTTAAGAATTTTCCACAGTTTGTTGTGATTCACATGGTCAAAGGCTTTGGTGTCGTCAATAAAACAGATTTTTTTTTTCTGGAACTCTTTTGCTTTTTCAATGATCCAATGGATGTTGGCAATTTGATCTCTGGTTCCTCTGCCTTTTCTAAATCCAGCTTGAACATCTGGAAGTTCATGGTTCATGTACTGTTGAAGCCTGGCTTGGAGAATTTTGAGCATTACTTTGCTAGCATGTGAGATGAGTGCAATTGTGTGGTAGTTTGAACATTCTTTGGCATTGCCTTTCTTTGGGATTGGAATGAAAACTGACCTTTTCCAGTCCTGTGACCACTGCTGAGTTTTCCAAATTTGCTGGCATATTGAGTGCAGCACTTTCACACAGCATCATCTTTTAGGATTTGAAATAGCTCAGCTGGAATTCTATCACCTCCACTAGCTTTGTTCATAGTGATGCTTCCTAAGGCCCACTTGACTTTGCATTCCAGGATGTCTGGCTCTAGGTGGGTGATCACACCATCATGGTTATCTGGGTCATGAAGATCTTTTTTGTATAGTTCTTCTGTGTATTCTTGCCACCTCTTCTTAATATCTTCTCCTTCTGTTAGGTCCATACCATTTCTGTCCTTTATTGTGCCCATCTTTGCATGAAATGTTCTCTTGATAGCTCTAATTTTCTTGAAGAGATCTCTAGTCTGTCCCATTCTATTGTTTTCCTCTGTTTCTTTGCACTGATCACTGAAGAAGGCTTCCTTATCTCTCCTTGCTATTTTTATCTCTCCTTGCTATTCTTTGGAATTCCCTGTAAAGAGAGATCCAGTGGTGTCTTTTGCTAAGTTAATGAGGTGACCTTTGGGCTGCACTTAAGGATGGGGGCTGGTTGTCAGTGCAGCCATCCTTGTGATTGGAGGGTTGGAAGGTTCAGCCCTACCTCCAACACCCCCTCCCCTGTAGAGGAGGGGCTGGAGATTGAGTTCCTTTGCCAGTAGCCAGTGATTATATCAACCATGCCTACCTAATGAAGACTCCAGGGTTTGGGGAGCTTGCAGGTTGGTGAACATGTGGAAATTTGGGGCAGGTGGCACCTGAAGAGAGCAGAGAAGCTCTGTGCCCTTCCCCTATACCTTGCCATATGTGTTTCCTTCACCTGGCTGGTCCTGAGTTGTATCCTTTTATAATGAATTGGTAAGCTAGGGAGTAAATTGGAGAAGGAAATGGCAGCCCACTCCAATATTCTGCCTGGAGAATCCCGTGGACAGAGGAGCCTGGCAGGCTATAGTCCATGGGGTTGCAAGAGTTGGACATGACTTAGCAACTAAACCACCAGGGAGTAAATGGGTTTCCTGAGTTCCGTGAGCTGCTCTAGCAAACTCATGGAACCCAAGGAGGGGGTCATGGGAACATCTGATATATAACTGGTTGGTAAGAGGAATAATAATTCTGTTGTTGGTTTAGTCACTAAGTCATGTCTGACTCTTGCAATCCCATGGACTGTAGCCTGCCGGGCTCCTCTGTTCATGGGATTCTCCAGGCAAGAATACTGGGGTGGGTTGCCATTTCCTTCTCTGTACGAAAGTCTAATAACTTGGGCTTGTGACTGGTGTCTGATGTGGGAGGACACAGTATAAGACACCCAGTAGTTGTCCAGAGAATTGTTTCTTGGAGGTGTGTGGAAACCACCCCCCCCCACACTTTGAAATTGGGTCCAAAAATCCAAGAGACTTGTAGTTGCTTATGTGTGTGTGCTCAGTCGCTCAGTTGTGTCTGACTCTTTGTGACCCCATGGACCGTAGCCCTCCAGGCTCCTCTGTCCATGGGCTTCTCCAGGCAAGAATACTGGAGTGGGTAGCCATTTCCTTCTCCAGGGTATCTTCCCACCCAGGGATTGAACCTGAGTCTCCCTGGTGGCTCAGTGGTAAACAATCCGCCTGTTAATGCAGGAGATGCAGGTTTCATCCCTGGGTCGGGAAGATCTCTTGGAGTAGGAAATGGCAACCCACTCCAGTACTCTTGCCTGGGAAATCCCATGGACAGAGGAGCCTGGTGGGCTACAGTCCATAGGGTCGGAAAAGAGTCGGATAGGAGTTAGCGACTAAACAGCAGCAACAACAGATAGAGCTAGTTCCTAATCTCTGGAACCTGTGTCTGTTTCAGTGATTGCAGACACTGAAGAGAAGAGAAGGCAGTGTGGCCACGAGGGCAGAGAATAGAGTGATGCAGCCGAGGTCAAAGGATTCCAGCAGCCAGGTTTGTGGTAGTATGACTCAGTAGCCAGAAGAAACTCATTCAGAAACTAATAAAATTACCCCTTATGAAGAATTAGGTGATTGAAACAGAGTTCGGAATAAGATTTTTTCATCGATGATCCTTTTATAGTATCTATTTTGTCAAACAGGATGAGTACATTTACATTTAAAATGTAAACCATCAATCTCTCCTTTAATTCAAAGATTTCCTCTCTTCACAGCTCAGGCTGGGAACCTAGTCATGCAGACCACTGTGAGGAAGGGGAGTAGCCAGTATTCTGGACTTCCGCTTGCTCTGCTGTGCTGGCTTGCTCCTGACGTGGAGATTCAAGACAAAGAGCTTGGCTTTAGCACAGTCTGGCTATTGGTACCTCTGTCCAGGCAGCTGGCCCAACTACAGGCTTTTCATCTCATCTCTTGTTTGCATGAGCTCTTTGGAGGCCTTCGCCCTGCCACATTCCAGGACAAGGTAAGAAATGACTTCCTATGATTCCCCTATATCTCCTTCCCTTTGAATCTTAAAGCTGGTATGCAGTTCCCACAAGTCTTCTCAGGCTGAATAGTGCTGCCTTCTCTTCTTATATTTACCTCACGAAAGGAGTTCAGTAGCTTTTACACAACAATGAAAATGAGTTTCAAGAGTATATCACCCACCTTGGGCACTCCATTCAACATCTGCCTTAACAGGTGATCTATTACACAAGCAATCACAAAGTTCTGCCCTTTTCAATGCCAAAAAAAGGGCAAAATGTTTCCCAATTCCTTTCAATGCCAAAATGTTTCCCAATTCCCTTCATTTGCGTCGCCACCACCTTGTTCAGGCCACATCTTTCACCTGGATTGTTGTGGTGGCTTCCTCACATTGCCTGCTTTGTAGTGCTAGGGTCCAATCTATATCCCAAAGAGTAACCAGAATACTCTTTCCAAATGCAAATCAGATCTTGTCACCTCCTGGTTCAACACAAGTCAGATGCTTCCCACTGACCTCCTAGTGAACCCCTTGACATGATTTTACAAGACCATCGTGATCTGGTCACTATGTATAATACTTCTTCAGCATTATGTGGCATCCTCCTCTGCTTCCCCCACTGTTCACTAATCATCCCATTCCTTCTTTCCTAGTCCTATCCTCTTATTTATTTTCCCTTTCTTGCAAATACTAATCAATCAATACCTCTTTCTTCCTCTCTCTCTATCCGGGCTCCCCTCCCAGCCTTCCCCCGTCTTGTTCCCTAGCCTGGCGTAATCTTCCCTCCATTCCTTACTGGTATACGTCCTACTTCTTTGTGTCACAATTTAAAGCCAGTTGATGGGAAAAGTCTTTGCTGATCCCTCAAGACTAGGTTAGAGTCATGTTTTATATATTCCCACAACTATTGAACTAATTTTATTGTATTGTAATACCCATCATGTGGGAATTATAATTTCCCATCTCATTTGTTCTTTTCGGTTTGTTTGTTTCCCAACTAGAAAGGAAGCTCACTGAGGGCATGGACTTTTAAGAATTTAATCAATAGGAGGTACAGAATAAAAATGTGATCATTGGAGGTCACATACATGAATAAAACCTAATAGAATTTAATATCAAAATTAACTGAACTATTCAATGCAAGGAAGTGGTAATAAATAGCATTTGTTAGGGTGCAAATCCAATTAGACCTAGATTTTACCTCCTTGAAGATTAAATCTAGAAAAGACAACTGAGAAAGTAGATGGCAATAATCTCAGCTGTCTAAATGTTTACATAAAATAGTATTTTATTACTAAAATGCATTTTGTTACAGTTATATAAGATGTTAAGAAGGGTTTGGAGGACTGGTATACAGGAACTCTATATGGAAACTCAGGGCTTCCCTGGCTGGTTCAGATGGTAAAGAATCTGCCTGCAATGCAGGAGATGTGGGTTTGATCCCTGGGTCAGGAAGATCCCTTGGAGAAGGAAATGGCAACCCACTCCAATATTCTTGCCTGAAAAATTTCATGGACAGAGGAGCCTGGTGGGCTACAGTTCATGGGGTTGCAAAAGAGTTGGACACAACTGATTGACTAAGCACATACAGGAACTCAAATTTAAAAGTTTTTAAAATGCTTTTTTTGCATGCATTCTTTCCTTAGCTATGAAATCCCCTTCAAAAAAATGAATTCCACAAATACGTCAAGACAAAAAAGAACATTTTTCAAAATTAATACTGATCTAGCAATTCAGATATAGATATTTGAAGTACCTAAAATATTCTATTCATTGCTTTACTAAAGTATAATTGTTTTGATCTGTTACAAATTTCTTTTATTGCTATAAAGATAAATGCATATACAGAAAATTGATATTTTTACCATAAGCAGCTTTAAGTCTCAAAATTCCATAATGCCTACAATGGCTAAAATATTATTTAGGTAAGAAACTGCCACATCAATTTAGTTGAAATATACTACAATTTTACCACAATCCAGTAGTAGGTTATATGCCTCAATTACAGAAAACCCTTGATAGAGGAAAAAAAATCACATGAAAAGTGAAGCCCCATACTGAGGGTATAAGCTTGATAAAAGCCAGTAAAACAGGGGAAAAGACATCTATCTAATTTCATGTTTTCAATATATATGTATATTCCAAAAATGCTGCCATCTAACAAATTAACCCTCTGTCATACAGTTGACAAATGATGATGACATCTGACATGACATGGGACTTCCCTGGTGGCTCAGATGGTAAAGAATCTACCTGCAATGTGGGAGACCTGAGTTCAATCCCTGGGTCAGAAGATCCTCCAGAGAAGGGAATGGCTACCCACTCCAGTATTCTTGCTGGGAGAATTCCGTGAACAAAGGAGCCTGGGGGGCCACAGTCCATGGGGTCACAAAGAGTCAGACACTACTGAGAGACTAACACTTACACTTTCATGACATGACATAGAACATAACAGAATAAGATAAAACATTGAATGTGATATATGACATATATGACCTAATTATTTAAACAGATGATTATTCCAGAAGGTTCTCTTTTAGTCTGCTACAAATTCGTGTAGTCACATAACCAGGCCATGTTAAACTAATGTCAAGTGATATTAAGTGGGGGCTTTTCTTATTGTCTGGGGTGTCCCATGAAGCCCCCCAGAGCTGAGACCAACAGGTGTCAAATGTCTAGTCACTCTCTTGGCAGGTGATGACTGAATCACATAAGTGGTTGGTTCAGTGCCCACCTCCTACCTCCAGCTTATTCAGGAGAAACTCAGAGAGACTTATTAGAAAAATTAGAGATTTCTCAAAATGAAAAGCAATGAGAACAACCTGATATTTTTGTTTTCTTAACATATTTTGTTTTCTTCTCTCTTCCTTCAAAGTTAGGTCAGGGAGGTCAAGGAGGCAACAAGAAACTCCTTTGGGGAAATGGGAGCATAGGGCTAGGAAAGAAGGAATGGGATGATTAGTGAGCAGTGGGGGAGGCAGAGGAAGATATCACATAATTCTGAAGAAGTATTATACATAGTGACCAGATCACGATGGTCTTGTAAAATCATGTCAAGGGGTTCACTAGGAGGTCAGTGGGAAGCATCTGACTTGTGTTGAACCAGGAGGTGACAAGATCTGATTTGCATTTGGAAAGAGTATTCTGGTTACTCTTTGGGATATAGATTGGACCCTAGCACTACAAAGCAGGCAATGTGAGGAAGCCACCACAACAATCCAGGTGAAAGATGTGGCCTGAACAAGGTGGTGGCGACGCAAATGAAGGGAAATGGGAAACATTTTGGCATTGAAAAGGGCAGAACTTTGTGATTGCTTGTGTAATAGATTGCCTGTTAAGGCAGATGTTGAATGGAGTGCCCAAGGTGGGTGATACCCTTGAAACTGATGTTCATTGTTGTGTAAAAGCTACTGAATCCTTTGGTGATATAAATATAAGAGGAGAAAGCACTTTTATTCTGTGTGGGAAGACATGTGGGAACTGCATATGTGCTTCCCAAGATTCAAAGTTAGGAAGACTTATTAACTTGGGCCAGAAAGATCTCTTCTGCAAACCAGTGGTAGAGACAGACAATGGGACCCTATAAATACAGTGAGTGAGGAAAGGGGGCTTGTGAACAGAGACCAGGGCAGGTTTTGGAGTTTATGGAGAAGGGCTGGTTTAGGCATAGTCTATGGCTTTAGCTGGAGGCTCCTCCAGACCTAACCTCGCGAGCTATTACGGTCCATTATGTGGCAATCCTTGTAGCCTGAGATGGGCTGTTGACCAGACTTTCCAGCAGAAGTCAACTGTACGGAACTTGTTTACAACTGTAAAATTGTGGGAGAACTCTGACAGAAAGCAGTTCTCTACTTGCTTCTCTAGAGAGTGTTTGTATGAAAAATTAATACCATACTTTGTGTCCTGGTCCCACCTCTGGAATTGGGTAAGGCCCTGGAGGCTGTGGTCAATTGTGGGGAGATGTGATATGGAGGGAGGTAGTGGACTTGCTGTTACCAGCAGGGGTAGAGCCTTGAATGTATAATTGTTCATGTCTGTATTGTCTTCTATGATGGTGAAACAGGTGACACTGGTCCTAATTGGGTGTTAGGAGTGAAGGAGAAGGAGGAATAAAGGATGTTTCTTAGGATTTTGCTTTGGGATCTGAGTCAACAATGGCACCATTCCCAGACATGTGGAATTTACTTTCTATCTATGTCCTGTACTTGGCTAGGTTTTTATGTCTCTATCCAGACACCAGTTAGTAACTAATATTTGCATAGTGCATTACCATTTGTCAAGAGTTTTCACACATTATCAAATGTGGTGCTTTCCAGTGTCCTACAAGTTCACTGGGCAGTCCACTATTTCTCTTTATTATGATAAGGAAATTGAAGCTCAGAGAGGTGGAGTGAGTTGCTCAAGGTGGTAAGAATTCCAACTGAATATTACCACCTGAAGATCGAATCCAGTGCTTCCAGTTCGTTTGCTTGATCATTTATACATCCATTCTTTATTTCTTACAGAAATATTTACTGGATGCTTCCTAGACCAGTTACGGGTACTCTCCAGAGATACAAAGATGTGCATGAAGGTCCTTCCCTGAAGGTCTGGCACAATCAGATGTGTTCATACATAAGAAAAACACAAGTAGATTTCTCCAAAAGAGTAGAGGTTTTGTAAGGGTGCAGAGGAGTTCACGTGAGTGATTTGTAGGAGATGTCAGATGAAGAGGGAAGAAAGACACGCTGGGCAACTGCTTTTTCTTACTGCATGCTCTATGGTTCTCTGATTTCAGAATCTTGAATATCACGGAGAAAAGTGTGGAGTTAATGAGACTGAATTTTACCTTTTATGAAAAATTTGGAAAGAAGGACTGAATTGAGGTAAAGCCTTGTTTTATGCAAATGGTTAAATTTAATGAATAAATTGTTCCTTTAAAGTTCTTTTTTAAAATGTCAGCTATGCAATAAAAGGAATTACATTTCCAAGATGGGTAATTTTCTCTATTGTATTTCACAGTTTGAACTCAGAATACTAAACATTCCTCCAAATTACAAAGCAGAGGAAATAGAAGTTTCATAACTAACAAATGAAAAAATCACAACTGTTCACCAGGGTAGAATGGAAATCTATTTGGAGCAAGTGAAAATATGGTGGTCCCGTTGATCCTTAGTGGAAAAATATTATGACATTTCTATGCGAAGAGAAGTTACAAAGTTAGACCATTCTATCCTAATTCAGTTTGAGCACTATTCCTCTCCAAAATTAACTGGTATAACATGCCATCTGTTCATATTGAATTGGATGTCCTCTGGATTTTCTTGCATCAAAATTTATGTCATTTCTATACCTCCACACCCATATTTTTGTATCAGCTAATGGATGAGAGACCAACACTAACTTCCCTCTCCCAAGTCCTGTGCTGCCTTTAGCACCATCTCCACCATGAAGAAGATTTCTCCGTCATCCCACCTCTCCACAGCCCCATCTTCTCTTTTCCCTTTAAGATATGAATCTAATTACTTTACTGTTGGTAGTAACAGTAAGATCTTCCTTGAAGAGCATTGTTAGAGGTGGCAAATGAATCATCAAGTGGAAAGAATATGATTTAGAATGACCCATCTCTGAAGCCAGAACCCTGCCAGTGACACAGGGCATGACTCTGCTGTGGACAGAGGGTATCTGAGCTTTAGTCCTGGCTGAGATCCTAACAGGGCTCTCTCCCAGGGTGGTTCACCTCACTTGAATCTAGAATGCACACACTGAGTACTTTGTCTCAGTAAATGTTGACCAAGTGAATGAGGCCCTGGAACAGACCCCTAACCTGTCTGGTTCAGTCGCTTACCACATTGGAGACATTCCTTTGAAGGCTTCTCTGTCCCTGAAAATGAATTGATCTCTGTCACTCAGATGGTTTGATCTATTTATTTGTTGGTAAATCCTAAATTCGGAATTCATCGCTTCTCCTTCTATGTCTCCTCCCCCCTTTCCTCCCCTCCCCTCCTCTTTTCTCTTTCATTCCTAACAATAGACCCTTTTGCATTCCCCGGCGTTCCATCTCAAGAATCCATGAACTCCTAGGAACTGCTCTGGACTATAATTTTTCCTGCTAATCCTCATAGAAGAGAGAATAGAGAAAAAACACAGAACAAAAACCCAAACAAAACACAAAACCAGGAAACAAAACCCCGGTCCCTCTGACTTCTTCAGCCAGTGGCCCTTCTTCTGTGTCCCATCTATTCTTCAGTCCTGTCAGTTCTTGTGTTTAACAAACAGCCTCTCAGATCAACTCCTTCCCACTTCCAGCTCCAGTCCTCATTATCTCACATTTTACTTATTACAGTGAACTGTTCCTTGGTCTTCCTGACTTTGCTTTTTTCTCTTTTGTTTTCTCTGTTCTGTTGCAGATTAGTCTCCCTGGAGATCTATTTTTATCTTGATATCTCCTTTCTTCTTGGCGAGGAGGAGAGGGTGGCACCCTTTGCTGTGCTAACTCATAGGCGGAGTCTCCCTCCAGGCACTGAGTCAGCCATCCAAGGGCCCGGGGTCACCTGGCTGCTCTGCTTCCCACTCCTGACGCCCACATCTAGACCTGCAGAGCCTAAAGCATAGCCAATTTTAGTTTATTTAGTTTTATTTGATTTGTTTTTAAATTTAAGAACTGAAGCACTTTTGTCAATGTGGATGGGAATATTAACAGGAAATGATTTTTAGTATTTGATTAAGTTATGGGAAAACTTTTATGTATATGTATTTGCAACTGCTAGGGTAGGTGAATTCCTCTTTTCAATTGTAAATTTTATAGAATCTAAGTGCAGATTATTTCTGATGAGTTTAACATCCAAATTGAGGTATGCTGTAAGTGTGGACTGCATGTTAGATTTCAGAGACTTAGTAAAAAAAATGTAAAATATGACATTAATAATTTTTATATAGAGAGTACATACTGAAATAATATTTTATATGTATTGAGTTAGATAAGATATATTTTAAAAGTGAATTTAATCTGTTTTTTACTTTTTTTTAATAGGGCTGCTAGAAAATTTTAAATTATACATATAACATGTATTATATTTCTATCAGACAGTGCTAGTCTAGAACAATTGGGTCATTTTATTTATTCTCTCTTCAATTTAGATTTTCCAGGGCAGGTTAAATTTTTAATATTTCCTGTAGCCACCCCCTCCATCTTCATAAATAATTCATAACTGTTAGATAACCTGTTCGAGTGAATGATTTAGAAAATATGATCTAGGCTTCCAGCCCCTTCTAGTGTTTTCTAACATTGTTCTCTGCATCTGGAACATCCAACTTAGGTGACCTGTCCCACCTCACCTTGACCATCCTTGACCACATGCCATGGGTTGATGTCTCTTATCTCTTAATTCCCATAGCATCCAGATTTAGTTTCTACACACTCAGATTCATTGCCACCCTCCACACCACTTGGCATTGTTCTGACTTACATGTAAAACTTCCCTTCTCTTCTAGAAAGTTCAATCACTGAGTCAAGCATCATGCTTTCTCTTTCATTTGACCCATCTACCAGATTTAAACTATGATTTCCGTTTTGAGCAACACAAAGGCTCAATAAGGACCAGTGCAAGAATATTCCATATAGTTGAATTGTACCCTTACCGAGTTGCCAAATATTAAACTTGGCTATTATAATAAATTAAGGAAATATATTTATAATTTTGAAGATGCGCTGTACTGGAAAAGGAGTTTGCCATGGAGTCAGCAAGCTAAGATTTTAGTTCTATTCCTGCCTCTCTGGGCACCTGACCTTGGACAAGTGTACTTCACCTTTCCAGAACTTTCTTCATATAGAAAACAGATAAGCTCTAAGATACATTGCAAATAGCATGTTTTATAAGTCTGTGATGGAAATCTTTCTCAAATGCCTTGCATACTACTCTGAGTTTTTAAAATAGAACATGCTGAGCAGAAATTAGCATTTTTTAAAATGTCAGAGTCATTATTAGGGATGTCAATTATTATACACTGACAGTGTAATGCAGCTAAGGGGTTATTGTGATGTGTATGACTGCTTACTCTCCAGAGCAGTGGTTTGTATTTGTTAATTAATGTCTGCCCTTTAATGTCCTCTTTTAATGTCAGACTGTCACCTGTCACTTATTGCTAACGCTGGTCTTGCCTGTATTAATACCTTCCCTGTCCTCATCCCATGTAATTTGGGATTCCTAACCTAAGGTGATGTTGGGAAACCCGATCATGAGGAGCTTGTTTGACTTCTGTCTGAAATTGGGAATTTAGTCCCTCAACAACCATTTATTGGGTCCTTGTACCTGTGTGCAAAGTACAAGATGGTGCAGGGGCTGAAGAAGAAATCATTTGTGAACCATCTGCACAGTGAGAAAAGTGTCTGAACTTCAGTGCAGAGGGTTTTGTAGGCCTTTTCTTCACTTGTTAGTTTCCAGCTCCTGTCCTGATGGCTAAGTTTCCCATACAGGTCACCTATAGATAATAGAGGGCCTAATGATAATAATGGTTAATCAACACAGTGAGGAACTCTCACAGAAGTATGCAAAGAGACAGAACAGAACAGAAAGTCAAGATAGGTTCCATGTATGTGCTTGAACTGGATATATAAAAAAGTAGTGTCCCAAGACAGAGAGAAAAGCATGGGCTATTTAGTGTCTCATTCAATTCCTACAAAAAAACCTTGTGAACCAGGTAACACTATTCTCCCCACTTCATAGATTAGACAAAGAAAGGTTCTGAGATTTGCCTAAAGTCTCCATGGTAGATCTGAGAGAAAGTGTATTATTTTTGGTCTGTTTCTCCCCTTCCTTAGTACTGAGTCCTATTATATGTTAAATGATCTGAACATTTTCAGAGGTCCAGAGAAGCAAATAGAAAAGCAGTTCTCAACCGGTAGTAATTTTACCCCCCAGGGACATTTAACAGTGTCTAGAGACATTTTTGGTTCTCCAGACTGAAGTGGGAGAGATGCTATTGGTATCCAGTGGATCGAGACCAGGGATGCTGCTAAATGTTCTGCAACACAGGGCAGCTCCCAAGGATGGCCCAGCTCTAAAGATCAATAATGCCAAGGGTGAGAAAACTTGCAATAGGTAGAAAGAAAGCTTAGTCCTTCTCTACTGTGGATTGCATTAAAACAAATAATTATTTGAAGTCTGTTTTTATTTCTTTTTTTTTTTCTTGGTCACACCATACTGAAGCAAGGAACAAGTAGGAGGAAGGTGGAAAAGAGCTTGAAAATACCTGGACACATTTTTATTTTATCTTTTCTATGGAAATACGAGTAAAATCTAAAGATCTGCTACATTTCTGTAGCAAACAATACTAATATTTGCCACTGAGATTACTGGTCTTTTCTGGGGCTGTGCTAAGGGGTGGGGGGCCTGTTCAGCACATGCCTCTTGCAGTTAGGTGTAGTCATGTGGCTGAAATGGGAATTATGGGTGGAAGCCTGTTCATGATTTTTCATGCTGTCATCCTAGACCACAGCAACCATGGAAGTGTATATTGGTATGGAGAAATCATAATATCTAAGCGATGTGGAAAACTGCACCAATGGAGAACAGCAATCCCGCCCAGTCTCCAGGTCTGCTAGACTTTGCATTAGTAAGAACCAATCTTTTTTGTGCTATATTACTGAGAATTTTGAAATTATTATTGTAGTGTATTCTAACTTATCCTAATACATCCAAGTTAATTAGCAAGTACTCTGGGATTCTTGAACCCCACCCCATCCCCAGTCCCGCCAAATTTCTGGGGTGTTGCTTCTGCCTAGGGTTTCAGGATGTATTGATATTTTACATACGGATTCATTCACATTGCTTTCTCAAATTCCAATTAGCGTTGAAGTCCTAGAAAGATGTTAGTCTTTATAAAAATCCAGTGAGTCTGCAGTAAGCTCCAAATGTTCTCACATAGTTTCTGGGACTGCATGTGAAAGAGTATATTTTTTAGACTTTGAAAAATACATTTTTATGTCTGAAATGATTTTTGTTGACATCAAAATATATCCTGAATTGTGACATCTCAAGCTTGATGGCTTTTACCTACTCATTATATAAATTCCGTTATGTAAGCTAGAATATAAAACCTTATTTCGTTTACCCGAGTTTCTAGATTAGAGATTGTGAAAATTCTAGGACAATGGTAATCAACCTCTCATCTTCTGTTCCACACATTTCTTTCTCTCTTTCTCCCTAATTTGAATCAAAACCATGTCATTATTTCTCTCACCTGTTGGAAACGGTTTACCTTTTTTTGGTAAGGTAAGTCTTCAGAAACCAAAGACCAATCTTTTTAGGTTATCGTCAGTCCTTTGTAATGTTACTTTATATCTATGATCCAGCATGCTTTTTACCACCCTCCTTCTATAAGTTTATCCATTTTCACTTATATTTAACATATTTATTATTGCATTTATTTACCTGCTCAGAAGCATCTATGTACTTCGTAGCACTCCTTTAACTTTACTGTGAGCTATAACTGTAACATAAGGGTCAACTGCCTATAGGAGTTTCTTCTCCTCCTTTTCCTTGGATGTCAAGTAAACTGCCCTGAATTGCAGTCCCTTGGGTGGGAGAAAATCTAACATGCTGACTAAAGACATCCAGACTCTTCTGTGCACCCGACTTTCTTGTGGTCGGTCCACACTGTGGCCTGTTCCCCTGTCACACCTGGTCAGACGGGGCAGCACGGTCTGTGCACACACCCATCAGGACAGTCAAGACGAGCCATGCAACACTGCATCACGGGCACGCCGCTTCTGAAGCATGCAGGGGCCATCCGCATTACCGGGAATTGCTCAGTGGGTGTCCTTCTTTTCAGACTTAGCAGGTCACTGTGATACTGGGCTCTCCTTCATCTTCACACTCTCCTAACACAGTCTCTACCCTGCTCCTTCTCAGGACCCTCCCTCCATCTCTCTCAAGCTCGCCTCACCCCACTCCTTTGAAGCCCAGACTCCCCCCTCTAGTATGTCCTGCACTTTGACTTTCCTAACCTTTAACTCAACCCTAGTCCAGCTTCTGTAGTTTATTTTTTATTCTGTTTATTTTTGGCCACACAGCTTGCAGGGTCTTAGTTCCCCAACCAGGGACTGAACCCCTGCTCTCAGGAGTGAAAACATGAGTCTTATTTTTTTTTTCAATGCTCAGTATATGGTTTTATTATCAACAACCAGGACTGACTTGGATTGACAATGGATTCTGTTATATAATAGTTTCAGGAAAAATTGCTACAGAGCATTGTTTATCAAACTAATATACTCAAATATGTAAACATCTCTCCATATTAAATTCCTTATGGAAAGCATCCCTATCTAGCAAGCTAATTACTTGCTTATTTAAGGGTACATTTTGTAATTAGAATATATTGAAAGGGTATGTTACTTTGTGGGAATCTTACTAAAATATCATGTGGATCAGGTAAATATTTGGGTGTCCTGCTTTAAATTTTGTCTAAGTGAAAGTCTTTTAGGGATATTGATCTATACTTTTGGCACCAACATCATATAAATGTCTTTATGTTAACATGGCACCTAATCTCTTTCTGAGCAAAATCTTAGCTCTGGTTGGGATTTATTTCTTGGCCTGTCTCTGCAAGTATCAAAACTTATTTTCAGGAATACCTGATTTTTCGACTCCTTGTTCTAATTCTTAACCCAGCTTAGTTGAACCAAAGCATAGAGCTGTATCCTTCATAGGAGCATAGAATAGCTATTTTCCAACTGAATTCAGGAAATATAACCCCAACTTGTAACTTCATCATAAACCTTATTTAAGAAGGATTGTCCAAAAACATGCAGTTTATTGATATTCCTTTAGATGTTTTGAAATTCATATCTTGACTGCTGAAAGCTACATTCTTATGCTATATTATCTGACTTTCATAAAATTGCTTTTACAAAATTGTGTTTTAATTTTATCCTCTGTTCATCTTGAAGAATAGAATACAGAAGAGTTTGGTGAATCCTGCTAATAACAATGATATGTTGATAATAATCATGATAATACTCATTATTAATTATATGATGATAATTCATGAATTCGAAAGCATGAGGCTTAACCACTGCATGACCAGGGAATTCTCCTGCTTCTTTATTTGTTAAACTTCAGCCAGAGATTCTGCCAAATAGAGGCCCTCTACTCTGTGTATACACCCTTTGGAACTACAGGCTTTCAGATTAGTGTTTTCTTTTATCTAGCACATTGTTAGAAATGGAAGTTCCTAATTTCTAGAACAAGGAGAAAGCTATATGAGGCCTCCAGGCATTTGAGGAGCGTGAGAAGGAGTAGAGGACTTGGTGGCAAGAAAAAGTAGCATGTGAGAGCACAAGAGGCTTGTTGATCTGTAGTTTATGGGGTCAGAGTGGTCAGAATGGCCAGTGCATGGAGGCTCTTGGGAAGTATCATGTGGGCAGAAGAAAGCTTTTGAAAGAAGTGAAGGAGCAGAATGCCATGCTCAAAACTACATTCTAGAAAGATCACTCTGGCTTGGGTCAGGGGGCCACGGTGTCGAGTCAGAGAAAACAGTTATAAGACTTTGATCGCAGAAGGAGCTACAGCGACTTCCCTGGTGGTCCAGTGACTAAGACTCTGTGCTCCCGATGCAGGGGGCCTGGGTTCGATTCCTTGCGAGAGAACTAGGTCCCACGTTCCACAGCTAAGAGTTTGCATGCTCAGTGAAGATTCTCCATGCTGCAACAAAGATCAAAGATTGAAGACGCTGAGTGCTGCACCTAAGACCCAGTATAGCCAAATAAATAAGTAAATTTTTTTTAAAAAAAGAATGAACTATAAAATGAGAGGGCTGTTGCAGGACAACGATAGTGATGTGAAGTGGATTTGAGAGCTATTGTGCAGTGGGATTGAAGGGGCTCTGCAACTGTGTGGGCAGATGAATCAGTGAGAGGATGAACCTGGCTTGAGCAGAAGAGGGGTGCTGGTGCCCTCTCTGAGGTGAGGTAACATGGAAGGAGGAGCACTCTGCGGGGGGCGGGGGTGGGGGAATCCATGGATTCAGTTATGCCCATGGTATGTTTGAGGTACCAGTGCCACCCTCTCAAAGATGTTGAATCAGCAGCTGTAGACCCTCAGATACTAGCGCCCATGGGCTTAGTATGCTTGGTTTTGAATGTTCTTAAGGAGCATGACAGGCCTTCCCTGGGGGCTCAGGCAGTAAAGAATCTGCCTGCAATGCAGGAGACCCAGGTTCAATTCCTGGGTCAGGAAGATCTCCTGGAGAAGGAAATGGCAACCCACTCCAGTATTCTTGCCTGGGAAATCCCATGGACAGGAGCCTGGTGGGTGACAGTCCATGGGGTCACAGAGAGTCAGACACGACTGAGCAGCCAAACCACCACCACCACCACCACCACCACCACCAAGCATGACGTTGCTCTACAACACAGATATGTATCAGAAAGTGATGGGCGATGCTTAAGGGTGAATCACTGGTGCTTAAGGGTGAATCATGTGGCCCTGGAGTGACACTCACACATCTACTTTTTGGGGGATCAGGAGAATTCAGGAAGGATGGGTTCAGAGAGAAAAGTCAGAAGTGGTGGCTAGTACAGTGAGAAGGAGGAGACAATAAATACCATCTGAGCCTATGGAATCTGAGTGGACAGAGTGACATAGAAAAGCCACTATAAAGTCAGCACTGGAGCTTGGGTGGTATCAAGACTGGAGCTGTAGGTTAGCAAAACAGAAGTGGGATCCCTTTTGCCGGACTGCAGCCTTTGATGTCTTTATTTCTCACCTCTGCTAAACTGTGTGGAGCCAAGAAGCAGGCCCTCACCTTTTGAGTTTGCTTACCTTTCTTCAAGGCACTCCTCACAATTGGCAGAGGCAGGTAGTTGTTTAACAATCTGCAGGGAGATTGAGGTAACGAACTTGGAAAAGAGGATGAAATCTAATTCAAGTCAGCAGAACTATATCTGTTATGTCTGTGTGCCAAGGATGAAAAGCAAGCATTGTGTTTGAAGCCAGAAGCATATTAATTTTTTTACTTCTGACACTTTTTCTGATTTTAACTTTACTAATATTTACATAATATTCCCTGTGCCTTCCTCCGCTTCAGCACCACCCCCCCACCAAAAAAAAAAAAAAACAACTCTGCATGAGTTTCTTCTCCTCTCCAACACTCTTCTGCCCCCAACCACACCCCCACCCTACCTACACATATCCTAAGTTATTACTGGGTAATTTAATTCAGAAAGGCATTTCAAAATGTAATTTCTTCATTGATGAGGAAATACATGGTGATCATTTTAAAATATTGAGTGGCAAAGGAATTCCTGAAGTCTTTAAGACAACAGATTAAACTGGAGTCTTGTTCTGCAATAACATTTGCTGGGACCAGGTTTATTGCTGAAATCCCAGTGGCATGTTTGTTTTGTCTCAGCTCCGTACATGCTCATGGCTAATCAACAGACAGTTCTCGAAATCGCTGGGTGACCTGTACATCTTGTCCCTAGGAATAAATATCACTCCCCTTGGGAGAGCTCAAGGCTGAATGAGTCATAACCCAGTCCTTTTGGTGTGTACAAAATAGTAGTTTTCTTGGAGTCAGAGACAAATTCGTGACTGACTCTTTTCCACCAGTGCAAATGTCTTGGCTCTCAAAATGAAGCTTGGTTTTCATATCCTGGAATGAAGAGAATTTATTCAAGTCTTAGCAGGACCTCGATCTGAAGATAACAGCATTGGTGCCCTAATTTTTCCAGAATTTTTTGTATTCAGTGCACGCCAAATCTTTTCTTCTTCTGAAATATATTTTCAAGGGCTATAGTAGGAACCACTGCCTGGCGACTTTAAAGGAAAACGTTCATTGATTTAACGCCTATACATTTCTTGAGTTGTTTGATTGCATTTCAGCTTAGAAAGCAAAAGAGGGTACCAGATTCTATTATCTAATATCCTTATTCATTTGGATGTCCTGTAGTCACATGAATTGATTTTAGCCCAAACAGAATTTGTCATCTCTCTCCAGTGTTGCTTCTCCTCCCATAATTCCTGTCCTAATAGATAGTACAGCCGCCCATGCACGTATCCAGTGGGAAAGAATGGGAATTATCTGAGACTCTGCTTGCTTCTTCACCAGTCTCCAAATTCTCTCATTAAAAAAAATGTTTATTTTTACTTTTGAATGTGCTGGAGCTTTGTTGCTGCTAGGGGCTACTCTCTATTTGCAGTGCTTAGGCTTCTCATCGTGGTGGCTTCTCTTGTTGTGGAGCACGAGCTCTAGGGCATATGGGCTTCAGTAGTAGTAGCATATGGGCTTAGTTGCCCCATGGCATATGGGATCTTCCCAGACCAGGGATCCCCTGCATTGGCAGGCAGATTCCTAACCACTGAACCACCAGGGAAGTCCTCTAGATTCTCTTGATTCTGTCTCTTTAATCTCTTATTTTCTCCTCTGCTTTCCCACACCAATGTAATTAAAGTCCCCACCATGTCTTACCTGATCTAAGATAATAGTGTTCTGTCAAACTTTCCTGCTTCCAAAAGCTTACCATCCCTGATCTCAGCAATCAGCCTTGTGGTCCTTACAAAATGACCCTTCTATGTTGCAAATCTGATTGTTTTATTACAACTTAAGACCCCTCGATGGTTTCCAATGACGACTGAGTATGTCTGAACTCTAGTGTAACTGCCAAGGCTTTTCCTCTATGACCTGGTCTCTGCCTTCACTCCTTACCCCATGGTCTGACATTCTGCCATGTGACCCAACGTTTCAGCCACATCATATGATGCCATGCCCTCCTATGACATGCCAGGCCCCATTGCCTCACCATTCCTTTCATGTACCCTGCATATTCCATTCTCTGCCTGGAGGGTCATTCCTCCTCCTCTCTGATGGGGAGACTCCTAGTTATCTTTTAAGAACATCCTATCCTTGGTAGCAACTACCTTGTTTTTCTCGAAAGCACTCACATTACCTTACAGTGGTACTATCTGAAATTTCCTGCTTTGCTGTCAGCCTGGGAACACCTTCGGGAGAAGCCATGATCCATTTCTCTTTGACCCTCTTACCTAAATAGCCACAAAAAGAGACTAAGACAGGTCATGTGGCCACAGTCCAAAGGTTTCAAGCAAATTACCAAGCTGTGAAAGGAGAATAAGCCACGAAGCTCTTCTTATTGTCCATCATGCTCTTTTCTTTGTGTTTCTTAGGGACTGGAGTCTTTGCACTTTATTTTCCCTAGCAGGCACCAGTGGCCTGGGGACATAGTGTTACTAAAAAGAAGTGGAGATGCACAGTTAACTGTGCAAGGGGCTAGTGCTCTTTTAGATGAAAGGGAATTTGAGAATCATGATTATGCTTTAGCTCTGTTTTTCAAACATTTAAAAACATGATCCCCCCCCCATCAGAAGGATACGCAGATTTGTTATGATTTAATACACATAAACACATACACAAACATACTTTGAAAAAAACAAGTGAAGAAGACATGTTTACCTTTCCTATACGGCATGCATTCTGATGTTTCAGTTCTAATTAGTCTAGCCTGGTCTATTTTGTCTTTTAAACATTCTGGTTACGACCTAGCAAGTGATGTTTCAATTCTCCAGTGGGTCGGGATGCCTATTCTGAGGAATCCTGTTGCCAATGCAGCCTCTCTCTGACTCAGGTACCTGCTTGTATGTAGATGAAGACAGCCACATTCCCAGAGGCCCTGCTGACAAACAGCTGTTTGTGGGAGGGAGCCACGCATGGTTGGTGGCATCAGTATCAAACTGAGGATGAGAATTCCTTGCAGTTTTAGAGAACTGAAAGAAATATGCAGTGCGGCTCAATTCTGGCTCTCCCCAGAGCAGAATACAATTGCCTGATTAACAGGTCGTGAGCTCAGTCACTGGAACGGCCGACGACTGACCCTTTGGTCCTAGGGATCTGGAAGCCTCCTCTATGGCTCCGGCAGTTGAGACCGCTTCCAGCAGCCACACTGGGCGGGGATCAGTGTCATCAGTCTTGTGCCTCTGTTTTGGTAATTTCCACTGCTGTGGTTCACTGTGCATACCAGGCTGACTGACAATTAGTGTCTGAGTATGTAAACAAAGCCCAGGCAGAATTTAAACCCCTTACTAATGAGCAGTGATGTTTGTCAAGAGAACACTGTTGTTTATTCCACTGGATTTCACCTGCAGAAATCTTGTTTGGTATTTTCACAACAACGTGAGAGGGGAAAAGGAAATGAGAGATCAAAGCAGAGGCAAACAGTGCAAAATAACAAGTAGTAGAACTTTCAAGCCAAGTCATAAATGAACTTAGTTAATCATTAGTTAATCTATTTATTAGATCAGAACATGTATCTGTTGTTCTGCCAAGCAGGTACAGAATGTATATAAGTTCAGTGAAAGAGGAAATTTTAGTTAGTATCTATTTTCCATGCTTCCTGTATTCATTTCCTAGAGCTGTTGTAACCAGAAACTACCAACCAGGTGGCTGAAAACAGCAGAAATGTGTTCTGTCGCACTGTGGAGGCGGGATGCCTGAAATCAAGGTGTCAGCCAGTCCCTAGCGGAGGGTCCTTCCTTGCCTCTTCCTGACTTCTGGTGGTTTGTGCAGTCCTTGACTTTCCTTGGCTTGTAAATGCATTGCTCCAGTATCTGCCCCTGTCTTCACGTGCCATTCCCCTGTGAATCTCTGTCTCTCCAAGGTATTCGTCTCTCTGTCCCTCTCAGCACAGGGTGACAGTGTTTTTGCTGGTATAAAATTCTCAAAAATTTGTCAGCCTTCAGGTGAAAATCACAGGCGTCTGAGCCATTAGACATGAGAATCCTCCACAGACCTTTCCTGGATCACAACCCCTCTATTCCTGGCTTTTGCTGAGTTGGTTGATTGGATCCATAAATCATATGTCCGGTCCCTTTAACAAACTGTTGTCCGACCACACTCTTGGTGTTCTTACACACTTTCTCATTTTCTGCTGCTCTCTGAATTGGCTGAACAATTTCCAAATCAAGTGCTGGTCGCTTTTTGCTGATCAGTTCTTCTCAACTTGTCCCTTTTCTTTAGCATTTTATCAGAAGCAGCAAGGAGAGCACCTTTCACACTTGGCTTAGATATCTCCTCAGCCAAATATCCAAGTTGATCACTTTCAAATTCTTTCTATAAAACTCTAGGACACAATCCACCCAAGTTCTTTGCCTCTTTTGAACAAAGATGTCTTTTCTCCACTGTGCAATAACATTTTCTTCATTTCCATCTGTGACCACACTAGAGGGACCTTTACTGTTCATATTTCTATTACCATTCTGTTCATGATGACACTGTATTCTCAGAGATCATAGAAGCTTTCTCTACTGTGTTGCTCACATCCACCTGAGCCTTCACCAGAATCACCTTTAATGTCCAGATTCCTACCAACCATCTCTTCAAGGCAGTCTAGGCTTCTTCTGTCCAGCTCCTCAAAATTCCCCAATTTCAAACAGTTTCCACATTTTCAGGTATTTGTTACAGTAACACCCCACTTCCACATACCAAAATTTATATCTGTCAGGGAGAGAAACAGAACTAGTAAGATATATACAGATAAGTTACGTGTGTGTTCGTGTGCTCCGTCATGCCCGACTCTGTGAGCCCATGGACTGCAGCCCACCAGGCTCCTCTGTCTGTGGGATTTCCAGGCAAGATACAGAGAGCTGCCATTTCCTCCTCCAGGGGATCTTCCTGACCCAGGGATTGAACCCAAGTCTCTTGCATCTCCTGCATTGGCAGGTGGATTCTTTACCACTAGCACCACCTGGGAAGCCTGCAGATATGTTAATCTGTATCTAAATATCAAATATCCACATCTATATATGTATATCTATCTATCTAGTTTCACAGGATGGAAACACAGGCAGCAGTTGATGTTACAGTCTTGAGGCAGAATTTCTTCTTCAAGAAGCCTCAGTTTTTGCTCTTAAGATCTTCAATCCATTAGATGAGACTCAATCACATTATGAAGGGTAACCTTCTTAAAGTCAAGTGATTATAGATAGATGTTAGTCACACCTACAAATGCCTTCACAGAAACATCTAAATTAGTGTTTGATTAAATAACTGTAGCCTAGCCAAGTTGATAAATAAAACTAGCCATCACACCCCCAAAGTCAGACTTGGTCTTATTCTGTTATGAATTATCACTAGGTATCTGATCCTTTATAAACTTGAAGTGTCATTTGCTAATATGTTTATTTATGGGAGAAAGCAAAGAGGAACTAAAGAGCCTCTTGATGAGGGTGAAAGAGGAGAGTGAAAAAACTGGCTTAAAACTCAGCATTCAAAAAACTAAGATCATGGCATCTATTGGATGTCATCGCTTCATGGCACTTCATGGCACATTTGTCACTTCATGGCAAATGGATAGGGAAAAAAGTGGAAACAGTGACAGATTTTATTTTCCTGGGCTCCAGAATCACTGCAGACGAGTGACTTCAGCCACAAAATTAAAAGACACTTGCTCCTTGGAAGGAAAAGCTTTGACAAACCTAGACAGTGTATTTAAAAAGCAGAGACATCACTTTGCTGACAAAGGTCTGTATAGTTAAAGCTATGATTTTTCCAGTAGTCATGTACAGATGTGAGAGTTGGACCATAAAGAAGGCTGAGCACTGAAGAACTGATGCTTTTGAATTGTGATGCTGGAGAAGACTCTTGAGTCCCTTGGACTGCAAGATCAAACCAGTCAGTCCTAAAGGAAATCAGTCCTGAATATTCATTGGAAGGACTGATGCTGAAGCTGAAGCTCTGATATTTTGGCCACCTGATGTGAAGAGCCGACTCATTGGAAAAGACCCTGATGCTGGGAAAGATTGAGGGCAGAAGGAGAAGGGGGTGACAGAGGATGAGATGGTTAGATAGCATCACTGACTCAGTGGACATGAGTTTGAGCAAACTCCGGGAGATAGTGAAGGACAGGGAAGCCTGGTGGTGCTACAGTCCATGGGATCACAAAGAGTTGGACATGACTTAGTGACTGAATAACAACAATAAGTTTGAGGCTTCATACTTAACCAGAAGTCTCTTTATATTTGTTTTACTTTATAGCCTTCCTTTGTGATACATATGATTTTGAAAATTCTAGCTATTAAATGCTCTTCTCTTGAGTATCAGGCCTCTATGTAAAATACACTGCTTGGTTTTTCTCATTAAGAAAGTATTTTGATTATTTCAAAAAAATTTAATGAAATTGAGTTCTTTATCAGAGGAAGTTTTCGCACCCACTGGCATGATATTATGCAACATTAGAGCTGGTAAAGTGCAAATCACAGGGTTGTGTGCTTGCTTGCTGAAGGCTTACTATTAAGAGACAGAAGGGTGTTTGCATATGCTAGAGGGAACACTTGGCTGCCCATTAGAATTACCTGGACAGCTTAAAAAAAAAATCCCAGGCTGATTAAATCAGAAGGCCTAGGGGTGGTAGGTAGTCACCCCTCCTTTCTTCAAGAGGCAAAACTTAATTCCTTCAGCTCATTGAGAGTGAGCTGGACTTAGTGACTTGCTTCTACCAAGAATATTTGGCCACAGTGACTGTATGTGACTTCCAGTAATACTGTGTCATAAAACACTGTGAAGCTTCCTCCTGGCTTTTTCTTTTTTGAATCACATACTTTTGGAGAAACCAGCTACCACGGCCATGAGGACACCCAAGCAGCCCTAGAGTCTCATGTTATGAGACCTTCTATCAACAGCCAGCAAGGAACTGGGGCCTTTGTGATAGTTAATTTTATGTGTCAGCTTGACTGGGACACAGGTGCTCAGACATTTGGACAAAAGTTATTCCGGGTGTGTCTGTGAGGATGTTTCAGGATGAGATTAACATTTGAATAGAGGAAAGGAGATTGCCTTCCCTAATGTGGATGGGCTTCATGCAATCAACTAAAGACCTGACTAGAATAAAAAGACTAAGAAGGAACTCCTGTTGCCTAAGTCCTTGAGCTGGGACATACATCTTCCTGCCTTCAGAATCAAACTGAAGCAGTTGTTCTTTTGGGGTCTCAAGCGTGCTGGCTTTTGGACTGTAACTGACACCTTCAGTTTTCCTGGGTCTTGGGCTTTTGTACTTGAACTGGAACTGCCGCTGACTCTTGTGGATCTCTGACTTTTCGACTACAGATCTTGAGACTTCTCAGCCTCTGTAACTGTGCAAGATAATCCTCCATTTTATATATACATTATATCCTATTGGCTCCTCTCTGGAGAATCTTGTATAGTGCAGCCTTCTGCCAGTAGCCATGTGGGAGAACCATGTTGGAAGCCCCAGTCAAGCCTTCAGATGACTGTAGCCTGAGCTGACATCTTGACTGTGGTCTCATGAGAGATGCTGAAGCAGAACCCCCACCTGAGCTATTCCCATATTCCTGATCCACAGAAACTGCACGGGGTAGTAAATGTTCTTTGTTTTAGGCTACTAAGTGTTGTGGTAATTTGTTATACGACAATAGATGACTACCACACTAGGTGATTCCAATATGCAGCCAAGTTTAAGGAGCACTACCTTACTCTTCTGTCAGTAAAAATCACGAAATACCTGCCTTTTAGGCACTCAAAGGGATCTTGAGCACTTACTTATATTGTAAGGGGCTTGTCAAATGTCTAGGTAAAGCCACAGATCTGTAGTGCTGACTTTTCTTTGCTTCTCAATATTTTCCATTTTTATCCTTATGTGCAAGCAAACCCTCCCATCAGTGAGCTTCATACCTGGACCATATTACAATTCCTTGGTCCTTGTCTCTTTGTAGTCAGAATTGATTTCCCAGCTCCAGTAATTCTGTTACCTCATGTTTGGGTGTAGGCATCTTTGTGTTTGGGACAGGGCAAAAGCCCTATGAAAGACCTAATATTGTTCTAAAATTTTCTGCTGATTTGAAACTTTCTTCTTGATTTTCAGAAGAAAATTCCACAAGAAAAATAATAGATGCCACTAGACACAAATTCCTTTAATTTTCTTGTCATCAAACTGCTTTTGTACCCAATCTTTCTTCTCCTCTGGCTGTTATTTTTAAAGAGATGTCCTCTTTTCATAGGCTAATATTTCCACCTGTGCTGTGCATCACATTGTCTCCCCCTGTCTCAAGGGCAGGTCTGCATCTTCATTGCTCCCTCTCTAGTACCTTCTTCTCATTGAAACTACTTGTGATTGAAGACTGAACTCTTTCCGCAGCTGAACTGTAGTATTCTAGAAGGCAAGAGCAGTGTCTTGTTAATGAAGAGTCATTGAATGCGTGAGTGAATGTATTAATTTTGAAAATACTGAAGCATTTAATAGATAATAGTTACTCTTTTTCATTGTCTACCCCAAAATTTGTATTTCATTTTCTTGAAAGAAAAACTAAGATGGAAGTTATAGCCTCTTCTCCAGAGATATAGTAAAGGAAGCTAGAAAGGTATTAAAATAGAGATGTGTCTGGATGGTGGTCAGCTACCAATTTGGCAATCTAATGGCCACTCTACAGCATTTAAAGGATCATATTGAAACTGAGAAGCTGAAGACCCAAGATACTCTTTCTTTTATTGCTACCTAAGTGTTCTTGATTTCTCTTTACTTTGCAGTGTCTGAAAGTTACATTCACTCAAAGAGCCTGATGAAACTTTTCCTAGAAAGTAGAGTGACAGCCCTTAATAGGTGTGAGAATCACTTTATCAGGGTGGCTACCGTCTCTCTCTTTCAATCACACCATTTCTTACATTCTCCTTGTGGAATGTAAACTACAGACTGGCTACATTTGATTTTTCCATCACACCCAATACTGTACCTACTCTCTCCTCACTCTATAGGCTTTTCATGGAAGAGTCAGTGACTTAGAGAGGGTCAGCAAGACACAGAGGAAAGAATGTAAACTTTGTATTTAATAAGAGTTAGTTGAATCCTGGTTCTGCTGCTTAACTAGCTACATAGCTTTGGGGAAGTGATTTAGTCTTTTAGAATTTCAGTGTCCTCATCAGTAAAAATAATGTACAACTCAGAGTTGTCATGGGCATTAAATGAAATAATTTTGAAAACATTTATTACGGTGGCAATTTCTTTGCCTTCTATATTCACAGATGACTTACAAATCTATATAGCCTCACTTTTCTCCTTACATCCAAACCCATGATTGTAACTGCATATCTCAAAGGTATCTCATAAAGGCCTCTTCACCACAGTAACTCAACTCATTATCTTTCTTTTCATCCTTTCTCCTCTGTTGTTCTCTAGTTTAATTAACAGCAACATCACTCAGTCATCCAATCTAAAAACCTTTGCATTATCCTCTAGCTTTAATTTTCCTCTCGCTCAGTCTTAATCCCCAGGATCTGTCAGTCAAGAAGCTGTTGATTCAGCCTTTAAAATTACAACATGTCCTCTTCCTCCCTGCTTCTGCCTTGATTCTGACCCTGGATTCTTCAACCTGGACCATTGCCTGGTTCTATGTAAACAAAAGCATGCCTCTCATTTGATTACACACAAGACACATTTGTAACAGTGTCCTTAAGCACCCCAACGTCTCCTGTAACTTCTGTGGTCCCTTTACATTGTTCACCAAGGACCAACAAATAAGCGTAATGTTAGCTTCATGAATTTGAATTTCCAAGTCTCTCCCCAGGTTTGGGAGCTTCTTGGCCATTATTTCTTTAAATAAGCTTTTTACCTCTTTCTCCTTCTCTTATTCTTCCAGGACTCCAATGATGCATAGATTATTTCTTTAATGGTGTCTCTAAGGACCATAGGCTTTCTTCACTTCTTTTCATTTTTTTTTCTTTCTCACTCTTTTCTTTTTTCTGGTCACACTGTGTGGCTTGTGGGATCTCAGTTGATGCTGTGGTCCCTGGTACCCAGAACCACCAAGTCACCACAGCCCCCCCAGAGACAGAGTCTCTGCTTACGCCTGCACCTGGTACCTTTTACCACAAGGCACAGGGTCATTGCATACACCAGTATGCCCCACCCACATTAGAGGTCTTTCCTTACGAAGGGCAGCCAGTAAAGTCTGGGAGACATGACTGCTTCTTCAAATGTGTAGATACCTGTGGAAGTCTACTGAGATCAAAAAGATTCAGGGAAAGATTACTCCACCAAAGGAATATAGGAAACCTCTAATAACTGACCCCAAAGATGTGAAGATACAGGAATTGCCCAATAAATAATGAAATAATTCTTTAAATAATTGAATTATTATTCTAAACATGTTCAGAGAACTATAAAGCAACATAAATGATTAATTTACTGAAATCAAGAGAATAATACAAGAACAAAATTAGAAGTTCAATGAAAAGTTGGAAAAAAAGAAAAGAACCTTTGGAGCTAAAAAATCAATGACTGAACCAAACTTCAGTGAGAGATTCAACAGCAGATAGGACCAAAAGGAGAAAGAATCAGTCAGTTTAAAGACAAATCATTTGAAATTATCTAATCAAAGAAACAAAAAGAAAAAAGAAAGGGAGTTTCCCTGGTTGCCTAGTGGTTATTATTCCAGGCTTTCATTGCCATGACCCAAGTTCAAACCTTGCTCAGGAAACTGAGATCCCACAAGCCACACAGCGTGACCAGAAAAAAGAAAACAGTGAGAAAGAAAAAAAATGAAAAGAAGTGAAGAAAGCCTATGGTCCTTAGAGACACCATTAAAGACATAATCTATGCATCATTGGAGTCCTAAAAGAATAAGAGAAGGAGAAAGAGGTAGAAAGCTTATTTAAAGAAATAATGGCCAAGAAGGTCCCAAACCTGGGGAGAGACTTGGAAATTCAAATTCATGAAGCTAATGTTACGCTTATTTGTTGTCATGTCCGATTCTTTGCAACTCTGTGGGCTATAGCCCACCAGGCTCCTCTGTCCATGGTATTTTTCAGGCAAGAACACTGGAGTGTGTTGCCATTTTCTTCTCCAGGGGAATCTTCCTGACCCAGGGGTCTAACCTTGTCACCTGTGTCTCCTGCATTGCAGGCAGATTCTTTACCTGCTGAGCCATGGGGGAAGCTCATGAAGCTAACAGAAATCCTCAAATTTCAATCCAAATTGATCTTCTCCAAGATACATTATAATAAAACTGTCTAAAGTCAAAGACGGCAGATTTTAAACAGCAGAAGAAAAAAAATTCTCTCATGCAAGTGAACCCCCATAAGGCTATCAGTGGATTATTCAGTAGAAACTTTGCAGACCAAGAGAGAATGAAATAATCTATTAAAAGGACTGAAAGGAAAAAAAAACCCTACCAGCCAAGTATAGTTTACCCAGCACAGTTGTCTTTAAGAAATGAAGGTGACGGCTTCCTTGGTGGCTCAGTGGTAAAAAAATCCCCCTGCCAGTGCAGGAGACAGGGGTTCAGTCCTTAATCTGGGAAGATCCCACATACCACAGAACAATTAAGTCTGTGCACCAAAACTACTAAGATAAAGAAAGATGGCAGAGTAGAAGGATGTATACTCTTCTTCTCCTGCGAGAACTCCAAAATTACAACTCACTGCTGAACAACCATCAACAGGAGAATGTTGGATCCCACCAAAAAAAGATAGCCCACATCCAAGGGCAAAGGAGAAGCCCCAGCAAGACAGTAGGAGGGGCAAAATCATGTTTAGAATCAAACCCCATACCCACCAGAGATGCTCAGAGGGCTCAAACAAAACCTTGTGTGCACCAGGAGACCCCACAGAGACTGAGCCAGACCTGCCTTTGAGTGTTTGAGTGTCTCCTGCAGAGGTACAGGTCAGCAGTGGCCTGCCGCAGGGGCAGGGGCTCTGGGTGCAGCAGACCTGGGTGTGGCATAAGCCCTCTTGGAGGAGGTCACCATTAACCCCACCATAGAGCCACCAGAACTTACACAGGACTGGGGAAACAGACTCTTGGAGGGCACAAACAGAATCTTGTGTGCACCAGGACCCAGGAGAAAGGAGCAGTGACCCCACAAGAGACTGACCCAGACTTGCCTGTGAGTGTCCAGGAGTCTGGCAGAGGTGTGGGTCAGCAGTGGCCTGCTGCAGGGCTGGGGGCACTGAGTACAGCAGTGTGTGCATAGGACCTTTTGAAGGAGGTCACCATTTTCTTCATTACCTCCACCATAAGTTTTGTCTCAGGTCAAACAACAGGGAGGGAACACAGCCCCACCCATCAACAGAAAATTGGATTAAAGATTTACTGAGCATGGCCCTGCCCATCAGAATAAGACCCAGTTTTCCCCACAGTCAGTCTCTCCCATCAGGAAGCTTCCATAAGCCTCTTATCCTTATCTGTCAGAGGGCAGACAGAATGAAAACCACAGTCACAGAAAACTAATCAAACTGATCACATGGACCACAGCCTTGTCTAACTCAATGAAACTATGAGCCATGCCATGTAGGGCCACCCAAGATGGATGGGTCATGGTGGAGAGTTCTGACAAAATGTGGTCCACTGGAGAAGGGAATGGCAAACCACTTCAGTATTCTTGCCTTGAGAATCCCATGAACAGTATGAAAAGGCAAAAAGATAGGACACTGAAAGATGAACTCCCCAGGTCAGTAGGTGCCCAATATGCTACTGGAGAAGAGTGGAGAAATAACTCCAGAAAGAATGAAGAGATGGAGCCAAAGCAAAAACAATGCCCAGTTGTGGATGTGACTGGTGATGGAAGTAAAGTCTGATGCTGTAAAGAACAATACTGCATAGGAACCTGGAATGTTAGGTCCATGAATCAAGGTAAATTGGAAGTGGTCAAACAGGAGATGGCAAGAGTGAACATCGACATTTTAGGAATCAGTGAACTAAAATGGACTAGAATGGGTGAATGTAACTCAGATGACCATTGTGTATACTACTGTGGGCAAGAATCCCCTAGAAGAAATGGAGTAGCCATCATAGTCAAAAAAGAGTCCAAAATGTAGTTCTTGGGTGCAATCTCAAAAATGACAGAATGATCTCTGTTCATTTCCAAGGCAAACCATTCAATATCACAGTAATCCAAGTCTATGCCCCAACCAGTCAAATGCTGAAGAAGCTGAAGTTGAATGGTTCTATGAAGACCTACAAGACCTTCTAGAACTAACACCCCCAAAAGATGTCCTTTTCATCATAGGGGATTGGAATGCAAAAGTAGGAAGTCAAGAGATACCTGGAGTAACAGGCAAATTTGGCCTTGGAGTACAAAATGAAGCAGGGCAAAGGCTAACAGAGTTTTGCCAAGAGAACACACTGGTCATAGTAAACACCCTCTTCCAACAGCACAAGAGAAGACTCTACACATGGACATCACCAGATGGTCAACATGAAATCAGATTGATTATATTCTTTGCAGCCAAAGATGGAGATGCTCTATACAGTCAGTAAAAACAAGACTGGGAGCTGACTGTGGCTCAGATCATCAACTCCTTAAGGCCAAATTCAGACTTAAATTGAAGAAAGAAGGGAAAACCACTAGACCATTCAGCTACGACCTAAATCAAATCCCTTACAATTATACAGTAGAAGTGGCAAATAGATTCAAGGGATTGTATCTGATAGACAGAATGCCTGAAGAACTATGGACAGGAGGTTCGTGATATTGTTAAGGAGGCAGTGATCAAGACCATCCCCAAGAAAAAGAAATGCAAAAAGGCAAAATGGCTGTCTGAGGAGGCCTTACAAATAGCTGAGAAAAGAAGAGAAGTGAAAGGCAAAGGAGAAAAGGAAAGATATACCCATTTGAATGCAGAGTTCCAAAGAATAGCAAGGAGAGATAAGAAAGCCTTCCTCAGTGATCAATGCAAAGAAATAGAGGAAAACAATAGGATGGGAAAGACTAGAGATCTCTTTAAGAAAATTAGAGATACCAAGGGAACATTTCATGTAAAGATGGGCTCAATAAAGGACAGAAATGGTATGGACCTAACAGAAGCAGAAGATATTAAGAAGAGGTGGCAAGAATACACAGAAGAACTATACAAAAAAGATCTTCATGACCCAGATAACCATGATGGTGTGATCACTCACCTAGAGCCAGACATCTCTGGAATGCAAAGTCAAGTGGGCCTTAGGAAGCATCACTACAAACAAAGCTAGTGGAGGTGATGGAATTCCAGTTGAGCTATTTCAAATCCTAAAAGATGATGCTGTGAAAGTGCTGCACTCAATATGCCAGCAAATTTGGAAAATTCAGCAGTGGCCACAGGACTGGAAAAGGTCAGTTTTCATTCCAATCCCAAAGAAAGGCAATGCCAAAGAATGTTCAAACTACACAATTGCACTCATCTCACATGCTAGCAAAGTAATGCTCAAAATTCTCCAAGTGAGGCTTCAACAGTACGTGAACTGAGAACTTCCAGATATTCAAGCTGGATTTAGAAAAGGCAGAGGAACCAGAGATCAAATTGCCAACATCCACTGGATCATCGAAAAAGCAAGAGAGTTCCAGAAAAAAACATCTGCTTTATTGACTACATCAAAGCCTTTGACTGTGTGGGTCACAACAAACTGTGGAACATTCTTAAAGAGATGGGAATATCAGACCACCTGACCTGCCTCCTGAGAAATCTGTATGCAGGTCAAGAAGCAACAGTTAGAACTGGACATGGAACAACAGACTGGTTCCAAATTGGGAAAGGAGTATGTCAAGGCTGTATATTGTCACCCTGCTTATTTAACTTATATGCAGAGTACATCATGTGAAATGCCAGGCTGGATGAAGCACAAGCTGGAATCAAGATTGCTGGGAGAAATATCAATAAATAACCTCAGATATGCAGATGATACCACCCTTATGGCAGAAAGTGAAGAACTAAAGAGCCTCTTGATGAAAGTGAAAGAGGAGAGTGAAAAAGTTGGCTTAAAATTCAGCATTCAGAAAACTAAGATCATGGCATCTGGTCCCATCACTTCATGGCAGTAGATGGGGAAACACAGTGAGAGACTTCATTTTGGGGGGCTCCAAAATCACTGCAGATGGTGACTGCAGCCATGAAATTAAAAGACGCTTGCTCTTGGAAGAAAAGCTATGACCAACCTAGACAGCATATTAAAAAGCAGAGACATTACTTTGCCAACAAAGGTCCGTCTAGTCAAAGCTGTGGTTTTTCCAGTAGTCATGTATGGATGTGAGAGTTGGACTATAAAGAAAATTGAGCACTGAAGAATTGATGCTTTTGAACTGTGGTGTTGGAGAAGACTCTTGAGAGTCCCTTGGACAGCAAGGAGATCCAACCAGTCCATCCTAAAGGAAATCAGTCCTGAATATTCACTGGAAGGACTGATGCTGAAGCTGAAGTTCCAATACTTTGGCCACCTGCTGCAAAGAGCTGATTCATTGGAAAATACCTCGATGCTGGGAAAGGTTGAAGGCAGGAGGAGAAGGGATGACAGAGGATGACATTGTTGAATGGCGTCACCGACTCGATGAACATGAGTTTGAGTGAGCTCTGGGAGTTGGTGAAGGACAGGGAATCCTGGCGTGCTGCAGTCCATGGGGTCACACAGAGTTGGACATGACTGAGTGACTAAACTGAACCAAACTGAACCACAACTACTGAACTTGTTCTCTAGAGCCCAGAAACCACAATTAATGAGCCAATATGCTGCAGCTATTGAAGCCCATGTGCCGTAGAGCTTGTGCTCCACCCCAAGAGCACTGAAACCAGAGAGTAGCCTGCATAAAGCAATGACCCAGCACAACTAAATATGAATAAATTAATTTACAAAAAAGAAATGAAGGTAATATAAAGACTTACCACTACAGCCCCCTATATTAATGCTGAAAGGAGTTCTTCAAGCTAAAATGAAAGCTTATAAATTGACAAGATGGCAATAGTAAGTCCTTACCTATCAATAATAAAATTTAAGTGGATTAAATTCTCCAATTAAAAGGTGCAGAGCAGCTGAGTGGATAAAAAATAAGACCAAACTATATGCTGCTTACAAAAGACTCATCTTCAAGGACACAGATAAGCTGAAAGTGAGAGGATGGAAGAAGTTATTCCATGAAAATAGAAGCTAAAATTGGACAGAGTCTCTATGTTTACATCAAGTGAAACAGACTTTAAGTCAAATACTATAATAGGAGATGAGGTCATTATATAATGATACAGGGATCAATTCAGCAAGAGAATGTAACAATTGTAAATATGTATCAATCCAATAGCAGAGCACCTAAATATGTTGAGCAAGTGGTAATATCTGAAGGGAGTAATAAGCAATGATAAATAATAAGAGTTTAATACCTTACTTTCAAAACAACCTAAGTGTCCATTGACAGATGAATGAATAAACAAAACGTAGTATATATGTATACAATGGAATATCAGTCATAAAAAAGAAAATCTTGCCATTTGTGATAACATGGATAGATCTTAAGGACATTATGCTAAGAGAAATAAGTGAAACAGAAAGAGAAATACTGTACAATCTCACTTATATATATGGAATCTACAAACATGGAAACAATGTGGAATGGAAGTTATCAGGGGCTGAGGGGCAGAAGAAATTGAGAGACGTTGGTCAAAGCATTCAAACTTCCATTTATAAAATAAATCAGTTATGGGGATCTAATATACTGCACTGTAACTATAGTTAAAAATACTGTATTTTATACTTGAAAGTGCAAGAGTAGAGCTTTAATGTTCTCACTGTAAGAACAACAACAAAATGGTAATTGCGTGAGGTGAAGAATGTGTTGACTTGCCTTATTGTGGTAAACATTTTTTAATATATACATGTTAAATCATCACATGATACACCTTAGACTTACACAGTGTTATATATCAATTATATCTCAATAAAGCTGAAAAAAAGAAGGAATGAGAATTCATGTTAGAGAGACTTTCCTGGTGGTCCACTGGTTAACACTTCATGCTCCCAATGTAGGGGGCGTGATTTCGACCCCTGGTTGGTTGGGGAACTGAGATCCCACATGGTGAGCAGAGCGTGGCCAGAAAAGAAAAATGAATTCATGTAAGAAAAATCTGAACTTTAAGTTCCTTATCCAACAACATAGATCCTAAATGGCACATTTCCTTTTTTTAATTTACAGTATTCCAAATGGAAGTATTATTTATGATGAAGTGTCCAAATTACTTCCAACTTACTTTTTGTGTTTTAAACTCTTGACAAATTAGAACTCCTTTTTTTTTTTAGAACTCCTTTTACAATGAGGCAATAGGTCTAATTTTTTTTTAAATGAGGCATTGATATTGAAACCCAGCCCTTGATCTCTGTTGGCCAGCAGGGTTCAGTGTATATATTCATCCCAGAAAATGGCTTACTTTCAGGAAGGACAGGTCAGCCAGGTGGGGAGGGAGAGTCAGGTTCTAACCAAAGTAGGGCATGATGACTTCCATGGATAGCCTTGCTTTTTCTTCAGATCAAACATTCAGTGTCATGAAAAACTCTTCTCACTAATTTGTGCACATATTTCTTTTGAGATTGATGCTTTTGGAAGGAAAGTACAAAATGACAGTGTCTGAGAACAGCAGTTTTAGCAGGATATTCCCGACCCAGTTAAAGAGACTCAAATTTTGGGCAAAAATCCATGCTCCCAATTTCCTCGGCAGTTCTATGACACATTTGAGTGGATGCATTACAATTTTTAAACCTTTCCCAATAAAAAATATGAATATAAATGTAAGATTTTTAGGTGTAACATGGTTGTCATCCATTTTTTGTTTTTGCCATTCTTACCCTAGAAGGAATGGAGGCTGCTCTAGAAACCAGGCTATTAAAATGTCCCTTTGTCGAATGTGTTAACAAATGTAATTCATTCATATAAAAGAGGACATGGAATCTCAATAGCTGCCTTAGGAACAAAAGTTATATTAATAACTGAGAGGATTATAGGAGGGTTTATCACTGCTTTAAGTATAATGAACACACAGAACATAGCTTTTGACAGTCTGGGTTATAGTTTTAGCCATTGCAAGTTGTAGTTTTCTCACCCTTTCTTGAAGGGGAGCTGAAAAGCAACAGGGTCATCTCTCAGCTCCAGCACGTCCACCTTCTAGGAACTCTTTACAAGATGTTTTTAGCACCCATGTCACTTCCCTCGCCTGCTTCTAACTTCAGCCATTTCTGTGTCACACCATTCCTTGCGCGTGCAGATGTGTCACAGCAGCACCTATATTAGTTTGCTAAGGCTGCAGTAACAAAATCCCGTGAGCTGAGTGCCTTACACAACAGAAATGAATTGGCTCACAGTTGTGGAGGCTAGAAATTCCAGATCATGGTGTTGACAGGCCACGCCCCCTCCAGAGGTGCTAGGGAAGGTCTGTCTGTTCCTGGCTGCTCTCCCAGGATCTGGCAGCTCCTTGGCTTGTGGCAGCAGAACTTCCCTCTTCACGTGATATTTTCCTTGTGTGCTTATTGTTGTTGTTTAGTTGCTAAGTCATGTCCAACTCTTTGGGACCCCATGGACTGTAGCCCACCAGGCTCCTCTGTCCATGGGATTCTCCAGGCAAGAATCCTGGAGTGGGTTGCCATGCCCTCCTCCAGGGGATCTTCCTGATCAGGGATCAAACCCGCATCTCCTGCATGGGCAGGCAGATTCTTTACCACTGAGCCACCGGGGAAACCCTGTCTGTGTCCAAATTTCCTCCTTTTTCTAAGGATGCCAGTCATGTTGTATTCGGGCGTATCCTAATAACCTCATTTTAATTTGATGATCTTTGTGAAGAATCTGTCTTCAAATAATGTCACCTTCTGAGGTGCTGGGAGTTAGAATTCCAACATGCAGAGTTTGTTGGGGAACACAGTTCAACCCATAGCAGCATCACACCTTAAATACACCTTGCTTTCTGTCTCATGGCCTTATCAGAGCTAAAGCTGTGGAAGCTGCTGGGCTCAGAAGGTGACACCCTTGGGGCAGTCCTCAATCAGTCAGGGACAGGACCCAGTGAAAAAATGCACCAGACTCCTCTCATTTTGATGGATTATTCTGGCAGGTATTCCATCTTTTCTCAAAAGTCCTTTTAGGACTGGGTCCCAATTGCTACAACAGCAACTTCATTAACACACCCAGACGCTGACTTTCTCCCCTGTCTCACTGTTCTTTTCTCTTACTCTAAATTCTTGGGATTCCCTCAAACAAATCACCAACACTCTGCTGACATGATCTCTTTGTCTCAAACTCTGCTTTGGGGACTATCCAAACAGCTGCTTTTTCAATCTTTAGTAGAAAAAGTAAGCAATCCCCTAAAAGCTTACATCTCAAGTTATGCATGATAGTAGTGCCTCTGATTGGAGCTTCTCAGGTGGCTCAACGGTAAAGAATCTGCCTGCAATGCAGGAGATGCAGGTTCGATCCCTGGGTCGGGAAGATCCCCTGGAGAAGGAAATGGCAACCCACTCCAGTATTCTTGCCTGGGAAATCCCATGGACAGAGGAGCCTGGCGAGCTACAGTCCATGGAGTTGCAAAGAGTCAAACACGACTTAGCGACTGAAAAACGACAACAGTGCCTCTGATTATATTAACTATTAAAAACTATATTTTTCTACCCTTCATAAATGTGGCATCTTGCTAGTATGACTATTGTAGATGTGTAGAAATAACTTTATTGCTGATAATACCTACTCCCATTTTGGCAGGTGAGAAAAATTGAAATTCACAGAGTGTAATTGATAATACAAGAAGCTAGAAGCAGAGAGAGGACTAGAACCTAGCTTCTCTGATACCTAAATTAGCATCTTTTCCCTAGTTAGTTGCTCAGTCATGTCTGACTCTTTGTGACCCCATGGACTGCAGCACACCAGGCCTCCCTGTCCATCACCAACTCCTGGAGCTTGCTCAAACTCATGTCCATTGAGTCGGTGATGCCATCCAACCATCTCATCCTCTGTCGTCCCCTTCTCCTCCTGCCTTCAATCTTTCCCATCAGGGTCTTTTCCAGTGAGTCAGTTCTTCGCATCAGGTAGCCAAAGTATTAGAGCTTCAGCTTCAACATCAGTCCACCCAGTGAATATTCATGGATGATTTCCTTTAGGATGGACTGGTTTGATCTCCTTGCAGACCAAGGGACTCTCAAGAGTCTTCTCCAACACCACAGTTCAGAAGTATCAATTCTTCGGCACTCAGCTTTCTTTATAGTCCAACTCTCATATCCCACTACATGTTTAATTCCTGTTGCCAGGAATACTTCATATGTTCATAAATGTTCCTTTTAGAGGGTGTTTTACATGCTTTTTAACGTAATGGAATATAAAATTTGTAAAGACAGGGAGGATTCCTATTTATATTTGTGACAAATGGGGTAATGTCGTTTATAAAATGGATGGTGACTATATATAATGTTAGTCCCATAATGGCACAGATTTTTGTCTGATATGTTCATTGATATGTCCGAAGAACCTGGGATAGTGTATGGCACATAGTAGGCATTTGACAAACATTTGTTGAGTGAACAAATACCTGTAGACATGCTTGAAAGACAAGAAATAATTGTTTCTGTCTCTTTTGCCTTCTGTTACAGGACCACCTAACATCCATTAATAATAGCACTATCATACATGTCCAAGAATGTTCAACATTGTTTACATATATCTATGATCTAATTTAATCCTCACAATATCTGTATGAGATAATGAAACTAAGGCTTAGAGAAACTTCATAGCTATTTAATATCACAAAACTAATGACTGACCCAATCATGTTTTGATCATGTGGCCTCTGATTAACGTAACTTAGATAACTGTGTTGTTAATGCAATAGAAAATGAGGACATAAGGAGGTTTAATCTCTATTCATAAATTAAGCAAAAATCTTGCAAACAAATCATTCCCTTTTCCAGGAGATCTTGCTGAACCAGGGATCAAACATGGGTTTCCCGCATTGCAGGCAGATTCTTTGCCATCTAAGACACTAGGGAAACCCAATTGAAAGGTGTATGATTCAATCCAAGATATTTCTAAACATTGAATCTGATGGAGTGTGATGACTCAACAAAAAACCAGAAAGAGCCTTTATTTCTCCTCACTGGGTTGTTGTAAGTCTGCTAGGAGTGAATTTTATTAAAGTAAAATTACTTTCATTGTCATAATTCCTTATGTTATTAAACACCACTATTAATTGTTGGTTTTCTTGGCCCAATTATTTTTTTTCTGAGAAAATAATGTTCTACCAAACAATAGCAAGCAAATAAAATCTCCTTGTGACGATTTTATAGCCTGAGAAAACATATTCCAGATATTAAGTCAAGAGTTTGGCTGTCAACTGTGTGGCTTTGACAAGTTCCTTACCCACCCTAAATTCTTCTATGTCTGTATCATAAAAGTACTCAGCTGTTAGTGCTGTGTTATTAAATGAAATCCTGAAACCAAAATACTTTGCACAGGACCTGGCTCTTAAATGTAAATGCTTAATAAAATATTGCCACTGCCCCGCCACCACCATCATCATATTGAAGAAAAGTTCTTTTTCAGTGACATAAGACCATTATTTTTTTTGAAGAAAGAGTGCCTTTGCTACAGTATGAATGGTTCCTCTGGGTCTGAAGATACAACATAGGAAGTGAAACTAATCCAGATGAATTGCATTCCTTCTTAGGTGATTTAGGGCCTCACCATCTCCTACAACATGGTAGCCACTAGCCACACGTGACTCTTGAACACTCTAAATGCAGCTAGTGCAACTGAGGAACTGAATTTTTAATTTCACTTAATTTTCATGATTTAAACTGAAACTTAAATAGCTGCTTGTTTCCAGTGACAACCAGACTGGACCGCGCTGTGTTTCGATATGCTGGGGATGAGACTTTGCAAACCTTTGCCAGGTTCTGCCAGTAGGGGGCACTAGAGGGAGACTTCAAAGTTGGGAGGAGAAGGCACCTGTTTTTTCCTGTCCACTTGTTCCTGTCAGTTAGTCACCACAGCAGTGGTTCTTCACTCTGACAGTGGCAGTTGGTTTCAGTACTTGCCACACTCCTAGTAGGAGGCCCGTTTGGACTCCTCAGAGCTCATCAGGACCAGCTGGACAGTGCCCGCCCCTTCCACCCATGCCCCCAGGTCTGGGTTCCAATTCCGTGGGACTCAAAACCTTTAAATTCCAATAACTCTAACCTCTTCTATAAGGACAGGTTGCTGCTTTACTTTCCTACTTTTCTCTTATGGTTTCTCTGACAACAGTTCAGTCAGTTCTCTAGATTAAATCTTTTCTATTAAAATACCTGGCATGCACCTTGCCTGATACCAGCCTTCTGGGATCTCAGTCTGTGGGTCATACTCCTGCTATTTCAGCTAAATGCAACTCCAGCCCTGGGACTTCACCTGGAATTTCACCTCTGACACAATCCAGCCAGATTTCCCCCTTTTTTTCTACTAATTCTTAACCTCGCCTTTTAACCAAAAAAATTTAAGGTTTATTTTAACCATGCCACCTTCAGTTTCTGTTTTTGTTGCTTTTCTCACTGGATCTCAGCTTGTTATTCATAGTAATTTTCCATTTTCTTTATATTGGGTTTTTACTTATTACTATTTTTGTTTTGTCTTTTTATTTTCTCCTGTCTTATTCTTGACTTCCTCATTTAAAATCTCATCTATTTCATGTACTTATCCTTCCTGTTACTTATTTTGAGTGGATTTATTTTAAAAAAGCTTTAAAATGAACAAATTAACTTTCTTTTATTTTTAATTTATCGATTTGTCTATGCTTTTTCTCTGTTCTCAGCTTCATATATGCTTTATTTTTGAATATCATAGTAAAATACATACAACGTAAAATTTACCATCTTAATCATTTTTAAGTGCACAGATCTGTGGTATTGAATGCATTCACGTTGTTGTGCAGCCTTCACTACTACCCACCCCTGTAATTCTTAACATCTTGTAAAAGGTGAAACTATACCCATTAAACAATAACCCCATATTCTCCCCTCCCCCCAGCTGTGGACAATCACTATTATACTTTCTATTGTTATTGCTTTGACTACTTTCTGTACCTTGTATAAATGGAATCTTACAATATTTATGTTTCTGTGACTGGCTTATTACACTTAGCATAGTGTTCTCCAGGTCCATCCATGTTCCTGCAGATTGTAGAATTCCTTCTTTTTACAGGCTGAACAATACTCCATAATGTGTGTATCCATTGCTCTGTCATTGGATACATGAATTGAGTCCACATTTGAGCTGTGCTGAATAATGTTGCTGTGAACAGGAGTGTGCATCGCATACGCTTTATTTATTTGTTTCTGGCTGCACCGAGTCTTTGTCGTTGTGCGCGGGCTTTCTCTAGCTGTGGCGAGCAGGGGTCCTCTCCATTGCAGCGCATGGGCTTCTCACCGCAGTGGCTTCTCTTGTGGAACACAGGCTCTAGGTGCCCAGGCCTCAGTAGTTGTGGCATATGGGTTCAGTAGTTTTGGCTAGAGGGCTTAGTTGCTCCGTGGCATTTGGAATCTTCCCGGACCAGGGATTGAACCCATGTCCCCTGCATTGGCAGGTGGATTCCTATCCACTGTACCACCAGGGAAGTCCTGTTTCATATATGTTTTGAATGACTTTTCATGAAGAAAGCAAGAACTGAGGGAGTGTCAGAGGGCACCGATGAGAGATTACTTTAAATGCTGAAGGAAATGGAGGTGTTCCTCCCTCTCACATCCGTGCATTTAATTCTCTGACTCTCCCTAATGGAACTCCCAGCCCAGGGAGGCATGTTCTCCCAAGAAATTCACCATACATTGACCAAGGCCATATATAAGTTACCGCTCTTCAGAATCATAACCCCCATTTTGCCTTTGACCCATTTTCTTCAGTGAAGTATTTTGCATGCTAACCTTTCTCATCATTCAACTCACTGGGCTCTAGATCCATTATCTATGAAATATATTATCATTGGATTCGTGACAAGGCCTTCTGGTGTCACAAACGTGGAGAACTTGGCGCTAAGGAGTTGGCAACCGGGGCAAGGATAAACTCATGGTGTCCTCAGGTGGTCGTGAACTTGATGCCAGTAGGAGCCCGATAATAGATTATGTGGCTGCTTCTTGGACAATTTTACCCAAGTCTGCTGCCTGCCTACTAATTATGGAGCTCCTTGTTCTCACTTTCTTATGAGGGACATTGATAAGGCTCATTCAAGGTACACTTTTCCTCAGCTCCCTTCCCTTGCCACAAGGGCCTGAGAGAGACTAGATGAAACAGTCATTAGCACAAATGGGAGTTTAAAATAGTTCCTTTCCTTTGGGGGAGGTCCTTTGATTTGTCAGGTTCCATTCTTGGCAAGCAATGACAAGGAGAAGGGCCAGATCCCACCACTGTTCGATGTTAGGTCCAAGACCCCACAGCTTCCACTTTGGGGCCAGGAAAAGTCCTCTCAACATATCAAAGCTGCCGGGGCAATGCTTTGAAAAACTTTTGTTTTTTTTTTTTTTGTTGTTGTTCATTTGTTTGCCATTTCCTGGTAGTAGATGCTATCTATCACCCAGATTTCTTTGGGGACTGAAGCACCAATCCCCTCATCTGCTGAATGCCAAAGTCCCTTTTCGGGGGTTGCCCTTCTCTGAAGAGAGCCACATCGCAAGGGTCACGGCCCTTCCTCAGGGACAGCCACAGCTGTTGATTAGCTGATGCAGTAGGAATCCCTGGCCCCCTTGCCTTGAGGCAGGACCCTTTTTTTTTTCCATTTATTTTTATTAGTTGGAGGCTAATTACTTTACAATATTGTAGTGGTTTTTGCCATATATTGACATGAATCAGCCATGGATTTACATGTGTTCCCCATCCTGATCCCCCCTCCCACCTCCCTCCCCATCCCATCCCTCTGGGTCTTCCCAGTGCACCAGCCCTGAGCACTTGTCTCATGCATCCAACCTGGGCTGGTGATCTGTTTCACCCTTGATAATATACATGTTTCAATGCTGTTCTCTCAGATCATCCCACCCTCGCCTTCTCCCACAGAGTCCAAAAGTCTGTTCTATACATCTGTGTCTCTTTTTCTGTCCTGCATATAGGGTTATCATTACCATCTTTCTAAATTCCATATATATGTGTTAGTATACTGTATTGGTCTTTATCTTTTTGGCTTACTTCACTCTGTATAATGGGCTCCAGTTTCATCCATCTCATTAGAACTGATTCAAATGTATTCCTTTTAATGGCTGAGTAATATTCCATGGTGTATATGTACCACAGCTTCCTTATCCATTCGTCTGCTGATGGGCATCTAGGTTGCTTCCATGTCCTGGCTATTATAAACAGTGCTGTGATGAACACTGGGGTACATGTGTCTCTTTCAGATCTGGTTTCCTCGGTGTGTATGCCCAGCAGTGGGATTGCTGGGTCATATGGCAGTTCTATTTCCAGTTTTTTAAGGAATCTCCACACTGTTCTCCATAGTGGCTGTACTAGTTTGCATTCCCAACGGTGTAAGAGGGTTCCCTTTTCTCCACACCCTCTCCAGCATTTATTGCTTGTAGACATTTGGATAGCAGCCATTCGAGGCAGGACCACTTAAGGGACCGTCTCAGTTTCAGATTGCTTCAGATATGCTCGCCTGAGGCCAAGGTTGTGAAAACATTGCAGTTAACTTCTGTTTGTGCCCAAACCTGCTTTCCTCATACCTTTACGTGTGTTCCCAAGAGCACTCCTACAACCTAGAGATCTGGTGCCAGAAATGATCTGAGGAAGCTCACTCTAAAACAACTTGGAAGGTGGGATTGTTAAAACTTTCAAAAGTGGCAAACAGGGATATAATGCTTTTATATCCTGCAGCCAGTTAGGAGTGAAATTGGGGTGATGTCACAGCATAGCCCTGCCAGAAGGACTGACCTTCCAAGGGAGAAAGGGGACTGTGTCCCAAAGTTGCTGCAGGAGCCAGCCAACATATGGTGTTAGGATCCAGAAGAGAACTATGGTATTGGAGCTTGAGAGTGCTGGCTTCAGGAGGAGAGAGCAAAAGGTTGGATCCAGGAGAGGGTATTGATTTGGGAGCACTCGTCTGAAGGCTCCAGGGGACACTTTGATCTTAGCCCAAGTAGACCCATTTCAGATTTCTGACCTCCACAGTTGTAAGGGAATAGATTTGTGTTTTTAAAAGCCACCGAGTTTGTAGTAGTTTCTTACAGCAGCAATAGGAGACTCATACTGACCCACGCGTGTATTGCTAACGTAGAACATCTGCATCCATGGGCATTTGAAGCTGCTGCAAACAGCTGAACAGTGAACAGACAAGTGTCTGACTACTCCAGAATACTAGTCAATAACTCCTCTAGTTATGCCCCAGCATTCCCATCCTGAAATATGTATTGTTTTTTATTGTGCATTACATTCTTTTTTATTCTTCTTTTATACATTCTTTCCTTTGGGTTCAAAATCCTCAAGATCTGTTCCCAAAAATATCCCTCTGATTTTCATTGCTATAATTTAACAAATTCCTAAAGGTCTTCCATTATTGAAACCTTCTCTTAAGTTTGATGCCATCCTCAGCCTCTCTCCCAGGGCATGCTGAACTCTGATTATGGTTATTGACTGAGTGACAATGATTGGTGGGCTACAAAATATTAATTTGTTCTATGAAGGCACACACTCAGGCAAGGTAGTAAGAGTTCCTCTAAGCAAGGGTAGGAGAACTGCTCTGCAGACTCACAAGGCCCAGTGGGAAGCACTTCCCGGGGAATTGGGGATTCAGAGTATTCATCAAAGTGTTCTAGATATTTCCATTCGAATTGCTAAAATTGCACTCATTCCAGAGCACTGTCTTCACTCACATTAAAGACATGGCAGGGCTATGAATCCAACTGCTACTGTGATTCAGCAGGCAACCTTGAATGTGATCAGACTCAAAGTCAGAGTTAGATTTTTGGGTATTTTATTTTTATTGCTCTAAGAGAGAATGTTTTAAACCATGTTACAGAGAGTCTTTGATTTTAATCTGTACCTCAAGGTGAAAGCTTAGGCATATGAGGTTTTTGTTCTCCATGCTTTCAGCTTGGCACTGCCATCTGGAGCCTCCCATTCTTCAGAGGGGAATGTCTGAGCACATTTTACTGGTTTCTGAGAGAGTCCCCAGTGACAGAGTCCAGCTGCCCTCAGTAATGGATAGGATTCCACATCCTTTGTTGGCTGTTTCTCTTTTCCAGTCTTTCTCTCTCTTCATACTCCTTCACTCCCACTTCCTGGGGTCACCTCCCAAATAAACTACCTGCACCCCCAAACCTTTGCCTTAGCCCTACTTTGGGGACACCCAAAACTAGGACCCTAGTTTGTTGAAGCAAACCCACCCCACTGCCTGTTTTTCTGTAGCCCGCTCGTGAGCTGTGAATGATTTTCGTGTTTTTAAGTGGTTTTAAAAAATCAAAATACTTTGTGACTTATGAGAATTACATGAACATCACATTTCAGTGTAAAGTTTTATTGGAACACGGTTACACTCATTAAGTTTTGTATTATCTACAGCTACTTTTGCACTGCAGAGCCATGTTGAATAATTGTAACAAAAACCATCTGACCTACAAAACCTCAAATAATTCTTATCTAACTCTTTACGGTAAAAGCTTGCTGACCAATGAATCTGGGCAATACATGTTCTACTAAAATCGAATTGTAACACTATCAAGTATACACTAAAATCTAACCTTCTATGTAACATCAAAATCAATTATTTCAGAATATTTCAGGCATTTAAAAAGTTTAGACCTATTTCTATCCAATTATCATTAATAACTAACTTTTTAGGCCTCAGACTAAAATTTAATGTTGTAATGCCTCTCTTCTCATTATATGTATAGCACATAGACTTAAAAAACCCAGAAAATGATTTCAGTGTTTAACCTTAAGATTTACTTATTAACTAATCTTATTGAATGCTTGGCACATAGTAGGCAGGTAGGGAATAGTCAGTAGTAAAGCAAACAAAAAATGACCATACTTTTCTGAGAGACCAAGTGTCCAAAGTTTTCCTTTGATGTTAGAAACTTAACTCGTTATAGAGAGAAGTGTTTCACTTTGTAAGAATTTTTTATTTTGTTACATTTTGCTGTACTTGCAAGTTCCCCATTACTTACTAATACACTTGGAAAATATCCAATAACTTACTTTCAGTATCAACTAAGGTTTATTAATGTAGTGGATTCCATTTCATGGAGAATGCTCACCCTTATTACTAAAAAAAAAAAAAAACAATTGAGGATAGTTTTCCCTTGCCCACAGGCTGCATGCAGATTCCTTGGTTGGTCCTGGATGCCACCTATCTTGCTGAGCTTATCTCCCATGATCCTCCAGTTCAACATCCTTTTACTTTGAGAAGCATCTCCAACCTCCCTGGCCTCCACACTATCTCTTCTTACGCATTAGGTGCCCCTAGCAGCAGACTTGGAGACAAGGATTTGTGTGTAAGTGATTTCTTAAGGAAGTGCTCTCAGGAGAAAAGGGTGAGGGGATGGGGCATGCAGGATGGGGAAGAGTGGGATTGTAGTTGAGCTCCCATAGAGGGTACTCCAGCCTCATCCCATGGGGGAGCTCTGGGTGGGCGTTAGTTCTTGGCCTTTGCCTTGCCTTGAGAGCAGGAGCTAGACTTCTGTACTTTGAGGGGCCTGAGTTACTGGCTGAGGGCTGCTCAGGGCCAAGTAGAATCCCAGGCGCTGTGGGCTTTCCATGTGGGCAGGCCAAGTGACTCTTGGCACCTAAGAATGTCTTCTAAGCAAAGTCACAGGTACATCTCTTACGAGCAGAATCGTGCCGAAGCTAGGGAAGGGTGCGCAGAAGTGGTAGGAGGGATCTCAGTTTCTGTCACGTCGTCTCCTCCAGCATGTGCTGCTGTGTGGCAGGCACCACCTTCTACTTCCTAAAACCATGGTAAGTAAGCCCTGCAAGTGAATCTTGGCTCCCCACCCAGCCGAGAAACTTTGCTCATGTTTAAACTCCTCTTAGTCTCTTAGATTAGGCTTCTTTAAATGAGCATAGTTCTGTATAACTCAGAGCATTACTCTGCAGATTAAAAAAGATACCTAGGAGGGCTTCCCTGGTGGCTCAGTGATAAAGAATCCGCCTGCCAATGCAGGAGACACGGGTTCGATCCCTGGTCTGGGAAGATCCCACATGTGGAGGAGCAGCTAAGCCCGTGTGCCACAGCTATTGAGCCTGTGCTCTAGAGCCCGGGAGCCCCAACTACTGAGCCCACTTGCTGCAACTACTGAATCCCTTGTTCCCAGATCCCGTGCTTTGCAACAAAAGAACCTACTGCAATGAGAAGCCTGTGCAACTAGACAGTAGCACCTGCTCTCTGCAACTGGAGAAAAGCCTTCAGGCAGCAGTGAAGACCAAGTACAGCCAAAAATAAATAAATAGAGTCATTAAAAAATGTATCTAGGGAGCTAGCACATAAGAGGTCTTCCACACATGTCACATCTGAAGTTGTCCCACTTTGCCAGTGTCTGGCAACTCGTACTCTCCCAGCCATAATCTTGAATTAGTCTCTCTTCTGAAATACATGGAATGAATGAAGAGCTTCTCTATTTAGTCCAGTTAAACACCATCCCCAAGGATGCATCATTTGTAATTGAGTTAAGCAGAACTTCCCAACCTCTATTGACATTTTGGACTGGATAATTCTTTGTAATGTGGGGAGCGGGGGCTGTGCCATGCACTGTGAGATATTTATCAGTATCCTCGACATCTACCCAGTACATCTGAGTAGACCTCCCTCAAGTTATGACAACCCAGAATGTCACCAGAGATTGCTAGATGTCCCCTAGGGAGCAAAATCACTTGTGGTTGAGAACCTCTGGATGAAAGAAATTCCTAGAAACTGTGCAGAGTTGACTAAAACTTTGGAAACCATGCAGGTTGAATAACAGCAGGACTTTTTAAATTCTCGAAATATTTTCCTCTTTTTTCTCTTTAAATAATGCAATTTTTCGTGCATCATTTTGGTGTTTTGGTTGCTGCTGTTTCACTTTGCTTGGTTTTTGACATTGGAGAAAGTAAAGGTGAAGAAACTCACATATTTCAAATTCAAGAATTTGAGGAGCCATGCTTTGAGCAACATCTGGATCTCCGAGACCAGAGAGCTCACATATATCATATCTCAAGTCTCTGAAGGAGCCAGGATTTGAGTGGAGACTGCCTTGCTCCATCTAGTATTTGAGAAGCAGCCATTGACAGACTGTGATATTGGATAATGATTGATTGTTTCCTTGATAACATTTTATTGGGGACAAGAAGAATAGAATGAATGTTATTGGGTCAGACAGCATGTGCCAATTTATTATTTAAAAGGGAAGATTGACAGTGTTTTCTGACTGTGATTCTAATGAGGCATATCTAGGAGTGAATATTTCCATACCAAATGTTGTCTAGTAATCTTATCTTTATATGACCTATGGATTCCAATTTCAACTTGTTTCAGTCATACTTGTCAAAGAGAAAGCCAGAGTAATTGAAATCGTCAAATTACTATAATTGCAACTTTACCCTAATCCAGTAATTATCCCCTTAATTCAGTTTTCACCGTTGAATATTTATATCTCTATTAGGAGCAGATAGAATTGAAAAAAATATTGAGTGTTGCAAATTGTAATCTCAGGAATTTGAACAGGTACAAAGTCATTACTTTCTCATCCTAGAAAAATAATTTGCTGTTTTCAAGCTTTCCCACAGTGATGATAGGTAACTGCTGAGAAACTGATCCCAGCACGTGCCCCAATAGGTAGACCCCCTGGGAAAAACCAGCTAATTTACACTACACCAGACCTTCATTTAAGAGTGGCTTTTGAATTTTGGGGATTTGGGTTTGTAAACCTTTAAATATTTCAGCATTATAATGATTGTTTTTATTTTGGTAAACCTGCTTTTAGACTCAGGAATGCCTGGCAAGTTTTCTGAAACAACCTATTCTTACCTGTGGGAAGGCAGAAATATCTGCAGAGAGCAGTAGACAGGGCCAGCGTCTCTGACCACTCCCCTGTAAGCATCTTCTAACTACCCAGATGAACCTCACATGAGTACCGAGGATGACTCCTGCCTTTCTTCCTCTTTCTACTTCTTCCCCTAGCTTCATCCCCATGACTGCCCAAAAGCCTACCCATTCTGGTCCAGATGGCAGGTCTTCAGCCCTTGTGTTAGCAAGCCCCATTTTGCTCCAAATCCTTATTAGGCTCACAGTGGCATGCCTGCAAATAAACACCCCCATCTCTTGCTAAAGACCATCACTATCCACTACCCAAAGAAAACTTTGATGTTTTCTTATGAGTAACTGTTTTAATCTGGTTACTTGTTGTTTAGTTGCTGAGTCATGTCCGACTCTTTTGGGACCACATGGACTGCAGCCCACCAGGCTCCTTTGTCCATGGGATTTCCCAGGCAAGAATGCTGGAGTGGGTTTCCATTTCCTTCTCCAGGGGATCTTCCTGACCCAGGGATTGAACCCATGTCTTCTGTGTCTCCTGCATTGGCAGGCAGGCTCCTTGCCACTTTGTCACCAGGGAATATACAGTATTTTTCTTTCTGCATCTGGCTTATTTCACTTAGCATAATGTGCTCCATTGGTTCATCCATGTTGTCACAAATAATAGAATTTCCTTCTTTTTTATGGCTCAGTTCAGTTCAGTCGCTCAGTCATGTCCCACTCTTTGTGACCCCATGGACTGCAGCACGCCAGGCCTCCCTGTCCATCACCAACTCCTGGAGTTTACTCAGACTCATGTCCATTGAGTTGGTGATGCCATCCAACCATCTCGTCCTCTGTCGTCCCCTTCTCCTCCTGCCTTCAATCTTTCCCAGCATCAGGGTCTTTCCAATGAGTCAGTTCTTTGCATCAGGTGGCCAAAGTATTGGAGCTTCAGCTTTAGCATCAGTCCTTCCAATGAATATTCAGGACTGATCCATTGACTGGTTTGATCTCCTTTCAGTCCAAGGGACTCTCAAGAGTCTTCTCCAACACCACAGTTCAAAAGCATCAATTCTTTGACACTCAGCTTTCTTTATGGTCCAACTCTCACATCCATACATGACTACTGGAAAAACCATAGCTTTGACTAGATGGACCTTTGTTGGCAAAGTAATGTCTCTGCTTTTTAATATGCTAAGTTGGTCATAGTTTTCTTCCAAGGAGCAAGTGTCTTTTAATTTCATGGCTGCAGTCACCATCTGCAGTGATTTTGGAGCCCCCAAAAATAGTCTCTCACTGTTTCCACTGTTTCCCCATCTATTTGCCATGAAGTGATGGGACCAGGATGCCATGATCTTAGTTTTCTGAATGTTGAGTTTTAAGCCAACTTTTTCACTCTCCTCTTTCACTTTCATCAAGAGGTTCTTTAGTTCTTCTTTGCTTCTGCCATAAGGGTGGTATCATCTGCATATCTGAGGTTACTGATATTTCTCCCGGCAATCTTGATTTCAGCTAATGCTTCATCCAGCCCGTCATTTCACATGATGTATTCTGCAGATAAGTTAAACAAGGAGGGTGATAATATACAGCCTTGACATACTCCTTTCTCAATTTGGAACTAGCCCGGTATTCCATGTTCGGTTCTAACTTGCTTCTTGACCTGCATACAGATTTCTCAGGAGGCAGATCAGATGGTCTGGTATTTCTATCTCTTGAAGAATTTTCCAGTTTGTTGTGATCCGCACAGTCAAAGGCTTTGGCATAGTCAATAAAACAGAAGTAGATGTTATTCTGGAACTCTCTTTGTTTTTCTGTGACCTGGTGGATGTTGGCAATTTGATCTCTGGTTCCTCTGCCTTTTCTAAATCCAACTTGAACATCTGGAAGTTCTCGGTTCACGTACTGTTGAAGCCTGGCTTGGAGAATTTTGAGCATTACTTTGCTAGTGTGTGAGATGAGTGCAATTGTGCGGTAGTTTGAACATTCTTTGGCATTGCCTTTCTTTGGGATTGGAATGAAAACTGACCTTTTCCAGTCCTGTGGTCACTGCTGAGTTTTCCAAATTTGCTGGCATATTGAATGCAGCACTTTCACAGCATCATCTTTTTATGGCTAGATAATATTATTAATGCATTGTGTTTTTATAACACATTTTTCTTTGTTCATTCATTGGTTAATGAGCAGTTTAGTTGTTTCCGTATCTTGGCTATTGTGAATAGTGCTGAACTGAACATGGTAGTTCAGATATCTGAAGATACAGATTTCATTTCCTTTGGATAAATACTGCAGTTGCTGGATCATATAGTGGTTTTATTTTTAGGTTTTAGAGCGACCTCCATACTGTTCTCCATAGTGACTGTACCAATTTACATTCCCACCAACAGTGTAGGAGGGTTCCCTTTTCTTCACACCCTTGCCAACACTTGTCACCTTTTTTGGTAATAATCCTTCTAGTAGGTGTGAGGTGATATAAAGATAGTTTGTGTTGAGTAATATTGAGCAATGTAAGATAGATTTTCCCTCCCTCCCTCCGTGCCTTTGTTTAGATGTGAGGATCTTATTGAGTGTTGAGTATCCTCTAAATTGTGGTCATGGCCTTTCCACAGCTATCTCTTTCTCCTATTCCTTCCCACACCCTTCATGTCAGCCAGACTGCTTTATGACTATGCCTTTCTTGCCTTTGAAACCTCTTCCAAGACTCCCAGAGCCTCTCATTTTCTGATTCGAATAGCACTGTTATGATACTTCACCTTTCATAAGAAGTATATTCAGAGCACTCACGACCCTCGCCTTTCCTAACTTGAAATGTTTGTTCAGACTTTCTTCTGAGCTGAAGTTTTGTGCAAGGCATGTGTATGTCCTAGAGCTAGCTCTTCAATCATCATTGAAGTGGGTTTCACTCAACTGCTGTTTTTTAAAACACCTTTTAAAAATAACCTCTTTGTAAATTGCTATATGCTGTATAAGGTTAAAGAAAATTGAAAGTGAATAAATGAAAACAGTCTTGACCAGCTAGCATCACACAGAAGCCCAATGATGCTGTCTTTGCCGAGCTTATAGACTTGTGACAACTGCTCTTTAAATGTTTGCCCAAATAAAATTACCCCTTATTGGGATTACATAAAGTTTTGATTGTAAGTCAGCAGGATTTTGCTTTATTTTTCCTGTTTTCTCTTCTGTTTTCATTTAGTATTAACTCAAAATTTGATGTTTTTTGAGGGAAGGACACAAATTTGATTCACTCACCACATTACATATAGGTGCTGACTAATTTATTTAATGGTTAAGTGAATCGTCTTGCGTTAGTTTTTCCCAAAGCACCTCAAAAATTTATTGAATGAACAAATAAATGTATGAGTATATGAGTGATTATAGACTGAATAAATGAAAGTATATAGAATAGATCAGTGAACAAAATGTTTTCAAAGAAGAAATTTTCTTTTTTTTTTTCATGGAAAGGCATTTTATTTTAAGTGTAGCAGTATGTGCATGTCAGTCCCAGCCAAACAAAGTAGAGATTTTCTGAGTACCAGAGAATTATAGCAATCTGACTTGTCAATATAACAAATTGTTCATTTCTATTTCTCTTGGGCAGGATATGTCAGCCTTGACATTGATGACATTTGGGGTCAGATAATTCTTTGATGTGGGAGTGGACTTCCTATGCACTGTAGGATGGTTAAAAGAGTCCCAGGGCTCTTCTCACTAGATGCTGGTAGCTTCCACCACCTCTGGCCCCCATTTTGACAACTAAAATTGTCTCCAGAAATTGCCAGGTGTTCACTGGAGGGCAAAATCATCCCAGATGAGAACCATGGCTATTAAAATCCTTCGGATCCCCATTTCCTCCTTTCTCTCCAGCTATGTGTTTACTAATATGTTTATCGGTTTTAAACATCTTTCCATTCCTCCAGTGGCTGATTGGATCCTGGTGGCTCTCTCAGTTGTCTAATGTGCATTTGCCATTCCCATCTTTGCTTGAGGACTAGCAGGACCTCATATTTACAACAGACATTGCTTGCCTGTCATCAGCATTTTGGGGTTGAATCAAGCTGTCAGGCTTTGTTATGTTGAAGCTGCCATTGCCAACTTCAGTAAGCAGGAACAACAAAAATGCCTTCTGACTACTCTAACCAAGAGGTCCTGTTTGACAGATTTAATTCAATCAAATAGATACTGAGGCATTTCCTTAATAAATGACGAGCTCAGCTGTCATTTCTGAGCTGTCTTCTTACTTTTCAACTAGAGAAGGTGTTTGCTTCTTATATGATGGATCCGTTCTTGGTTTTTGTCTCAGAGAGGCAGACTGACTGGCCAAGATAATGGGTAGACAGTTATCTATTATATTAGTCATTATTTACTGTGTAACAAAGAACTCCCTACCCTTAGTGGTTTAAAATAGCAAGCATGTATGATCTCAGTTTCTGTGGGTCAGGAATTCAGGAGCAGCTTAGGCAGGAGATTCTGGTTCACAGTCTTTCCCAAGGTTGCAATCAAGATGTCAGGTATGGCTGCAGTGAGATGAAGATTTGATTGAAGCTGGACAGAGGAATTCGTTTCACTCACATGGCTGTTGGCAGATTGAGTTGGCAGATTGTGGAAAACAAACATAAAAACAAAACAGTTACATTTGCATTTCAGATAAACCGCAAATAATTTTGTAGTATAAGTGTGTTACAAGTAACATTTAGAACATACTCAAACTATTAATCATGGTTTATCAGAAATTCAAATTTCTGGCAGTCTTTTTTGCATCTGACAGCCTTATTGGCAGTAGGTCTCAGTTTCTTTGCTATGTCTCTCTCCTGGGCTCTTTTAGTGTCTTCATAGCATGGCGACCAGGGGTTTCCTGGTGGCTCAGATGGCAAAGAATCTGCCTTCAATGCAGGAGACCCAGGTTCGATCCCTGGATCGGGAAAATCCCCTGGAGAAGGGAACGGCTACCCACTCCAGTATGCTTGCCTGGAGATTCCCATGGACTGAGGTCCCAAAGAGTTGGACAGGACATACTGACTACACAACAACAACAATGGCATGGTGGCCAGCGTTCCTGAGAATGAGTGTCAGAGAGGTGGAAAATACATTGTCTGTTTTGATCTAGCCTCAAAAGTCACATGTCATCATTTCTGTCAATTTCTGTTGGTGACATAGACCAATTCTGATACTTTAATTGGAACTTCCCTGGTGGCTCAAGGGTTAAGAATCTGCTTGCAATGCGGAAGCCGCAGGAGACATGGGTTTGATCCCTGGGTCGGGAAGATCCCTTGGAGGAGGAAATGGCAACTCACTCCAGTATTCTTGCCTGGAGAATTCCATGGACAGAGGAACCTGGTGGGCTACAGTCCTTGGGGTCACAAAGAGTCAGACACAAATGAAGCAACTTAGCAGCAGATACTATAATAGAGTGCTGAAGTGCACAGCTCTCAGCAAGTGGCCGTTGCTGTGCGCTGGGCAGCCTATACAGCATCACGAGGCAATAGTTACCATGAGGCCCTTAATGGTTGTTCAGCCATTGGTCAGTGCCACAGTGGGCTCCTACCCCAAGCCAGCAACTGTCACTGAACAAGCAGCAGTGGTCCTGCTCAGCCATTGGTCAGCACCGCACTGGCCCCTCCCCTCAGTGAGCAGCTGTCACCGAATGACCGTTGGTGGGCCAACGGTCCGGGGAGTCGTGGTCTGCAAGTGGAGACTGAGGCAAGAGGCAGATCCCAGCCCTCTGAGGGGGCAGTTAGCTCACCTGTCCTCCAGCTGGTGGGAGAGCTGGGGGGGACTGGCGGCCCAGGGGACAGGCTGGGGCCTGTGTCTGGAGGGCTCCAGAGCCATGGCCAAGGCCGCCCACTGGCCAGGCCCAGGCCCTGAGGTGGCAGTGACCTTCTCCCCCACTCCCGTCTCTGTGACCTAATGGCAGTGGCCATCTGCGTGGGTCACAGACTGTGGGTCCTGACTGCCCCCCAATTTCAGGTACCTGAGGAGCCTGGGGGCCGGCTGGGCCCTGGGCGCCTGGCTCCCTCAGCAAGGATGGCCAGGCGAGATCTGGGGACCCGGCCCTGAGGGCGCCACCGGCTGAGATCTGTCTCCTCAGCCAGGCGTGGCACTGGTTGGAAGGACCCAGCCTGGGTGCTGGGTGAACGCTTTGGGGCAGGGTGACCAGCCGGCACAGGGGCCCCCTCCTCTCAACCAGGACCTGGAGCTCTGAGGGTGAATGTTGAGCCTTGGGACCTTGCCCTTTCTTGTCAGAACGGAGAATAATACTTGTTTGGTGGAGGTTTGCAGGAACTTTGTCACCTGACCTCAAGAACAAAGAATTTGACAGCAAGACATTTGCCCCTCCCTCCCCTATCCTAGGAAAGGGCTCTGCTGAAAGTTTTGGGGAGTTGGAGTTTTTAAGGCATGAGCCACCCATCACTTCCCAGGGCCCTGCAGAAAACCTTTCTGTGCTCCAAATTCTGATGTTTTGGTATTGTTTGGTCTCTCTGGGCGTTGGGCACACGGACTGGCATTTTGGTAACATTGCAGCATGGGAGGGGTTTATAGAAGGATCTGATCATAGGTGCCCTCTTGGAGGCTGGTTCCCTCATCTACATTGTGCAGTTTCATGGCTAGTAAGATGGTCTCAGTCTTACCCTACTGTGGTAGACCGCATTCTAAAGTAACCGCTAGTGAGTTATGCCTTTGTATCATGCCCTCCCCTGGGATGTGGGCAGAAGCTAGGACCTTCTTCTAACCAAAAGAATATGACAGAGGTAATGAGATGTCACCACCTTGATTAGGTTATGTTATATGGTCAAGGAGATGAGATTTTATTTGCAAAATTCTTTTGCATTGCCTGAGTCCCTCTTAGCCTGCTAAAATGAGAGACTCTCCCTTGCTGGCCTTGAGGAAGCTGCCCTGTTGAGATGTCGGCTAGAGAGTCTGTGACAGGGAAGGTGGGTGGGGTTTAGGAGTAGAGAGAAAGTGGCGCTTGGATGACAGTCAGCAAGAAAGTGGAGATCTCTCACCAGCCCAGGTTGGATGCATGAGACAAGTGCTCAGTTCTGGTGCACTGGGAAGACCTAGAGGGATGGGGTGGAGAGGGAGGCGGGAGGCGGGATCGGGATGGGGAACACATACTAAATCCATGGCTGATTCATGTCAATGTATGGCAAAAACCACTACAATACTGTGAAGTAATTAGCCTCCAACTAATAAAAATAAATGAAAAAAAAAAGAAAGTGGAGATCTCAGTCCTACAGTGGCAAGGGACTGAATTCACCCAAGAGCTGTGTGAGCTTGGGACCAGGTCCTGGGTCTACTGGGAGAAATACATCCCTGGTGACACGTTGATTTATGCCTTGATCATGAGACCCCAGAGCCGAGGACATGGCTAAACTGGACTTGGGATGCACAAAATCTCTGAGAGAATAAATGTGTGTTGTTTTAAGCTGCTAAATGTGTGGTAATTTGTTACAAAGCAGTAGAGCACTAGTTTATCCTTTCTTTCTTTTGTGCTGCGTTAGGGCTGACAGTCTACCTTCGGGAGAGTATTATTAAATCTTACTCCCTTTACATGCCCTCTATTAAACAGTGTGCACTTTCACAATGTGCCTGAAAAGTGATAGAAAGCCAATTTGCAAAAACTTGATTCAACAAGTAGTTGTAATTAAATGTGGAGAGTTGTTAAGATAAGTGAACAGCAGAGGGACTTTGAACACACACAGGGTTAGTTAAAATAAGAGGAATTCAGGAAAGGGCTTCTGGAGGAAGGGGTTTTAAAAGTTGGAAGAGCAAATTACTTAGGCAGAAAGAAGAGATGTGAAATATGAAGGCAGAGAATTTTTCAAAAGTATACACTATTGTGATATGACAGAAAAAGTACACAAATCCTGTGTGTGGCTTGACAAAGTTTCACAAAGTGACCACCCATGCAACTATCACTCAGCTCAGCAAACAGTATGCCCTGCCTCTGAGGAGCAACCCCCCTTGCTCTGCCCACCCCCCTCCCCATCCCATTCCAGAAAGTAATCTGCCCTCTTTCTCCGCAAGGGTAATCTGGTCTTGACTCATAATACCACAGTTTAGCTTTGATTCTTTTTGTACTCTGTATACTTAGACTAATATAGCCTGTGGTCTTTCTTCTGTACCCGAGTTTCCCCCCAGTTTTGTTTGTGAGGTCCATTCCTGTTGTTGCATGTAGCTGTAGTTACTTCTTTCTCATGGCTGTGGATTATTCCCCTTTAAAGAAGAGGCCACTTTTATTCATGCTTATCTGGGTGATATGAGTTGTTTGCCATTTGGAGCTGTTACATGCATAGTGCTGCTATGGACATCCTTGTGCAGGGCTTTGGTGAACTACAACATATGTTGAATAAATACTTAGCAGTGGGATTGGGTCATAGGATAAAGGCATTGAACTTTTGAAGTCAAGGAGTGGGACTTCTAATGTGGCTTACAGGCTACAAAGCAATATAACACCAGCCTACCTTTCCAAACTTGGTTTAGACTACCCTCTGAAATATAGGTATTCAGAGGAGAGGATAATCTAAAGAGATATTAGAAGGGTAACCCAGTGCTAGATTGCTCCCTGCCCTGCAAGCCAGGTTTGAATTCGACTTTATTCCAGGGAACAATTTAAAGGCTTAGAGTAAGTGAAAGTTCAAAATTAATTTAAAATATATCTTCCTGGCTAAGTTTTAGAGAATGAATTGAAAGGAAGTAAGTCTGGTATGGGCAGACAAATTGACTATTTCAATAATTGTGAACCACAAAAATGTTTGATCTTGAAAGAGTTTATTGAGTCTGGTGTTGATGTTTTCTGGTAAAGGACTTTGCATTTAATCATTGATTTTTCCTGGATCAGCCAGAAGACTTAGCTGGCATTTTTCATGAAAGAATGGGGAGGTTCGTGGAGCTGCTGGTTTGCTTTTGTCGAGTATCACCCATTCCTATAGTAGGCAGATGTTCTGCAAATGTTACTGTAAAGAACACAGAAAAAGCCTGAGGGCCACTGTCCAAGCACCTGTGACCATGATTCCAATACGTTAGTAATGGAAATGCAGGCCTATGCTTGGGCAAAGAGGGCATCCTGTATTCTCTCTGGTTAGACATGTGTCTCCTCTATGCACTGAGACAGTTCCATCTAAAATGGTACTTTCCTCATATTATGATTAGACTTCCCCCAGTGTGCTCTATTTATTCACCCCCACCCAGGGTTAGCCATTATGTCTACACTATGCATAGCTTTAGAGTGCCTCCTTCTTCACTCTTTCAGTACATGCCTGTCCTTACCAGCAAGGATCACAGCTGTCTGAAACCTGTTTCATGTCTATTCCCCGTGTATTCACTATCCACCCATCATCACCCTCCACTCATTTCCCCCAGTATGTCATAATTTTTCTCTCCACCATTCACTAAATCCCATCCACTCTATCTCAGAAAACCCTTTCAAGACCAGTTTTTGCTTTCCACACCTACTGTTGACTTTCTACCCCTTTTTTCATGCACTTACCTTCTCTTGAATGACTTGGACAGAATGACCCCAGATGACTTCCTTGCCCAGGCTCCCTACCCTACTTCATTTTTTTTTCTTATGTCAAGAAAATAATGTCTTTTGGACACTTTCCTTTCACCTACACCACAATCAGGATTCACTTTTAGAGTTTCTGAGACTGTTACTGCCCATTCTATAAAACCTATGGTCACTATTCAGAAAAGTGAAGAGATACATGAACCGAGAATAGACTTACTTTCCTTGGGGCTCGTCAGAGGAGGCAGTTGTTTTTTAGCAATTCGAAAAGTTCAGTCTTTGCCCAGATGTCATAATCATGCTGCTAATCCATTGTCTACACACCTTCCCCAAGTCTGTGAAGGTTTAAGTACCAGGACTCCCTTCAAACCTGTTCCTGGTGCTATCACTTAACCTGGATAACAATACCATCTTCTACCAGCACTGTGTCCCCAACTCCTTCTGATCTCTCACCCTGCACCCAATCATGAACTGCTCCCCATTCTGTTTCAAAAGCTCATATCATAAAAAGCTTAGCCTTTTTACTTCTTCCTCCATATCCAGACCCTTATCATCTCTGGAATCATCTGCAACTGACCTCCCTGTCACCGCTCCCCCCTTCTGTAATATTTACAATTATCTAGACTCTTCCACAAATACTAAACTGCTATGTTACTCTTTAAAACTTTTGAAGATTACCTCTGTAATCTTCATACATATATATATATATATGTATATAATACATATATTTTACGTCTATTTAATTGTATTCATTGTACAGATATACTGTGCTGTGCTGTGCTTAGTCACTCAGTTGTGTCCAACTCTTTGCGACCCTATGGACTGTAGCCCGCCAGGCTCCTCTGTCCATGGGGATTCTCCAGGCAAGAATACTGGAGTGGGTTGCCATGCCTTCCTCCAGGGGATCTTCCCAACCCAGGGATTGAACCCAGGTCTCCTGCATTGCAGGTGGATTCTTTACTGTCTGAGCCACCAGGGAAACCTGTGAATACTGGAGTGGGTAGCCTATCCCTTCTTCAGGGGAACTTCCTGTCCCAGGAATCAAACCAGGGTCTCCTGCATTGCAGGCAGATTTATTTTTTTACCAGCTGAGCCATCAGGGAAATCCCATATAGATATACTACATTTTGTTTATTCATATATTCATGAATGAACATTTCAGTTGTTTCTAGATTTGGGGGATTATGAATAGTGTTGCTATAAATACTTGTGCTCAAGTTTTTATTTGGATACCTGCTCTCGGTTCTTTTGGGTCTATATTAATACCTGGGAGTAGAATTGCTGAGTTGTATCATAACTCTGTGTTTAACTTCTTGAGTAACTACTGCAGGGGCTACATTGTTTTACATTCCCCTCAGGGAGGTATTGATCTCAGCGAGGCAGCAGTGAGCAGTGGCATGAAGTGAGATCTTAATTCCCTGCCCAGGAACTGAACCTGGGTAGCCTGAACGAAAACCAGGAATCCTAGCCACCAGACCAGCAAGGGCTAGAGGCTAGAAGCCAAGTTTCCCTGGATCTTTGACCAGTGAAAAATGCATTTCTCATGGAGGCAGAATCGGTAAATGCAGGTACAACGTTTATTATTAGAGACATAGCACAGCAACAAGTGGGAGAGCACATAGAGAAACAGTTTGTTTAGTTGAGATAGAAGCAAGGCAGAGATGCACACCTGGGAGAGAAAGGGTGTGGGTGTCCCCCTTAGTGAGGAGGACTGCAGTAAAGAGGATGGTTAAGTCATTTATATAGGTCAGTTCTTCTGGGTCTTTGTCTTCCTTCAGGCCAATTATCTGGTTTCTTTTTCCACACCTGACCTACCCTGGGACCCTCCCCTGGGTGTGCATGCACCCCTCAGCCAAGATGGATCTCAAAGTGAAGGCTTCTGGGAGGAGCAAGACTCATTATGGCCTGGAGTTATTTCTTGACTTTTGACCCACAAAGAGCCTTTCTGCACATGTGTAGTGTCTCCCTTGTCCCAAAAGAGGGGGAGCAGAGATCCCTTAATCCTTTACTCAAACAGGATTTTGCCCCTCTTTGTCCTTGCCGTGACTATTACCTTAAGGTGTTTACAAGAGACAAACACTGGCTATTTACCCTGTTTCTGTTGTTACTTCCATTTTGGAGAGCAAACAGGAGGCTGATTGTAAATGCCTCAGTTGGAGCCCACCTATCTCTTGCTTCAGGAAATGCAAACCAGAGGCTGCTTGTAAATGTCTAACCTGGAGCCCAGCAGCAAACGGCACCATAAAGAAAGTGAAAAGACAGGGCTTTCCAGGTGGCTCAGCGGTAAAGGATCCGCCTGCAATGCAGGGACGCCGTATGTTTGATCCCTGGGTCGGAAAATCCCCTGGAGGAGGGCATGGCAACCCACTCCAGTATTCTTGCCTGGAGAATCCCCTGGACAGAGGAGCCTGGCGGGTCACAGTCCACAGGGTCTCACAGAGTCAGACATGACTGAAGCGACTGAGCATGCGTGCAACGTGGAGCCCATCTATTTCCTGCATCAGTATGACGGCTCTAATATATCTACATCATTGTCATCTCTACATCTAATATTGTTAGCTGTTATTTTCTGTTTATTTTTTTATTGTAGCCATTCTAGTACATGTGAAATGGTATCTCAGTTTGACTTTGACTTGCATTTCCTTAATGATTAATGCCATTGAGCGTCTTTTCATGTGCTTATTGGCTTTTTGTACATCTTTTTTGAAGAAATGTCTCTTCAAGCCCTTTGCCCATTTACACATAGATTTATCTTTTTTTTTTTTTGCTGTGTTTTAAGAGTTCTTTATATATTCTGGATATTAAACCCTTATCAGATACATGATTTGCAAATATTTTCTCCCATTCTGTAAGTTGTCTTTCAATTTATTTTTTAAAAAATTTTTGGCTGTGTTGGGTCTTTGTTGCTGTGCATATGCTTTCTCTAGTTGTGATGAGCAGGGGCTACTCTTCATTGTGGTGCAGGCTATCTCATTGTGGGCTCGAGAACTTGGGCTTAGTTGTAGCACACAGACTAGTTGCCCTATGGCATGTGGAATCTTCCTGGACCAGGGATCAAACCCATGTTCCCTGCATTGGCAAGCAGATTCTTTACCACTGTGCCACCAGGGAGTCCTGTCTTTTCACTTTCTTTATAGTGCCATTTGCTGCACAGAAGTTCTCAGTTTTAATGAGGTCCAATTAATCTATTTTTTCTTTTGTCATTTGTGTTTTTGTTATCATAACTAAGAATATATTGCCAAATCCAAGGCCAAGCCTACTTTTAATTTCCGTTTCCCACCAAGAACCTTCATCCTGTAGAGTGATTAACCAAAGTGAATCTCTAATGAGTCCTTGGACATGCAGCTTCCTTTACCTGGCAAACCTCTTCTTTTCCTTCCACATCCAATTCAAATATCACCTTAGTGAATTCTCAGTGTCCACAAGGAATGATGCTTTTTCGAATACTCACCTCCTTCAGGCACTGATCCTGTCTCTGTATTAACCTGGTGTGTAAATTTATCTGCGTCTTTTTCTTCTTTTAAGGTTATGGTGCTTTGAGCACAAGGATGAATTTTGTAGTGTTCTGAAGGCTATCAGTTCAGTTCAGTTGCTCAGTGGTATTTGACTCTTTGCAACTCCATGGACTGCAGCACGCCAGCCCTTCATGTCCATCACCAACCCAGAGCTTGCACAAACTCCTGTCCATTGAGTCAGAGATACCATCCACCCATCTCATCCTCTGTCACCCCCTTCTCTCCTGCCCTTCAATCTTTCCCAGCATCAGGGTCTTTTCCAATGAGTCAGTTCTTCGCATCAGGTGGCCAAAGTATTGGAACTTCAACTTTAGCATCAGTCCTTCCAATGAACATTCAGGACTGATCTCCTTTAGGATTGACTGGTTGGATCTTCTTGCAGTCCAAGGGACTCTCAAGAGTCTTCTCCAACACCACAGTTCAAAAGCATCAATTCTTTGGTGCTCAGCCTTCTTTATGGTTCAGCTCTCACATCCATACATGATGACTGGAAAAACCATGTCTTTGACTAGATGGGACCTTTGTCAGCAAGGTAATGTCTCTGCTTTTTAATATGCTGTCTAGGTTGGTCATAACTTTTCTTCCAAGGAGCAAGTGTCTTTTAATTTCATGGCTGCAGTCACCATCTGCAGTGATTTTGGAACCCAAGAAAATAGTCTGTCACTATTTCCATTGTTTCCCCATCTATTTGCCTGGATGAAGTGATGGGACCGGATGCCATGATCTTGTTTTTTGAATGTTGAGTTTTAAGCCAGCTTTTTCACTCTCTTCTTTTACTTTCATCAAGAGGCTCTTTAGTTCCTCTTCGCTTTCTGCCATAAGGGTGGTGTCATCTGCATATCTGAGATTATTGATATTTCTCCAGGCAATCTTGATTTCAGCTAGTGCTTCATCCAGTCCAGCATACCCTTAGTAAATGCTCAGTTTGTAGAATGAATGGATGAATGAGCATTTATGAGAAATAACACATTCTCTTGTCATATAGTTTTAAAAGCCATATAAAATCTATACATTTTGTGGAAAGGGGAGATAAAATTCCCACTGAAAGGGTCAGATAGATACAAAACTGATTGGATATGTGGCATTATCATTTATTACTGAACACCCAGCAAGGTCTTCTCAGCTCACCTACTTCCTGTGGTCCTTTTTGGAGATCCCTCAATTTTCTAAGGCTGCTTATGACTCTCTTTACATGAAAAGTCAGGAGAAGGGAATCTCATAAGAGATCTAATCTGTGCTTCATATTTCTAAAGAGGTAGTCCACATCTTATTTAATTTAAAGCTAGGGACATGCTATCAATAAGGGTTAAAAAGTTAGTCATGGGATTCAGGAACTCTTTCACAGACGTATATAAAAAATGAGTGCTGTCCAGCTGGCTGAATTTTAATATATTTCCTGATTTCAAAATAGTTGTAATAAGACTTAAGACTAACTTTACCTTTGCTTCTTATTTCTTTCTCCTTTTGTTTCTCTTCAGTATCTCATGCTCGCTCTTATTCTCCCCTTTTGTGCTAGTATTGGGGTAATTAGATTATGCTGTTAATAGAACATCATTTTGTGGACTTACGGTTTTTGTAGTTCATGATGTTGGGAACATTACCTTTCAGAGGAGCAGGATCTCCCCATATACATTGATAGAGCTCTTAGGTTGAGATGAGATGTAGCCCAGACTTTATACTTTTTTTTTTTAATAACCACTCAATACCTTTTTTTATATATATATTTTAGTGGTTTTGTCATACATTGACATGAATCAGCCATGGATTTATATGTATTCCCCATTCCGATCCCCCCTCCCACCTCCCTCTCCACCCGATTCCTCTGGGTCTTCCCAGTTCACCAGGCCTGAGCACTTGTCTCATGCATCCAGCCTGGGCTGGTGATCTGTTTCACCCTTGATAATATACATGTTTCGATGCTGTTCTCTCAAAACATCCCACCCTCGCCTTCTCCCACAGAGTCCAAAAGTCTGTTCTGTACATCTGTGTCTCTTTTTCTCTTTTGCATATAGGGTTATCATTACCATCTTTCTAAATTCCATATATATGTGTTAGTATACTGTAATGGTCTCCATCTTTCTGGCTTACTTCACTCTGTTTGATGGGCTCCAGTTTCATCCATCTCATTAGAACTGATTCAAATGAATTCTTTTTAATGGCTGAGTAATATTCCATGGTGTATATGTACCACAGCTTCCTCATCCATTCGTCTGCTGATGGGCATCTAGGTTGCTTCCATGTCCTGGCTATTATAAACAGTGCTGCGATGAACATTGGGGTGCACGTGTCTCTTTCAGATCTGGTTTCCTCGGTGTGTATGCCCAGAAGTGGGATTGCTGGGTCATATGGCAGTTCTAATTCCAGTTTTTTTTAAGAAATCTCCACACTGTTCTCCATAGTGGCTGTACTAGTTTGCATTCCCACCAACAGTGTAAGAAGGTTCCCTTTTTTCCACACCCTCTCCAGCATTTATTGCTTGTAGACTTTTGGATAGCAGCCATCCTGACTGGCGTGTAATGGTACCTCACTGTGGTTTTGATTTGCATTTCTCTGATAATGAGTGATGTTGAGCATCTTTTCATATGTTTGTTAGCCATCTGTATGTCTTCTTTGGAGAAATGTCTGTTTAGTTCTTTGGCCCATTTTTTGATTGGGTCATTTATTTTTCTGGAATTGAGCTGGAGAAGTTGCTTGTATATTTTTGAGATTAATCCTTTGTCTGTTGCTTGGTTTGCTTTTATTTTCTCCCAATCTGAGGGCTGTCTTTTCACCTTGCTTATAGTTTCCTTTGCTGTGCAAAAGCTTTTAAGTTTAATTAGGTCACATTTGTTTATTTTTGCTTTTATTTCCATTATTCCAGACTTTATACTTGAGCAGCCATGACTTCACAGAGAAGCTCTACCCTAAGTGGTACTAAACTCAGCTCCTTTTGAAGTAGCGTACATGCCCATGTGAAACTGTGGCAGTGTAACCCTTGTGGTATCTTCCATTGTTCTACACAATTTTGCTAATTCACAAAAGCCCTTACATCTCTCTAAGGGGACTGGAGAATGACAGGTCACTCTCTAGCCATGGTAACAATCAAACCTCAGAATAGGATCAGTTTTATTCATCACTAATTACTCTCTGAAGGGCAACCAATCGGCAACAATCTCACACTTTGACAGTCAGCTGATGGAAACCTGCTGATTCTTCACGTTTCTGAGGCTGACCACTCCTGTCTCTTTGACAAATGTAACCTGGACAAACCCATCCCCTAAATCAGCAGTTTATTTTTCTCAGGGAGACTCTATCTGACTAGTAAAACTCTCCCTTACTTATGTAAGAAAGAAATTTAGGCTCTTGGTTTCAGAAATTGTGTGATAGTCTTATCCTTTGTCAGTTTTCCATTGTGTCTTGAATGTCTGCCTATGCCAGTATTACAGAATACTATCTGTATAGGAAAAGGAGTACGTCAAGGCTGTATATTGTCACCCTGCTTATTTAACTTATATGCAGACTACATCATGAGAAACACTGGGCTGGAAGAAGCACAAGTTGGAATCAAGATTGCCGGGAGAAATATCAATAACCTCAGATATGCAGATGACACCACCCTTATGGCAGAAAGTGAAGAGGAACTAAAAAGCCTCTTGATGAAAGTGAAAGAGGAGAGTGAAAAAGTTGGCTTAAAGCTCAACATTCAGAAAACTAAGCATCATGGCATCTGGTCCCATCACCTCATGGGAAATAGATGGGGAAACAGTGGAAACAGTGTCAGACTTTATTTTTTTGGGCTCCAAAATCACTGCAGATGGTGATTGCAACCATGAAATTAAAAGACGCTTACTCCTTGGAAGGAAAGTTATGACCAACCTAGATAGCATATTAAAAAGCAGAGACATTACTTTGCCAACAAAGGTCCATCTAGTCAAGGCTATGGTTTTTCCAGTGGTCATGTATGGATGTGACAGTTGGACTGTGAAGAAAGCTGAGCGCCGAAAAATTGATGCTTTTGAATTGTAGTGTTGGAGAAGACTCTTGAGAGTCCCTTGGACTGCAAGGAGATCCAACCAGTCCATCCTAAAGGAGATCAGTCCTGGGTGTTCATTGGAAGGACTGATGCTGAAGCTGAAGCTCCAATACTTTGGCCACCTCATGCGAAGAGTTGACTCATTGGAGAAGACCCTGATGCTGGGAGGGGTTGGGGGCAGGAGGAGAAGGGGACGACAGAGGATGAGATGGCTGGATGGCATCACTGACTCGATGAACATGAGTTTGAGTAAACTCCGGGAGTTGGTGATGGACAGGGAGGCCTGGTGTGCTGTGATTCATGGGGTCGCAAAAAGTTGGACACGACTGAGCGACTGAACTGAACTGAACTGTTCTATATAGGATATATCATGCTAAAAACAATAGTTATGGAACATAAAGGTTTAGCCTTGCTATGTACACGATGCTGAGTCTTTTAGTTACTGAGCACAAATCAAAGTATGTTTTACACAGTCACCGGTTAAGAGAGGTATTATATCTCTATAAGGGGATTGGATAAGTATTTCTTGTATTCAATTTTTAAATGCTCTCTGTTCTTATAGGTTGATTTTTTAAATTTTAGTTTAGAAAAGTCAAGTTTTCCAATATGGCCTTTGGGCCTACCTGAGCCTGAAAATTTGCTCTTACAAACACTTAAACCAATATTTAGAAGTCTGGAAATTTCACACTTAAGTCTAGATTTTGTTATTTAAAAAAGCAAAAGTCAGCATGGTATTCCAGGGCCTCCCCTGCTACCTAGCAGCACTGAGCATCAGGGAAAGGGAGGATCATTTTCCCTTTATCAACATTCTCTTTGTGTTGTTTTTCTTGTAATAGGGACCTATCACTCTACACAGAACTCTCTGTCATTCAGTTATCTGTGTTGAGTGCATTTAAGCTTCCGTGGGTGAGCATTCCAGTTCATTTACAGCCTTTAAAATGTGACCCCTTTGACCAATAAAAACAATCCAGGTGACAAACCCTTTCCTAGTCAGCTTGTGTTATAGATCCTTTTCCCTTACTGGTGTTGCATCTTCATTTCAAATTCTTTCAAGTCATACATTTAGGTGTTTGTGTATCACTGTTTTGGAGGCTTTTGTCTTGTCATTACTTCCATTAATAGCAAATTTTCTTCCTTAAAAATGACAACAACAATTTTATCCCCTGCTATGATACATTGTGAAAATGGCTACAATTTTTCTACTTCTATCCATGATCTGGTGGCGCGCTCTCCCTCACTGACTCCTGACTGGCCTCATGACTTCTTAAGTCATCCTTGTCACCCCAGCCTGTGTTCAGCCAACTTCCAGACACATGAAAGAGGGCATCCTAGGCCATCCAGCCCCAGCCAAGGCGGCCCAAACCAGAATTGTTTAGCTGTCTTGCGGAGTTGTGAGAAATGATAGATTTTTCTTCTAATAAATTTTTGTTTTAAGCTTCTAAGTTTAGGGATGGTTTATTATATAGCAGAAACTAATTTGTACAATCTAAGTCAAAGAATGTTCTGTTACCAAAAAGACCTACATTTTTCAAAAATGTCAGTATCATAGAAGAAAAGAAAAACCAAAGAACTGTTCCAGATTGGAGAAGAGTAAAGATGCATGAAAATTAAATGTAACACATCATACTGGATTAGGTCTTGGACTGGGTGGGGGAAATGTTCTAAAAGACATTGATGGGGACAATCAAAAAAATTGGAATATGGGCAATAGAATAGAAAATTGTGACACTATCAATCTTCTTAAAGTTGGTAATTATATTGTGACTGTAAGAAAATATCTTTGCTCTTAGGAAATAAACACTGAAGTGTAATGAGGTAAAGTGATATGATTTATGCAACTTACTCTCAGAGAAAAATAGCAATAATTATATTTTCTCTTAAAGAATAAGTAATAATAATAATGTGTATGAGAGAGAGAGAAAGGAGGGAGGGAAGAAGAGAGAGAGTTAGAAGGAGGAGGAGGAAAGTGGGAGGAAGAGAGAGTTATAAAGCAGTTGGGGCAAATGTTAAAAGTTGATCAGCCTAGATAAAGTTATATAAAGGTTTTTATACTATTCTTGTATCTTTAAGTTACAAAATATTTTTAAAAAGGAGAAAGGAAAAACTCAACAATTGAAGAAATAAAATATTAACTGATGTAGCTTTCTTCAGAAACCCCTAACAACATTATCTCAATACATTTGTTGTAGGCCAAAGCCAAGATAGGTATTTATATAGATATCAGATCTAGGGGCTTATGATTGAAATGGGAAATGGAGGATGCTAGAATATTGTTCATTTTATGCCCAAGACATGTGGAGGTCAACAGAAGCTCTTTAAGAGGTAGTGAAGAGGCTGAGGGAGAGGGGGCAGAACATCTGGAATTTTGTCTTCTTTCTGCCACAGCTATCTTTAAGTTTTAAAGCAAGTTATTCAACTCTCTTCGTCTCAGTTTTCTTTATCAATTACATGGGAAAGTAATCTCTCACGGGTCCTACTAATGCTAACATTTACAAAATACTTATAAAATGAAGCCAAATGTGTTGATCAGTGACTTCAAGTGTTGTAATCTCAGTGACCCTTTGTTACTCTGTAATAACTACCATGTATTTATGGCTGTAGATAGGTGCCTCATTATGTATATAGAAGTATAGTGGGCATGGGCTTGAGTTATTGCATGGTTCCCCCTGTAGAAGCTAGGCTATCTGGGGTGATATTAGCAGAGAATGACGTTTACATGATCATGATGTTGGAGGGCCTCATTGGTGATCGGGATAAGTGATATAGATTACAAGGACTGGCATTAGTCAGGATCAACACCTTCTCCTCCCTCTCAATAAACACACATACATATAACCCTAGCTCCCCAAACTGACACAGGAGAGAAGAATCACAATGACAGAAATGACAGGATGGCATATGGAACAGAAAGACACATTATAATCTGGAAGACATGTGGTGGAGTGCCCATAGGAAAGATTTGTATTTTTAGCAGCATTAAAACTTAGCCCAAATAAGAATACCAATGTCACTGTGTAACAGGGGCTTGGACCCTTCTGTTATTGTCTGGGATTTGGGATACATAACACAAAATGGCATTTTTTAGAAAAGTGGTAGATATCTCTGGTTCTTGGTATTCTGCAGCCTTATTATGCATCCTAACCATCTCCCCTTCTCTTTATGGCTTGCTTTCACATTTCTCTCCTCCTGATCCTTTTTGCACCCCACCCCTCTTCAAAGGCTGGTGGCACTCAGGAGCAATATTTAAACACTTTGAGAGTCTCTCAAGGGAAGGATGCAATTTGTAAAAAACCTTTTTATTGTTGTAAGTACAGCTTAATGACTTTGCACACGCTTTGTGACACTGGCATTTTGTTGCCAGGCACCCACCCCCAATTCAAGAGGACACTACCTGCATCCCACAAGCCATTCTCACTCTATTCCTAGTCAATAGTTCCCTCTGAAGGTAGCCATCATTCTGACTTCTCATAGCATATAAATTTTGTCTCCTTGGAACTTTCTAATGTATTTGCACATGACTTTTATGGCCCAAGCACCTTCCATGCCATCCTACATGAAGCTTACACTGCTTCTGAAGACACTGAGGTTTAGAAGGGTTAAGTAAACTGTGCAGAGTCCCGTATTATTTGGATTAGAGCAGAGATTAGAATCCAGCCTGACTTGACTTCAAAGCTTGTTGTTGTTGTTATTTTTAAATGACACCTTACCGTAAGCTTACCTACATCTGATCTCAGATTTAGAGCTATGCCACACTATTTTCATATGATTTAACGATAAATGGTAGTGTCTTTCCAAGCAATGCTCTTTATTTTATCGGTAACATTTCTAGCTATAAAAACTTTTAATGTGTGTATTATCTAGAAATGCTGGGAAAAGAAAAGAATGCAAAATGGTAGAGATCTGTGTTCTCTGTTCCAAGGTGAGGCAGAGATGCTACTCATTTTCCCAAAATTTGAGCTCCCTTGTTGTAGTGTTGAGTTGGTGCTGGCAAACCAGAATCTATGTTTCTTATCTTGCTTGTATCTATTGGAACCACATGACAAATTCTCACTACAGAAATGTATGTGATAGTGATGTGTGTCATCTCCAGGCATAAATGGTTCAAAGCTGATATTCCTCCTTCTCCCTGTCTTTTTCTGCATATCAGACAGACATAGACAATTCAGTGTGGGCCTTTATGTCCATGGTGATGCTGAAGCCTTCAAGGGAGTCTGAGTCCCAAATCACAGCTTGAAAGAGATGAAAGCTACCTGCGCATCAGGAATGCCCATTTGGACTTTGCAGGAGTGAAGAACAATAAACTTCTGTTGTGTTAAACCTCTGAGATTTGGGGGCTTGTCTGTTACAGCAGCTATTGTTACCTTAGGGCTTCCCAGGTGGTGCTAGCGGTAAAGAACCCACCTGCCAGTGTAGGAGACATAAGAGACATGGGTTCCATCCCTGGGTCAGGAAGATCCCCTGGAGAAGGTCATGGCAACCCACTCCAGTATTCTTGCCTGGAGAATCCCATGGACAGAGGAGCCTGGTGGACTATAGTCCATAGGGTTGCAAAGAGTTGGACACAACTAAAGTGACTTCACACACACACACACACACACACACACACTTACCTCAACTAATACACATGGGACATCTCCAGGCTCATCTCACCATTTCCTCCTACTTCCATCATTTGGATTCTGGTAATTTTTTCGTGGCTGAAACCCTGAAGACTAAATTCCCTGCCTTTTCTGACTGGCTAGAATCATAGGAAGTAAATGCTGTGCTCTTGTAGGGCCCTGATCTGATTATCTTTGTGAATCATCTTAAGCCCCATTATTTATTACGTGTGCTGTGACAATGTGATGTAATTTAATGTAATTTAGCCTTTGAACCTCTTTGTTCTTTGTGAAGAAAGCCATTATAGAATGAAAAAAAGGCCTTTTTGTGGCAACAATAGAAAACTTAGTGGAACCTTTTTTATATATAGCTGTGAATTTGTACAGCTCTTTTATGCTTTTCAAACTTCAGCCCTCACAGAAGCTTTGTGACATGGGACAGGCAGCTTTTATTATCTCCAGTGGGCAGTTGAAGAAAATGAAGTGCAGAGAGGTTCAGTCATGCTGAACTAGAAACCAGACTAGTGACTGCAGTCCACTGTCCTTTTGACTCCTCTCTGATGCCCTTATGTCTGTGTCAGGAGTCAGAGAATTATGGCAGAATCTACCAAACCTCATTATGATCGGCTATTATTACATTTAAGATTCTTTAATCTGGGTCTGAGGAATTAGTAATTTAAAGAAATCAGTTTCCTAATAATTTCTTTATTGTTGACTTCTTGTGGGTTAATTTTACATGTTAGTTCACAAAGCCTTATTAGACTATCACAGGGCTGTGTTGTACAGCATTGTAGACGGATCACAATATAACCTTATCTGGCAGCTCATATGGTCATAACAATGACAATACTCTTGTCACAAGATCTGGGTAAGGATTTTGGCACATTATAAGCACAGATCTGAGCCCTCTATCTATAGGTGTAAGCCCTTCCTCTTTTCTTCTACTTTAAGACTGGGAAACAAGCAAGGTTTCCAAATTCTGATGCTCATTAACTTTTTCTGCTGGCCTTTTTTTCTTTTTTCCTCCCAGTTTTATTGACATGAGGTTGACATATAGCACTGTATAGGTTTAAGATGTACAGTGTAATGATTTAACTTACATCATGAAATGATTACAAGTTTAGTGACCACCTATCATCTCATACAAAATTGAAGAAATAGAAATTTTTTTCTTATGATGAAAACTCATAGAATTTACCCTTAAGAACTTTCATGTGTAACAGTAGTGTTAATTATAGTTATCAAGTTGTTTATCACATTCTTAGTATTTATTTATTACTGAAGTTTGTGCTTTTTGACTGCCTTTTATCCAGTTCTACCTCCACTGCCTACCCATTTTTCTTACTTCCAGATTCACTCTGGCTACCTGCTATAAAGTCTCATGCGAATATTCCTTGCTTGGTTTATCTGTCCACCAAGATTTGTCCTTTTTCCTCTGCTGACTTCTCTTCCTTATAGGTCCAATTTCTTTGCAAGGTCTTCCCACCCTTAGCTTTCACATGATCTTCAAGTTAATTGACCAAACCATTAAGATTTTAATTCTCATGAGGTGCCCTCCCATCACTATTTTTCTGTCATACGCCCCTTGTATGTAATGCCTTCCCTCATCCAACCTACTCTTCCTAGCCCTGCTTGAGCCTTACTTTCTATAATCAGAGTTTCTGCAGCCCTTCTCATATTCCTGTCCTCTAAACACTGCCATGGGATGCTGCAGAAGATCCCTGGAGAAGGGACCAGAAGTCCTGGATCTACTCTGACACTTCCAAAGACTTTGTGGCCATGGGCAAGTCACATAGTGCCTCTGAGCCTCAGTTTCCATTTCTATAAAATGAGGGCATTTGGCTGATGATCTCAAAGTTCCTTTCCAGAAGGAAATTCTCTGAATTTAGGCTTGATTTACACTGATGGGATCCATCCAATTTTGGGGCTCATGCCCTGTTTAGTTTTCTATAAACACCAGAGCAGATTCAGAAAGTCTTGGTTGATTTCCTAGCAGTAAGTACCTAAGGATTCAAATCAGTTGAGCTCTTTGGGGAATAATTTGTCATGCATTTAATCTTGCTCTAGCATTCATTTACTGAATGTATTAGTTATCTATTGCTGCACAATAAATGTCCTTAGAATGTAGCAACTTAATACAACTAACATATATTTTTGCCCAGCTTCTGTGGATGAGGAATCTGTACAGGGCTTAACTGGGTCCCCTGGCTCAGAGTCTCTTACGAAGCTGGAATCAAAGTGTCAGCCAGGACTACAATCAACTTAAGGCTCAAACAGTGGAGGATTTGTTCCCAAGACCATTTATATGATTATTGGCAGCCTTCAGTTTCTTATAGGCCTCATAGGGTCTGAAGGGATTCAGTTTCTTGCTGGGTGTTGACCAGAGACCTCCGTCAGCTCCTTGCCACATAAGCCTTCCTGTAGGGCAGTTCACAACATGGAGCTTGCTTCTTCAGAGCAAGTAAATAATAAAGAGAAGAGAGAGCAAGACAGAAATCACAGTCTTTTGTAACCTGACCCCAGAAGTGACATCCTGTCCCTTTTGCCATATTTAATTTATTAGTGGAGACCAGCAAAGAGCTGTCTGCTTTTTCCATTGAGTTGTGAACTAATTGAAAAGTCAGACAGATAGGTAAGGCAGATGGGAAGGCCAAATGCAGACATCTCTTGCTTAATACTGGTTTTCTGTTAGTTAAATTATATGTTCTGCACACAAATTCTAAAGGATCCCTTTCTCAATTATTTTAAGTGGGAAAAAATATTATGTATTACTAATCAACCCATGCCCCCAACCAACTAAAGCACATTAAAATGCCCATATGTAAAGAGCAAACTCTCATATTATGAGGTAAAATGCTTAAAACATGGCTTCCTTGACACCAATAGTTAATATGGTTGTTAACAAGCAGTTGCTTTGTCACAGTCACCTCTTAGTGCCAATAACATCCTGGCCCTTTGTTGACACTCTGCAGAACATTACAATGTCTCTGCGTGCTTCTGATTCATCCAAACTTGATTTATTCTAAATGCCAATTGTATTAGGAGTGAAACTTGAGAACGTTTCTCACACACTCTTTTGTTAAAAAGGTTTTTATTGATTTTTAAGGCATAAATGTAATTTTTTAATACAACCCTCATTCCCCTGTAAAGTATTCAGGTGAAATTTCGATATTAAAAACCAAGAGACATTTTCCTGAGAAAACATTAACCAAAGATACATTCTGTGTGGTATATACCTGTGTCACTTTTTTTGCAAATAGTGCTGATATTGGAAAATGTGATTTACATCTGTGGGTGTGCAGGCTCTAAAACTCTGCTCTGTAGAATTATTCAGACTTATCTGTTGAGTCATACATCATGCTGAAGAACCGTGGGCTTTCCCTAAAGGGAAATGTTGAAAACATTTCCTTTATGGGTAACATTTCCATTATGTTGAAAGCATATGGCAAGACCAGAGTACAACATGTAATTTTGGAAGATCAGCCATTCCCCAAGAGAAAGGAGAGAGGAGTGGGCAGGAAAACACTTTCAAACTTCCCAATCAGATTCAGTCACTTTTCCAGGAAGGAGCTGAGAGAGGCCAAAAGAAATACCCCAGTAAGTTCTCTCCTCATGTAAAGAAAGCCCCTGAGTTTGGGAGACAAGACCCTTGCTACAAATCCTATAGTTCTAACACTTTACAAAATTGAATCTCACAATGGTGTTGCAAATCAGGTGTTGCTATCATTATTGCTATTAGAGATGGGGAATCTGAGACTGTAAGAGAAAAAGCGACACATCAAAGGACCTGAGACAAAAAGGGACAGAGAATGACACATTTGAGACTTGATCCCAGTCCTATCCAATGCTAAATCCTATAACCACAGAGTGATAATACTGTATTGTTTTGTGTACAATACTTAAATCTTGATTGTAACCAGAAGTGAAATGTTGCTGAATTTTTAGCTGATAACATGGTGAATTTAGACAAATTTTAACTAGTAAAAAATTGTATCTACATTTCTAGGATCTATTTTGTTTATGTCTTTGTCTAGGCCAGAAGTTTTCCTCCTTTGCTTAGGTTATGTTCAGCAGTAGATGAATCTTGTCAAGTTACAACAGGAATATTTAATTTAAAAACTTTAGAGATCACCTCTCTTTCATCTTTGTCTGATCTCCTTTATACTCTGCAGCCGGAATTATGTTCCGAAATGCAAAATCAATCTTGTTCCTCCCCTGCTTAAAACCTTATAATGGCATACCATTACTTACAAGAGAAATCCCAAGGTCCTTAACCAGGCATGCAACGTTATATTTTTCATCCCCACTTTTATTTTTCTAGACTTATTTCTCATTCCCATTCCAAAATAAGAGCCAGCCATTTTAAGTTATCTGTAGCTGGCATAGTTTCTCTATGAAGGAGAATGTGGAACACTAATAGTGAACACTGAATGATTTAGTAAAAATATAACCATAGGATCAGATCCCCAAAAGGTCTCAAATACAGCTCCAACTTGCCCACTAAGTGCCCCAAAGTACCCCTAAAATATTCATAATTACTTAAGACTGTTTCATAAAAATCCAGAGTCCCCAGCCATCAGTTTCAAGGCTTTTATTGTGTTTAGAAGTGACCATACGCTCCCAGCAAAACATCAGATTGTTTGTTTGTCCAACTAAATGGGAAAGGTGAATGTCATTGTTGGATTCTGAATACTTTGGAAGGCAAAGAAGCTGAGAAGATATAGCTGGAATCAAGAAAAAATCATATCCTCAGTGGGACTAGAAAGGAAAGTGGGACTATTAAGTCAACCTTAATTCATTTTTAATCTGAGGTTTAGAGTTCTATTACCCCTGCAGTCAACCCACAGACTGGATGGAGCCAGGACACAGTAACTTCAGGTTGATATGTAGCCTGGTGTTGTCTTGCCACTTCATTAACAGCTTGTTAAACCAGTCACCAAAGCCATTAAGAAAATTCCTGGTAAGAGGGAACCAATAGAAACACCATGCATTGAGCATATTGAATGTCACTTTGATATCTCCCAGAATTCACTAACAGAATTTTTTTTAGCCTGTCTTGATGTGTGATGTTCTTATATTTGCAATCTGCAGACTCTTAAATGTGAGCCCATTTTAATGACACTGGAGAGCAAAAAAGGGGAAAAAAATGTAGATTCAGCCAAGGCTTTCTTGAGATCAATACCATAATTACATTTTAGACCCTCCAGGTATTAATCTCTTTTCTTTCAGAAAAGCAATTCAATTTTCCTAGCATTGGTCTCTTAGAAATATTACTGCTTCTTCATGGCTCTGTTGAATTTTTTTCCCCTTGAGGGAGAAGGAAAAGCAAGCTTTTGTTTTCACTGTCTTTGCTCCTATAGCCCTTTTCTTTTTTAAATTGAATGTTCATTCATGCTCTAAAAAGACCATGCACAAAGAAAGGGCTAATGTGACAATATTTTATAATATCAACAGCTTGAACATAAGCTGTTTTCAGTGCTTTCTGACACTCCTTGATTTCATTATTTTATTTAGCAAATGCTGTGTTTTTTCCTCTAAAAATAATGCTAATACTATTTGTTAAGCACTTGTTATGGGCTAATGATTTTTCTAAACACTTGTCATGAATTGACAAATTTAAATCGCATTAGAACTCATGAAATAAGTACTGTTTTCACATTAGAACTTCAATGCACATAGAGTTTGGAACCTTTGCCCAAAGGCTCACAGCTAGTAAAGGCAGAACTAAGATTTGATCCCAGGCAGTCTCACTCTAGCACCTGCATGCCCAACCACTAAGCTATATATGGCTGAATCTATATGTACCTTACACTGCTACATGCATAGAAGGTGGTAAAAAATTAAACACAGTTGGTGCATATACTGGGTTGAGTAGTGTTTCCCCCAAATTCATGTCCACTCAGAACCTCAGATTGTGTCCTTGTTTTGAAATTGGATCGTTGTCAATGTAATTAGTTAAGATGAGATCATACTGACCTATACTCTGAAAACTATAAAACACTGATGAAGAAAATTGAAGATAATGTAAAGAAATGGAAAGACATCCTGTACTGTTGGATTAGAAGAATTAATATTGCTAAAATGGCCATATCCCCAAAGCAATCTACAAATTTAGATACTTTTGACATCTGTGGTTTCATTTTAGTCTCACAGCATCCTTGAAAGGTGGGCAGGTGAGGCAAATATCATCATCATCATTCTGCAGACATTGCCTAGTGTCACATGCTAAAACATAGTGTCGTTTCAATTTCTTTCTCCCTAGAATGATAATGGCAGTGATGATGATGGTTGTCATGCACAGATCAGGCTAGGATCTCTGATGGGAAAACATTCTTCTCTAGTTTACGGGAGAATAAACTGAGGCTATGAGAGAAACTTGCCCAAGGCTGCCATGCCTGTGATCACAGGATGATCTGGCAGAATTTTTTGTGAAAGCAATTTGTAAACTGTCCTGGTGCTGCACAAATGTTAGTTAAACACAGCAAAAGTCCCAATAACTTCCTCCCACTGAACCTGGTATGCCAACTAAAACATTTTCAGCACTTCAATCAGGAAAATATTCTCCTCTCTGTAATAGGTCAAAGTGAAACTTCTATTTCCCCCTTTTACCAAGGATGTTTTTTCAGACTATCTATATAGAAAGGGTCTTTTCACTTTTAGTCAGGCTTTTTGATGTTTAGATGATAATTTAGAATTGTAAGAGTTACAGTAGACCACACAAGAATATATTTCGTTCACAGGTGGTAGATTCTGAATGATGTCCTAAGTGAAATAAACATTCATTAAAAGTAGACATAGAAGGAAATTAGAATTACTATTTATTCAGGTACCAATCAATTTAGCTCTTACCTACAATTGTATAAGTAGATATTATTATGTTATATATATTTTACAATATCTTCAGTACTGTGACTTAGAGACATTAAAGCTTTGCCCAAGGTCATCCTGACAAAAATGAGACAAAGGGAGAATTTGAACTCAGTTCTCACTCCACAAACTATGCATTTATAACCATGCCACCTGCCTTCAAAAAGGATGGGCATATAATTACATAGAGGTAGAATCATTTGAGGGAGAAAAATTCCATTTCGGTTTCTACTTGGGATACATGGAAAAAGCTGGTGGGAGTATTTAGAAAGGAACCAAGATAGCATTCAGGGGATTTTGCTTTGAGCCCAAAGTTATACCTATATGCTGTGTGGTATGAGGCATGTCACTAATGCTATATGTCTTGGTCCTGTCCAGTTCAGTTCAGTTCAGTCGCTCAGTCACATCTGACTCTTTGTGACCCCATGGACTGCAGCACGCCAGGCTTCCCTGTCCATCACCAATTCCCAGAGCTTACTCAAACTCATGTCCATCGAGTCGGTGATGCCATCCAACCATCTCATCCTCTGTCGTCCCCTTCTCCTCCTGCCCCTAATCCCTCCTAGCATCAGGGTCTTTTCAAATGAGTCAGTTCTTAACATCAGGTGGCCAAAGTATTGGAGCGTCAGCTTCAGCATCAGTCCTTCCAATGAATATTCAGGATTGATTTCCTTTAGGATTGACTGGTTGGATCTCCTTGCAGTCCAAGGGACTCTCAAGAGTCTTCTCCAACACCACAGTTCAAAAGCATCAGTTCTTCGGCACTCAGATTTCTTTATAGTCCAATTCCTACATCCATACACGGATACTAGGAAAACCATAGCTTTGACTAGATGGACCTTTGTTGGCAAAGTAATGTCTCTGCTTTTTAATATGCTGTCTAGGTTGGTCATAACTTTTCTTCCAAGGAGCAAGTGTCTTTTTTTTTTTTTCCATTTATTTTTATTAGTTGGAGGCTAATTACTTTACATCATTGCAGTGGTTTTTGTCATACATTGAAATGAATTAGCCATGGATTTACAGGTATTCCCCATCCCGGTCCCCCCTCCCACCTCCCTCTCCACCCGATCCCTCTGGGTCTTCCCAGTGCACCAGGCCCAAGCACTTGTCTCATGCACCCAACCTGGGCTGGTGATCTGTTTCACCCTAGATAATATACATGTTTCAATGCTGTTTTCTTGAAACATCCCACCCTTGCCTTCTCCCAGAGTCTTTTAATTTCATGGCTGCAGTTCCCATCTGTGGTGATTTTGGAGTCCCCCAAAATAAAGTCTGTCACTGTTTACATTGTTTCCCCATCTATTTGCCATGAAGTGATGGGACCAGATGCCATGATCTTAGTTTTCTGAATGTTGAGTTTTAAGCCAACTTTTTCACTCTCCTCTTTCACTTTCATCAAGAGGCTCTTTAGTTCTTCTTCACTTTCTGCCATAAGTGTGGTGTCATCTGCATGTCTGAGGTTATTGATATTTCTCCCGGCAATCTTGATTCCAGCTTGTGATTCATCCAGCCCAGCATTTCTCATGATGTACTCTGCATATAAGTTAAATAAACAGGGTGACAATATATAGCCTTGATGTACTCCTTTCCCAATTTGGAACCAATCTGTTGTTCCATGTCCAGTTCTAACTGTTGCTTCTTGACCTGCATACAGATTTCTCAGGAGGCAGGTCAGGTGGTCTGGTATTCCCATCTCTTTAAGAATTTTCCACAGTTTGTTGTGATCCACACAGTCAAAGGCTTTGGCATAGTCAATAAAGCAGAAGTAGATGTTTTTCTGGAACTCTCTTGCTTTTTCAATGATCCAACGGATGTTGGCAATTTGATCTCTGGTTCCTCTGCCTTTTCTAAATCCAGCTTGAACATCTGGAAGTTCATAGTTCATGTACTGTTGAAGCCTCCATTTGTTTACATATTCTCTTAGTTTTCACACCATAAGAGCAGGTTGAGTAATTTTAGCAGAGACAGTATGGCCTACAAAGCCTAACCATTTTACTATCTGGTCTTAAAAAGTTTGACCACTCCTGGTCTAGGGAAGAGTGCCAGCAGAAGAAATAGCACCAGCAAAGGCTCTGATGTCGAAGTGTGGTTGGCGTGTTTAAGCACTGGGCACTATGCCTGGAGGGAAGGGGCGGAAAAGGGTTAGGGGGAGCTCAGATCATGTGGCCACAGTGAAGGTTCTGACTTATTCTCTAAGTAAGATGGGACGCCACTGGAGGTTGAATGTAGAGTGGAATGATCTGACTTATGCCTGGCAAGGAGCTTTCTTGCTACTGTCTTCCTTTTATCTCTTCTGCCTTTTTCACTACCCTGCTCCTAAAGCCTTCTCCTCAGAAAGTAGGGCTAGCTTAAGAAATAATTATCCATGGAAGGTGATACAGCCTTGGTTAATCCTAATCCTTGCATATGAAGAGTCTCCTATCTCTTGATTCTGTCCTTTTTGAGGACCAGGAACTTCTGATGAGACTTCAGTGTGTGTGAGGACTGACTGAGCTGTCTACTCCACAACCAATCTTACTGGGAAAAGGCTGGTGTAGCACGCACTTCACAAAGAGCAACCCAGAGCTTTGCTCTCCTCTTTGAAGACAGATTCACCTATTTATGAATCATTTATGCCAAATTAATAATGAACTTTCTAAATTCTGGCTCATGGTCTAAAAACATCTAATGCACACTACCCTCACCTTGGAGGAAGCTGAATTGCTTATGATTTTTGAGATGCATTTTCACCAAAGTAGCAATATTGCATCTTTTCTTCAGTGAGGACATGTGTGACAGTGTGAAGGTCATTTTCCCTCCTTCAAAAATGGGAATAAATACCTTCTAAACTAAATTCCATTTGTCTTTTTGTCAACTCCAGTGTGTTTTGGATCATTCAGTAACACAAGACATATACTCTCAGTGAACATGTTCTTAATACTATATGCACCATTTGTACTACCTCTCTTAGGCATTTTCAACAGAAATGTTGTATGCTGTCCTTTACCAATTTATTTTGTTATCCATGAGTGTGGGTCAGTGGTACAATGACTTTTTACTTTCCAGGCTTTTATTTTCTTAGGCAGTGTGGTCTCCAGGGGATCTTCCCAACCCAGGGATCGAACCCAGGTCTCCCGCATTGCAGGCAGATTGTTTGCCAGTTGAGCCACAAGAGAAGCCCATGGATATAGTAAAAGGAAATAGTCTGAGGAGTTAGGAAACAAATGTGGCAGATGTTCAACCTCTAATATGTTAGATGACTTGAGTAAGGTATATGATTCCTGGAGCTTCTGTTTATCAATTCTTTGTGATCTGTCTACCTTGGATTATTATTAGAGTTGAATGCTGTTGTAGACATAAAATCATGTTTATATGTTGAAAGCACTATATGAGTATGAAGTTGTGGTGCTATTTTCTACTTTGTAATCTGTGAAGAGCATATATTACTTGAATCATTCAATCTATACTGCAAAAAAGAGAAAAAAGCCAAACCCAAACTGGTGAAAATAAGAAACAGTTTAAAGCAGAAGTTAAAAGTAATTTAAAAAGAGCATTTGGCAGATATATTGTTTATATTCATTCAACAAATTGGCTTCAGGCTTAAACTAGGAGATGCAAAAGTCCTAAAAAATATTCCAAAGAGGTTTTTTTTTTTCCTTTTCCAAAGTGGTGAATCATATGATATGGAATTTTATGCTGTGTTTTAGTTAGAACCTACTTATTTGATATTAAAGGAGTAAGCAAAATGTAAAATGATATTCATTTAATCTTTATTGGAGAATTTGCTTTCAGAATTTGACTTTTTTTCCGGTGGCATGGATGCAGCATGTGTGTGTATGCTCAGTTATGTCCGACTCTGCGACACCATGGACTGTACCCTGCCAGGCTTCTCTGTCCATAGATGAGGAGCTTAGTGCTAATACTGTTTGGAAGGATTTTTAAAAATCAACAGCCAGTCTGGTTTGTAGAATCTATTTTGGACCAAGGTGTTTGAGAGTGCCACAAAGAGTCTTAAGCCTTGAATCATCTCAATCTGTTCTTAAAACCAAGTGGTAGGAATTGAAAAATGTTTAAAAGTCAAATCCCCAAGTAATCCATTATCTGAAAAGTGGTAGCAGTAATTGGTTACTTTTCATTGCTTAATTGGAAAAAACTTATATAAACTTTGTCCAACAGGCACAGCATAGCCTCCTTCACCAAGTTTTCCCTTAGTGATAGTAATGATACTCATCGAGCATTTCAGCTTTGGCAAGCAGTACAGAAAACCTTAGAAACATAACCATGTTCTTCCAGAAGCTTCCAATCTAGTGAAAACTGGTGGTAAATTCTTTTCCTCAGAGCCATGATTTTACTTTTGAACTATTTTCTTTCAAGTACTATTGTGAAAGAAAAAATATCCTCAATTCTTCCATTATAAGGGAATTATGTATTTTGTCAGAATATGTGGTGCTTAAAATCTTTCCCTTGAGATTTTATTTATATAACCCAAATTCAAGAGTGATTTCTAATGAAAGGCAAATTCCATATGATGTAACTTATGTGTGTAATCTAAAATACAGCACAAATGAACCTATAGACCAAACAAAAACAGACTCACAGATATACATAACAGATTTGTGGTTGCCAAGGCGGAGGGGATAAGGGAGAGAGAAGAACTGGGAGTTTGAGGTTGGTAGATGCAAACTGTTTTATATAGGGTGGATAAGCAACAAGGTTCTAATGTATAACACAGGGAGCTGTATTCAATATCTTGTAATAAACCATAATGAAAAAGAATATGAAAATGAATATATATATGTATATATAACTGAGTCACTTTGTTCTACTTCAGAGATTAACACAACATTGTGAATCAACTATACTTCAATTTTTAAAAAAGTTCTTCCCACTGAATGTGGACTATAATTAGAGAAAAGTCAAGAACACTTCTTGCCATCTAGGATGTCTTTATCTACTTGTGTGGCTGGCAGATACATTTAGACGTGAATATTTAAACATTTTTTCTAATGTGGGGACTACACCCTCCCTCTGAAAATTATACAGTCAGTATACACTTTAATTAGACATGATTGTTCAGCTTTGGATTTTCCTCCAAGGTGCCTCCCCATCCCACCATATGTAGCCTCAGGGCTCTTCCTAGTACACTTATGTGGTCAGGCCCATCTTTGGGAGGCATTTTAGCCTCAATTTTACTACTTTACCGTGGGAGCAAGAGATTTGAGACCAATCAAAGACTTTGCCTTATTTGTTTGGGAAGGAATGAACAATAAGACAGAAATAGTGTTTTGTGAAAGAGGCAAAAAGCATGGCATTAATCTAGCCGAGGCTAGGAATTGTATAGCTTCTTACCCAGTGTAGTACAATTCATAATAATAATACTGATTTTATTATTATCTGTTAGTTATTGAGAATTTACTATCTGCTAGACCCCAAGTTAATGGCTTTACTTGCATTTTTCTCAGTTTATCGTTTTAAAAGTCTCTGAAATAGGAGCTACTCAGAAAAATCAGGTAACTTATCTAAGGTAACCCTGTTGATAGGTGGCTGAGCTAGTCTTTCTGTCTCTAAAATTCATGCTTTTAGCCATTCTGCAATATTCCTTTCTATGGAAATGATTCAATATTTGAATAGGTTTAAAAGGCCATAAACATCAGCTTAGAAATCCACATCTTCCTGAAAATTTTATGATGGATACCTTTAGTTAACAAAAATCTACAAGGGCCAAGATGAGTTACCTCTATTTCACTGGGGCTCTCGGAATTATTTTTCATCATGGAACTCTATTCCTGACAAAAGCAGGGTGGATAGGTGAACAGGTTGATATTTTAAATTTCTTTTCAGTTTGGTATTTTTTGATTCCTAAGTGCTCTTGAAAGTGTTCTGTATCTCATATCCAGCATTAGCTTCTGCTTACAATGACTACTAATACTTCCTTGTCTCCATTTCCTTGTTTCTACAATGAGAATGATGTATTTTTTCTTTCTTCATGGAGCTACTATGAGCTACATTTTTATATTACAACAAAAGTATAATAGCTATGTAAGTACTTCAAGTTTATGAGGAAGACTAGAAACAAAAGTCTAAGTTACCATTCTCATCTAAATTATTTACATTATAATGCAAGAGTGGAAAGACTTAGCTTCTGTGGCACACTTAGCTTTATTGAAATTGAACAAATATTTTTAATAACCCCTTTTACAGCACATGTAAAATTTAATTTTTCATTATATTTTTTACAGGTTGTCTTTTATCTGAGTAAGCAAAAATACGTCTTTTTTTTTTTTTCTTACTTAAAACATGTAGCCAGGATTCAAACCACATAGCTCTGGTACCAAAAAGGAAACAGGTTATGAAAATCACAGTACAACTTTAAAATTCTTTAAATTAGTTAAAGATATTTCAAACAATATTCACTTGGATTGACAGTAGAAATCATGGGTCAGTTGACATTAAGATTAATAGTTATACCTACAATGAAAGCAGAAATGGGAAGTTCAAGCTAATATGAGCTACATTGTTTAGGACACATCATCTTCATAAATACTGTGGCTGAGAGGCTGCAATGGCTAAGTCACACTTGAGCACTTAATTGCACATAAATATAGGCAAAGCGGAAAAAAATGTTGTGTGCTAACTTGGATCTAAAAGAAAATGGGCATTTATTTTCAAGAGGGCATATGATCAAATCAACTTCACAATATACAATTCAAATCCCCAAATTGCATCTCGGAAAGAAAAAGAATATTAAAATGCACACTTACACAGACAATAAAGTAGAAACCTGTTCTTTGTGATTGGTATGTATTGTTGTTGTTGTTTTCTCAATAAGAAATTATTTATGACCACAAAAGGATTTCTCAGGTGAAACACTAATTACAGACATTGTAAAGAACATAGCTCAGGAGGCTGTTTTAAAAACAAGGCAGCATTTTCCTGAAAAATTTTGGTCCTCAACTCACTATAGTCTAGTCACTATGGTCAGATGGTAAGCATTTTCTGTGTGTGTGTGTGTGTGTGTTCAAACTATCTTTTCAGTACCAGAATAAGTCCAAACCAAACCAAAAAACAAATAGCCCTCAAGTACTTGACCTTGCATATCATGTCTAATTAATGCATCATCTGAAAGAGCAATGCTAAAGACTATGAATGTAATTATGCTCACGTGATTCTGCAAAACCTTAATTTTGTGCAAACATTTTCCTTCATTGCCCGGATAACTTATCTTTATTCATGTAGGTGCCAGGAAACCCACCCCCATGATCCTCCCTCCCCCCTCCCCCAGTCTTCTCTGTCAAAGTGATATAAAGACAATTTCACTGTATTTACAAGCACAGCAGTTAGGCAAGAAGGTCCCAGGATCTGAAGAGCACATCTATTTCTTATGGACATCTTCATGCCGAATGATCTTGTATGTGATCCAGTAAAAGATGTTGAAAATGAGGAAGGCCAATGGGAAGGCAGCTCGAGAAATCGTGTCAATCCTTTTTGCCCGGTCCACAAACTTCTTCTTGATGGCATCTGCATCTTTGGGGGGCTGTGGGAGCTGGTTGGCAGGTGTGGCCTTGACAGCTGCTCCATCTTTCACTTGAAGGCAGTGACCCATTCCATAACCACTGAAATTAAAGCGACTTTCACGAGTAACATCTTCTTCCTGCGAGAATAAAGACAGAGGAAGTACAGATTGGTTGTCAGTCAAATCAGATGGAAGATGCTTAAAATTCTTCAGAAGTAAAAGGATAAATCACAGTTAACTGGTAGTGTGGGAGGCTTTTGGAATGGGGAGTTGTCTTTCAAGTTCAACTCAATTATTCATGGAACAGATATAGTTCATTAACATTGCAGGCTCAGAAATTAAGGGTAAGAATAATGACTCTGTGGTCATTTTAATTAAATGAAAAATAGAAACACCTGCATTATATTCAGCACTGACTTTCCTGAAATCTAGTTTATTAATCCACAGCTTTGGATAGATTTGTTTTTAAAGCCAAGTCTTCAAATCCCAGTACTGTACTCTAAATTTCTAAAGAGGACAACTCATTCATTCACTCATTCACTCAATCATTCATTTACCCATTCATTCATTCAACAAAGCATTTACTGAATCCTCGTCATGTTCCTGAGCTGTTGTGGCCCATTCACAGCCCAGTTCTTTCCATAACCTTGGCTTTAATATTAGTGTTAGATTTAATAACTCCTTAAATGTACACCTTTCCCCCCTCCAACCCTCCAGTTCATCTCAGTTGGATAGCAGAGATTAAATATTCATTGTTTGGTGTCCAATATTTCTACCATAGCTAATTTTTCTGTCAATTTTTTACATTGCTTCTTTGGCTATTCATCTCTACCATATTTAAACGTATGTCATTTTAGCTCATGTCAGTACCTCATTTCTACATGAATCAGATAAAAGACTGCAAAGTTATAACCTCTGGGTAAAGAGAAAATACCCTTTACAGAGACAAAGGTATGGAATTTTGGTGTGTGGTTAGGTTGAAAAGGTAGGATTGAAATGATCTGCTTAAAAAAATTTAATTCTAAATAGTCATCAATTGAACCATCTTCTGCAACTAGATTAGTGCTTTCTACAATACTGTGCCACCCTTTTGACTCACCAAAGATATCGCACTCTTTATCTTTCCAGAGAATAATATTATGTTAATTAATTTGGTTACATTTTTCCAAAAGACAGTAAAATTCGGTATTTTATTTCATCACTGTTTATTGCATGTCAGTTGTGCCTTCACGCATATAAAAGGTATACTGAATGAAGGACTTCTTAAAAAAATTTATTGGAGTTTAGTTGATTTGCAATGTTGTATTACTTTTAGGTGTAGAGCAAAGTGACTGAGTTATACATATAGGTATATCCATTCTTTCTCAGACTTTTTACCCACATAGGTTATTACAGAATATTGAGTAGAGTTCCCTGTGCTACACAGTAGGTCCTTGTTGGTTATCTATTTTATACATAGTAGTGTGTATATGTTAATCCCAAGCTCCTAATTTATCCCTGCCCCTACCACATTTCCCCTTTGGTAACCAAATTTGTTTTTGAAATCTGTGAGTCTATTTCTGTTTTATAAGTAAGTTCATTTGTATCATTTGAATGAAGGGCTGTTAACATAATATTAGTGAGTGCGAGCCCAACTGTAATCCAAATGGTACAACAAAGGCAAATTTAGGTGAGGAAAATCAGGCCAAAGCTCTTCTTATAACTGTAAAACTACTCCTTTATAAAACCATCTTCCCAATACTTTTATGTATTTGAGACTGTCTTTCACAAGTTGGTTCAGGATACTCTGTCTCATTTCTTAACAAATATAAGTAAGATTTTTGATTCAATAGTTAGTTGTTGAGTGTTGAGTTTATGGCAAGCATTTTGCTAGATGCTGGGAGACAGTTGATGAAGTTGGACAAGAGCCCTCCTTGCATGGAGCTTTTAGAACCAAGTGGAAGTGGCCAAACTAAAGACATTTTCATGTAAGGAATGTGGCTAAGAAAACCCAGCTGGATATTCGAGTACTGCTATGTGCTCAGCTCTCGAAGTTCTATAATAGACACTTCAACTGGACTCAGATTCAAGTAGTAAATCTGCTTTCTTTGTCTTAAAATGGGAATGATATATTTTATAGGTGTAAAAGTTTCAAATAAGTATTTTAAAATGTGGAATAAACAGATATATTAATCATTACAGTGTCATTGAAAGACTTATTAGTTAGCAAGTAAAGAAACACACAGGTCTCTTGAAGGAGGGAATGTGTTAGTTATGAGTTATAAGCAGTCTTATTGTTCCTACCTACTAATTAGATAATTAGGTAATTAGATCTGAACCAGTGTGTGAGAGAAATAGAAATGGTGTCAATTGGTTTAGTAAATAGATCTAGACTAGGAATTTGACTGTTTGGGTTCTAAGCATGTCTCCAAGGGTTATAAGCTATGTTTTTCTTAGGCAGGATATTTATTCTTTCAAGGCTTGGAGACCTCATGCCAAAATATTGAGGCTTGGCTAGGTCTGTGGGTCTCAGCTTTGGCTGCTAGGGAAATTTTACAAGTTATATTTATACCTGCTTCCCCTCCCAGCCTCTTCCAGGTCAAGTGAATCACAATCTCTGGGAATGAGAACTGATAATCCATATATTTATATATATTTTTTTCATTTATTTTTATTAGTTGGAGGCTAATTACTTTACAATATTGTAGTGGTTTTTGTCATACATTGACATGAATCAGCCATGGTATTTACATGTATTCCCCATCCCGATCCCCCATCCCACCTCCCTCTCCACCCGATTCCTCTGGGTTTTCCCAGTGCACCAGGCCCGAGCACTTGTCTCATGTATCCAGCCTGGGGTGGTGATCTGTTTCACCCTGGATAATATACATGTTTCGATGCTGCTCTCTCTAAACATCCCACCCTCGCCTTGTCTTCAATACAAGTGGTTAGAAACCAGTGGCCTAGATCAGCTCTAATGTCCAGCTCTAAAATGCTGAACCTAGTCTGTTATTAAGTCTAAGATAACTTTTTAAAGTGAAAATCAGCCCTCAAAATATATTTCCCTTTATCTGCCTAAAATTACTGTGCTGTTTTTCCTTTCCATATCTGTAGAATCTTACAAATTGCTGTTCTGTATCAACACTTAGAAAGTCATGATTAAGTGTGTAGTTCACTGCCTGAGTGAGATAAGATTCTTTTAAAATTCCTGGGTCCCTGAAGAAATAAAAAAGGGTAGTTAGCTGGTAACTGGTTTTTAGCACATGAAACCAAAGGAAACCTAAATACATCCATTTTTTTTCAGACTGACTCATTCATTTAATTCCTGTTGTCTATTGGCATACTGTGAATGGACAGCTGGAGAGGTTAACTCATTCGGTTAACTAGCAGGACTAGAATAGAATAATGCCAGATTAGGTTATTATCATGTCATACATTGCCGTGAAAACTGTAGGTGCTTAATAAACTTTCATTGACTAATGAACAAAGGAAATTTTAAGAGAGTTTTCTCTCTGCTTGAAAATACTTTCCCTTTCCATTCAATGGTATTTCAAATTATACTTCTGAGCATAGTTACAACTAATTAAATCAATTCTTTAAAATTATCCACCACAAAATAAATCTGTCGTAGGTAGAAATTATCCATTTAATTTTTCATGTGCAGGAGATATGAATGCTAGTTTAAGGGTATTCTTATTTACCATTATGACTCATTGAATGCATTTTAAATATAGAACCTTAAATTACCCACATCAAAGGGCTTAATTCAGAAAACATAATTGCAACCACTTTGAATTTTTGTGTTATAATGAATGACTAATTGCCTTTATAGCAGGTTCAGAATAAAATGCTATGGTATGCCTTTATAGCAGATTCAGAATAAAATGCTATGGTAATATGGCAAGATTCCCATATGAAGGCAAAATGGAGATGAGCTTGAGTCATGGATAAACTAAAACTGACATAAAGAACAATCTGAAGGCACAGCTTAGTTGAATGTTTTCACTGGGAGAGTTGGTGTGATCCTCTCAGTGAGGAAAGAATTTCAGGCACATATTCTCCATTTCTTCTAATTAGCCAGAAAACGAATTACTTAATTATTGCTGCTGACCTGCCATCTTCAGTATCTTTGAGCAGTGAATACATCTAGCTCACTCTGTTTTGTTATTCACCGATTCAATTTCATAGAAAATGAATCATCCAGTCAAAGTTTCAGTACATGCAATTTCTGTATCCCACTTTGATAAAATCTCCTTAAATCCTGTCTACATAGAAAGCACTGCCATGGCACTATGCAATTCATTGGAGCCTTATCACCTTATTTTACTTATCTTAGCCATTTGTTTTACTTATTATAAGATTTACCCATTCCTGTGTTTGGAATAACTCTTGTCTAGATGTGAAATTGAACCTAAAGCTCAGCAGAATTGCATGGTACTGAATTGTTTGTTATAAGCAAATTATTTCAATATAATTAAAGATTATGGGACTTATGCAGTGAAAGATTTCAGTGGGACCAGCATTTCTAATTTGTCTTTTATGTCCTAAAAAGGAGGGAAATAAAAGGACTCCTATAAACTGAGGTGGGGAAAAACTCCATTCCATTTCTCACCCAGATTCTTTGATTGAATCTTCAGTCTTCTGGGCCAGGATATGGCCCAGTTGGAGGTGAAAGTTGCAGTGAGCTTCAGTCAATGCAAGGACATAAGGAAGTCTTCAGCCCTACTTAGGAAAATGAGTCCAAACACAAGCAGATTTTCCCCCAGAAAGTCACCTGAGCAAATGAAGCCTTGCGTGCATGCTTTGTTGCTCTGTCATGTCCCACTCTTTGCGACCCTTTGCACTGTAATCCTCCAGACTCCTCAGTCCATGGGATTCTCCAGGCAAGCATACTGGAGTGGGTTGCCATTTCCTTCTCCAGGGGATCTTCCCAATCAGGGACTGAACCCACATCTCCTGTGTCTCCTGCACTGTAGGTGGATTCTTTACCTGCTCAGCCATCAGGGAAGCCCAGTTCTGGGTGGTACTTAATTGTAGACCTGCTGATTTCTATCACCTAGACTTGGAGAAGAGGGATGGCTTTGAGAAATTCCCAATTCTTATGGCCTCGGTTTTCTTCTCTGTATCATGGGGACTTGGGAGTAGATGTGAATAATAGATACCATATATTGATTATAATTATAAACCATGCACTTAAAACCACAGTCAATCCTATCACCAAACTGTCCCTACAAGTCACAAGGTTTCAGAGGAAATTGAGCCTGAGAGAAGTTATGTGGCTTCCTGAAGTGATATTGCTAACAAATGTGGAAGCTGAAATTCAAATCTGATTTGTCAGATCGCCAAACTCTCTGAACACTCTGAACAAACATTCTGAACACTCTGAAAGTCTCTGGTTTTTGTGAATTTGTCTCTATCAAGCCCCAAATGACTTCCATTCAAGATTATAGATGAAGAATCCAATCGAAATTTGTGGAACGACTGATCTAAAATAAAGTAAGCCAAATATAATTCCTTGTTGCTTAATGATGTGGCAAAATGAATTAAAACTGTTGCAGTGTCATTTGGGGGTGGACAGTGAATAGTATTGTTTCCCAAAAGAAAGCCATATCAGTGGATCATCTCTTTTTCAATGCAGGATATCAGTATTATTGATTTTCCTTTTTAAATTATTTTTAATTTGAAGATAATTGCTTTACAATATTGGACTGGTTTCTGTAACCTCCCTCTTGAACCTCCTTCCCACCGCCCACTCCATCCCATCCCATCCATCTAGGTTTGAATTCCCTGAGCCACACAGCAAATTTCCACTGGCTACCTATTTTATACATGGTAGTGGGTGTGCTTCCATGCTACTCTCTGCATTCCTCCTATTAATAGTGATTTTTGAAGGAGAATGAACTTCTGGTGTTCATTTCTTGAGCAGTTGCCATTTATGTATTCATATTTCCAACAAATAATTCCTTGAGCCAGGAATGTGGCCAGGAATTGTGTGCCAGGTATGTGGTGAGGATACAGCAGTGAACAAGGAGATGAAGTCTCTTCATTTTTGGAGTTTACATGCCATTGGAGAAAACAAGTAACAAGTAGAGAAATCATGTGTACACACACACATATTTATACATATATATACATATACACAGTTAAGACACTCCCACATATTTGTGTACACACACACACAGATAATGATGAATGCATTGAAATAAAACAATCAAGGTAAGACACCTAAGAAAGATGAAAGGCAGAGAAATGGGTGTTTTAGATTGAATGGTCAGAAACGTCCCGAGGACATGCCAGGCACTATGCCATTTGCCAGGAATCCAGTGATGAGCAAAACAGATGAGACTCTTGCCTTCAGGTAGTTCCCAGCCTTGAGGTGAAGACAAACATTTATGAAAGAATCACATGAATACAGAATTACTAACTATGATAGGGCTCTGAAGGAAAATTATAGGGTGCTATGAGAGCTTATTAATAGTGGTCCTGGTCTGATCTGGCAGATAAGAGAAGCTTTTCCCTGGGGAAGTGATATTTCATTAGAGGTTTGAAAAAAAAAATGAGAAGCATTAAAGAAGGGACAGCAGAGTTGGGAGATGTCTGAGATCAGAAAGTTTCTTGCAGTTGAGAGATGGTAGGATGGCCCGTGGAATGCAGAAAGAAAGGGGGGTGAGACAAAGTTTCAGAAATGGCCAAGGACTGGATCATATGAGGCCTTGCAAGCTATGGTACTGGTTTCGAGCCTTATATTAAGAACCAAGAGAAGGAAAAAATGAATAAGACCTTAGGTTTCGGGGGTCATGAGAACTGAAGAGAATGATATGAGAGAGATATGAACAAAGGTTTATTGGGGCTCAGGTGAGCCTGAAGCCTTTAGAGTTGGTGAGGGTATGGATGGTAATATTACTGAGAGATATGCAAGGCAATGTGCAAATCATCTATAATCCCCTGATTCTGAAAGAAAACTCTGTAGCTACCTATTGATGTTTAGAATTTGTTTCCAATTTTCTTTTTTATTATTATTTAAAATTTTTGCTTCCCAATCATATTAAAGAATAGGTAGACAAAGTCTCTGGATTGTGATAGCTGATTCCCACTACTGTCTTCATTCACCAAAGGATAAGCTCTTGAGAGTGTGCCTGAGTCATTTCTGTACCCTTCTTCCCTGGCACGATGCTAGGCCCATGAGTTATTCTAAAATTGTGCTTGGAAAGATCCTCTTGATTCTGACAAAGGTCTCAGAAAGGATGTGCTCCCTGGGGGAAGGGAGGGGACAGCAATTGTCTCCTAGCTGATTTCCATTTCTCGGTCACTTGCAGTCCTTTCTACAGCCTCTGGATCAGTCTTGCCCAAAGAACTTCCAGCCTATCCCTTTCACTGCAGACTCACTAGCCTTGACATTGTAGGGGAGGAGGAGACACTAGGATAGAATCTAAAAGGCTTGGATTGAATTCCCTCAGTCTCTCAACATTTTTGGTCTCCTATTTCCTCTTTAAAATGAAGAGATTAGCCATTTGGCCATTTTCTGAGTTTGAGTATGGGACTATAATGCTATCTAGTATATTGCCTCGAGACTAATCTCTAGCTGGTTGATATGCTTAAGACTTTTCTTCTCAACTACAGACTAGACAGTATGCAAACAAAGGTCTTAATGTCTTCTTCCTCCCCCTGCCCTGATGCCTTCTGGTAGTGTTGGCCTTGTGGGCAGGCATATGTGCAATCATACACACCCCAGTGCTTTGAAGGGTCCTATACTTGGTTTAATGCTTTGCTGTAGCCATCTTGAAGTTCGTAATGGTTTTTGAACAAGCACCCCACATTTTCATTTTGTACCAGGTCCCACAGATTTTGAAGCCAGCCCTACTTTCTGCTCTAGTGAAATTGAAGGAATGCACATTGCTTCCATTCCTGGCTTAATACTTTTTAGCAGTTTCTCATCTCTTTAATGACCACTCCCAAGCTCCTTTGTGACTTTCGAGGACCCACCATGTCTTGTCTTATACTTGATTATCTCATGGTGTTTCATGGTCTTTGGCTTTATTTTTTTGCATAGAATAGTCCTCACCTCCCTCTACCTGGTGAGCTCCTGCATGTTCTTCCAGACTCTACTCATCTCTTTCAGGATGCCTTTTCTTGACCCCTGTGCCTGGGCCATGGGTCTGTAGCCCTGAAGCTGACCCCATAATGGAACCTGTTGCATCATACGTTAAGATTAGCTGCTTATATGTCAGCCTCTTTTATGTGACCTTCAAGTGTAAGGACCCAGTTTTGTATACCTTGATTGCCCCAGTACCTAGATCAGTACTGGGCTAAAGTTGCCTATGTTGAATACTGTTGGTAGCTCAGCTGGTAAAGAATCTCCCTGCAATGCAGGAGACCCCGGTTCGATTCCTGGGTCTGGAAGATCCCCTGGAGAAGGGATAGGCTATTCACTCCAGTATTCTTGGGCTTCCCTGGTGGCTCAGTTGGTAAAGAATCTGCCTGCAATGTGAGAGACCTGGGTTCAATCCTGGGTTGGGAAGATCCCCTGGAGGAGGGCATGGCAACCCACTCCAGTATTCTTACCTGGAGAGTCCCCATGGACAAAGCCCTGGTGGGCTATAGTCTATGGGGTCACAGAGAGTCTCGGACACGACTGAACGACTAACCACATATATAAGATAAATGCTTCTTAGATGAATGTTGGAAAAGTCTTTCATGATATGAGAAATGCTTTTCTAGCTTACTTATTGCATGGTCTGTTTTTGCATATTGAATTTATAGAAAATTAGGGCAAACCTCAACTCCACAGTGCCACTCAAGAGCTGAGGTATTTATGATCTATATTTGAAACACTGTCCATTTTTTTTGTTCCAGTGTTAAGTTAGTGAGTAGACCAGATACTGTGAAAATATATAAAATTAGATCCATCTTGTTAACAATCTTAGCAAAAAATATGTACTTCTTTGCAAAGAAAATAAATGGAATAGACAAGCCAGAGTACAAGAAATAGTTTTTCATTTATGCATCTACTCACAAATCAAAATAATAAAGCTAGGTAAATGAAAAGCCAGTATGTTTTATATACATGCAAGTATTTTACCAAATAAATGAGACCTTATCAGTTATTACACATAGCAAAGACTAAGGAATATTTGCATAATATTAAGGGTATTTGAATTCATATGCAATCCATTTGGGTTTGATGAAGAGAGTAAAATTCTTGTAGATCTACAGTCATCACCGAACAGCTTTAAGTTTTAAGTCTTGAAATTTTAATTAATAGAACATTTTTCTTCACAAATCTCTTTAAACAAATTAATACCTGCACTGTAGTGCTCTGCACCATTTGCCTGTCATTACACAAAATCCCTTTCATCGTCTCAATCACACTTGTTATTTTTACAAGCTTCTCTGTGTGTGTGTACAGAAAAAAAGGCAGCAGAGTTTCTTATTTGGGACAAAGCTCACTTCCAATAACTGGGGAAAGATATGTGGGCAAGAGAGAACAAACAGGATTCAGCTTTGATATGAGCTGGGATTCCAAAATTGCTGTTGCCACAGCCTGCAGATGCCTTGCAGGAGTTAGGGCACTGGGAGTTGAGCTGGGCTAAGACTCCTAGTTATCCATGAAAACCCATCTTTCTTCTTCCATTAGTGGGTCTTTCTTGAGGTCAAGGTTCCTTACCTATAGCATTGTTGACATTTGGGGCCAGGTAATTATTTTTGTGGTAGAGAACTGTGTTGTATATTTTAGGATATTTAGCAGCATCCCTGGTCTCTATCTGCTAGAAGCAAGTAACACACTTCCGCTGCAGTTGTGACAATCAAAAACATCTCTAGACATTGCCAAATGTCCCTTGGGGGGCAACATTGTGCCTACTCAAGAAGCTCTGCTTTAGTTGGTCATACATGTGCACGACTGTATCGAGCCTCCCCTGCACCTGGCGGCGGCGGGGCGGGGTGGGGGGGCATGTAACATATCTAGTACCGGGAAGTCTAACCAGCTCAATCTCCAGACCAGAGTCTAGGCATCCCTTAATAGCTCCTCCACTCCTTGTTGGTCTGAGCCACCTTACAGTGGTTCATCAGAATCATTTCCACCAGAATCACAGAGATCATCTTCTATCTGATCCCCTGGCTTCTAGACCCTCCCTCCCAATAAGAACGTCTATTCTTAATCCAGCAACTAGAGGGATACTGTTAAAATGTGAGTCAGGTCAGATCTTCATGAGCTCAAACCTCCAGTGGCTCTCACTTCAGTAAAATACAACTCTTTGTAATGTCCCATTTACTTCTCAGGGCTCAGCTCTTGCTGCTCTCCCTCTAGTCCAGGTGTCAGCAAACATTTTCCTTAAAGGGCCAGGTGTAAATATGTTAGACTTTATGGGCTATCCTGAAGATATAGGTCCATTTAATGCATATTTTGAATCTAATTTTCTAAAGTGAGCTATATACTTCACTCTACTTTGGACCACACCTCACCTCCAACACTCTATTTTTTTTTAATAGACTGAAAGGAATTATTTAAAAATAATTGACTTTTGACTCAAAATCTATAAAACAGAAATATTTTCACTTAATGTCAGCTGCAGTCTTAGAAAGTAGTTTAGAAATCAATAACATGGTTGTGATGTTTCAATGCCTCGAGAGGGAAGCAATGCCTTGCATATGGAGATTCTTTTCTAGTAGTCTCTGTCAATTCTGGTCTGGTCAGAATGCTCAGAAGACACACTAAAGTCTAAGAAGCATGAAGGTGAACGTCTTCCATCTGGAGTATGAGCTGTTCAATTATTAACATAGCTTGCCATCTGTTCAGGCTGTAAGCAAAGTGAGTGTTGAGAGTGTCTACACAGCACAGACTGGAGGGGACAGGTGATCAGAGGGTGAGTCCACTGCCAAACTAAAAGCAATAGCAATAGAAACAACAACCCATCATATCAAACACTCACTTGCTTTCTTATGTGGATGACTGTGACTGCCAGATTCTTCAGACTGTTGTCATGCTTTGATCTGTATATGTAACATATACACTTGGTGTCAAAAAGTGGTTACTGTGTGAGATTATCTGTTGTTTACCTGGCACTTCCACTCCTGGAGAAGTGCCTGCCTACAGCTGGAAAAAACTACATTGCCCAGAATTCCCTCTTTGATTGGTTCCAGGTAAGGGTTTGCCAGTGAGAGGAATTTGGGAGATCTGGAAGGTAGAAGGGAAGGAGAGGCCATTAGTTTGGAGAGTGTTTGGGGGTCAGATGAGGCTGATTTGTTGGATAGAGTGGCATTCCACACCTTTCTATGGGCTCCAATTTTATGATCCCACTTTGGAGGTGAAATATGGTAGCTTCTGAGATTTTCCTGTGAATACCTGCTTACCTCACGAGAAGTTCTGTTTAAAGTTCTGTCTTCTGACTGTAGCCTTCCGGACCTTCCTTTCCCCAGTTACTGTCATATTTATATAAATTGTAATTTCTACAGTAAACCCCTTATCCTAGTAGTATGTATAGTGTCTCTGTTTTCCTGACTAAACCCAACCAGATATGGATATATAGGTAATCAAGGCTTCCAAGCATCTTGATGCAAGTTACTGTAGTTTTCTTCAATTAAGATTTATTGAGCATCATAATGTACCAAGTATTGGAAAGAAATAAGGGTACAAAGACAGAGCCCTGCCCTTGAAGTCATTGTGGGATTGGTGTAAGAGGTCTAGAATATGTGGACCAGTGGCTTTCAACCAAGAGTGATTTTGCCCCCCACCCTCCAGGGGACATTACATAATGTCTGGAGACGTTTTTGGTTGTCACAGTGGAGCAGAGCGTGCTTTTGGCATGTAGTGGGTAAAGGCTAGAACACCGTTAAACACCCTACAACACACGGGGCAGCACCTCACAACAAAGCATGACTTATCTAGCTTCAAATGTCAATAGTGCTGAGGATGGGAAACTATGATACAGACAAATGATTCCAGTATAATGTGATATCTGCTACCTGATAAAGGAATGTACAGGCCACAAGATACTATAGAAGAGGTGATGTTAGGCTAGAGTAATTAAAGGACAGCTAGATGGCAGGTTTTTTCTTTAATAATACCCTGGAATGCACTGCTTCTGGAAGAATACATGAATATCCAGATATGTTATAGAATGTAAAAGCACTCTCACCTGGTACACTGACCCTGCTTTTTAGTGCAACTAGAGAGCAGCTCAGAGACACTTGTCTGTGCTATTTAGCCAGGTGAGCTGACTGTGGCTCAGATCATGAACTCCTTATTGGCCAAATTCAGACTTAAATTGAAGAAAGTAGGGAAAACCACTAGACCATTCAGGTATGACCTAAATCAAATCCCTTACAATTATACAGTGGAATGAGAAATAGATTCAAGGGATTAGATCTGATAGACAGAGTGCCTGAAGAACTATGGACAGAGGTTCGTGACACTGTACAGGAGGCAGGGATCAAGACCATCCCCAAGAAAAAGAAATGCAAAAAGGCAAAATGGTTGTCTGAGGAGGCCTTACAAATAGCTGAGAAAAGAGAAGCTAAAGGCAAAGGAGAAAAGGAAAGATATACCCATTTGAATGCAGAGTTCCAAAGAATAGCAAGGAGAGATAAGAAAGCCTTCCTCAGTGATCAATGCAAAGAAATAGAGGAAAACAACAGAATGGGAAAGACTAGAGATCTCTTCAAGAAAATTAGAGATACCAAGGGAACATTTCATGCAAAGATGGGCTCAATAAAGGACAGAAATGGTATGGACCTAACAGAAGCAGAAGATATTAAGAAGAGGTGGTAAGAATACACAGAAGAACTGTACAAAAAAGATCTTCATGACCCAGATAACCATGATGGTGTGATCACTCACCTAGAGCCAGACATCCTGGAATGCAAAGTCAAGTGGGCCTTAGGAAGCATCACTATGAACAAAGCTAGTGGAGGTGATGGAATTCCAGCTGAGCTATTTCAAATCCTAAAAGATGATGCTGTGAAAGTGCTGCACTCAATATGCCAGCAAATTTGGAAAACTCAGCAGTGGCCACAGGAAAAGGTCACTTTTCATTCCAATGCCAAAGAAAGGCAATGCCAAATGAATGCTCAAACTACCACACAATTGCACTCATCTCACATGCTAGCAAAGTAATGCTCAAAATTCTCCAAGCCAAGGCTTCAACAGTATGTGAACCGTGAACTTCCAGATATTCAAGCTGGATTTAGAAAAGGCAGAGGAACCAGAGATCAAATTGCCAACATAAGTTGGATCATTGAAAAAGCAAGAGAAATTGCTAAGAAGTCCAGGAGGGCAAACCACATTGAAGGTGCTGACCCAAGTGCTGGAAAGATTTACTTAGTAAACTGTGCCCTGCTATGACCCTCATTATCTCCTGGAAGTTTCTGGTCATTCTGATCCCATTTTGAGAAATTCTGCTCTAATATAATCAGCACACAACAACAGTTTGGTTCCGGTGTATTTTCTCTTTTGATAATCTTTGATTTGCATACTATTCTATGTCATCATTTCCAAGGGTTTCACTTAAGCAGCAAGTTGCTTGCTGCCGTTATAATGTTGAAGAAGATTATAATATGTAATATGTGTATGTTAGTTGTTCAGTCGTGTCCAACTCTTTGCATCCCCGTGGACTGTAGCCCACCAGTCCCTCTGTCCATGGGATTCTCCAGGCAAGAATACTGGAGTGGGTAGCCATTTCCTTCTCAAAATATATAAAATATATAATATGGAATAATTTTAAAAAACATAAATAATAATGTGTAACCTCGTTTTATGTAAACTAGGCACAGAATGGATTTATTTTTAGAGGTCTACACAACATGTTTGTGGAGGTCTCTCTCTATCATAGCCAGTTTTGACAGCCTAGAGGCTCCATACTATAATAACACCCTTCCAAATAGCCACTTCTTTCTTTCTCCTCTTCCCTCCCACTGCTCCATTTCTGCTGAAAGCTGCTCAGTGGGAGAGCAGTCAGTGCCGTTGGCTGTCAAAGTTTGGCAAACTGTTCATTTCTGCAGGGAGCTCAATAAACTCAAAAACTGAGAGCTCTATCCACAGAATTGGACCTATATTTGGTCTTGCCCTTGATCCTTTCCTCCCAACTTTGAAGAGGAAGGTTAACATCATGATGAAATCACCCAGGTGTGACTTGGAGAAGCCTTAGGAAGGTTTGACAGAATGGCAGTGAGGCGTATCCTGAAAAAAGAGATGTCTCTGGGCCATCACTTCATTGCTTTGCACAGTTGCAGAACAAACATGTTTTCTCCAGGTAAAAAACTGTAAACCTACTTTCTGTGGCTGATCATATTTTTTGTGGAATTTGAATGATCCTCATACGCTAGGTCTACTCTGTTGAATATGGATGGACTATAGGTTCTGTGTTGAAATTAACAGCAAATGAAAACTATAAACCATCAGGAGGCACTTTCCTGTTGCTTCTTCCAAGGACATGCAAGGCAGTGAAGTGAACCAGAAACACAATCTATGCTCCATTCTTCTGGATGATTGTTTACTTCTGTAGATCATCTGTGCCTCAGCTTTCTTCATCCTTCCCTGAAACCATTTATTCACTAGCACTTCAACTGTAGTTTCTTGTAAGCAACTCTTGCAGAAAAAAATATAGGAAAAGGGAAATGGAAAATAACAGAGTTTTTTTTTTTTTTTTAAGTATCTGTGCTGCATTTCCAAGATGTCCCCTCCTTCTCTTTCATTACTATGGTTACCAGATCTGAGATTTCAGGCAGAAAATTGTCTGTAGGCCCAGAGGGAAGATTTATTGCAGTAAACTCAGAAGACAGAGATTGGGCAAAATTTGAAAATAATACTGGAATCCGTTGATCTAATTGTCCACCAATCAAGTTTCTAATTAAGAGAATGTACATGAAGGTAGGTAGCATAAGACATGGCAAGTAATGGGGACTCTGCCTCCTTTTCCTTTTCAAAGATGCCAATGCAATAGTTATAATCAGAGTCAAAGAGGGAAACTTGAGTGGTGATAAGAAGAAACATTTTCATAGAAAACAGATGGAAATCCTGAGCAGATGTATCTTTTTCCCCCAGTGTATGCCTCCTTATGACACAGCTTCCATGCTATAGACACAGGTTACTTCCTGGTGAGCCCATAGGGTCTTGGGCACCACAGTCATCAGGTGGGGTGTGGATGGGGGCTGGTACGTAGGACAAGGGGTTCAGTGCTTTGTGGTGAGGCATACTAGTGAGAGCAAGGTAAGCCATCTGTCCCTGTCGTCATAGCAACCAAATAAGGACCCTGTGCTACTGGAGCTTGTGACTGAGTCTTAAGGGTATTTGAGAAGGTTTAATCCAGGAAGGCTCAGATGAACTTGTTTACCTAACCTGCTGTACCCTGAAGTCACTTCTTTGCTGTGACCCAAGATAGAACACATATTTTCCATTACCAGCCAGGCCATGCACACACATCCCAAACACACTGATATATCTAACAGAAACAAAAGGTTTGCAAAGTGATATTTAATTTTCCAAAACAGGATGCACTCTGGCATTTTCTAATTTTTTTCTAATTTTTATTTTGCAAAGAAGCTGGTAGTAAGCCACTGAGCTGATTTGATGACCCACAAGTCACTCACAGCCCACAGTTTGAAAAGTAGTATGTTTAATGGTCTTGGTTGGTTTCTTTGCTATCATTATTCATTTATCACATCTTTACTGAGTATCTGCTATATGATAGGCATGTGCTATGATGGGTACATGCTTGTCACAGGAAAATTTAAAAGAGAGGCTTTCAGATCCACAGAAGAGTCCTGACCAAGTGTCACATGTTCTGTTTAAATACATAGCTGCTGTCATCTGTCATGATTGAAAAAGTGCTGAGGTTTCACAGGGAGACTGGGAGACAGCCTGCTGTGATCAGGCATGGTGGTAGGCCCTGACACTTCCTGCTGAGCCCTAGACTCTATATACAGCTTTTGTTTGATTTTACCAATGAGGTAGCAGTAAATGCTTCCAAGTTTTCAAGAACTTCACAGGGGAAGCAACTTTTTGTTACAAGAAATAAGATCCAGTGGTGAAAGTTTCTGAATTCACTTTTCTGGTTATCCATGAACTGATAGTTTCCCTCCAGGATAAATATCCAGATCCTGTTGGCACAGATTGCTAGGCCCTTTATAATCAGGCCCTAACAGATTGTTTGAGTTTCACTTTCCATTGTTTCTCATGACATACCCTTTGCTTTAAAAACTCTCTGTTCCCTCAATAACCCAGACTTTTCTTCCTCTCTGGGCCTTCCTTTTCTCTTGCACTCGTCTGCCTGATGAATGACAATTCAACCTTCCATCCTTAGCTCCAGAATGATAGCTCCCTCCCAGAGGCACTTCCTCCTGCCACCTCTAGCGGTAGCCACACCTTTTCCCTATTCTCTCCTAAATGCTTCCCTTTTTTAGGTTAGAGTTGAATAATATAGTTGTGAGCCTCTTATGCACTGAACAGTAGGCAGTGAAATTAATCAAAATAATATGCAGGATTGTTTTCAAGAGTCAGAGGAGCATGTGGAGATACTTTTACATCAAGAACTCAATTATAGTATTCCAGGTAACTGTCTATTCCTTTCCCCGTAGATTTTTGTGTGGGGCTAGAAGTCAGATGCCAGTGGGCTGGATTCTTGTGAAGACATAATTTTGGATCTTTAAAATGCCCTGCATAAGAAATGACATGACTTCTAATGACTTATTGCTGACTGGTTTCCTACCTTCAGGCCACTGAGCAAGGAGCCCTGAGTTGAAACCAGCAATTCATTCAACATTTCTCAAGAACCTAGTATGTACTAGACAATGTGACAGGCTCTTCAGATTGAAAGATGAATGATAGCCTCTGCTGTTTAGAAGATTGCTGATGACCTTTTCTTGTGGGCTTAAAAAGAAACAAGACAGACAAATGAAGAGAAAGGAAATATTTGATGAGTGTTGGCTGTGTGTAAGGCACTGTGGTTTGCATATGAAAAGTGAAAAATCTCTCAGTCGTGTCCAACTCTTTGAGACCCTATGGACTATACAGTCCATGGATTCTCCAGGCCAGAATACTGGAGTGGGTAGCCTTTCCCTTTTCCAGGGGATCTTCCCAACCCAGAGATTGAACCCAGGTCTCCTGCATTGCAGGAGGATTCTTTACCAGCTGAGCCACAAGGGAAGCCCAAGAATACTGGAGTGGGTAGCCTATCCCTTCTCCAGCAGATCTTCCTGACCCAGGAATCAAACTGGGGTCTCCTGCATTGCAGGCAGATTCTTTACCAACTGAGCTATCAGGAAAGCCCCATGCATAATCTTTATTGTTGTTAAGTCCTAAACTCATGTCCGACTCTTTGCAACCCCATGGACTGCAGCACACCAGGCTCCCTGTCCTCCACTATCTCCTGGAGTTTGCTCAAATTCACGTCCATTGAGTCAGTGATGCTATCTAACCATCTCATCTTCTGCACCCTCTTCTCCTTTTGCCTTTGATCTTTCCCAGCATCAAGTCTTTTCCAGTGAGTTGGCTCTTTGCATCAGGTGGCCAAAGTGTTGGAGTTTCAGCTTCAGCATCAGTCCTTCCAATGAATATTCAGGGTTGATTTCCTTTAGGATTGACTGGTTTGATCTCCTTGCTGTCCAAGGGACTCTCAAGAGTCTTCTCCAACACCACAATTCAAAAGCATCATTCTTCAGTGCTCAGCCTTCTTTATGGTTCAACTCTCACATCTGTACATGACTACTGGAAAAAAACCATAGCTTTGACTATACGGACCTTTGTCAGCAAAATGATGTCTTTGCTTTTTAATACACTGTCTAGGTTTGTCATAGCTTTCCTTCCAAGGAGCAAGCATCTTTTAATTTCATGGAGTACATCACTTCAAAAAAGTGTTTCTACCCTGGGCTTGTTACTCAAACTGGGAGAATATATAGGAATCCTCGCTCCCTATACTAGCACAGGAATTGAGAATAACCAATAACAAATGCACTTTCCCAGTTGCAGACTGTAATCAACAACTCACTGGAGTTGCTGGTGTATGGACTCCATCTTGACTATCCTGCTCTAGATCAGTACTTCTCCAACTTTAATGCACACGAGCATCATTTGAGGCCTAGGTAACATACCAATTCCCGGGCCCCAGCCCAAGAGATTGTGACTTTGTAGGTCAGAGCCTGAGACTTTCCCAACAATTGTGTGCAAGGTAATGCTGATGCTGCTAGTCCAGAGACCCATTCATTGGGTAATGAGGTTCCAGAGAACTTCTAAAATGCCTTTCAGTAATAAAATGCCATGTTTGCCTCACACCTTTGCTATAAATGTGTGTGTAGTCATGTCAAGGACATTAACCCCACAGAGTCCATGTTGGGAAACTAGCCATTGAAAGATTAACAAACAGAAAATACTTTATAAAGATATTTTTAGATTGAAAATGCAAGGCTCCTTTTTTTTTGGTCCTTGAATGGAAGTTTTCTTCTTTCAAGACAAAGACAGTAAAATAGTGCATGTTCTCTTCAGTCATTTAGCATTTTTTCCATATTCTGCCACACGTTTGCACAAAGTGTTTAAAGAGGATTTCATAGATCATTAATTAAGGTAACAACTGCTTCCTTAGCAAGCAGGATTTTGAAGAGGTTGTAAATGCTTAGCCTGGGAGGTAGGTGGCATGTTTATTTTTTGTCTTAAAGGTTGAGGGGTTTAGATGAGGCTTTAGCAGACCTGAGTGGATTAGGAGTTTGGACTTAATTGTGAAAGCCAGCAAGAAAAAATAAATGTCATGGTGCTTTTTAATCTCCCTATATCATCAAGGTAAAGAACTGGTGCTTGTCAGGGGTATATAGTCCTAAAATATTTTTCAGATGTTCCTTCTTCCAAGTTTTTTCCATGTTGTTAGTTATTATGATTGACTGTTCTTCCAAGTTTTTTCCATTTTGTTAGTTATTATGATTGACTGTCCTTTTAGGGCATGCAATATGGAATTCCCTTTTGCAAAAAGAAAAGTGACTTGCAGAAGCAGCCTTGCAAATTAAATCCCTGTCTTTTTACTGTTTTCCTCCAATTCTTTTATCTCAGGCTATTTACCATTATCTATATTTTCTTTACTACCTTCCTTCCTACTGGGTCATATCCGATTCTGATTTTCTTCTCTTCAAAATTATTCTTTTCCTTTGCTTTGAGACTATTTTATTGATTCATTCATTCATAGACCCAGTTTAGATGTATTGCATACCTTCTATAGTTCAGTTCAGTTCAGTCGCTCAGTCGTGTCTGACTCTTTGCGACCTCATGAATCACAGCATGCCAGGCCTCCCTGTCTATCACAAACTCCTGGAGTTTACTCAAACCCATGCCCATCGAGTCGGTGATGCCATCCAGCCATCTCATCTTCTGTCGTCCCCTTCTCCTCCTGCCCCCAATCCCTCCCAGCATCAGGGTCTTTTCCAACGAGTCAACTCTTCACATGAGGTGGCCAAAGTATTGGAGTTTCAGCTTCAGCATCAGCCATTCTCAAAGTTTGCCCTTGAGATGCTTACAGTCCAGGGAGAGACAGAAAATGTGTCTGCTCACTAGTCTATGTACATATGATAGAGGCTGTCATGATATCATGATAGAGGCTGTATGTAAACACTGTGGATGCCTCACCCATATCCCTGCAGCACTCACTGTACAATCATGGTTTTCTGCCAGAAGCTCTGCTCTACCTTGTTGTGAGAAAAAGGGTAGTATCTTAGGCCCCAAAAGTATGCTCAAGTTTTGCAGGGCAAGCTGGCAATGCTGAGGGCTTACTCCAGAAACAGCCCTCCATTAATACCAGTTGAGGGCAGGGGATAAATATCCCAACTTCTTCCCTCTGAGGCTTGTTCTACACTGGCTTGCAGGGATTCCAAGAGTGGGAGTTTGGGATTAGCAGATGTAAACTATTATATATAAGACAGATAAACAACAAGGTCCTACTGTATAGCCTCTTGATGAAGGTGAAAGAGGAGAGTGAAAAAGCTGGCTTAAAACTCAGCATTCAAAAAACGAAGATCATGGCATCCGGTCCCATCACTTCATGGCAAATAGATGGGGAAACAATGGAAACAGTGACAGACTTTATTTTCTTGGGCTCCAAAATCACTGCAGACAGTGACTGCAGCCATGAAATTAAAAGACGCTTGCTCCTTGGAAGAAAAGCTATGACAAACCTAGACAGCATATTTGCAGACAAAGGTCTTTATAGTCAAAGCTATGGTTTTCTAGTAGTCATGTACGGATGTGAGAGTTGGACCATAAAGAAGGCTGAGCGCTGAAGAATTGATGCTTTCCAACTGTGGTGCTGGAGAAGACTCTTGAGAGTCCCTTGGACTTCAAGGAGATCCAACCAGTCCATCCTAAAGGAAATCAACCCTGAATATTCATTGGAAGGATTGATGCTGAAGCTGAAGGTCCAGTACTTTGGCCACCTGATGTGAAGAGCTGACTTATTGGAAAAGACCCTGATGCTGGGAAAGATTGAGGGCAGGAGGAGAAGGGGACGACAGAGGATGAGATGGTTGGATAGCATCACTGACTCAATGAACATGAATTTGAGCAAACTCCGGAAGATAGGGAAGGATGGTGAAGACTGGCATGCAGCAGTCAATGGGGTCACAAAGAGATGGTCATGACTGAGTGACTGAACAACAACAAGCCTTTGGAGAGGCAGAGAAAGGTGTTCAATTCAGTTCAGTTGCATAGTTGTCTGACTAAGAGAAAGGTGAGAGGCCTTGAAAAGCAAGATTCTCAAAGGTTGACCATACTCTAATTATAGTTCAATGGATTCCCCATTTGCTTAGATTTGTTTGGCGGTTAGGCTTAGTGGTAGTGATGTCTGCATTTCAGCAGCGTTCTTTTAAAGTCCATTTACATTCTAATTGAATTGGCAGGGTCTTTATTTTGTAGATAAGAAGCGATTTATTAGAATAGGATGCTTATGAGGCTTACAAGCAAGCAGACTTGAGGATGGAGTTGGCAGCGTCTTAATGGGCTCTCTGACTTTGAGAAAAGTGGTCTTGTGCTGACTGACTGTGGCTAAACTACATCTTAGCAGTGGGAGGTAAAATGGAAGAATTCAGGTTGCCCTTAATGTTTCTGCTTCTCTTGTGTAGACACTAGAGTAAAAGCGCAAATTCATTATTTCAACTCTGTGATTATAAACATAGCTGTACTTGGGACATCTTGCTGTGCGATCTGACTTCCCTTTGTGAAAGAAAGATAAGAGGAGTAAAAATAGGGGAGGGCGCATGTTGGCAGCCTATTGCTGTATTCTAAGATAGTTGATTTTAATCTGAGAATGTGTGTGTGTGTGCGCCCTCAGTAGCTCAGTTGTGTCTGATTCTTTACGACTCCATGGACTGTAGCCTGTCAGGTTCCTTTGTCCATGGAATTTTCCAGGCAAGAATACTGGATTGGGTTGCCATTTCCTACTCCAGGGGATCTTCCTGACCCAGGGATCGAACCCATGTCTCCTGCATTAGCAGGCAGATTCTTTACCACTGTGTCACATGAGAAGCCCAGTGTATAGAATATGTTCTCTCATAAATTGAGCAAAACCTTTATGACCCTGTTCATAAAGGATACACATACCTTAGAGGTGAAGAAAGTGGATACTCAAACAAGCACTCATTATACATAGAACTTAGCACATGCCAGGGCCTGTTGTAGGAGCTTTACCCATGGAAACTCATTTTTACCACAGTCCTATAAGATAAATACATTTTAATTCTATTTACAGATGGGAAGACAGAGGCACAGAGACTCTTTTTAAAAGTAACCTGCTAAAGTCACATAACTGGTAAATTACAGAGTTTCTGTTTGCATGTTGGTGGTTCAAATCATCTTGCAGAATACCATCCTCAAGGTTACTCTGAGACTATGATCAGAGTAGTGAAACAAAACAAGGTCACTTCATAATGTTCGCTAAGCACAGATGAGAACAAAGTCACTATGACACTCAGAAAATATTCAAAATCTTTCTTTCAGTTAAAATGAGTGATTCCTTCTTCTTTACCAAATAAAATTTTATTGTAACTCTAGTCTTCCCTCCTATAAATAAGATTTACTGAGATACCTAATCCTAGAATTTCCCCTGCTTTCTGACAGCATCCAGTCTAGAGCAGACCTCTGCTTCCTTAGACTTTCTTCCCAAATTGCCCAGTTTAGAGTTCTCTCTATAGTACATGTTCTTCCTTGCTGCAAAGAACAGTAAGCCTAACTTAATTACTGGCTTGTTCCTGGTGGCCTTTGCTTGAAGGGCATTGGCACCTATTTGTCAGTGTTAAAGAGCTAGATGTGGTAGCTAATTTTCCAAATGACTAAATCACTATCAAGAAGATTAATGCCATCTAAAAAATGGGCCAAATTCAATGAGGTAAAAATTTGTAACAATAAATATAAAGTCCTTTGTTTAGGTTTGGAAAAAATCAAGTGCATAATTAAGAACAGATAACTTGACAGCTATTTGTATTAATAGGAAAAAAGACTTGGGAAATGAACAAGCATTAGTAACATCAAAATGAGTCAAATGTGAAATATGACTACTGAAAAGCACTACTATAATTTAATGTTCTATGAAAAGTGCAGATGAACATAGGGGATATTACTGGTTTTCTGTGTTACATCCCGATCATGCCTGGGCTGTCACATTCTGTGACTCATTCTTCAAGATGTCACTAGCAAACTGCAGAAAGGGTGACCAGTATGCTGAGGAGCTATAAGCCGTATCATAGGACGGACTCGGTCAGTTTAGCCCAGAAACTTTGAAAAGGCCTTCCAGTTCACCATCCATAAGTGTTTAAAGGGATGTCTCCAGGAAAAGAGGAAGGAGACTTTGGTCCTTAAGGAGGGGTATTGGTCTGACTGGGGACCTTCCAGGACCCCATGGTTGTGAAAAGCCACTCCTGGATGAACATCTGCTCCGGGTCCCTATGGTCTTCAGGCTTGTGGGCTTGTGTCCCACTGGGGTGGGCTTTGAAACACTGGGGAGGAAATAGTGCAGAGCTCCTGGACCTAGTGAGTGGAGGGACAGGGCTTCTTCTAAGTTGTTCTCCTCTTGAGGCATGGCACTGGGATTTGAGGCTAAAGCCTGGATAATAGTAAAAAAAATTACTGTGCTTGTAGGTTTATTCTCCTCTAATAGGTCAATGGGAAGATAATTAGTTGAGAGCAAGATTCGGGTATTTCTAGGTACAGTGTCCTAAATAATATCTACAATACATTTCAATTTTATATTCTGTAAAACATGCAATAATGGGTAGAAACTGACACCTTATAAAAGGAACAAATTAGGTAATATGGATGCATCCTTTTAGCCCTATAGGATCAGGAAATTATTTTTTTTAATTGAAGCATAGTTGACTTAAAATATTGTATTAGTTTCAGGTGTCTAGCAAAGTGACTCAGTTATATGTATACATATTTCAAATTAATAAGTTATCTTTTGAGAAATTAACAATTTAGCTAAGAATTGAAGGACAGATAAATGAAGGGAGGGAAAGAGAAAACTGCAAAAAATGAGTACTTTCCCAAGTTACTTTCATGTGAGACATTTTGGTCAGGGCCTTACATTCTTACCCTGTTGTCTAATTAGGTTAAGACCTCTTATTTTCTTCTGGGGAGACTGAAATCTAAACAGTGTGTTTACAACATTCCCTTTAAAAGGTTGCTCAGCCTTCAGTGGCTTAGAAGCCATAACCGTGTTCTCAAACAGCTTCAATTTCTGTTTAGTCACTGAAAATAAAAAAGTCAGGGCTCTATAGGTAACTGGAAACCTCTGAAATCAGGCCCAATGCCAAAATCAGGAGTGGTGTGGCCAAATATAAAAACACAGGGTGAGTGAGGCACAAGTGAGGCTTTAAAGTTCTTATGGAACAGTTGTTAAACTATCACATGGTGTGAAAACTTACTGGAGCTGAGGATATAACATAAAAATAGGATTTTACTACATAGACCCTGGACATCAACTTCTAATAGACCAAGCTTGGCCCAATCATAGGGATTTGCAGGATCTATCAGTGAAGATCTTGGCTTGATTGTTACTGAGAAACTCAGCTTTGATAAACTTGGCTGCTTTTTGAGATGTAGAGTAGGAAAAGCAAATGTACCTAATTGCAAATTGTCTGGCACCTCCGTGACAGTGACCCTATTTCATAACTTGTTCAGTAAGCACCAGATATTCTTCCCACAGAAGTAATTGTAGTCTCAGGGGCTCCCTCCATAAACACCTTCCTTGAATAAATCATCATGCCAGTGTCACTTTGGCAAGTAATCTGCTCTTGGATATTCTTACACCGTCTAAAGAATCAACTGTATTGTGCTGGGGAGGTCAGTTTCCTAGTGGGAAACTAAAGAGATGCCTTTTTTCATTGGAGACATTGAACATTTATAAATGGTGGCTTGTTTTTCTTTTATATTCAGGCTACAACCTAGTAGTGAAAATTTAATAGTTCATCACCAGCTGGGCTGAAACTAGAGCAAGGTGAGTAAGGTCTCGGGTGCAAAATGTAAGGGGTGCCAAAACCCCAGTACTTCAGGGCATTATTTTAATGCAGTATCTGAAAAATTCCTTATTACTGCAAAAAACCCATGGTGGAAAAAAAATACCAGATTTAAATAAAAACCAGATCTGACCCTGTCCTCATATGACTAATTGCACTTGCCTCACTCCAACCTCATCCCTGATGGACTGGCCTTAAAAAAACATAATAGAAAATATTAGGGTACATTAGAGATGTTTAAGTGTGTGAGTGAGCGAGATACTGGATCAGAATGTAAGATGTAGAACATGATATGTGCATAGCAGCAGCTGAGGTCGGGGACCCTGGAGGCAAGTTGCCTGCATGTGTGGCTTTGGTTGTTTTCCTTAACCTCTCAGTGGTTTCCTCTTGCCATCTGTAGGATGGAGATAAGAATACTGCCTTCATTATTGACAGGATGACCACATTTTATCTCAACGAGGACAGTTGTGATAGTGGAAAGTGGCACGGACCATCCAGCTCTATAATGATGATGCTTTGTTTATTTTACAGTAATTATCAAATAATAAGGCAATTACCGATTTAAATGATCAAAAAATCACAAAGCCATTCAATCATGAGCATTCAGATGCCCACAGCAAGACTGCTCAGCCTCTATGATGATGGCCTCATGTTCACCAAACCTATGATTTTCCCATGTTTTCTGCTGACCCCACCAAGTAGTTGCCTAGTGGCTTAATGGGTTTTTCATGCCATGTCATGGGCCCAGGCTGGTGCCCCAAATGCTTGTTAGCAGGACAGAAGTATCTCACCACTGACAGACCAAATCAAAGATTTATTTATCCCCAGCCTCTTTTGTCTGAGTGCACTTCATTTTATCAGCAACTTCTGTTCCAGTTATCCTGGAAAGAGTCTTAGTTCTGACATTGCTTTTGGAAAGGTTCAAGAAAAGAAGCCACAGATGGTGATTTTTTTTTTTTTTAGATTTCAGCACTTGTTGAAGTGAGAACTTGTGTACTGCACCTGTATGTCCCCACCCCAGAAGGTCACACCATGATAGAAAGCAGATGTATACAGAGTAAAGGTCCACCAAACCCATCTCAGTTTATTCTAATGCAACTATTAATAGGTGTTTTATTTTAGAACTAATAATTCAGGACAAATGCCAAATTACACAGGGCATCAGAAACATAGGCAGAACTAGGACTTTCTGTAGTAAGCCAGCTGTATGATTACAGCACTCACAGTTGTCGGGATTAAATCAATTCCTGTATGGAAAGTATCTAAATTAGTGCCTGGTTTATAGTAAGCCCTCAATCACTGTGAGTTCTTGTTACCATTTTTTGTTAACATAATTTAGACTCAAAAAATTTGGAGAAGGCGAGGGTGGGATGTTTCGAGAGAACAGCATTGAAACATGTATATTATCTAGGGTGAAACAGATCACCAGCCCAGGCTGGATGCATGAGACAAGTGCTCGGACCTGGTGCACTGGGAAGACCCAGAGGGATCGGGTGGAGAGGGAGGTGGGAGGGGGGATCGGGATGGGGAATACATGTAAATCCATGGCTAATTCATGTCAATGTATGACAAAAACCACTACAATATTGTAAAGTAATTAGCCTCCAACTAATAAAAATAAATGAAAAAAAAAAAGAAAAGCACTGGCTTGGAAAGATGTCATTTCCTAAGGGATAAATAATTGGAAATGCCTCCTCCTCTTTTTTTTCCCCAAATTTAATTGTCAATGGTAGTAAGAGCCTTGACTACAAAGGGTCACACACCTGCTTGTTGTTTTAATTAAAGTTTTAAATTTCAGCTTAAACTTTAAATTCATAGCCGCAGACCTCAGATGCAGTCTCCCACTACATCTGCCTCAGCATCCTGACCCCATCGCTCTCTTGAGAGCATTGATTTTTTACTCTCCCAAACTACTATTTAATATCGTATCTCTTTCCTCCTTAAACTTTATATATTCCTTCTTTCCATCCCATTTTCAGCTTATAACTTCCCTGATAATCCTTGGAAATGATCGGAGCAATTAGGAGTTCCTCCATTGTACCATCATCAAACTACCAATGGATCAGCACCCACTGTCATTCTGCCCTTTTGTCGGTACAGTGGTAAAGCACATGGTCTCTGGAGACAGTATCACACTTCAGATCTTGCTGTGCTACTTCATGGCTCATGAGCATGGGCAAATTTTTTAACTGTTTTGGTATCCTCATAAATGAACTGACCCTAATTTAAGTCATTATTAAAATGGCTGAAATATCTGTCCCCATGTAAGGTTAACCCTGACCTTGACTCTGAATTATCACCCTTTCTTCTCAAGGTGTTTTTTTCTCTTGAAAGTATGGTGTTCTTTCACTGCAGTGTTGATTTTTCCCTTTTAGCGATAGTATTCCTATTGTTAAACATGTTCTTTTATCTTCCATTTTGAAAAAAGGTTCCTCCCATTATCCCACATTATCTTCCATGCTATCTTCTGGGCTCTCCAGCACAGCAAAGGCAAATGGAAGTGATGTCTAAACTCTGCCATCATTTCCTTTGTTCTAGACAGGCTTTTTAAGTGGTGGACTGTTCCATTCTCAGAGCTTTTTTTTTTTTTTCCTTTTCTTTGAGGAATGATTTCATTACTCAATGTTGTAATTAAGTTACCCCCCCCAAACTTTATAATTGACAAATAACAGTTGAGTGTATTTAAGATGTACAGTGTGAGGTTTTGCTATAAGTGTAATGATTATAAGTGAAATGATTACCAAAATCAAACTAATTAACATATCCATCACCTCACATGGTTACCTTTTTTGTGAATTTACACTTAGGAGGTGATCTTACCCAGTTTTGTGGATTTAAAACATTGTTTGCTGATTACTCTCAAAGATCCTTTTTCAGATTTCCTCTCTCCCTTAGGTGTGTTTATCTGTATAATTACTTGCTAACCCTACTGGCATGTCTTACAGGCATCTAAATTTAATGGCATCAAAATGACCTGAGTTCCACCCCAAGTCTGCAATAGTCCCCAACATAAACACTACCCATGAATTTGTTGAAGCCAAGAATATGAGACATATTCCTCTCTTTTCCTCACCTCCCCACATCAAATGCATCAGCATGACCTCTTGGTTTTACCCCAAAAGGATAACCACTAGAATGTAAGTTTCATCATGGAATTGCAATTTGTCTGTGCTGTTCAATTATGTATTCTAATGATGTATATAGCTCCTGGCACACAATATGAATCAAATATTTTTGGAATGAATGAATGAATCTTGACTCTGACCACTTCTATGACCAGTACCACAGTCTATGCCAGCAACATGTCCCCATATTTCTGTAATAGCCTCCTGACTAATCTGCTTCTCATGAACTACCCACTCAACATCCTGATATTTGCTATGTTGAATCTAGCCAGTGATTCTAATCCAATCAGAATAAAATCTGTTCTTTCATACTGGTCTACAAAGTCTTATATGAACTGGAAATTACCATTCCTCCAACCTCATTTCCTACTCTTTTGTCTTTCCCATCCTCTACCACTGCTCTAATACTGCCCATGTTTCTCCCAAACAACCTTATCGTAGGACTCACGGGGACACTTGTGAAAAGTAGTAATTCTCGGTGACCTCCCTGCAGACTCTGTTTCACAAGATTTGGGGTGTGACACTCTCTCTACTCTTAACAAGCATTCTGGGTGACTTATGATAAGATACAGATACAGCCTAAGAATCCTCCACACAGCATTTCATGAAAGTATTCCAGTTATTCAGAATCAGGGAGCAAAATGAAGCTCCTTTTCTATTTCTGGTCTGGGAGAGCATACAGTCAGTGGGTAATTACTAAGCTAAACCAGGGAATTCTGAGAATACAGCTTGTGTAACTGTAATACCTTTACATTCTAGGAATATTTCCTGAGTGGCGACCTCAAACTTCTGCCACTTTGTGCTAGACACCTATGGGAGAGGTTCAAGAAATGGTTATCACCAACAGGAAAGTGAAAAGTGAGAGAGGCTTCATACTGAACAATGTGCAGCAAAGGGCATGCACTTGTGTGTGTTGTTTCCTGGGATGAGGGAAAGAGAGAAAGCGGGCACACACAGGGTACCAGCCCAGAGTATGTGAGGAAACATTTTGACACATGATGTAATGACTCAGTTTTTACACGTATAAGCTCCTCAATGTAAGCAACATCTAAATTGCAATGTTCGGACTTCTTTGGTGGGCCAGTGGTTAAGAATCTGCCTGACATATTAATGATGCTCAACATCACTCATTATCAGAGAAATGCAAATCAAAACCACAATGAGGTACCATTATACGCCAGTCAGGATGGCTGCTATCCAAAAGTCTACAAGCAATAAATGCTGGAGAGGGTGTGGAGAAGAGGGAACCCTCTTACACTGTTGGTGGGAATGCAAATTAGTACAGCCACTATGGAAAACAGTGTGGAGATTTCTTAAAAAGCTGGAAATAGAACTGCCATATGACCCAGCAATCCCACTTCTGGGCATACACACCAAGGAAACCAGATCTGAAAGAGACACATGCACCCCAATGTTCATCGCAGCACTGTTTATAATAGCCAGGACATGGAAGCAACCTAGATGCCCATCAGCAGACGAATGGATGAGGAAGCTGTGGTACATATACACCATGGAATATTAATCAGCCATTAAAAAGAATTCATTTGAATCAGTTCTAATGAGATGGATGAAACTGGAGCCCATTATACAGAGCGAAGTAAGCCAGAAAGATAAAGACCATTACAGTATACTAACACATATATATGGAATTTAGAAAGATGGTAACGATAACCCTATATGCAAAACAGAAAAAGAGACTCAGATGTATAGAACAGACTTGTGGACTCTGTGGGAGAAGGCGAGGGTGGGATGTTTCAAGAGAACAGCATTGAAACATGTATATTATCTAGGGTGAAACAGATCACCAGCCCAGGTTGGATGCATGAGACAAGTGCTCGGGCCTGGTGCACTGGGAAGACCCAGAGGGATCGGGTGGAGAGGGAGGTGGGAGGGGGGACCGGGATGGGGAATACATGTAAATCCATGGCTAATTCATTTCAATGTATGACAAAAACCACTGCAATGATGTAAAGTAATTAGCCTCCAACTAATAAAAATAAATGGAAAAAAAAAAAGAATCTGCCTGCCAATGCAGGGGACATGGGTTTGATCCCTGGTCCAGGAAGATTCCACATGCCACAGGGCAACGAAGCCCATGCTCTGCCACTAGAGAAGCTACTGCAATGAAAATCCCGTGTACTGCAACTAGAGAGTAACCCCCACTCTGTGCATCTAGAGAAAGCCCTTCAGCAGCAAGGAAGACCTAGCACAACCAAAAATTCATAAATAAAAATGTAAAAAATAGCATACCTTACAATATTCAGCTTTACATCTAGGTATTTGGAAGCATTAAAACTGACAATGAAGCATTTTTGGTTTTGCTCCAACAGAGTAGTGTATAACTATACTTTACCAGCGGGTTCAATTTATCATTTTTTAGGGGGAGGAGATTTTGAAAACTGTCTTTCATCTCCTGTGTGTAAAACTTGAACTTCAGTTCTCTAGTGATATTGTTACAGGCACTAATGTTCTACATACCAAAGATCATGTTTCTCTCCTGGAATCTTAAACTGAAAACAAGTGCAAGGCTTCTGGAGTGCTATATGAATTTGAATTATAAACCAGACCACTGGTTCCCAAATGCGTCTGTACATGGAATTACCTGGGGAGCTTCAGAGATACTCCTGTGCCCCATTCTGAGACTGAGATTAATGGGTATGAGGTATGACCAAGGTTTGGGATTTTTGAAAGATCTCCAGCTATTCTCATGTGCAGGCAAGTTTGGGAACCACTGAAGTGGAGATTTTGAGCCATGTATTTCCAACTTCAAACTTCTAAGTAATGTAAATTTGGGGTTTCTGCATTAAAATGTAAGTTGAGACAATGAAATCAGTCTATTTGGACTTATCAGGTTGAAATCAACATGATTGGGACCTTATTTACATAAAGCCAAGCAATTCATGAAAAAGTCAAAGTAGTTTTGTGCGCAAAGACACACAAATTATTAATGTTCAAAACAACAAGGTTTTAAAGTAATTTTGTCAGATGGAGTATATATCTCCACTACAGTTTCTAGGCTGTAGCAAAACACAAGGCTCTCAGTTAGATTTTAATTTCAGATAAACAAGGAATAATTTAGTAATATAAGTCTGTTCCATGCAACATCTGGGATGTACTTGTACAAAATATTGTTTATCATTTATCTGAAATTCAGGCTTGTGTGCCCTATATATATTTTTAATTGAAGCATAGTTAATTTACATTGTTGTGTTAGTTTCAGGTGTATGGCAAAGAGATTCAGTCATATATATGTGTGTATATATATGCAATCTTGTTCAGATTCTTTTCCATTATCAATTATAAGATACTGAGTAAAGTTCTCTGGGCTATACAGTAGGTCCTTTGTCATTTACCTATTTTATATATAGTAGTATATATATGATTTTTGGCCTCTTTTAAAATTATTATTATTTTTTTAAATTATTAATTGGAGGATAATTGCTTTACAATGTTGTATTGGTTTCTGCCATACAACAATGTGAATCAGTCATAAGTATACATATGTCCCCTCCCTCTGAGCCTCCCTCCCACCCCCTGACCCCATCCCACCCCTCTAGGTTGTCACAGAGTACTAATTTGAGTTCCCTGTATTTTAAAGTAACTTCCCACTAGCTATCTGTTTTACATATGGTAATGTGTATGTTTCAGTGCTACTCTCTCAATTTGTCCCACCCTCTCCTTCCCCTGCTGTGTCCACAAGTCTGTTCTCTATGTCTGTGTCTCTATTCCTGCCCTGCAAATAGGTTCATCAGCACCATTTTCTAGATTCCATATATATGTGTTAATATATGATATTTGTTTTTCTCACTCTGTATAACAGGCTCTAGGTTCATCCACCTCACTAGAACTGACTCAAATGTGTTCCTTTTTATGGCTGAGTAATATTCCATTGTATATATGTACCACAACTTCTTTATCCATTCATCTGTTGATGGACATCTAGGTTGCTTCCATGTCCTAGCTATTGTAAATAGTGCTTCAGTGAACATTGGGGTACATGTGTCTTTTTGAATTATGGTTTTCTCAGGGTATATAATGCAGGGGACCCAGGTTTGATCCCTGGGTCAGGAAGATCCTCCGGAGAAGGAAATGGCAACCCACTCCAGTACACTTGCCTGGAAAATCCATGGATGGAGGAGCCTTGGTGAGCTACAGTCCATGGGATTGCAAAGAGTTAGACACAACTGAACGACTTCACTTTCACTTTCAGAGTACATGCCCAGTAGTGGGATTGCTGGGTCATATGGTGGTTTTATTCCTAGTTTTTAAAGACATCTCCACACTGTTCTCCATGGTGAGTAGTGTGTACATGTTATTCCCAGTTTCCTAATTTATCCCTCCTCTCCCTTTCCCCTTTGGTAACCATAAGTTTGTTTTCTATGTCTGTGAGTCTATTTCTGTTTTATAAATAAGTTCATTTGTATCATTTTTTAGATTCCACATATAAGTGATATCATATGATATTTGTCTTTCTCTGTCTGACTTACGTCACTTAGTATGATAATATCTAGGTCCATCCATATTGCTCCAAATGGCATTATTTCATTCTTTTTATGGCTGAGTAATATTCCATTGTATATGTATACCACATCTGCTTTATCCATTCATCTCTTGATGAATTTTCTTTGTTAAATGTGACAAATCTGTCCCAATTTTAAAGGACCAACCTGAGCAGTAATTCAGTACAGTAGGATGAATCAGGACAAAAATTAACTTCAGCTTCTTGCTCACTATGTGTTGTTCTGTTTTCTAAATTACATTGACTGGTTAAACACCTCAAACTCTGCCTGACTTTGTCTGCACTCAGAGTCAACGGTACCTTATTTTGCCTCTTCTGTCTTCTCCGGAGCCTCAGAAACTCCTTGTGCTGCCTGGAGACAAAGTTCACTGCTGCATATTCCAGTAAGGCTGCAAACACAAACAGAAGGCACACCGCCATCCAGATGTCAATCGCTTTTACGTAGGAGACCTGAGAGAAAGGGAGAGAGAGAAGCTCCTTGAAAACTGGTGGCAAAACCGGGTTCCTATGGTGTGAGCAGCAGACAAACCTCAGTTCTCTTCAGCAAGGATTATTTTCTAGACTTTCCTTAAGAAAATACTTAAGCATTTTCCATCCCACTTTGCAGATTCTGAGCAGAGCAGTGAGAATTACAGCCCCCTCTCCAACCCCCGCCCCAGGTCCTTCTGTCTTTCTCAGTATAGTTCACCTACTCAAGTAGCCCGAGACCATCCCCAAAGATAACTACAAGAATTGCTTTGTGAAAACAAGGAAGAAAAACAAAACTTTGAGGTAAAACAGAGTCAGGGTTACTCTTGAAGCTGCTCATTTCCTTATATTTTTCTTAACATTTAAAAACTCATTAAGATAATTCTAAAACTCAGATGAGAAATAAACTATATGTGGCCTTGGGTCCTTGAAAAACCAGTTTGTAATTTCCATTCAACTTTTGATCCTAACTGATGTGGAAGCACATTTTTTTTCTTTTTTTGTTGAAGTGTACGATAATATAGGTTACAGGTGTACAGTATAGTTATTCACAATTTTTAAAGGTTTTGCTCCATCTGTTGGTTCATTTCCAAGGCAAACCATTCAACATCACAGTAATCCAAGTCTATGCCCCAACCACTGATGCCAAAGAAGCTGAAAGTTGAACAGTTCTATGAAGACCTACAAGACTTTCTAGAATAACAACAAAAAAAGATGTCCTTTTCATCATAGGGGATTGGAATGCAAAAGCAGGAAGTCAAGAAATACCTGGAGTAACAGGCAAGTTTGGCCTTGCAATATAAAATGAAGCAGGGCAAAGGCCTACAAAGTTTTCTCAAGAGAACATACTGGTCATAGCAAACCCCCCTTTTCAAAAACCCAACAGACCACTATACACATGGACATCACCAGATGGTCAATACTGAAATCAGATTGATTATATTCTTTGTAGCTGAAGATGGAGAAACTCTATACAGTCAGCAAAAAGACCTGAAGCTGACTGTGGCTCAGATCATGAGCTCCTTATTGCAAAATTCAGGTTTAAATTGAAGAAAGTAGGGAAAATCACTAGGCCATTCAGGTATGACCTAAATCAAATCCCTTATGATTATACAGTGGAGGTGATGAATAGATTCATGAGATTAGATCTGGTGGGCAGAGTGCCTGAAGAAATATGGACAGAGGTTCATAACATTGTATAGCAGGCAGTGAACAATCACAAAGAAAAATAAATGCAAAAAGGCAAATTTGAGGAGGCCTTACAAGTAGCTGAGAAAAGAAGAGAAGTGAAAGGCAAAGGAGAAAGGGAAAGATAAACCCAACTGAATGCAGAGTTCCAGAGAATAGCAAGGAGAGATAAGAAGGCCTCTTAAGTGAACAATGCAAAGAAATAGAGGAAAGCAATAGAATGGGAAAGATTAGAGATCTCATCAAGAAAATTGGAGATATCAAGGGAACATTTCATTCAAGGATGGGCACAATAAAGGACAGAAATGGCAAGGACCTAACAGAAGCAGAAGAGATTAAAAAGAGGTGGCAAGAATACACAGAAGAACTATACAAAAAAGGTCTTAATGACCCAGATAACCACAATGGTGTGGTCACTCACCTAGAGCCAGACATCCTGGAGTGTGAAGTCAAGTGGGCCTTAAGAAGCATCACTATGAACAAAGCTAGTGGAGGTGATGGAATTCCAGCTGAGCTGTTTCAAATCCTGAAAGATGATGCTGTTAAAGTGCTGCACTCAATATGTCAGCAAATTTGGAAAACTCAACAGTGGTCACAGGACTGGAAAAGGCCAGTTTTCATTCCAATCCCAAAGAAGGGCAGTGCCAAAGAATGTTCAAACTACCATACAATTGCACTCATTTCACCTTCCAGCAAGATAATGATCAAAAATCTGTCAAGCTAGGCTTCAGCAGTATGCAAACTGAGAAATTCCAGATGTACAAGCTGGATTTAGAAAAGGCAGAGGAATAAGAGATCAAATTGCCAACATCTGTTGGATCATAGAGAAAGCAAGAGAATTCCAGGGAAACATCTACTTGTGCTTCATTGTCTATGCTAAAACCTTTAACTGTGGATCGCAACAAACTGTTGACAATTCTTAAAGAGATAGAAATATCAGACTGCCTTACCTGTCTCCTAAGAAACCTGTATGCAGGTCAAGAAGCAACAGTTAGAACCAGACATGGAACAATGGATTGGTTCAAAATTGGGAAAGAGTATGTCAAGGCTGTATATTGTCACCTTGTTTATTTAACTTCTATGCAGAGTACATCATGTGAAATGCCAGGTTGGATGAATCACAAGCTGAAATCAAGATTGCTGGGAGAAATATCAGCAACCTCAGATGCTGCAGATAATACCACTCTAAAGGCAAAAATTGAAAAGGAACTAAAGAGCCTGTTGATAAGGGTGAAAGTGAAAAAACTGGCTTAAAACTCAGCATGCAAAAAATTAAGATGATGGCATCCGGCCCTATCACTTCATGGCAAATAGAAAGGGAGAAAATGGTATCAGTGGCAGATTTTATTTTTGTGGGCTCCAAAATCACTGTAGATGGTGACTGCAGCCATGAAATTAAAGACACTTGCTCCTTGGAAGGAAAGCTATGACAAACCTAGACAGCATATTAAAAAGCAGAGATGTCACTTTGCTGACAAATGTCCCGATAGTCAAAGCTGTGGTCTTTCCGGTAGTCATGTATGGATGTGAGAGTTGGACCATAAAGGATGAGCGCTGAAGAATTGATGCTTTTGAGCTGTGGTGCTGGAAAAGACTCTTGAGAGTCCCTTGGACAGCCAGGAGATCCAAACCAGTCAATCCTAAAGGAAGTCAACCCTGAATATTCATTGGAAGGACTGATGCTGAAGCTGAATGTCCAGTATTTGGCCACCTGATGCAAAGAGCTGACTCATTGGAAAAGACCCGGATGCTGGGAAAGATTGAGAGCAGGAGGAGAAGGGGACGACAGAGGATGAGATGGTTGGATGGCATCACCAATTCAGTGGACATGAGTTTGAGCAAACTCGATGAAATAATAAAGGAGAGAGAAGCCTGGGGTGCTGCAGTTCGTGGGGTGGCAAAGAATTGGACGCGACTGAACAACAACTCCATTTGTAGTTATTGTAAAATACTGTAAAATACTGTTAAATAAAGTGAGAGTGGGCATCCTTGTCTTGTTCTTGATCTTAGAGGAAATGTTTTCAGCTTTTCACCATTGAGTATGATGTTAGCTGTCAGTTTGTCATATACAGCTTTTATTATGTTGAAGTTAAATGTTTTTAAGCTATCACAATTCAGGAATATTCAGCCAAAATAAAATATCAGTGTTCTGGGCCTTGGGAAGGTATCTGGTTAGAAAGGAAATTTTCATAACCCTTTGGTGATTGGTTGAATATTTCATATGAAATACCTCATATATTTCATTATAATTTGATAAAGCAGAATCTGAAAGCAAATACTTTTTACTTGCAATGCAAATTTTCCCTCACGTCACTCAACTTCCAATTATTTTTTAAAATATGAGGGGAAAAATAACTAGATAAAGTTGTAACCTATTGGACAACAAACTACAAAGCTACCAGCTGTCTGTGTGAATGTGTACTGTGCTGTGCTGTGCTTAATCGCTCAGTTGTGTCCAACTCTTATGCTACCCCATGGACTGTAGCCAGCCAGGCTCCTCTGTCCAGGGGATTCTCCAGGCAAGAATACTGGAGTGGGTTGCCATGTCCTCCTCCAGGGGATCTTCCCAACCCAGGGATCAAACCCGGGTCTCCTGCATTGCAGGCAGATTCTTTACCATCTGAGCCACCAGGGAAGCCCATGAATGTGTACTATCTAGTTCCAATTTTAAATAGGGTTTCCAGAGTTTTGATAGCTGACACTGAATGTTTGCCAGTCAGAATTTTAAGCATTTTATATATATATTAATTTTCTAACCAGTATAACAACTGTATTACCCCCACTTTGTGATGAGGAAACTGGGTTACAGAGGTTAAATTATTACTGAAGATCAGAAAGCTAAAAGGTGGCAGAGCTAAGATTAGAATTGGAACTCAGTCTGACTGGTGATTCTTCTTTCTGAACATACACAAACATACTACTAGGATTATACCCTCTGTATCTTACATTTATTTCTCTTTGATCTTTATAGTAAGCATTTCCCATGTCATTTGACTTTCTTCTAAATCATAATTTTCAATACTTGTGTAATTGTCTAAACCATCATTAATTGTTCTGTATGATAGGATATTTAGGTGATTTTTTTGTTTTATTTTATGCTACTATAAATTCGGGGGCTGTGAATATCCTTCCCCTAATATTTGGCTGTATTTCATTTATTTGCTAGGTCAACTTTTAGACTTGGGACTATGGGAGTAAATTGTAAGAAAATAGGCTTCTGACTTAGAAAGTGTTAGGAACATAGAAGATGTAAAAGCAGAAACTCTAGAATAAGATGCCTGAAGTTAAGAAACACTACTCTTTTCCTTACTCTGACTTTGCCAGGTTGTTTAACCTCTCTTTGCCTCCCCTCCTCATCTGTATAAAGGAAAATAATAGTAGCTATTTCATAGAGTTATGTGGATAAAATCACTTAATGTATGCAGAGTGCTTAGAGTAGTGTTTGGCATAGAGTAAGTGCTATATAAATGTTGGCAATTATTTGTCTACATAAGGGTGTGATTTTGTTAAAGAAAAATCTTGGAAGAGACAGAAAAACAAGAAAGAAAATAAAAATCACCTACAGTCCTAGGATATTCCAATTATTATTTTTAAGGTTACCACTTGCCTTACACTATTTGTCTCCATCAATCTGAACTACTTGTCAGTCCCACATATGTTGTGACAAAGTGGTACAGCACCTGGGATGCTTATTCTCAGTCTTTCTGATTAATCGTTGACTCAGAACCCTTCATGAGTTGGCTCAGATACCAGCTTCTCCGGGAAGCCTCTGTAAGATTCCTCCTACTTTCGTCTCATCTGGGTTGGGGACCACTTTTCTTTGCTCCCTTATAACTCTCTGTTGAACCTGTCTGTTTCGTTTTAGTCCACCAGATTCCCTACTCCAACACTAGACCCACTAGACTGTAAACTTTTTAAAGAAAGATCCTATATAGTATTACTCTGTGTATCACCAGTCCAGGACCTGGCAAATAGTGAGTAGACATTGGATGTGGGATGAATGAATAAACGGATGTTTGAATGACAGAAGGAAGGGATGAAGGAAATACCTCATTGTCTTTCCTTTTTGTCCTGTAATTTCAAGAATTCTTCACTATATAACATTACCCACAATTGCATATATTGAATATTTCTGAGAGTGGACTGTTAGTGCAGTTTAAGTCTCTCTGTTCACCAAGCATTCCTGGAATGTTTCTTTCCTTAATAAGCAATAATTTTTTTTTTTTGTATTTGCTGTTCTGGAGCAGTCCTATTCTCCTGTAATAATAGAATATTTCCGATCACAGCATTCCTGGTTATATATTATTCAGATGGCCTTTAAATGTTTTAAGACCTAATAATGAGAAGAATTTGTCAATGCCTGTTAGATGTTCACATGAAGAAAGTCCAGTAGAATTCACCATCATTCCTCCCCTTCCTGATGTTTACAGCATTCAGTCATTTGTGAACCTAGCCCCCCACCCCCCTTCTAGCCATCAGCAGACCAGGCACATAAATGGCTTCTTTTATAACCGCCTATAAACGAATCCTCATCTCTTAATCATTTTGGCTGGTCTCCAAGTTTCCTCCAAATCATGATCATCTTTCCAGCATTGAAGTGCTGGTATTAAATGCATTATTCACACGGACTTAGAAGGTACTGTGAGACATCTATTACATATGATGGGATGTCCTTCCGTGCCGCTCTCTCAGGACTGAAATGCCTTTTTGTTACTTTTATCCAGCTCTGATGTCAGATTCTCTCTCTTTGGCTGCTAATTCTTACATGTTTTTAGCTCATGTTTTTTCCTGTCATATTATCTTTATGATTTGGGGGCTTACATGAGCCATTCCTGAACTACTTTACTACAATCTTGCAAAATACTTTTTGTATAAATGAAATTCTCAAAATGCTATTATGATTCATTGAATTGTTAGTTTTCCAGGTATATTTAATTCAGAAACATAAACATTGAGGGCCTACTATGTGAAAGGCACTGTAGTAGGTGCTGAATGGAAGACGGGGCAGAAGATATGAGAATAACTAAGATTCACATCTGTTCTTCTCAGGACTCCTCAGATGAGACTTTGGGGAACCTGTTCACATGGTTCACATGCTCCAGAAAATGTCACTCACGTAGGTCAGTTCAGTTCAGTCGCTCAGTCATGTCTGACTCTTTGCGACCCCATGGACTGCAGCACGCCAGGCCTCTCTGTCCATCACCAACTCCCAGAGTTTACCCAAACTCATGTCCATCAAGTCAGCGGTGCCATCCAACCATCTCATCCTCTGTCTTCTCCTTCTCTTCCCACCTTCAATCTTCACAACAAACTGTGGAAAATTCTTATAGAGATGGGAATACCAGACCTGCCTTACCTGCCTCCTGAGAAACCTGTATGCAGGTCAAGAAGCAACAGTTAGAACTGGACATGGAACAACAGACTGGTTCCAAATTGGGAAAGGAGTACGTCAAGGCTGTATATTGTCACCCTGGCTTATTTAACTTATATATGCAGAGTACATCATGCAAAATGCCAGGCTGGATGAAGCACAAGCTGGAATCAAGATTGCTGGGAGAAATATCAATAACCTCAGATATGCAGATGACACCACCCTTATGGCAGAAAGTGAAGAACTAAAGAGCCTCTTGATGAAAGTGAAAGAGGAGAGTGAAAAAGTTGGCTTAAAACTCAACATTCAGAAAACTAAGATCATGGCATCTGGATCCCATCACTTCATGGCAAATAGATGGGGAAACAGTGGAAACAGTGAGAGACTTTATTTTGGGGGGCTCCAAAATCACTGCAGATGGTGACTGCAGCCATGAAATTAAAAGACACTTGCTCCTTGGAAGAAAAACTATGACCAACCTAGACAGCATATTAAAAAGCAGAGACATTACTTTGCCAACAAAGGTCCGTCCAGTCAAAGCTATGGTTTTTCCAGTAGCCATGTATGAATGTAGAGTTAGACTATAAAGAAAGCTGAGCGCTGAAAGAGAATTGATGCTTTTGAATTGTGGTGTTGGAGAAGACTCTCCAGAGTCCCTTGGACTGCAAGGAGATCCAACCAGTCCATCCTAAAGGAACTGAACCTAGGACACCAGTAAACTAGAATTTCCAGTTCAGCTGGATCCCCAGTGGAATGTGGGAAGAAATAATACACACTGCTTTAAAAGACACAGGGCCACTCAATTCACAGTGTAATGTAATGTGAGAGAGACATAAATTTTTATTCTATTAAGCCATGGAGATTTCAGGGTTTTGTGTTTCCCACACTCAAGCCCATCTCTCAGCCCTGATCACTCACCAGCATTCTTGTACTAATTCTAAAAAGCCCAGACAATTCCCTGGTGGTCCAGTGGTTAGGAATCTGTGCTTTCACTGCAGGGGACCCAGGTTTAATCCCCCATGACAAAGAATTATACAGTTTCAAATGTTAGTAGTGTTAAGGTCTGAGAAATTTGGTCTACACTCTTCTCCTAGCATGGAAGTTCTTCCTCCCTTTTCCTGCTTTCTCTGTCTGTTTAGCTCAAAGTCCATCTCCATGCTTTTTCTGCCTAATCTAGGCCACAATAACCTTACTCATCTTTAGCATTTGTAATACACTTATAGTGAGGATCAGATAGTTGAGAGTTTGCTAAATGTTTGCATGTGTTATGTGTCCAACTAAAGTATAGGATGCCTGGAGGATAAAGACTGAGGGATGTCTTTTGTATCTATACCACCAAGGGCAAGTCTTTATGCATTAAGTGCCTTATAGTTTCTGTTGGTTGACAAGTTATTCAAGCTGCATATAAATTCAAATTTCTTTCACAGTCACTGAAGGGAAAAAAATTATCTTACATCTTTTAAAGCCAATAACTGATGATATTGAGATTACTCTAGATTTATTTTCACTAAGGGAAAGAAGAATACTTACTCTGTTGAATTTACAATTCAAGTACTTTACAAACATATCTGATGAAACAGTAGAGTAAGTGAAGTTGTTTAGGTTTTTGTGACACGAAATAAGCATTTATCTGATATTTGAACAGATTAGTTAGTTGGTGCAGTTTAGCTCATTGCTCAGTTACTTTGGCATCATGTTGACATTTCCTAGAGATGTTTTTATTAGTGTTTTTTTCCCAACACTGTCTAGGTATGTTTTAAAAACTTGGCAGTTTTTCTTAAGGAAATCTTTTCATTAATTATATATTCAGATTAGATTCAAAATGGAGAATCAAGCCATGAATGTATTTACTTTAGTCCCATAATTTGTTTTGTCTATATTTGTCTATATAGTCTATTCCAAGACTATACTATTTCTTATGTCATGAAGCCAGTTATTCATGAGTTGGGCCATTTTCTACCCAATGAATATTGCCAGCATAGAAGAGTGGCTTGTTGTATAAAATTGCCTAAATGTGCTTATAGCATGTATGTCTTCTCCACCCATCATGAGCAAGGCACTCCTATTAGACAGTGTGCCAACTAAAATATATCCACATTCCCAGCCCCTAGGCTGACCCCAGAGAACTGTGACAGTCCTCCAGTAGCCAGTCAAGGAGGATGGGTTATGAACAAGAATGGACGGAAGTTCTCTACAATAGAGAAAAATCACAAGTGATTGTGGTAAACCAAATATTATTTTAATAGAAAAGATACAAAATGGAATTTATAGGGCAATCTCAAAATACTAAGATATTTTTCTTGCTTTAAGTGGAATGATGTCTCACACCCATCTGCTTGAGTTAATGTTTAATTATTCTCAAAGTATGCATACAAGCCCTTGCTAAACTGGAATAGAAGCTTTTCTGCTCTGTACAGTACAGTTTATTTTTATCCAATTTAGAGAGAAAAATTTTAATTAACCCTGATTAATGCAGCTGTTGAAATGGATACCTATTGGTCACAGTAGCCTGACTTGTGCTTCCATTACACGGAACAAAAGATTTTGGTAGCTTCAATCAATTTGTCTTTAATTGAGTGCTATGAAGTATACCACCACCCTCTCCATCCTTATTTTATGGGGAGAAAAATAAGTTTATTAAATGCATGTCTCACCCTTATACAGGTAGCAATCAACAAAGATGAAAATGAGAATTCCGGCTTTGACTTTTTGTTTTGTCTCTTACCTACATTCAGTCATGGTAAAAAATATCATCAGAAAAAATATAGACAGTCGAATTAATCCTAGTACCAAAGATTCATGGTGTTGTACATTTTTATCTTTACAATTTTACTGTCAAGATGCCATTTTTATTGCCCAATTAAAGAGCTCACATCTGCTGTTTGATGCCAGGAAAATCAGATTTCCTTGGCAGAGAAAGATGGTGACAGCACTGACTACCTGGCCTGTCCCAGTGTAACCACCCCCACCCCGTTTTCTCTCCATGTCTTAAGCTCTCACTGGGTTCTGGGTAGAGTACTGAATAAAGGAAACTCTTATGAGAGTGCTGTTTGTAGAAACAGCCATTGGGTGGCAGTGCCTCCAAGCCTGGTACCTGCAGGATCCAGCTAGTTACCAACAATACTTAGATCATCAGGACAGGATTTGAACATCATTCAGGGACCAGATAATTTTGGTGTTGAGAGGCACACAAGTCTCGTTAGCTGGTATTATCTCCAAAGATGAATAAGTTTCATTATGGTAGTCAGAAAACTGTTCAAAGCCAAGCACACTATTCATGTGAATTTTGTGAGTGGAGAGGTAGGAGAAGGGCAGAACGGCCAGCCCCAGAATGCACAAGTAATCCTAGGTGACCACCTGCTATGAGAGGCATCATGGGGACACCCTGGGCTTCCCTGGTGGCTCAGCAGTGAAGAATCTGCCTGCCAATGCAGGAGATGCAGGTTCAGTCTCTGGGTCAGGAAGATCTCCTGGAGAAGGAAATGGCCACCCACTCCAGTATTCTTGCCTGGAGAATCCCATGGACAGAGGAGCCTGGTGGGCTACAGTCCACGAGGTCACAAAGAGTTGGACATGACTTAGAGACTAAACAACAACAACAACTTGACACCCTAGAAAAAGGCACCCCCCAAGGCTCAGCAACTGTAGGCATCTGGGTGAGGGAGCCAAGGTGAGGAGAGAGTGGCATCTGAAGAAGGGGAGGAAGCAGGACTAGGGGAGATCTTCTTCCTTGTGCTGTGTCTGCCACATGTCTCACCATATTCTCAGCTGATAGACAGGAATAGTGACTCCTTCCATAATCTGCTTCCTATGGGCGTACCTTCGATGACAAAAGAAGTGCAATACATTGCTTCTTAAGCCAGGGCAGGAATGAGGAAGGAGTTGGGAGCAAATTGCCCATCAGTGTAAGAATAACTGCAGTGAAGAAAAGAGCCAATTGGATGGTCTCAGTTTTGGAAAGACAATCACAGGGTTTTGCTGGATAATGAGATGATGCTCCACTGAATAGATATCTGTGTAGTCAGTGTGTGTGTGTGTGTGTGTGTGTGTGTGTGTGTGTGTGTGTGTGTGTCTGTTAGAGAGAGAAGGAAAATTGGGGAGAATATGAAGATGGGAAAAGAAGAAAGGTAATGAAGAGCTTTGGAGCCAGACCACCTTGGATTTGAATCCTAGCTGAATGACCAATGAACATTTTGGAATCTCAAGTTTGTCATATTAAACTAGGGACCCAAGGATTCCAGTGTCATTGAGAGATTGCATAAAACACTTTAGGTAAACCTTAACGCTTAATTGGCAGATTGTAGACCCTCAGTCACATTGGTTTGCCAGGGATGTGTTCTGTAAGACATTACATAATTCAAAACTTGCATAATTCAAGACAGTCTTCCCTGGAGGTATAAATGTAAATTTGTTGTATTTCATGTTCTGTGCATGCAGTAAGACTTTATTGGTATTTTTATACTGCCCTATTTCAAATTCACATAAGCTAAGTTCACGTAAAATGGCACCTCATTGTAGTGAGCACTCATACATGTCAGGAGGGCTGAAATGTGCTACTACAAAAACCAAACAACAAACTTTCACCACCATCATCAGTGAAATGCTTGCAAGCACACAACTCTATGAGTTATCTCTGAGACAAAGATAGGAAAACTGAGTTACTTGTTAAGTTTACCAAGATCACACAAGTGGATGAGCAGCCATTCACATGAACTGTGGCTTGACTCCACCCTAAGGGGTTTTCTGGTTCCCTGATCGCTGTGGAAACTTCTGTCCCCAAGGAGTGAGTCAGGAGAATTATAGACTGTGATTTCACCAGAGGACAACATCTGATGTAAAAGAGGTAAGAGAATCCAGGCAGTGGGCTGGGTGATTACAAAAGAGCACAGTCACACCTGCAGCCATGGAGCTCCCATGAAAGGAAATGTTGAAAGATGAACCACAGTTTTCCATTTTCTTTCTCAGCCATGAGTGCTTTTCCTACATCTTTGTTTACTCACCACCCACCTCACCCCAGGTTCAAATTTCATACTTGTGAACAAGGAAGCAGAGGGGAGAAATGTGGTAAAAAAAAAAAAAAAACTGTCCAGTCTCCTTCTTTGGAATAAACCTGAGGGAAAGGCCTTGGAATGGTGGGTAGGTTTTGCAGTGATGACAAATGTTTTCTCCTGCCCTCCATCCAGTGCTCCCCAGAGAGGAGGCTGGAAAGGAGAGGAAATCTGGAGAAGCTGAACAGTCTCACCCCCGAGACTGGGCTCATTGATTTATGATGTCCAAGTTGGCTGTGCTCCCTGGAGTAAGATGTGGAGACTGGATCAGGAAGGCAGCACAGGCCAAATCTCTCACCCCCAACCATTTCTGAAACCCTGAACCTTAGCAGAGTGAGTGGGTGGGCCACTGTGGGACATGCACAGGCTCTGTATCATCCCAGAGCAAACATGATGGTAGACTTCTGATGCAAGCAAATTTCTGAGATGCTTGGGGTTGGTGAGATAGATGGGCAATGGATGATTCTGCACTACAGAACCGTGGCAGTCTGAGAAGCCTTTTTCAACCTGCAGTGATACCTCCAAGAACATCTGGGATCCTGTGATGACTCTGGGGTACAAAGAGTCTTCTCCAGGTGCTGGACTTCCCCACAATGCACCTGAATTCTCTGAGTACTGGGACGCCACTGCCTGTGGATGAGGACGGGTATTCCTTTGGTGGAGGACCATAGTGTTTCACAACTGAGATAGCGGTATCAATTAAATGGCAGTCGGTGGTAGCCAAGAAGCTTTGCACCCACCCCTTGGCCTATGAGCTGGTTTAGCATCAGTTCTGTACTTTATTGTGAGCTCATGATGCAGGCAGCAGATCAGTGAGGATGGCACCACAGGAGCCACCTTAACAGAAACCTTCCCTTCTTGACTTGAGACCCTGGGCACTCGTGCCTGGGACATGCCAACCTCAAGCTCCTGAATCAAATCGGCTCCCTACGGTCTCATAGCATCCACAATGAACCTGACATGGAAATAGTCCAGGCCCTCATCACATTCAAGTTTACATGTGGGGAGAAGAAAACAAGAAAAAGAACTGCAGGTCAGTCAGAGGCTGGGAATTAACGTGATGCAAGAGTCTCTGGCTGGGCTGGTGATCTCACTTTTTGTTACTGTAAATTACCAAAGAGCTAGTCTCAACTGTGTCCATTTCCTGAGCAGCATTTTGATGCAAGTCAGTTCCATGTCTTTCTCCTCACCACAAAATGAGAAGTTTTACAAACTACCCACTAAAAATTAGACTTATTTACACTAGATATGAGCCTATAGGAGTCTGTTTGTAATTCAAAAGAAATACTACAGCATCTTGAATAAAATGACACAGAAAAGCAAGCTCTTTGACAAAATTTAAAAGGCCATGCCATCAGGAGGCATTTTAATATTTCAATATGTTAAGTGTACAGAATGCTTAAAAAAAAAGAAAGAAAAAATGGGAATGTGGAAAGATTTGGGTTGGACTTATTGAGCACATCAGTTTCTGATATGTAAGCTCCATATATCTGCTTCACACAGTTTAAATGAGTCCTACTCCTTTGGTGGAAATCAATCCTGTAGCATTACAGAAGCTAAGAAAAGGCAGCAGGGCTGTGATGGAGAGAACAATGAGAAGATGCCAAGGATGTGAGTCTTGGCTTTGCCACTGGCTGACATTGCAAACATGACCACATTATTTCACCCTTATGGGCCTCAGGTTCCTTCTTGGAAATATAAAAGTGTTGGATGATCATCTCTAAGGTTTCTGATAATCTATCACTCAAGGGAAAGAGAAAGTGATGAGAGAGGAAACCAAATCAGTAGCAGGACGGGGTCTCAATCTCAAGGTAACAGGGGCCATGAGTACCAGAACCAGCCTCCAGGCTCTCTGGTCTGCCATCTTACAACATTCAATGTCATCCAGTAATGTGTATTCATTGAGCACCTCAGTGTTCTAGGCAGCGCCTGCCTAAAATGGTGAATTCCTTGCTCAGAAAGAAATTGTATTGATAAAAACATTTATCTGCATAAGGCTGTGTGGAGCAAATGTGCTACGAGTTCATCTGCAAGTTTAGTGAGAGAATCTCCTGTAAATCATTAAATACTTTAAGCTTTTGAACCTTGCTGCTTTTTTGCCTAAGAGATTTTTTGGGGGGAACACTTTAATAACTCTCAACTTGCATACAAAGAAGCTCTAAACCATAGAGGGATAGGAGTTGATAAGGCTGAATTTCTGGTTACCTGGTGGGATAAATCTGATAAGAATTCTATATGATTTTCAAAGGATCCCCAGCAGGATTGAATTGCACTTGCTGCTCATGGTAAGTGATTCAGTAATAGACTTTATTGGCTTTTCTCGTTTCCTCGTTTACTCTCCATGTTCTCTCACTAGCCATTCCTGAGACTGCCTCCTAAACACTTGTTATGCAAGTAACATCCAACACTTGTTATGTGATCTGTAGTTTTCTGAAGCAAGTGGCGCAAACCTACAATTAAATCGAGGAAACCTGATGCGAAAGTGATGCCTGTCATATATGCACTGTTTAGAACCAGATTAGCAAACAAACCACAGGTCCTCCTGAAAATTCCTTTCCCATTGACAAAAGCCCTATACCTGGCTGGTTTGCACATCATCAATGACAATGGAATGTCAACACAGTTCAGAAACCAATCTGGAGAAGTAAGCATCAGAGCAATTTGGGATCTATATTACCTATGCAATTTAACAACCATTACATCCCCTTTTGCTCTTCACAGCTAGTTTTAAATTGACAAAATTAGAATTATGTAACTATAACAAAAACTAATTTCCAATCTATTACTACACAATTCTGCATATACCAACCCTCCTGGGGCCAGGGAAATAATGAGAGTAGCTTATTTGTAGAAACATCATAGAAACTGTTCCATGCTAGGTATGCAGTTTGTTAGGGAGATTGAATCACAGTTATATTTTGAGCCCAAAAGGATGTAGCTATTGTTTTATTTTTATTTTTTATTAAAAAAATTTATTTATTTATTTTAATTGGAGGCTAATTACTTTAAAATATTGTAGTGGTTTTTGCCATACATCGACATGAATCAGCCACGGGCTGTAGCTATCATGAAGGAGCTATTAATCATTGTTGGAGGATGGAGGGAATGAAAAGTTCCCATAGAACTGAGAAGGCATCTTGAGACCAAAAAATGAGGGAGGCAACTCCATATTATTAGTAAATTAGTTTATTATAGGGTAGCATACTCACAGGGTGAGATCAGGATCAGGCAGACAATGAACTGGAAGCATATGCAACTGCACTCCACATGGCCAAAGGGCCACTGGTACAGATTTACAGTTAATCTGGAGTATAGGGGTAGGGGCTTGGAAATAGGACATGCCATCCTAAGTCAGAATTCATGAAAGGGTAACTAGTCTGGTGGGTGCCAGGAATATGTCAGCAAAGATTTTCATCATTGTTTGGGGACTAACAGACCATAAAGGCCATCTGGGTTCTAATGATTATTAAACAATTGTTGGAGAAGACTCTTGAGAGTCCCTTGGACTGCAAGGAGATCAAACCAGTCAATCCTAAAGGAAATCAACCCTGAATATTGCATTGGAAGGACTGATGCTGAAGCTCCAATACTTTGACCACCTGATGCAAAGAGCCGACTCATTGGAAAAGACCCTGATGCTGGGAAAGATGGAAGGCAAAAGGAGAAGGGGACAGCAGAGGATGAGATGGTTAGATAGCATCACCAACTCAATGGACATGAATCTGAGCAAACTCCAGGAGACAATGAAGGACAGGGAAGCCTGGTGTGCTGCAGTCCATGGGGTCACAAAGAGTCGGACACAACTTAGCGACTGAACAACAGCAGTTAATTACAAAATTCTCTTGACAGAGAAGAGCTTTACTGCATAATATAGTTCTGGGCATGATCAGCTAAAGGACAGAAGAAACTAAGGGCCCAAGATGGCCTCACTTGGGCTGGCAGCCATACACTCTGATTTTCAGGACATCAATTAAAACTGTTAATGGCATCACACTGAAACACCAATGAAAACTTGGTTTTACTATCATGTGGTAGGCAGCCTTCTAAAATGGACCCCAGTGATTCTTGCCTCCTGGTATTTATATTCTTGGCTAACCCCCTCCACTTGACTGTGGGCTAGACCTAGCAACTTGCTTCTGACATACAATATGGCAAAAATGACAGGAAGTTACTTTCATGATGAGGTTGTAAAAGATCGAGTTTCATCTTTCTTGCACTTTCTTTCTTGCTGGCATTCTCTCTGGCTCTCCTCATGGCTTGCCATCACAGAGAGGGCTGCCTGGCAAGGAACTGAGTGTGGCATTCAGTCAATAGTCAGTGAGGAATTGAGGCTTCAGTCCAACAGCCCAGGAGGAACTGAATCTTGCCAACAACTACTTGAGTAAGCTTGAAAGTGAATCCTTTTCTAGTTGGGCCTTAATGTGAGACTGCAGTCCTAGCTGACACCTTGATTTTAGTCTCCTGAGAGACTTTGGCAATATGTGCATTTATTTATTTATTTTTCATTTATTTTTATTAGTTGGAGGCTAATTAGTTTATAATATTGTAGTGGTTTTTGCCATACATTGACATGAATCAGTCATGGATTTAGACTTTGAAACAGAGATCTCAGCTCTGTTGTGCCTGGACTCCTGACCCACAGAAACTGAGAAAAAAAATTTGTTGGTTAAGCTTCTAAGTTGGGGCAGGTGGGAATTAGTTAGGCAATAGTAGGTAACTCATAGATGGTGTCATTAGGAGAGAGTGGAAGAGAGAAGAGAGATGAATTGTTAACTTTTGACCTCATGAATCTAGAATTTGGTAAGATTTGATGGTTTATTTTGGATTTTTTTAAAAAGGAAAAATTTAAATAAGAAACCTAGTAAGATATCTGTGAGTATAATTGATATAAGAGAACAAGAACCATAGTGTGTGTGTGTGTGTGTGTGTGTGTGTGTGTGTGTGTGTATTTACTTTTGAACTAAAATAGTCCTTGGGAAATTTTTTTTAACATTTTATTTTGTATTGGGGTGTAGCTGATTAACAATGTTGTGGTAGTTTCAGGTGAACAGTGAAGGGACTCAGCCATACATATACATGTATCCATTCTCCCCAAACCCCCTCCCATCCAGGCTGGCACATAACATTGAGCAGAGTTCCATGTGCTATACAATAGGTCCTTGTTGGTTATCCACTTTAAATATAGCAGTGTGTACATGACCTTCCCAAAGTCCCTAACTGTCCCTTCCCCCAGCAACCATAAGTTCGTTTTCTAAGTCTGTGAGTCTCTTTCTGTTTTGTAAATAAGTTCATTTGTATCATTTCTTTTTAGATTCCACATATAAGGGATGTCATATGATATTTCTCTTTCTCTGTCTGACTTACTTCACTCAGTATGACACTCTCTAGGTCCATCCATGTTGCTGCAAATGGCATTATTTCATTCTTTTTAATGGCTGAGTAATATTCCATTGTATATATGTACCACATCTTCTTTATCCATTCCTCTGTTGATGGACATTTAGGTTGCTTCCATGTCTTGGCTATTGTAAACAGTGCTGCAATGAACATTGGGGTGCATGTATCCTTTCAGATCATGTTTTTCTCTGGATATATGCCCAGGAGTGGGATTGCAGGGTCATATGGTAGCTCTGTTTTTAGTTTTTTAAGGAACCTCCATACTGTTCTCCATAGTGGCTGTACCAATTTACATTCCCACCAACAGTGTAGGAGGGTTCCCTTCTCTCCACACCCTCTCCAGCATTTGTTGTTTGTGGATTTTTTGATGATAGCCATTCTGACTGGTGTGAGGTGATATCTCATTGTAGTTTTGATTTGCATTTCTCTAATAACTAGCAATGTTGAACATCTTTTCATGTGCCTATTGGTCATCTGTATGTCCTCTTTGGAGAAATGTCTATTCAGGTCTTCTGCCCATTTTTTGAGTGGGTTGTTTGTTTTGATGCTGTTAAGTGTCATAAGCTGTTTATAAATTTTGGAGACTAATCCCTTGTTGGTCACATCATTTGCAAATATTTTCTCCCAATCTGTGGGTTGTCTTTTCATTTTGTTTATTGTTTCCTTTGCTGTGCAAAAGCTTTTGAGTTTAAGTAGGTCCCATTTGTTTATTTTTGTTTTTATTTCCATTATTCTGGGAGATGGATCAAAAAAGATGTTGCTGTGATTTATGTCAGAGTGTTCTGCCTATGTTTTCCTCTAGGAGTTTTATAGTGTCTGGTCTCACATTTAGGTCTTTAATCCATTTTGAGCTTATTTTTGTGTATGGAGTTAAAGAATGATCTAATTTCATTTTTTTACATGTGGCTGTCCAGTTTTCCCAGCACCATTTGTTGAAGAGACTGTCTTTCCAACATTGTGTAGTCTTGCCTCCTTTGTCATAGATTAATTGACCATAGGTGCATGGGCTTATTTCTGGGTTTTCTATCCTGTTCCATTGATCTATATTTCTATTTTTGTGCCAGTACCATACTGTTTTGATGACTATAGCTTTGTAGTATAGTCTGAGTCAGGGAGCCTGATTCCTCCAGCTCCATTTTTCTTTTTCAAGATTGCTTTGGCTCTTCAGGGTCTTTTGTGTCTCTGTATATATTTTGAGATTTTTTTTGTTCTAGGTCTGTGAAAATGCCATTGGTAATTTGATAGGAATTGCACTGAATCTGTATATTGCCTTGGGTAGTATAGTCATTTTGGCAATATTGATTCTTCAAACCCATCAATATGGTATGTCTTTTCATTGTTTATGTCTTCTTCAATTTCTTTCATTATTTTAAAATGTATTCATTCAAATAAGATCCATGCTTAAATATGTATCAAGTAGTTATTAAAATAAATTTACCAAAAAAATGCCACCCAAAACAGAATTAATTTACCTATCCTGGAGTTCAGTGATTGACCAACTGTTGCCCACGGGTTAAATCAGTCTTGCGGCCTTCTTTTGTAAATAAAGCCATGCTCATTCTTTTATACATTGTCTGTAGCTCTCTATTCTCTACATAAAGAGTTGAGTAGTTACAGTTAGAATCTTACAGCCCAGAAAGCCATCTAGTCCTTTACAGAACATTTTTTTAGTGATCTCCCAATCTAATCATATATTATGGTTCAAGGTAACCACTATCCAAGGTAGTCCAAATTAGTAAATTTTCTGTATACTTTGGTTGACATAGAAAATAAAACTGGACAGTTCATAATCCAGAACTCCCCTATAGGGTTTTTATTTTTGGAATCACTTACATTCTCTCTCAATTTTGTGTTTTCCAGTACAGATATAGGATCCCAAAATGAATTGCATATTTTTATCAGTCAGCCCACAAATGATTATAAACTGTTCCCCATGTATGAAATGCTGAGACATACACAAACATAATTAATATTTACTTTTTTCCTTTCAGAAACCTGCTTTCTAAAGGTAGAGAAAGATAAGAAAATAGATGATGTCCATTGAGTTGGTGATGCCACCCAACCATCTCATCCTCTGTCATTCCCCTTCTCCTCCCACCTTCAATCTTTCCCAGCATCAGGGTCTTTTCAAATGAGTCAGTTCTTTGCATCAGGTGGCCAAAAGTATTGGAGTTTCAGCTTCAGCATCAGTCCTTCCAATAAATATTCAGAACTGATTTCCTTTAGGATGGACTGGTTGGATCTCCTTGCAGTCCAAGGGACTCTCAAGAGTCTTCTCCAACACCACAGTTCAAAAGCATCAGTTCTTCAGCACTCAGCTTTCTTTATAGTCCAACTCTCATATCCATACATGACTACTGGAAAAACCATAGCTTTGACTAGACGGACCTTTGTTGGCAAAGTAATGTCTCTGCTTTTTAATATGCTGTCTAGGTTGGTCATAGTTTTTCTTCCAAGGAGCAAGTGTCTTTTAATTTCATGGCTGCAGTCACCATCTGCAGTGATTTTGGAGCCCCAAAAATAAAGTCTGTCACTGTTTCCCATCTATTTGCCAGACGTGATGGTAAAATCCATTAGCACCAGTGTTTGACTTTGAGAGTCCAAATCAGGTCTTGCCTCTTCCTAGCTGTACAGTTTGGACAAGATACTTAATCTCTCTGTGCCTCAGATTTCTCGGTTGAAAAACGAGGACAATAATGGAGCCCCTCTCATGAATCTGCTCTGAGGATTGAGATACACATGAAATAACAAATGTGTAGTGCTTAGAACTGGGCCTGGTACCTTGTAAATGCTCAAACATGTCAGCTCTCATCATCATGGTGGAGTTGACCTCTTGAACTCATGTCCTGTCATTAGAGTTGATGCCTTGAGTATTGCAAATTAGTTAGATTAATTAATAGTTTTATCCAATTTAGGATCTTCATTAAAGTTAAATGTGGGAGCCAGCCTTGCACGACTTCTTTCTGGATGGAACCACTTAAGAGATTTTGAGCAACTGCTGTATCCTGAAATCATTGAGGGGCTAATTTTTCTGCTACATTCTTGTTTTAAAGTTACCCTTTGCCCTGAAATGGCTCAGTTGTATGTTTAAATTCCAAACTGAATATTCTGAGAACTGAGAAAAATTATTACTGTGGAATTCTAGATAAAAAGGATGCATACTATATGTTCTGTCAAATCCTATTTAGCAAATGTTTTTATAATTCATAATTGAATTTGATCTTTTATATAAACTTTGGTTGAGTTGTATCCAATATTATGACTCATGGTGGTAATATTGAAGGCATTTAGTTTATAAGTAACATCATGAAAACAATAAATTTGCATGTTTGTGTTAGTTGCTCAGTCATGTCCAACTCCTTGTGACCCCATGGAGCCTGCCAGGCTCCTCTGCCTATGGGACTTTCAACTTTGTCCAGTTTTCTCTAACATTCTAAAGTGTATTATCAGCATACATAATTAGTATTATGCATGTTATGTAAGGTACATTGATCTTTTAAAAATATTTCAATATATACTTCATTTTTTCCTGGTGGCTCAGCCTGGTAAAGAATCTGCCTGTAATGCAGGAGACCCAGGTTCAATCCCTGGGTTGGGAAGATCTCCTGGAGAAGGGAATGGCAACCCACTCCAGTATTCTTGCCTCAAGAATTCCATGGACAGAGGAGCCTGGCGGGCTACAGTCCATGGGGTTGCAAAGAGTCAGATATGACTGAGTGACTAACATTTCCACTTTTGTAATTTATTCTGTCTCCACAGACTGCAGTTGTGCAGATATTTAGTTCAGAGAGCTTGAACGATTTTCCTAATGTTAAAAAACCAGTTAAGAACAAAGGTCTAATCTTGCTCTAATCTTATTTCTACTGTAATGTCACCTATTTATTCTAATTTTAACACTTAAAACATTTTTCTTGTAAATATTGTAATTTCTTCAATTTTTTATATCCTAATTCTTAGATCTATTAATCAGAATATTTGATTAACTGGAATGCTTCTTACAATACCTATTGCCAAGTAATTCATGCCTGTGAAAAGGGTTTGAAACAGATATTCTCTTAGACCCTTCCCCATTCTTTTATTTGTTTTTGGTAATTGATAACAGATTTTTGGGGCTTCCCTGGTGGCTCAGATGGTAAAGAATCTGCCTGCAATGGCAAGAAACCTGGGTTCAATCCCTGGGTTGGAAAATCCCCTGGAGAAGGGAATGGCTATTTTATTCACTGTTAAGATGATTTTTGCCATGCATCAGTGTTGTGGATGGTCGAAGACTGACTATACGACCTCTCCCCTAATTTTAGGATCTGTTGAACTGAATATTTACCTTGCTTGTCCCTATTAATTCTCCAGTGGTGACTGAATCTGTTCAGAGTAATTTGTAAAGGGTAGATGACAGAACACTAATCATAGAACTCTAGAACTGAGACAACTTTCTAAATCAATTAGTCGAATTCCGTCATTTTTCAGATGAGGAAAGTGAAGGAAAAGGGCAAGATTTTATATGTCTGCCTGCTTTAAACTCTGCAGATTCCATGAATTTTGAAAGCATAATTAAGCATGGTGGGGGAGGGGATATTTGCAAGAGATAGGTAGCCACAGGATACAGATTAGCAAGCTCCCATTTGGGGATGAAAAATGAAGTTTATAGAGTCAGTCACAACTCATAGCAGATTACTTTAATAAAACCAATACTCAACTGAGACCAACCTAATTGCCTGGAATTTCCATTGTACAAGTGAAAAAATGACTGAGGAGGTTTCCGAATGTTGGAACCAGAGCAGTCATATGAGAGTAGCGGCTACTTCAGGGGCAGGGTACAGAATAAGGGATGTATAAAATGCTGGTAATAAAGTGGATAACCAACAAGAACCTACTGTATAGCACATGGAACTCTTGGCAGCCTGGATGGGAGGGAAATCTGGGGGAGAATAGGTGCATGTATATGTATGACTGAGTCACTCTGCTGTGTACCTGAAAGTTTCACATTATTAATCAGTTATATTGGAGAAGAAAATGGCAACCCACTCCAGTATTCTTGCCTGGAGAATCCCATGGACAGAGAAGCCTGGCAGGCTACAGTCCATGGGGTTGCAAGAGTCGGACACGACTTAGCGACTAAACCACCACCACCACCATATTCCGGTATAAAATACAAAGTTTTTTTTAAAAAAGAAAGAAAGTGCTGGTGATAGACACTGGCCACTTTGCAATTTTTCCTAGTTCACTTTTGCGGATGATGTACTATGGATCACATCTGAGTACCAAGATGGTAGACTGCCAATGTCTGGATGGGAAAATCACAGGACTTGTTTGGAAGACTACCTACTTGCCAGACACCTCCAATCTATCCTCAATATTTTCTTCCCAGTGTCTCACTCCTTTTCTTCAGTTTCCAGCTCTAAGAGGAATCCTAAAGAATAGAAAGTTAGGGAAATATTCATCCATCCATTCAACAAATGATTATGAGGCCCTCTGTGTGCCAAGAGCTATCAGATTCTGAGAATACAACAGTGAATGAGACATGCTTTCTGTTCTTAAGGACCTTGAATTCGTTGACAAGTAAATAAGTAATTATAATTCAGCACAAGAATTGTTAAAATAGCAGGAAATACAGGTGCTAGACGAGCAGATAGACAAAGAACTTATCTAGGCTTAGGGTGTACCTGGTTTGAAAACATGTCTCAGAGGAAATTTTCAGTAAGTTGAGACCTGAAGCAAGTACAAATGGAAGACCTCATACTGTAATCAATGAATTAATATCTAACTGATATTTTCTAACTCTGTAGAGAATATGACTTATTTGCAAATATCCACAGAATGCTCACAAAAATCAACCATGTGTTAGACTACATAGACAATCTGAATAAATTGCAAAAACTGAAAATAGCCCAGCAAACATTTTCTCATGATAATATGGCAAAACTAGAAATAGCAAAATAAAGAATAACAATGCTCAGAATATAAAAAGCCCTTACATTCTGGGGGGAAAAGGAATTTCTCTGAATCCTTGAATCAAAGAAGAAATATAAATTGAAATTGTGTAGTATCTAGAAAATTGTAATAAAACTATGTATTACAATTTGAAAGACATATTTAGAGCTTACTCTGAATGTTTATATTTAATATTTTAACAGTAAATAATAGAATATAGGAAAGTAGAAGGAAGGAATTATAAAGATAAAAGCAGGAAGTAATGATTTGGAAAAAATTATTTGAAAAATAAATGAAAAACTAGCTTTTTATGTAAAATAACAAAAAACTGATAACTAGACTAACATAACTATATAAAATAGGACATGATAATGGGGAATAAAACAAAAGAAAGTTAAGACTCATAAGAGACTACTTTGTTCAACTTAACATGTGTATTTCAAAACCTGGATGAAATGGACAATGTTGTAAAAAAATGCAATTTACTGAAAGTGATCTCAGAAGAAATTTTAAAAAAATCTAAGTAGACAACTTCCCTGGAAGAAATAGAGACATTTCTTTAGGTGCTTCAAGGGCTTTTTCAACATATAGATAACCATGTGATAGTATGAAGTATTTTAGTAATAGATTTGCTTATAGCAAATTATTACATTCTTGAATACATCCCACTTGGTGATGACTTACTATTTTTAATACCTTACCAAATTGTTTGCCACCCAGAATTATTACACTCATTTGCCTAGGTAAGACTTGCCTGCAGTTATCATGTGTGTGTGTGTCTGCATGCATGTGTGTGTGTGAGTCTAATCTTTTTCGGGAATTTTGACATCACTGTTAGGTTTGCTTTGTGGTTTAGAAGTTTTTCTGTCATGTACTAGGTTCTGTAATAGACAAAACAGAGTAGAATTATTTATTCTTTCAATGTTTACTAGAAGTCCTCTGTGAAACCATCTGGACCTGTGACATCTAATATGAAAAACTGTAATACCATTTACTGATAACATGATAAGCAGGTATTTGTGAAAAATTCAACATAAAATCTTAATGAAATATTTAGTAGTACTAATTTATAAAAAATACATATGCAAAAGCTGGAACTATGTTTAACGGGGAAAGGCTGGTAGAATTACAAGTAGTATTAGGAACAAGTCAGGGATGCCAACATTAATATTATCATGTAACATTGTACTAGAGGTAAACATTAACGCAATTAAAAAAAGATCTTATCTAGAGGTATAAAAATTGCAAAGGTGGTGGTAATATAACTACTTGTGAATTATAGAACAGTCTACCTGGAAAACACAAGAGAATCAACTGATAAATCTACAAGACTTAAGAGAATTCAGTATAATTCTCTCAATTATAGCAAAGTATAAAATTAATATATAGAAATAAAAAACTTATTCATATAAAATATTAACAATAGAAAAATAATAAAGTGTTTCAGCAAACTTAACAGGAAATTAAAAGACGCTTGCTCCTTGGAAGAAAAATTATGACCAACCTAGACAGCATATTAAAAAGCAGAGACATTACTTTGTCAACAAAGGTCTGTCTAGTCAAAGCTATGGTTTTTCCATTAGTCATGTATGGATATGAGAGTTGGACTATAAAGAAAGCTGAGCGCTGAAGAATTGATGCTTTTGAACTGTGGTGTTGGAGAAGACTCTTGAGAGTCCCTTGGACTGCAAGGAGATCCAACCAGTCCATCCTAAAGAAAATCAGGTCCTGAATATTCATTGGAAGGACTGATGCTGAAGCTGAAACTCCAATCCTTTGGCCACCTGATGCGAAGAACTGACTCATTTGAAAAGACCCTGATGCTGGGAAAGATTGAAGGCGGGAGGAGAAGGAGACGACAGAGGATGAGATGGTTGGATGGCATCACCGACTCGATGGACATGAGTTAAGCTCTGGGAGTTGGTGATGGACAGGGAAGCCTGGCATGCTGCGGTCCATGGGGTCACAAAGAGTCGCACATGACTGAGCGACTGAACTGAACTGAACAGGAAATATGTAAGAATGCAAAAGTTGATTTGAACTGAAAAGACATTCCATGTACTTGTGTAGGATTTGTAGCTATAATGTGTTCCTCATTAATAGATGAAATGTTGACCTGTTGAGAGGGATACAAACTTAGGACCTGTGCCTGTGGAAGATGGGATCAAGGGAGACTTTTTTTTAAATTACTTTATATGGGCATTCATGCAAATGTATTACCTGTTCAGAAAATTAAGTAAATATTTTTTAAGCCAGATGCAATTAAACATCTAAACCTTGGCATTCTTACCCAGATAATTTCTCTATTTTAAATCATTATTCACACCTAAAATACAGTTTTGAAACTGAGTTAGTTTAAGTGAATTGTGTTGTTCATCTTTCTGTGCAGTAATATATAACTCGAAGTTAATGTGAAAAAGTCTGAACTGAGCTTTCTGGAACTCTGAAATCAAGTTAAATCTGTCCCTTTAAGTAAAATTGGCTTGTTGGTCATGAATTTTATTTAATAGGTCTTTGTGTGTAAGTGTGTGTGTTTGTGTATACATGCACAAGTGTGTGTTTTGTTCTGCTTCGTTAATTTAAAGAGATCAATTTTATAATGTATAATTCACCCTTATTTGTCTGAAGTCACCAAATAGAATTATAGTGACAAACTAATGAGTATCCAGGAAAGTAATAAATCCCAAATGTCCTGGCACTTCATTTCTTTCCACCTACCTCCTCTCTCAGATATGATATGGAAATTAAAAATGATGAACTATTTATATCATTATTACATTTATTTAGACAGAGTTGTAAATTTTAATAAATCATAGGCTTAATATTATTCAGCTCAAAAATTATTAAAAATCTCTGAAAATGTATGTAATCCTTAGACTGGATGATACTGGTAAGTTTTTTCTATTTTAAAATTAAGTTTTAGCAGAGCTAAATATTCCTAGAATTTATTTTTTCTCTTGGAGTAACTTTCAGCTATAAGTTTTTCCCAGATGAATTAATTTTTATGCCTTCTTTCTTTGGAATTCAATTTCTTTGATCATATTGCTTGCCCAGAAATCAACAACCCTTCTTTGATCGATATGAACCATTCTCTTATGACAGGAATAATAAGAACTGGGACTGCCAATGTATTATCTCATAATACAACTAAAATGATGGGAAAGACAGTATACTGCCAAGTTTGAAGGTTTTGTATTTGATCCTTTATCATGACCTACTTGAACATGTCTTCCTAAGTATCATTACAGGTAGATGAGATAATTTGAGGTCTTCGTTCTTGCACAGATTGAAAATACTCTTTTCTTAAAGTGCATAAATCAGTCTCGTGAAAGTATCTGTCCTTTCATCTATTCATTCATTCATTCCTGTAGCATTTTTAAACATCAGTAAAATACAGTGATCAATAAAAGTCAATGAATTTTGCATCTCTAGACAGAGCCTTGTATTAACTCCATACTTGTATATCCAATGCCAATTGAATAATTCTACTTTTATGTCTAGTGGACATATATAGTAACCCATTCTACCTGCCATCTTTCTCACGGTCATGTTGGTTGGTAACTCCGTCATTCTAGATGCTATACTACTTTCTTTCATTTAAATTCCATATCCAACCTATCAGGAAGATGTTGGTTTTTCTTCAATATACACCCACCAGAACGTGACCATTTTTCATCTCCCCACTGCCAGCCACTGGGTCCACTGTCTAACATCTCATTTGAATGACTGTAACAGACTCCTCACTAGTATCCCCACTCCCTTCCTTGGTCTTCCAGAGTCTATAATCAACAAAACAGCTGTAGTAACCTTTTTAGAACATAAATCATCTTGTTGGTTCTCTATTCAAACCTTCCGTGGCCTGTATTTCACTTAGAATATAAACTGGAATCCTTCCAGTTGTCAACAAGAATCTACATGGACCATGGACCATAATTACTTTGACCTCATCTACTATCCCTTTTACTTTCTACTCCAGAAGCACTGTCTTCTTTGTTGTTCCTGCCTTAGAGTCTTTGCACTAACTGTTCTGTTTGCCTGGAATGTTCTTTCCTAGATATTAATGTGCCTTTCTTTTCACTCCATTTAGTCCTTGCTCATTAGGAAATGGCAACCGACTCCAGTATTCTTGCCTGGAGAATTCCATGGACAGAGGAGCCTGAGTCCAGTCCATGGGGTCTCAAAGAGTCGGACACGACTGAGTGACTAACACACACACACACACACACACACACACACACACACACACACGAGTATCATCTTCTCAATGAAATAAATTCTGACCACACTTTTTAAAATTGCATCCCTTCATTTGTCCTCTCCATCTCCAATCGACTTTTCCTCCCCTCTCCCCAAAGCACATATTACTCTGAAGTACCATATTGTTTACTTATTTACTCTATGTATTGTTTGTTATCTGTCTCCTCCTGCTGGAATGAAACCTGTAAGAGTACAGAGGGTCTTTTTTGTTCACAAATCCCAAGAGAATTGGGCACATAGTAGATAGTAGATACTCCATAAATATTTCTTGAATGAATTTGCTTGACATAGTTTTCCAGAACCCAATTCATAACAAATAAATTCATGAATGGCCAGTTTACCACATTTAACAAACTTATCAAATTACCAAACTATTTAAAAACTATTTGTGACAAATTGCTATTTCCAGTTAATTGCTAGACATGCTGTGAGGGTCATATACTTGAACAGGAGTCAGCAGACTTTATCTGTAAAGGGCCACATGGTGATTATTTTAGGTTTTGTGGGCCATGCATTCGCTGTTGTGTGTTTGTGTGTGTGCTTCGTTGCTCAGTCATGTCTGACTCTTTGTAACCCCAAGGACTGTAGCCCACTAGGCTCCACTGTCCATGGAATTCTCCAGGCAAGAATACTGGAGTGGGTTGCCGTGTCCTCCTCCAGGGATCTTCCCAACCCAGGGATAGAACCCAGGTCTCCTGCATTGCAGGCAGATTCTTTACCAGCTGAGCTACCAGGGAAGCCCACATTCGCTGTTAAAACTACTCACTTCTGCCTTTTAGTGCAAAAGCAGCTATAAACACTATGTAAATAAATGACTGTGACTGCCTTCCAGTAAAACTTTCTTTACAAAAAGAGTAAGCTGAGTTTGGCCCATGGGCCATCACTTGTTGACCTCAGCTTTAGAGGACACTGGAGCACTTCAGGGGGGTTGAAGGGAATAGGTCACATACCCAGTGGCTCAACTCAAGGATTTTTAATCTACTCAGACTGGATTCAGATTCTGACTCTGCATTAATTTAACCTATCTGGTTATGTAAATGAGCTAAACTTCATGTTTAAAAATCTTAAAATAGCAAAAATTTAAACCCCTCTCCGAGTGGTGATAATAAGTTGAGAGACTGTATATGACAAGGGCAAAATATAAGCATATGGATGGCCATTGTGTCTTCTCTTTTTCTTGTGAGAGGAAGGTTTTAGTTGCTCTTCTACCTCTGTGGTGAGGTCAATTGATTCCACATTCATCCTATTGGCTGTGTAGAACCCAGACAAAAGAAGCCTAAAGTATAGTAGACTTGTTTATATTGGAAAGGATACAAAGCTACTCAAGGAAAAAAAATAAACTGGAATTGGAAAGGATGAGGAAGGAGGCAGAAGGAGAACGAAAACCATACTGGGGTGAATTTCAGGGGGAGAGTTTTAGAAGTTTGAAAGAAGTGGGTTATTGGAAGAAGGGCTTGTGCACTGCTTTGTAGGCTGAAGCGTGCATGGGGGTGGGGATGTTGAAGGAGGGAAAGAAGGATCCTAAGAAGTATTGCTCTGTATTATGAATGTAACTCTCTTTCTGGAGTTTCTAGAGTATGCAATGAAGACTAGAACTACAATTTAATTTTACAGCATAGGACTTGAAGTACAATCATTTTATTGCCTGGCCAGGAGGCAGCCTCACTTTATAACAGTTACATAAGTATAGGATGAAGCACAGAGCCTGACACAGAATAAGAATTTAAAAATGTGAATTATGTAGTTTTACTTCTAGTATTTATACCTGATGAGGGCGAGAGAAGGGAAAGCTATGTAGAGAGTAGACTCTTAAGTTGAATTTTATAAGCTAAGTTTATGAGCTCAGGCTTTGGAATCAGAAAATCTGGAGTTTCAGACCTGGTTCAGTAACTTCTTGTGGGCCTTTGGATAAGTTGTCCAATCTCTGTGTGATTCAGATTCCTGGGAGTGAAGATGACAGTAACTAATGCATAAGAAGATTGTGGGGATCTAATTTGATAACACATGTGAGGTGCTTAGAAGGGAAATGAAACAGTTAGGTTTATCTTATATTGGTCAGTGTTGTTGTAATTATGTATATTTAACCTGCTATACTAGAGACAAATACCATGTGGAAAAGACGACACCCATCATGGATACATTAATCATTATCATCATCAGAAATCATCATCATCAAGCACTGTTTCTTTGGGAGCTTATATTTCTGACTTCAGGATTTTGCAGTTAAGACTTCTATAATTGGGACACAAATCTCTGAAACCTAGATGGATTTCGGCAGTTGCATCTGGGTGGGGTAAGTAGTTTAAGAAGCAAGCTGTTGTTGTTGTTATTCATTTGCTCAGTTGTGTCCAACTCTTTGCGACCCCTTGGACTGCAGCACATCAGGCCTCCCTGTCCATCACCATCTCCCAGAATTTGCCCAAGTTCATGTCCATTGCATCAGTGATGCCATCCAGCCATCTCATCCTCTGATGCCCTCTTCTCCTTCTGCCCTCAATCTTTCCCAGCATCAGGGACTTTTCCAATGAGTCAGCTGTTCACATCAGATGACCAAAATACTGGAGTTTCAGCTTCAGCATCAGTCCTTCCAACAAGTATTCAGGGTTGATTTCCCTTAAGGTTGACTGGTTTGATCTCCTTGTTGAGATCTCTCAGGAATCTTCTCCAGCACCATAGTTCGAATAATGATGTTCCATATCTTGGCTGGAACAAGAGACTCATGAAATCTGGAACCAGAGCCATGGACTCCAGGCCCAGAGGGTTGGCTTTCTCTTGATCCTGATTTTCTGAACCCTTCACAGAGCTTCTATAAATCAGAGAAGAAGAGACAGAAGCAAGAGAGTGCCTAAATGGACCTTTCATCACCCAAGAGAGCAGGAGTAAATCCACTGAACTCAAGGCACTGCCTAGTGCAGTGATGGTTTGGGAAGCAGACTCCTGCAGATTCCAAAGTAGAATATTATACTGAGTAAAGAGGTTGAGCCAATGATGATGATGTTCTGGTTTTCTGTTACTTTTCTGATGTCCCAAGTATGAGCTAGTTTTGCCTTCAGGTAGTTTATATTCCTCATAAATGCACTTAAAGCTTTGATAGTTTCAAGACTTAGAGAAAGAAGTCTACCTGATTGCTTAAGTCATAGACTAGAGACAATTACAAAGAATCCTGCTGCAACGACCCTTGCCTTCTGTCCTCCCTTGACCTCTCCTAGGTTTTTTCTGCCACAGGGGTTTCATTCTTACAGGATCTCAGGCTGTGTTTGCTTAGCTGGCTTCTTCCGTCATTCTGATCTCTGCTCAAATGTCCCCTCCTCAGAGTTCTTCTGTGGTGACCCAGCTGAGTTAGCTTTTCCCACTCTCACCTAACAACGTACTACTCTCCAGTACTTTACTATGCTTCATTTTTATTAGTGCTTACAACTATCTGCCTCTATTCTGCATTCTATTTATTTGCTTGTTTGTTATTCATATCTCTCAGTATAATGTAAGTTGTAAGAGGACAACAGCTTTTCTTGTCTTTGTTATTTAAGCATGTATCCTCAGTGCCTGGAACAGCACCTAGAACAGAATAGATGCTCATAAAATTTGGCAAATGGATGAATGACTAATAACTGATATAAAATCATTCATATTTGACTGATAAAAAATTGACTTCCCAACAAGTTTAGGGGGCTGCCTAAGGTCAAAGATGGCATATCGTGCAAAACCAGGACATGAACCCTAACCTTCTGCTGTAATACTTCCTCAAGCATGAACATGTGAGTAACCACCATATGTTAAGCACTGTACAGAAGGCAATTTGGAGGACACATAAAAAATAGCAAGAGGTGGATTTGACCCTCAAGGATCTTCCAATCTAATGTTGAATATACAACATGTATGGCTTTTAACCATACAAATTTTACCTAATGTTGTTTATGCTAGACATAGCATAGTGTTTTTCATCTGTGACTGCCCTTTAAATTAAATGTGAAATTTAAACTTTATATTGGGGCTATTCATCAAACTAATTAAAATTAGAATCTATAGGAGTGGGACCCAACTTTGGTAATTTTTTAGAGTTCTCAATGTGACTGATGTACCGTCCCTGCCTCAAAAGCCACTGCTAATGTGCACATGAATCACCTAGGGGCCTTGTTAAATTGCAGATGAGTGAGGTAAGTCTGGGACAGGGCCTGAGAGCCTACACTGCTAACAAGCTTCTGGGTGATGCCCATATTACTGGTCCTTGACCACAGTATGGAGGTTTCTGAGTACAGGAAGTGATTTATGTTAGAAAATAATGTCTTTATATTGTTATGAAGTAGATTTGCATAGAACCATGCTATAACTTGGGCTTCCCTGGTGGTTCAGATGGCAAAGAATCTGCCTGCAGTGCAGGAGACCTGGGTTCAATCCCTGGGTTGGGAAGACCCCCTGGAGGAGGGCATGGCAACCCACTCCAGTATTCTTTTTTTTTTCCCAGTATTCTTTCCTGGAGAATCCCATGGACAGAGGAGCCTGGTGGGCTAAAGTCCATGGGGTTGCAAAGAGTCAGACATGACTGAGTGACTAAGCATGCATGCATGCTATAACATAGATGGATACATGGCATAAACTACATATTTCACAGCAAAGTTCCCTTATATTTAGGGAAAAATTGAAAAATAACAATGTGCAAGTACAAGCAACTCAGCCCACAAGTATTAGGAGCATGTAGAGGGAAGCAATTAAGAAAATATCCTAAAGGACTTTAGGATTTATTGTATAGCACAGGGAACAATATTCAATATCTTGTAATAAACTATAATGGAAAAGAATATATATATACATATACACATACATGTGTATAAATGAGTCACTGTTGTACACTTGAAACTAGCACAATATTGTAAATCAACTGTAGTTCAATTAAAAAATGTTTTTAATGAAAAAAAATATCCTAAGAACAGAAAATAAGTACCAAGCTGTGGAAACCTTCTTCTGGGCAGGTTCTGAGAACAGAACAAATTTATAAAGTGCAGCTGCGGAAGCTGACTGCAAATTCCTTCAGGGAATAGTGGCCATTGAAGAGTCAGAAGGGGTTTATATAGGAGGACCCCTCAGTTTGGATTATTTTCACCAAAATAACAGATGTCTCATGGGACTCTGGTCTGGTCATTACCTTTCCAGATGGACTGTCTGCCATGCTAAGCTGCTTCAGTCGTGTCTGACTCTGTGTGACTCCTTGGACTGTAGCCCACCAGGCTCCTCTGTCCATGGGATTCTCCAGGCAAGAACACTGGAGTAGGTTGCCATTTCCTCTCCAGGGATCTTCCTGACCCAGGGATCAAACCCACATCTCTTACATCTCCTGCATTAGCAGGCGGGTTCTTTACCACTAGTGCCACCTGGGAAGACCTTACAGATCTACAACAGGGAGTAAATCAGGGATGGCTGAAGAGAAAATGAAGTGAGCCTCGGTCCAGGTGTCCTTGGCCAGAGTAGAGGGGAAGAAGGGGTACCTATCACCACGAGAGTAATAGAGAGCTCTGGCAGGCAACCCTCCCTTCTCACAGATGCACCGCACAACCCAGCCTCGCTCAGCTCTCTCCTGGTTTGTTTTTATCTGGCATCCCCTATTTCCAAAATGAAACCTATCTTATTGGTGTCTATCCAAACAGCTCTTCTCTACTACATCTCAGAACACCTTGAAGAATCCAAGGTACCATACCTTTCATCCCCAAATATTTTCAGGATCTGTCATGCTTAGCTCACCAGAGGTGGATGCTGATTTCAGGGACTACAAATGCATTAGGGGAGAGAAACACCCACATGCTAACTATGGGTGGAGAGTGAGCTTGGAGAGGGAGACCAAAGCAGTGTTCTTCTCCCATCTCAAGGACATCAGGATGACTCTCTGCCTTCATTTACATCTCTGATTTGATTTCTGCTCAGTCAGGCTCAGCACTGACTAGATGACAGCCTTGAGAAAGCATGGAAAGCAAAGGTAGTTGCCTGCGTTCTAAGTTAGGCTGGTTCTTTGGAGCATTACTGTTCAACAAACCTGATTTTACTGTGGAACATCTGAATACAATAACATGGAATTAAGCTATAATTGTGTGACATATATGTATACTTTAATATAATAATGTATTTTACATTTAAAATTATAGAATGTTATATTATATTATACAATATAATATCAGGCCTAGTTTTACTTTGAAATCTCTCAACACTCAGATCTTCACATCTAAAAAAAGCACATTGCTCCCCATCCAAAGGTTTGGAATTACAAAGTGTAGGATAAACAGTAGTCAAGACTTACAGTTGACCCATTAACAGTGTTGAGAGTTAGGGGCATTGACCCTCCATGCGGTCAAATATCTGAGTACCACTTTACAATCGGCCCTCCATACCCTCGGTTCCGCATCTGTGCATTCAACCAGCTGCATATCATGTAGTACTTTATTTTTTTTTTCTGGAATGTTGACAGTTTATTTATTTATTTTTAATTTATTTTTATTAGTTGGAGGCTAATTACTTTACATGTAGTACTTTAGTATTTACTATCAGAAAAAAGCCATGTATAAGTGGACCTGTGTGGTTCAAACCCGTGTTGTTCAAGGGTCAACTGTACTTAAAAGCTACTGCTTGAACTTCATTTATAGGCAGATTCTTCCCTCATGAACAATATTACTTTCACAAATGATTATGGTCTAAGTGTTATTCAAATTCAACAGGAGAAGAATAAAGTTTGCACGCAGTCATCTCAGAGATGACATGCTCTGTAGTGACTACTCCACTATGATAGTTGAACTGTTGACACACATTTTCTGGAATCAGTTCAGTTCAGTTGCTCAGTTGTGTCGGACTCTTTGCGACCCCATGGACTATAGCATGCCAGGCCTCCCTGTCCATCACCAACTCCCGGAGTTTACTCAAACTCATGTCCATTGAGTCAGTGATGCCATCCAACCATCTCATCCTCTGTCATCCCCTTCTCCTCACTGCTTTCAATCTTTCCCAGCATCAGCTTTCCCAGCATCAGGGTCTTTTCAAATGAGTAAGCTCTTTGCATCAGGTGGCCAAAGTATTGGAGTTTCAGCTTCAGCATCAGTCCTTCCAGTGAATATTCAGGACTGATTTCCTTTAGGATGGACTGGTTGGATCTCCTTGCATTCCAAGGGACTCTCAAGAGTCTTCTCCAACACCAGTTCAAAAGCATCAATTCTTCGGTGCTCAGCTTTCTTTATAGTCCAACTCTCACATCCATACATGACTACCAGAAAAACCATAGCTTTGACTATGTTTTGCCAAGAGAACGCATTGGTCATAGCAAACACCCTCTTCCAACAGCACAAGAGAAGACTCTACACATGGACATCACCAGATGGTTAATACTGAAATCAGATTGGTTATATTCTTTGCAGCCAAAAGATGGAGAAGTTCTATACAGTCAGCAAAAACAAGACCAGGAGCTGCCTGTGGCTCAGATCATGAACTCCTTATTGGCCAAATTCAGACTTAAATTGAAGAAAGTAGGGAAACCACTAGACCATTCAGGTGTGACCTAAATAAAATCCCTTATGACTATACAGTGGAAGTGACAAATAGATTCAAGGGGTTAGATCTGATAGACAGAGTGCCTGAAGAACTATGGACGGAGGTTTGTGACATTATACAGGAGGCAGGGATCAAGACCATCCCCAAGAAAAAGAAATGCAAAAAGGCAAAATGGTTGTCTGAGGAGGCCTTACAAACAGCTATGAAAAGAAGAGAAGTGAAAGGCAAAGGAGAAAAGGAAAGATATACCCATTTGAATGCAGAATTCCAAAGAATAGCAAGGAGAGATAAGAAAGCCTTCCTCAATGATCAATGCAAAGAAATAGAGGAAAACAATAGAATGAGAAAGACTAGAGATCTCTTCAAGAAAATTAGAGATACCAAGGGAAATTTTCATGCAAAGATGGGCACAATAAAGGACAGAAATGGTATGGACCTAACAGAAGCAGAAATATTAAGAAGAGATGGCAAGAATACACAGAAGAACTATACAAAAAAGATCTTCATGACCCAGATAATCACAATGGTGTGATCACTCACCTAGAGCCAGACATCCTGGAATGCAAAGTCAAGTGGGCCTTAGGAAGCATCACTACGAACAAAGCTAGTGGAGGTGATAGAATTCCAGTTGAGCTATTTCAAATCCTGAAAGATGATGCTGTGAAAGTGCTGCACTCAATATGCCAGCAAATTTGGAAAACTCAGCAGTGGCCACAGGACTGGAAAAGGTCACTTTTCATTCCAATCCCAAAGAAAGGCAATGCCAAAGAATGCTCAAACTACCACACAATTGCACTCATCTCACATGCTAGCAAAGTAATGCTCAAAATTCTCCAAGCCAGGCTTCAACAGTAAGTGAACCATGAACTTCCAGATGTTCAAGCTGGATTTAGAAAAGGCAGAGGAACCAGAGATCAAATTGCCAACATCCGTTGGATCATCAAAAAACGCAAGAGAGTTCCAGAAAAACATCTGGAATACAGAGTTTTACTAATCTCATTATGTAGATAATCAAAAGGATGTAGGAAAAAATCCTTCTACCTTCCATCCAAGAGCACACTTCTCAGCACCCACATTCACAAAATATATTCTTTTGATTTTTTAGTTAAGCAGCATAGCACTTATTCTGGAGTATGAGTGGATATTTATGAAGTCACTAAAGCAATAAAATCGCATATCGAAGTGCTTGACAAGCTTGGGATGTCATAGTTAAGTTTTCTGTAGCCTTACAAATACAGGAAATGTGGGTCTTTCTGAGGTTTCTTTTGAGGATGCAAATGAAAATGAGATCCTTGTGCACTTGAGGGCATTGGGCTGAAGGTGAGATTGTAATGAAATAGAAGGCAAAGGAGTGAGTTGCCTCTATTATTTAAAAAAACATGCAATGTACAAGTCACATTTTCTGTTTCTGGCCCATACTGTATTGACAGCTATTAGAATTCCTTGGTGGGTGGGAAAGAGCTGGGATCCACCCTTAGGTTTCAAGCTCGGGCTCCATTAGGGAGGAGGCTGAAGAGAGTGGTTGGAGGCACTCTCTAATGAGCCAGGAGACTTCATTGTTTTCACAAAGGTCAAAGGTACAAGAACATTCTGATGTATTTTCCCTTCTTGCCATATTTACTTGATTAACATGTCACTAAAGAACAAAAGAACAGAAGGCAACAAGGGAACAGGGATTTTGTTATTTTTTTTTTCCTGAACAGAGCTTAATTTGCACCCCATGAAGAAAAATTGATCCTTTTTCTTACACCCGCTACTCTGTTGAGAATGGCCTATGCAAAAAATCAATTTCCTTGTCTCAAGTTGGTTTGCCTATTTAATTAACTTAGAGGCTTAATGGAGACAAACATGAGTAAAACACAGTTTGAGAAAGGTTTCAAAATTGCCATTTATTATATATATTAATATTTCATCAGAGATTTTCCCTACAGTCATTATGGTGTGTTTAGATTTTGTTTTCCCTGTGCCAATGTTTGATTAGTTCTTGAAGGTGATTAGTGCAGGAGTCCTGTGATAATTAGAAACTGAAATATTCCTATTATGCTTTAATATGTACAGTATAACATTCCTTGGGTTGGCAGATGATGTTTCATATGAGTCTATAACTTGGTGTTTTATTTGTCTTATGTAGAATTTTTGTGGGCTTCCCTGATGGCTCAGCAGTAAAGAATTTTGCCTGCCAATGCAGGGAATGTGGGAAGATCCCCTGGAGAAGGAAATGGGAACCCACTCCAGTGTTCTCGCCTAGGAGGTCCCATAGACAGAGTAGTCTCGAAGACTACAGTGCATGTCGTTGCAAAGAGTCGGACACGACTTAGCAACTATGATTCTATTTGTATGAAATTTCCAGAATAGAAAAATTTATAGTGAAAGAACTTACACAGATTAGGATAGCAAAAGACTAGAAAAGGTAGGCAAGGGGGAAGGGAGGAGCTGAGGAAACTGAGGCCTGACTGTTAATGGAAACGGGATATCTTTTGCGGGGGGATGAAAATGTTCTAACATTTATTATGTTGATGATTACATAGTTCTGTTAATGTTCTAAAAACTACTGAATAGTAACCTTTAAATGGGTTAATTGTATGGTATGTAAATGGCACTTCAATAAAGTCATATTAAAAAAAAAACAGAATTCTTGCATTGAACAGTCTTTACATTACATATTTGTCAACTAACTAATTTAATACAGTGGTAAAGAATTTTAAAGATCAACTTTTGGAAATTACCAGTTATCCAAATGTTTTGGATAACATTTTTTAGCTCTAGTTTTTTTTTTCTTTTTTTAAGAGTAAGTGATCAAAATCCATGTATCCCTGACTTGACAGAGAAGATGACTTAAATAGGAATATATATTTGGAGTCAGATGAGGCAGGTTGGAGAACTCAAATATTAGGGAGAAAGATGACATACTGCATCTTGAACTTTATTTGCTTTAAAAGTTATGTTAGTCCTTTTGCATCAAAAACATTTATTTGAAGTTGCTTAAATATTTTAAAATCATTAGGCAGTGAACTTACAGTCCTCTAATTTTTGCTAGCTATGCTATATCTACACTGTCAAAGCATAAAGCAAACATTATGTACTATGTTTTCTCCTTAATGGCCTTAATTTAGTTTTAGTTCTGCAGATAAATAAGGACCATCAGTCCTTATACTCTTAAAGTTCATGGTATAGTTATACTACAGTGAGCTTATTCATTCAACTATTGATGGACATTTGGGCTGTGTTCAGTTTTAGAATATCATGAATAATACTACTGTAAGCACTCAACATCCAAGTCTCTATGTGGATTTATGTCTTATTCTTTGCGTAAATGCCTAGGAGTGGGATTGTTGTGTTATATGGTAAGTGTCTCTTTATCATACACTGCCATATTATTGTCAAATAGGCTTTCACATTTTGAATTCCTGGCAGCAATATATGAGGATTTCAGTTGTTCCACATTCCCACCAACATTAGTATAACCAGTCTCATTAACTGTAAGCATTCCAGAGATGTATAATGGTGTCTCATTGTGATTTGATTTTGTATCACCTTAATGACTAATGATGTCAAGAATCTTTTGTTGTTTGTATTGACTATTTGTGTATCTTCTTTGTAGTGTCTGTTAAAACTTTTTGGTCCACCATTTTATTGGGTTGTTTCTCTTGTTATTATTGACTTGTACAGCTCTTTTTGTATTTTGGATATAAGCTTTCTCTTTAGTTATATGTCTTGCTAATATTTTCTCCCAGTCTGTGCCTTGCATTTCTCATTTTCTTAAATGCCAATTTCAATTTAATAAGGTCCATGTTACACTTTTAATTTTATGGTTTGTGCTTTTTGTGATTTGTCTGAGAGAACTTTGTCTAATCCAATATCTCAGATTTTCTCCTGTGCTTTGTTAAAGTTTAATAATTTTAGCTCCTACATTTTTAGATTTATGGATATTCAAGATTCAGTTCAAGTATCACTTTCCTTGTGACTCTTTGAGGAAGAGTTCATCAAACCTTCCTTCTGTACTTTCACAGAACCATATGGACATTTACCTCAGAGCGCTTAATTGCAATTATATAAATGTTTGTTTTCCCCACTAGACTGTGAGCTTCAGTGCATAGTGATAAGTCTTACTCGTTTATGAATACCAAGTGCCTAGACTATGCTTGATATATAATAGGCCTTCAAATAATACTTGTGAAATGAATGGATGAATGAATAAATGAAAGAATGCAATTATATAATATTAATATTTATTCCTTAAATCATATTTTTACAAAGCACTTTAGTATCCGTGCTTCAGCAACATCTTACAAAAAACTCGTGAGCAGACATTGTGTCACCTCCATGTTTACAAACTGTTGTTGGTTCTCCAAAGCCTAATGAATTAAGATCAAACTATTTAGCTTAATATTCAAAACTGCCTCGGATATTATTCCCCCCATCCTTTCTAGCTTTGTCTTCTGTTTTCCCCTTTCACATAGCCAATGGAACCGTTACACTGGACAACTTGTTATTCTTTATTTATGCCCTTGATTTCTGCCTCTTCACATTCATACAAGTCATCTTTTCCACCTTAAAATTCTTTACATTCCATCTCTGCTTGAGAATACCCTATTCATCTCAAAAGCCAATACTTCAATATACCTTCCCATGATCTGACCAGGTAAACAACCAGCTAAATGTGACTGCTCCTTCACTTACACAACCACGCACCTCCATCTTTCTTACCTTAATTAAAATAAATGGTGTTTGTCCTTGGCTTTAGAACACTTTTCTCTTGGTACCTGTGTCCTGGCTGTGGCTCTCCTTGATTCATGGGTCCCCCTTGCTCCTCAGCTGTTCCTCCCTCCAAGTTGCCCTGTTAAACCTCATATATCCTCAAACTAAGAGTCATGAGATCTGGATCCAACTCTAGTTTTGTCAGGCAGTGGTAGTGGGACTTGGACCCTTAGTTGTCTCCTTTGTGAAGGAGATCTAGACCTGCCTCCCTTTGAAGACTGCTCTAGAAATTAAATAATACAATGGATTAAAAGTCACTTGTAAATTTAACATGCCACACAAATGTAAGCTGTTATGGCTATTATTAAAATCAACATTTAGCTTGCCTCCATGGATCTTTCAACTCCCACAGTTGAAGTCAGATGTGTTTGGGAGGAGTGTTTTAGGGCCAGTGTATTTATGGCATTTCCTCAAAATGGCCCTTAATTCCTCAGCCTCCCTGTAGCCACGGTGGGCCCTGAACACCACCCTCTTGTTCCTCCCTCTGTTTTGCTTTATGTTTAATTAGACATTTTTGGATCCCTCTGGATGATGCTCAACATCTGTGTATGCTTCCTCCTGACAGCCTTTCTCTAGCTAATGTGAAGGAGAATGATGACTTATTTTGCCTGTTTTACTCAGGTTGTTGTAGTGGTGAAGCCTGGCCCAAATGTGGCTGTCATTGTTTTTTATGAGGGCCAGGGATCCAGATGGCAGGAAAGGAAAGCTTCAGCCCAGAGTGAACAGTTCATTCCTGTCTTCACCAGGGCTTCCCTGGTGGCTCAGACGGTAAAGAATCTGCCTGCAATGCAGGAGACCCAGGTTCAATTCCTGGGCTGGGAAGATCCCCTGGAGAAGGGAATGGCTACCCACTCCAGTATTCTTGCCTAGAGAATCTCATGGACAGAGGAGCCTGGTGAGCTACAGTCCATGGGGTCGCAAAGAGTCAGACACAACTGAGCGACTTTCACTTTCACTTTCATATTTTCAGCACCAGCAAAGGATTGTGCCTCCCTAGGCAAAACTAACTGCGAGGTTATTGCAACTTGGGTGCCCACCTACCTTGACCAATGGACCCTTCCCACTCATTAAACCTTCCCCTCTGGACTGTTATCACCCTTGGTCATCTCTGTCACATGTCCACCTGCACATCCCAATTATCTTCTTCTAAGCCCTTTGGATTGATCTGAGACTGAGTCAAGTTCCCCAAATTAAGTTTTCTTTCCTGACTCCTTCTCATGGGGAAGGTTCAAGTTATTAGTTATTTAGTGACACATGGAGAGGCCATGGTAAAAGCATAGTCTCTGGTGCAAGATATTCTGAATTCAAATTCCGGCTTTCCCATACTCTCTTTCTATTGATTACAAGTTCTTGAACTTCTCTTGCCTTAGTTTATAAAACTGTAAAATGGGCTTCTGAGAGTCCCTACCTCACTCTTTGTTGGATTAAGTGAGTCAATTAAAGGGTTTAATGAGTTAATCACATAAGAGATTCATTAAAGTTTCCAGTACCAAGTAAGCAGTCAGTACAAATGCTATATGCCTGTTAACTGAATTGAACCTAAAACAGAGCCATAAATCACATGGCTTCTCACCTTTAACTGTCTAGATTCAGATCTTCTTTCTGCCATTTCTTGATCACACAATCTAAGTCTAAATAATTAATCTTTGTAGGCTGAATTTCTTCATCTGTAATAAAATCTTCACCATATAGATGTTAAGCATTAAATAACATGTATTATCAAACAAATAACTTTAACACCATGCTTGGTACATAAACATGCATGAATTGGATACTTTTATTTCTTAGATGACTAGAATTCCCCTTCCTATTTATTTAATCATGGTCTTCTGGAGCACTATTCAAATGTCTCTATTTATTCCAGAGGGATGGCTTTCATGGTATATTCATAAAGTCAGGTCAGGTGGTAGAAGAGCTATTTTTGCATAAACTTGAATTGTGATACTTCTCAGCTCACAGAGGATCAACTGAGGTATTGTACAAGGAAGACAAGCAAGGGAACAAGCAAGCAAATGGGCAGTTTTAATTAACCCAACAAATAAAAGCCCTTTAAGTATTTTTCAAAGCACATCTATCATCTCACACTGTGGGAAACCAGCTATCTAATATTGTACCAAGTTCGGCAGGCCCCAGGTGGACTCTGTTCCAAAAGCTGTGATGAGTTCTTGTTCTAGTCTTTCCTTTAGATTAATTACAAAGAGGGAAGATAATGAATTGAGAGCCATGTTTTGTTTATATCTATGTTCAAAGAATTTTTCTTTGAAAAATGACTCTGTCATTTGCACACTTATTTGTGCACAGTGTGTAATTATGGGCTCAAAGAAGAAAAGTTGAAGAAATGGAGTTTACGATTATTTCTCCATATTTTCCTGTTTTCTATTCCTAAGAGTATAACTTAATTCTTGTCCCAGAGGAAGAGACTGGAAAATATAACCCAGTAGGAAAATGGAGCATGTACAGCCATCAGGAACAGAAAAGAGAAAAATGAAGGCATTAATTAAATGTTCACCTTTACTCTAGTCCAAAAAAGGAAGAATATTTATTAGACACTTTGATCTGTAGGTATAAAGAGTCTATGACTCACATCAAGGAAAATATACATCCTTCACCTTGCAATTATCTTTTATCTACCCAAGCTGAGTAATCAAACCATGGACAAAGCAAGAATGGGATTTGCTGTTCACCTTTACCTGCCTATGCTATTACTGTGGATCACAGAAGTCATATTTGTGATATAAAATCGATGTTTCTCATTAATGCTCATAGAATAAAGTTGTTCAGGCCATTTTATTTGCACCTTGATCAAAATTCTTCATATGAAGATGAAGGCTTAAGCATTAATATGTTTCAGAGATTGAATAGTGAACACTGTTTACGATACCCTTTAAAACGCGTGATGCCCGAGCACTTGTCTCATGCACCCAACCTGGGCTGGTGATCTGTTTCACCCTAGATAATATACATGTTTCGATGCTGTTCTCTTGAAACATCCCACCCTCACCTTCTCCCAGAGTCCACAAGTCTGTTCTATACATCTGAGTCTCTTTTTCTGTTTTGCATATAGGGTTATCGTTACCATCTTTCTAAAGTCCATATATATGTGTTAGTATACTGTAATGGTCTTTATCTTTCTGGGGTGGGAGGGGGGACTGGGATGGGGAATACATGTAAATCCATGGCTAATTCATTTCAATGTATGACAAAAACTACTGTAATGATATAAAGTAATTAGCCTCCAACTAATAAAAATAAATGGAAAAAAAAATAAAAAAATAATATATCAAAAAAAAAATAAATAAAAATAAAATGCTGTGATGAGTCCTAGAGGTTAGCACTAGAAAGGTATAGGATAAACAAGCAGGCAAGAAATTGCTTTTATCAAACTTTAAAGCCAAAAGCCAATACTGAACTGGATTATCTTCTCCTATTAGTTCCTTTTCCTCAAATCAGCATTTAATTAGACTAGTAAGAATATTTCAGGACAGAACAATAGTTTAAACAATTTAGAACCACTAGACGATTGTAGGGGGTAGAGAAGTATATTCTTCCCTTAGTGGCTTCTTCCTTTTGCTCCGTGTTAAACACACATAGGATGCATACTCCTAATCTATTTATTGTGACATCTATTCTCTGTAGGCTTTAATAATGGATTTTGTGATGATGATGCATGATGTCAGCATATTCCCATTTCATTGATGGAACTGTCAAGGCATTCCTGGTCTTGGCCATGTTGCTAGGGGAATGAGAAAGAGCCCTTCTAAGTTGAAGAAGAAAGGGAAGCGCAAAAAGCAAGATGACATTCCTGGTATGATTCAAATTTGAGGAAAAATGACTGTCAAACCCAGCACTTGGTGAACTCTCTTATGTTCCCACTAGAAGACTCAATATTCTTTTCCTTGCCCCAATTGTATTGTGATAATTACTATAAAGATGGTGTCAACTGGAGCCTCCTTTTCTTGAAATGACCCCATGATCTCTAATAATCTGTGTTAATCTTTGCATGTTTCTCGGGCCTTTTAATTTTCTCTACCCAATCCTTGCTTGGCCTTTTTAAAGAATGCAAAGAGAAGAAGCCAGAACTATTAGTTGCTTAAGTCTTTGTAACATGCCACCACAAATTCAGTGGCTTTTAAATAACACCCACTTATTAACTGATTTCTGTAGGTTGGAAGTCAGGCTCAGTATGGCTAGGTTGTTTGCTTAGGGTCTCACAAGGCTGAAGTCAAGGTGTCCGTCGGCTGTGTCCTCATCTGGAACTTGGAGAGCTCTTCCAAGCTCATTCCTATTATTGGCAGAATTCAGTTCTTTGCAGTTGTAGACTGAGTTACCTATTCCCTTGATCTCTGTCAGCCAGGTGACTCAGCTCCTTAAGGCTGCCCACACTCCTTCTCCACTGTCTTTAAACCAGAGTTGAATCTTCTGTGTGCTTCAAAACTCAGACTTTCCACAGCCAGCCAGAGAAAGGTTTCTGCTTTTAAGGACTCATGTGATTAGATCTGGCCCACCTGGATTATCTACCTATGTTAGGGTCAACTTTGCCATACATAAGATAGTCATAGCAGTGATATCTCATCACATGCACATTTTCTGGGGGAAAGGGGCATGGAGTCTTGATGGGGAAGGGCATTTTTAGAATTCTCACTACCACACTGGGCCAAAGAACATGTGATACAGGGTCCCAGGACTATCTTTCCTTTGAACCAAATAATTCTCAAGAATCATTTTATTAAATCCATGAAGCCTTAAGTTTTTTAAAAAAATAAGATAAAAGTAACTATCTGCTCAGTGGACATACTGATAGCAAGAAATCCATGTAGTTATAACTTGAATTGTACAAAAGGAAAAAATCATGACCAAGTGCAGATCATTGCACATTCTTACATGATTGTTTATGGGAAGCTAACATCCCGATGGCATTGATAATAAACAGTGTGATTCCCCTCAGAATTTAATGAGTTTGCAGAGGAAGGATAGTCAGTCAACACTGTCCTCTGTCTGAATCGCATCAAGTGAGTGAGGAGCTTGGTCACTGTATGTATGTTGTATGTTGAAATGTCTCTTTTCTGAAAAAATTGTTCCTGACATCATGCTGGCACATGCAAAGGAGTAGAGAGGAAGACTTATTTCTTCCAGTATCAGGAAGAGCAGAGTCTCATTAGCAGAAGAACTGCCAGGCACCTAGCCTAGACAGATGGACTTAATGACAGGAAAAGCTCATGACCCCCTTTATGTTACTGACAGAGAGGAAGTGCTCTTACTGAGGCAGTTTCTCCCCTGCCACATTTGACTTGTGCTCTCTGGCTACTTGGATATCCTTGAATATATAACCTTTAGAGGAGTGTATTATGGATTTTAGAAATTTAGTCTTGTGAAACCCAAGTTCTCATTTTATTACAGTGCTCCTGTGTCTTGGGCTGCCTGAAAGGGGAGCTGTTCTTTTTCTCCTAAATCTTTTATTTCCTATTCAGAGCCAGACTGAGCAATTTACAAGTCATGAATATGTATAATTTGGCCTAGGTCCTCCTAACTCATACACCAATGAAGCCATTAGGCATATGTTGGGTCCTCAAAGCCAAATGGACCAGAAAGAACATTTTCAACAGGCTTCAGTGATCATTTCAGTGGTCGTTTCACACAGCCAGTTCTGTAGAATCACATCCAATCTCACAGTTTTTTTTTGAGTGGTCCAGATCCACATGTGAGTGCATCCTCAATTCACTGGATGATATTTCAGCCTTCTTTTAATTGAACAGGCACAGTGAGGGCATAAACTGAACCCCCCACCCCCAGTAATGTTATCAATAATGCCGTACACTGCACATACTCTAAGAGCTTTATATAGGTTAACCCAAATCATCTTCACTGTGAGGCAAGTACTGTCATGATACCCATTATACAGATGAGGTGTCAGAAGCATATAAGTACAACCAACATCATATGACCTGAATCTAGGCATCTTGGCTTCAGAGTCTATGTTCTGAACTACTAAACTGTTTAGGATTTTTTCTCACTTCTAATAATATGTATAGGATAAGAACCCTATCATATAAAATTCTACACTTTAAAAAATAGTCATTTTGAAATTGGATTTTGAAAACCACCATAGAGAACTTCTTAAAAGGTAAAAGGTCTTACTTCTGAAAAACCTTATTAGATTGATTTACTAAAATTATGTAGATCTCAGCATAGTATATTCAGATAATTGAGTTAAACTAAAAAATTATGGTTAGGCAATAACATAACATACAAAAACTTGGCATAAGCACTTCACAAAAGAAGATAAATGACCACTAATTATATGAAGAAGTGCTCCTCATCATTAGTCATTAGGGGTAGGCAAGTTAAAACTGGGTTTCCCAGGTGGCTCAGCAGTAGAAGAATTCACCTGCAATGCAGGTGATGTGGATTCGATCCCTGGGTAGGGAAGATCCCCTAGAGGAGGAAATGGCAACCCACTCCAGTATTCTTGCCTGAAAAATCTCATGGACAGAGGAGCCTGGTGGGCTACAGTCCATGGGGTTGCAAAGAGTCGGACACGACTAAGCAACTGAGGATACACACAGGTTAAAACTACAGCAAAGTACCTCTAAATACCATCTGAACAGCCAAAATGAAAAAGACTGACATTCATGAGTGTTGACACAGATGTGGAACAACTGGAACTCTCATACATTACTGGGGAAATGTAAATTGTTTCAACTAGTTGGCAAAACTGTCAATATATACTGGAGCCAAGCATATTCAAATCCTGTGGCCCAGCAATTCCATTCATAGATATAGTCTTAAAATGAATGAATGTGTATATCCATCAAAAGTATCAATCAAGTGCTCATAGCAGATTTAACACTTAATAAACTAAAACCTGGAAGTGATGCCATCAACAGGAAAATGGAAAACAAAGAGTAAGAAATTATAGCTGCATGAACATGGAAACATTCCACAAACATTACATTCTGTGAAAGAAGCCAGTCATAAAAGAATACATACTGTAAAATCCCACTAATATGAAATTCAAGAAGTGGCAAGACTAATCAATAGTTAAATAAGTCAGAACAGTAGTTACTTCTGAGGGGAGGTACTGACTCTGAAGGGGAACTAAAACTATCTGAAGTACTGGAAATATTCTCTATTTTGATCTGAAATGTATATACATGTTAAGATTCATTATATTCACTTTATATCAGGGCATTTTAATTTATGTATTTTTTTCAACTCCAGAAAAATGATTTGTGCCTGGGAAATTTTTTTACATGTGGTTAGACAGGGTGTTTTAGCACTTTTTCACTTCCTTTTCATTTGCATGATATTCCTTCCCTCGTGGTGCAATACTCAATTATTTTTCTTATGATGAGTTTATTCTAGGCATCCTTCAAGCAGATTTGTTGAGGCATTGCCATTTTTCTTTCTTAAAAATGCCTGCTATATTTTGCCTATGTCTTGATAAAGAAATGGGCTACTTTTCTTTTTTTAGATTTAAAGATCTGTAACCACAAGCACAAATCGTTAAAGGAAGCAAACGTTTAAAATTTATATCCATTTAAAATATATGCCCACATGCTGTGGTCTGGCTTGGGTGTCACTCTACTATGGCCATGCAAAGAGGAAGAAACTGTGCAATGATATGGAAAAAGAACTGTAAAATATTCTTCCAATTAGGAATTAAAATTGAATTTCCATATTAAAATACTGATTGGATCACCAAATGTATGAAATTCACATATAAGATATACTTGTTCTGTGTATGAGTGTGTGTGTGTGTGTGTGTGTGTGTGTGCTCAGTCGTGTCCAACTCTGTGACCCCATGGACTGTAGCCCACCAGACTCCTCTGTCCATGGAATTTTCCAGGCAAGAATACTGGAGTGGGTTGCCATTTCCTACTCCAGGGGATCTTTCTGACCCAGGGATCGAACCCATGTCTCTTGCATTGGTGGGTGGATTCTTTACCACTGTGCCACCTGGGAAGCCCATATTTGTTCTATATACCATGCAAAAACTTTTTGTTTACTATGGCTATTTTGACATCTGTTATAGTAATTCTCTTAATTACTACAAATATTTAAATAATATGTTTTTTAAAGTTATATGAAAACATTCCCATGAAAAATAAAAGGAGCAAATATAGCAAACAAATGGAGGCTTATTTAAATAAGATTAAATTCTCAAGTTTTGATATATTTCAGTCCTTTTGTGGATTTTTTAGGCTTTTATAAGAGTTTAGAATCTTTCGGAGGCCACACAAGTCTCAGAATTGCTATTGATGGGGAGGGAGCATTTAAGGAGTAGAAAGCAGAGGAGCACAGGGCCCAGAACTGAGGAGCTGACTAGCAATCATTCCTGGGGTTCCCATGTGCTCATTTGCTTCCTACTCTTTGCAACCCCATGGACTGTAGCTCACCAGGCTCCTCTGTCCATGGGATTCTCTAGGCAAGAATACTAGAGTGGGTTGCCATGCCCTCCTCCAGGGGATCTTCCTGATCCAGGGATTGAACCCGCATCTCCTGCACTGCAGGCGGATTCTTTATCCACTGAGCCCCCTGGGAAGTCCAGGGTTCCCACGCTGACACGGAAAGAGAAAAGCATTGTCACTGAATAGTGAAAACCATAAATAACTGCAGTGCAGGAGGGAATTTATTCTGAGTGTTAAATCACCTAATTTAACTAACTGTTGAGGATTTCCTTGCTTCTGATGTGAGATTTCCTCCAGTGAGAAATTCCCAATCTTCCTCTAGTTATTCATTCAACAAATGTAAGTGGAGCACCCTACTTCATACCAAGCTCTGTGTTATTCTGGGTACACAATGGGTCTCTGCTTTCATGAAGTGTATGGTCTACAGTCTCGTATTTCTCAGCATGGAGGATATGATTCCCGTTAAGATTCACCTGGGAAGGGAAGTTTGGGTGACTTCCCGAGAAAAGAGTTTGAAGGAGAAAAAACTATCTTTTATGGAATACACCATGTGACACTTTATTTATAAAATGTCAGGTGAGAGCCCACAGTAGCCTAAAGAGGTAGCTTGATCAAGGGCACTTGTGGCTCATAAGGGATTTAGATCCAAGGAAATAGGAACTCTGGATATTTTATCCTACTGCAGAAGTCTACCCCACGACCAACCTTCCCAAGGATCCTTGGCAAACCTTTCTTTTCATAGTCCTCAAGCATCAAAGAAACTGCATATTAAGTAGCTTTGGTATGCTTTTACCTACATGCTGAAAATGCCAATTCAATAACGCCTTTCCATCTGAGCTCAGAGTGCTAGAATTTAAGGGTGCTGGATTAGCGATTAGAAGGCATGCAACTGAGACCCTATCCTTTCCATAGTAAAATCTTCTCTAGGTACCACTCTCTTATCCATAAAAGGCAATAATGTCAATAGTATCTGCCCTGTTTATGTCCACAACTTGTTTTGATGATTAAAAAAATAACAGATTTGAAGACTAAGAATTATTTTTGATAACAGAGTTAGCCTGTCCTCCAAAACCAGCATAGATACTGTGTACTTTTCTTTCAATGTTTAAATTTTTTTTTCTTTGTTTTCTTCCATGGTTTTTATTTTTGTAGCTCTTATTTTCAGAGCTACATGGCAATTGACATTTATGTTCTTCAATATATGTTCTATTATATGTGTATCCCTTAAATGAAGCTCATGGGAGCAATTAAGCACTGTAATTCAGAGGTTTTCAGATTTTATTAAGGTAATACTGTAACATATACAATTTATTACATATTACTTCTAGTAGGGCTTAGGGACAATCCTGTAATCAAACACATTAATATTTCTTTGGCAAGTGGTATGAATATTCACACTAAATGGGATCCGTAGAGCCTATAATTAGCCTCCCATCAGTTCAGGACAGGTTTGCTGCCAAATGAGCTATGGAAAACCTTTTGGTTTGCAGAGCTTTGAGGGTTTCAGAAGTGTGGATAGGGGTTTTGGACCTGCATATTTTCAGAGGTGCTAAGTATTTACATTTTATATTAAGTCTGCTCCCCCACCAAATCTTATATGCTTATGGCCATTCTTTATTTGGAGGGAGTTGCCCTGCCGTCCCCACTGCTCTCCACCCTGCGAGAAACTCCTCCTCCTTGTCCCACCTGCCCATGGCTCCCTACTATCTGCAGGGGGTCTCTGAGCAACCATGTACATACATGTAACTATTTCTTTGATGATAATTGATTGTCTGGAGTGAACAGACAACCAGAGCTCCTTGGGTAATCAGAGCTTTCCCTGACCCTGCCTATCACAGCTACTGGAAACAGAGGTGGATTCCTGTCCCACAGCAGATGACCATTTCCTTTGGAAACCTGGGACTGGACCCAAAAGAAAGAACAGTCCTTTTTTAGGTGCCTCAAATTACAAAAATGAACATCCTAGCACATTCTATAGCCAGGCTCTGTACCCTGGGCAAATAAGAGAGAAGCAAGAAAGAGAACAAATCACGTCTCTTATTTAGAGACAGCCAAAGAGGTTCCCCCTAGTACTTTTCATCCCCCAGTCCAGTTTGGATGCCCAGGTGCACATCGATTGTTAGATTTATAGGATATTTCAGTTGTTGCAAAATAGGCATCACATATCAAAAATAAACTTTAAGAAGTTTAGAATAAATTTAGATTTATAGAAAGTTGCCAAGATAACACAGAGATGTTCTATATACTCTCCACCCAGTTTTCTCTGGTAGTAGCATCTTACTTTGGTATGGTTCGTTTATTGTGCCTAAGAAACCACTATGGATAGCTTAGTTTTTGCCTAATTTGTTGTTGTTGTTGTGGAAGGATCCAATCCAGGGTACTAAGTTGTATTTAGCTCTTACCTTAGGCTCTCTTTGGCTTTGACAGTTTCTTAGACTCTTCTTGCTTTTATGACCTTGACAGTTTTGAGGAGTGCTGGTTAGGCATTTTGTAGAATGCCCCTTATCTCGGAACTATCTGATGTTTTTCTCCAAATATGACCAGGGTTACGGGTTTTGGAAAGAAAGACAACAGAGGGAAAGTTCCCTTCTTATCACATCATATCCAAGGTTCATACTATCGATATGACTTTTCGCTATTGATGTTGACCTTGATCATCTGGCCGTCAGGTTTCTCCTCTCCTCTTTATTTTTCTTTCCATATTGTCCTCTTTAGAAAGAAGTCACTATACAGAGCCTACATTTAAGATTAGTAGAGAAAAGCTGCACCTCCTTGAGGGTAAAATATCTACATAACTTATTTGGAATTCTTCTGCATGGGAGATTTGCCTACTATCCCTCAACTCTTTTATCCAATCATTTATTTATATCAGTATGGACTCCTGGATGGGCTTCCCAGGTGGCTCAGTGGTAAAGAATCCACCTGCCAATGCAGGAGACCTGGGTTCGATCCCTGGGTCAGGAAGATCCCCTGGAGAAGGAAATGGCAACCCACTCCAGTATTCTTGCCTGGAGAATCCCATGGACAGAGGAGCCTGGAGGGCTACAGTCCATGGGGTCACAAAGAGTTGGACACAACTGAGCACAAGCATGCACAGACTCGTGGATATTTATTTTATAATTTGGGTTATAATCCAATACTACTTTATTTTGTTGCTTATGATAGTCTAGCTTTGGCCACTGGGAACTCATTCAGTTGACTCCTGTGTCCCTTTGATATACCTCTATTGTCAGTTTTTTTTTTTCTTCTTTATCCCAATCTCAGAATGGCCAGGGAAGCAGTGATTCTACTTGGGCACAAGGGAGACTATCTCTTTGCTCTCAATTAAAACTGTGATATTTGATCCCCATGACTTGGGGCTAGGAGACATGTACAGTACCCAAATCTCCTTCCTAGAGTTTCCAGTAGAGAACATGAGGTACATGTCTCGCATGACCAAATTAATTCCCCATAATAACATATTAACACTTCCCTGGAGGCCCCCAAAGAGAGTGACAGAAATTGTCTCACATTCTCATATTGTGAAGTGTACGAAGTGTACATTATATCCTTCTTATACATATATCCTTCTATTTCCTTCAGAATAATGACACAGGTGGCAGCCCTTGTATTTCTCTTATTTGCTTATTTGGTGACATTTACTAACAAAAGAAGGTTCCAGCTCATAAGCTACAACCTACGTACTCTCACAGACACACAGGTGTTATATAAACAGATCCTGCTGATGGGCGGTGTCACTATTTGCTCCTAGAAAATTTTCCATAAATGACTCTGGGCCCTCTTTTCTCTCAGCCATCCGTGTGTAGTCAGATTCCATTTCTGCTGTCTGTCTTCATTTTCTCAGTTTACATGACAAAGTCGATTTATGATTCTGCAGTTTTTTACTCTCAGTGCAGTTCAGAAGGTCCATTTAAATGCTAACCACTTCATGTTTTTCTTTAAAGAACTGCTAACAAGCTATGTCTTTGTGAAATGCTATACATTTTGCAAAATGATTTCTATAGGAATACTAGCCATTGCAAGAGGATTTGAGAATCTTTATCAGCTTTTCTGTCTTTTCAGGTTAAACTTGCCAGAGGCAGTTTTGTCTGCTGTTGCATAATTAATAGAATGCATAAGGTTTTTACTCATTCCCTTAGCTTTATTATTCATTTTCATACCACACTGATTTGATTTTAACCCATTTAAATTATTTCAAATTTCATGCAAAAATGTATTCAAACATAAAGATTAATTCACTTAATTAACCTTTTGATTAAAAAATAAAACCCCAGTACTTATCTATATGGATTTTTCCCTTGAAATAGACTGTGGAGAATTGCAACTTAGAAGCTGTATTTCAAGTGACTACTAATTATGGTCAAATATACATGATGGAGGAATTAAAGGAATTAACCCATGCACAATTGCAAACTGTCTTACCAAAACCCTTGTTGAAAAATCAAGGTGCTACGTGATAATGAGTGAATATTTTCACTCTTTGTCGGCCACCTAGTTTTTAAACTCTTTCTGCAGAGCCTCAGTTTCTTGTAAGTCCAAATGGTTTGGGCTGCAGTGGATGGTTTCTTTCATTAATCCCATAGATACTTTTGCTCTGCTGCTGGGTTCCATCCCTGTGCTAGAAACAGTGGTGTTTCAAAGATGAGCAACATATAATTATGAGCAATATATAATCCTCACCCTAAAGGTGAAGATTGTCTAGTAGAGAAACAAAAAGAAGTCCCCAAACCGCCATACTGTAAGGTAGAATGAGATCATGAACTAAAGAGAGGATCTAAACCAGTCTGGGCTTCCCTGATAGCTCAGTTGGTAAAGAATCCACCTGCAATGCAGGAGACCCCAGTTCGATTCCTGGGTTGGGAAGATCTGCTGGAGAAGGGATAGGCTACCCACTCCAGTATTCTTGGGCTTCCCTTGTGGCTCAGCTGGTAAAGAATTCACCTGCAATGCGGGAGACCTGGGTTTGATCCCTGGGTTGGGAAGATCCCCTGAAGAAGGGAAAGGCTACCCACTCCAGTATTCTGGCCTGGAGAATTCCATGGTTGCAAAGAGTTGGACATGACTAAGCATCTTTCAGACCAGTCTAGAGAAGGAAGACATTCTTTCTGTCTGGAATGGGGACATCCAAAGACCTTACAGTCTCTTACTTTCCTACCTTACTCCCGAGAATGATTAACATCCCAGATAAACAGGACAAGTTACTTCTATAAGATCTCCAGTGCTTACTCATCTATAATGTTTATTTCAGATCTTCCATGATCACTTCTGCTTATTGTAGTTCTATCTAATCTTAATACAGCAATTCAAATATTGCTGCTTCTATTAAATCATTCATTGTTTTTACAAACCACCTATGAAGACATAAATCTCCCTTCTTTGACATTCCATGGGGCTTACTTTGGTTATCATTTTAATACATATATTTTTGATGTATTTCTCATCTTCTTCCCATTAGAACAAGGGTTTTGTTGGATCACAGCCACACTCATTTGTTTATGCATTGTCTACTGCTGCCTTTGCACTGCATCTGCAGAGTTGAGTAGTTGTGACAGAGACCTTATGGCCCACAACACCTAAAGTTTTTACTGTCTGGCCCTTTTCAGAAGTGTGAAGAGGGTTTCTTTGGACCAGTCAGCAAAGTAGTGATAAGTGCATACATGTGAGGAAAGTAGCTGAGGCCAAGAAAAGAACCACATGCACACACACACACACAAACAAACACTAGAGGAAGAAGCACTTGGAGTTCTCACAAGCCTGAGAATAGTGCTTGTTATTCCCACAAGCCAGATTAGAACATTTGATTATGCATGGGGCATTAGACAGTGCATTCAGAAGGGCTTTGCCTTAACTAAATTGCTGCTCTGAGCCTACCTGACAAATCTTAAAAGCAAAACCAAAAGGGTCAAGTTGTCTCCAAGTAACTTGTGTCTCACCATCTCAGTAATTTTATGGAAGAGGAAAATGCAGCACCCAACAAAGTAAAAACAAAGTAAAAACCACAATGCCTGGCATCTAATACAAAATTACTAGGCATGCAAAGAAGCACAAAGAGACACTTAACTGGGGAAAAAAAGAAATCAATCAAAACCAAACCAGAATTGACATAGATGTTAGAATTAGAGGATAAGAACATTAAAAGTCATTGTAATTGTATTCTGTCTACTCAAAAAGCTGGAGGAAAGACCGAACAGGCTAATAAGAGACATGGGAGATGTGAAAAAAACAAAGACCCAAAATGAACTTCTAGAGACAAAATATAATGCCTGAGATAAAAAATATAGTATATTTGGATTGATGGCGGATGATACTTTGAAGAAGAAATGATTAATGAATTTAAAACTATGCCAATAGAAACTAAAATGAAACAGAGAAGGTTACAAAAAGAACAGACGTTCAGTGAGTTGTGGAACAAGACCAAGTGGCCTAATATACATGTAATTTCATTCTCCGAAGAGAAGGCAGAGAGAGGTATAGAAAAATTATTTGAAAAACTAATGGATAAATGTTTTCAAAATTTGGTTAAAACAGTGAATCTACAAATATGGGGAGCTTGAGAAACCCCAAGAAAAATTAAGGAAACAACATTGAGGCACATCATAATCAAATTGTTCAAAAGTAGGAATCGAAAGAAAATAGTTAAGATAGAGGACAAAGGACATATATATAGGAAAAAATAGGATTACAGCAGATTTTTAAATAGAAACAGTGCAAGGAATGAGACAATGGAGCAACATCTTTAAAGTACTGAATAGAAAATAGTATTTTATGTTCAGTAAAAATATGTTTCCAAAACAAATGTGAAATAAAAGACTTTTCAGACATACAGAAGCTGAAAGTATTCATCACTGGCAGATTTGCACTACAAGAAATGTTAAAAAAACAGTCCCATAGGTAAAAGAAAAATGATACCAGATGGAATTATGTATCTACCCAAGGAATGAAGCACACTGGAAATGGTAACTCTAAAGGTGAATATACAAGACATTTTTCAAGTTATTAGAATCATGTAAAACATAATTGACTATAGACAAAAATAATGCTTTATAATATATTTTGAAATAAGAATATGACAGTAGTGCAAAAGCTGTGAGAGATGAAATGGAAGTTTGCTTTGTAGGGCTCTTGTACCATATAAGAAGGGATATAATATTAGTTGAAGGTAGACTTTGATGAGTTAAACATTTATACTATAAACTTTAAAACAACCACAAAAATAATACAAAAAGAGCATGGACAATAGGCCAACAAAACATATCACATAACAAGCCTCTAAGGTGTTGTGTCCAAAAGAAGGGAGGGAAAGAGGGAAAAGGTTAAAGAATATATGGGACAAATAAAAGACTAATAGTAAAATGAAGCTCAGTTGGTAAAGAGTCCTCCTATAATGCAGGAGACCTGGGTTTGATCCCTGGGTTGGGAAGATGCCCTGGAGAAGGAAATGGCAACCCACTCCAGTATTCTCGCCTGGAGAATCCTATGGACTGTAGCCTGCCAGTCTCCTCTGTCCATGGGGTCGCAAGAGTCGGACACGACTTAGCAACTAAACCACCACCACCATATCAATAATCACATTAAGTGTAAATATTCTAAGCACTCCAGTTAAGAAACCCTGGTAGGATTTTCTGCTAAGGACTAAAGGTCATGAACCTGACAGGTTGATGTCATCTCAGAAGTGGGGATGCAGTTACTGTTTCTTGTTGATGCCAAACAGTAGGCCATGGACTCTCCCACTTCTTTGGTTCAGACAAGCAGTACCCAATCCACGGTACTCTGATGATAACCTTGAATTGGGAAGTACACTTCAGCACCCAATGCAGTACTCTTTGATATGTAAGCTGCAAGTCAGTGCTGCTTGTGTTCCCACCACTTTGTGGAGGAGGCTTTCCATGGTTTCTCACAGCTTTCCTTCCCGAGGACTCATGTTTGAGTTACAAATCCCAGGCTGTACTCAGAAACCTGCTTCTTCCAATCCTGAGATGTTTTCTTTGGCTCAAGCCTCTAGGCCCTCATTTTTAATTCCCTTAGGATGAGTTTTCCTCCAGCTGTTGACTTTGTTTCCATTTCTGTCTCCCCCATTTCCTTACATATAGTCATGTGTTTCTTACTATGTCGAATTTTACCTCCAAAATTTATCTCAAATATATCATATCTCTTTATTCCTATCCAAACTACCTCTCCATTGCTATTGCTGTCAATCCCCAACTAGTCTCCCTGCATCCACCCTGGCCCCTCTCAAATCTCACTCTACAGAGTGGTCATCATGGCCATTTTACAAAGATAGATCATGTCACAGCCTTACAGGAAAAAAACTCAAACATCTTACTGGTGCCTACAACGCTCTGACTGACCTGGGCGGCTTTGCGTTTGCCACTTTGTTTTAGTTTTCTACATTCTACCATGTTTTCTTTCTAATTCCCTGAAGTTCACTGGCTCTTTCCAACCTCAAAACCTGCAGACCAGCTCTTTCCCTCCCTGAGATCATCCTCTGTCACCTTCATCTAGACACCTCTCACTTAGCCTCCAAGTTCCACTCAGACTTCACCTCCTTGGGAAAAGTATTCTCCAAGACTCAGAAAAGCACCCATTTCCTTGTTGCATGCTCTCATGGCACCCAGGATTACTTTTTAATATGCATGCATGCATGCTCAGTCGTGTCCGACTCTTTGTGACCCCATGGACTGCAGCCTGCCAGGCTCCTCTGTCCATGGGATTCTCCAGGCAAGAATACTGGAGTGGGTTGCCATTTCCTCCTCCAGGGGATCTTCCAGACCCAGGGATCAAACCCACATCTCTTATGTCTCCTGCATTGGCAGCGGATTCTTCACCACTGAGCCACCTAGGAAGCCCCTTCTTAATAACGCATCTTCAGCTAATTACATGCTCAATATTTGTCACTCCAGTGAGATATGAGGCCAGAGAGCATGTCTATTTTACTGGCTTCTCTATGCCCAGTGTCAAGCGTAATGGCTGGCTCTAGAAGAAGTTCAATATAGGAGTTCATTAAATCTAAGATTCTAGTGACTATACAATGCACTATTATTTTACATACCACTAAGAAAGAAAACCATCTCCAGTTAAACTCTGATTTGCCTTCAGTTAGGCTACAATCCAGTCTCAGAACTGTGAAAATAGGGGAAAAAGGCATCTTAGAATATATACCATGAATAAGTAAATAGACTGAATGAATGGATAAAAACTAATCCTATAACACTTATTACCATATTTAAAGAGCATACTTTCTCTGAAGTCTCCCCCAAAGAGTAATCTATGCATATGATTTAGAACCAACAATAAAATTTATGGTTTATGGGGAATGGTTTTCTACATGAACCAGTTACATAATGTTAATTCCCTTTGCAATTTCTCTTTTATTTAGGGTTACTTGGGGCAAGAAACATTAATAGGTACCAATTCCTGTTTAACATCTTGTATCTTCATTTTCTCTCCAATGACAGAGAGGTGCTAATTTCCCTTTTTATAAGAAAGGATTGTTTAGAAAGTGAGTAGAAAACGGCAGTGGAAAGCAAAGTAAAAGGTGGAACTCTTCCAGGGAGAAGTCAGAACTATATGGAAGATTCACTATGATTACTCCAAACTGTGAACCACAGCTTAGGGATATGGAAGGAATCTCTAGGTTACTGAATCTGTTGAGCACCATCGATCTAATTTCAAGCATATAAACAACAGGAGGTATAAAGGACATCCATCTTAAAGGCTAAAGGGACATGAGTTATTACAGAGTGAGAATGAGAGTAGCATAGTAAGACAAGAATAGAAAGGAGGGTGCCATTAAGTTTGAATTCTGGCTTTGGTACTTATTAGTTGTATAACCTTGAGGCTCAATTTACTTATCTAGAAAATGGGATCAATAATATCTAGCTCATAGGATTGTTGAGAAGATTAAATAATGCACAAATGAAAAGCACTTAGTAGCAGTCTGGAGCATAGAGTCAATTAGTATCAGCTTTTGTTATTTTCATTCTGAAAAAGGGAGAGGAGGAAACTGCCTAAAGTGTATGCATAACCTCTATTATTTATTCATTATTGGTGCAATCTGGTTTTTTTTTACTTCTTTATTAAAATATTTAAAAGTACCAGGATCAAAAGAAGAGAAAGAGTGGGCTTGTGCTAAAATGTTCCTCTAAGCTTACTTGTGGAACCTATATTTCTTTGCTTTACCAACTAGCCTTTATTAGTCTTTTTATAAACACAATGTCCCATTCATATTGGAAAAAAAACATACCAGGATCACAACTGTCCAGTTCAGCGAATCACCACAAAATGAACATGCCCATCTAATTGCCACCCAGGTCAAGAAATAGAACATTTCTTGCCCCCGTGAAGCTCAGTCTCTCATTGTCCCTCTCAATCACTAGTCCAATGCTACTTCCCAAATCCCGTCAAAATTCTAGTTTGGGCACCATAGAAGAATTTTGCCCGTGAATATTTTTTTGTGATTGTTAACTTTTCCTCAATGTTAGATCTGAGAGATTAATCTTTGTTATGTGTGACTGCAGTTCTGACATTTTTATTTCCATCTAGTATTTCTCTGTATGAGTAGGTCACAATTTATTTAACCATTTTATTTTTCATGGTCATCTAACCTACTTTTGCTCAACCTTTTAGTTGACATTAAATGACAGATAATAGTTTCTACCAGGTTGGGCTCTTAACACATTCACACTGATGAAAATGAAGGTTCAAATGACTATAGCTAACACAAGCAATAGATAGCAACTGAGTTCAGTTAGAAAGTCTGCTGAGGATGAACATGTAACAGAAGCCTCAGGAATCATTGTGAGTTATTCTTAATATGAAAGAGAAAAGGCAATCAGGCAAACATTGTCTCTTCATCAAAATGATAAACAAAGTTGCCAACTGCATGTAATAAACTGTGAATGCAGTCTGCACAGCCAAAAGACAGGGATTGCAGAGTCTAGAAAAGAATTTACCTCACCCTCTAAAGCTTCCACCTGTAATTAGCCTGGTACAGACAATGTGATGACACTTAAAATTCTTAGTTCTTCCTCTGGGAGAATTTGAATCAACCAGTGGTTTGAATATTAGGTCTTCACTTGCTAGCAGCATAACTGTGGGCAAATTGCTTAACCTCTTGATGTTTCCATTTTCCCTACCTATAAATTGGTGCTTATCTCATATATTTGCTGTGGGATAAACTATGTAAAGGGTTTAGCATGGTGCAGGGCATGTTGAAGAAACACAGTAACTGTGAAAGGTGGTATGGCATAGTGATGAATTACACCAACTCAGACTCAACTGCCCAGATTCAAGGTCTAGCTCTATAGGAACTTGAGCCACTTACTTTACCCCTCTGCACCTTAGTATCATCTACAAAGTGAGGACAATAATGATATGTAGTTCATAGTGTTGTAAAGTTTAAATGCGTCTATGTTCTGACAAATGATAAACACAGTGAATATACTTCCCAAGACAAGAAATTTAGAGCCATGGTTCTCATCCCTGGCTACACATTAAAATCACCTGGACATCTTTAAAAAATGCTGATGCCTAGGCCAAACTGCCAGATAGTTTGATTTAATTTATCTCTGGTGGGGTCTGGGATAACTTTAAAATCTCTGCTGATTCAAATGTGAAGCAGAGGTTGACACACTCACTTTACTGATACTTCCTTATCAGACCTGCCCTTGCTCTGATCACAGAAAATTAGGAATCATTGAACACAGTTCCCACAAAATAATAACTACTGAGGGCCTCTCCTATGTAAGGTCATGCAGAGTTGAATGATACTTGTTTCTTTCTGCAAACAGTTTATAAAACATTAGAACAAGGACGTAGGGCTCCAATCACTAAGCCACAAGTTTGAATGCAGTATGTCATGTAAGACACGAAGTTCCATGGAGGCAAGGAAGAGAGAGACCATTTGTATCTGATGAAGATCTGTGAGGGCTTCATGTAAGAAGTGGCATCTAATTCAAGGAGATCTTAGAAAATGAGAAGTAAATTAACCTCCTAGCCATCAGTCTTCCTATCCCTAACTAGATTGCTGGGGCCCCCTTTTCTGTTAAGAACAAAAAAGTTTAAGATTTTTATCAGTTCATATGTAGTTTTGAAAATATTTGTATATTTGAGTTTCATTAAGGCATAGTCAATTTTGAAAAAAGAAAAAACCTGAGATCATCCCCCTTTTCTCATTAGGGGTGGATTAGGTTTGCTTTAGGTGTATCGTGCAGTTTACTTTAGATTGGAGCTCGTGGCTTCTTAAGACCTAGATGATGATACAGTCCAAAGACATGCTTAGGTTCAGATGCACAGATACTGTTTAATGACACATTAAAATCAGAGAAAAACAAAAACCCACTTGTTTCTTGTTCAGTAAAGAAAAGGAGGTGTTTTCTGATGATTGGACCCCTATGGAAGAGTATGGGGGCTGCACCTCTGGCCCAGAGTGACTGTAGACAGTTCAGGGGAGGAGACCCCTGGATGCCTTTATCAGAATTCAAAGAATATATTTGCATCCAGAAAATTGGAGGAGCTAGAAGCAGAGATGGACACACACATTGAGAAATCTCCAAATTGGTTGAGATAGTACTGAGGAAGCAAAGAAAACAGAAATAAAAATAGCCCATCTGGGTACCCTCTCACATAAACCATTGCTGCTTTATTAGTGTTTCTTTGGTTACATTATTCTATAAGAAACAGCTATCAAAGAAAAATGTATATACCACTACTTGATACAATCCAAGAAAGAAGCAAAACTTTATAAAAATATTATTATGTTGGCGTGACATAATGTAGTTAGCCAAGATTCTCAGTGGTGAAGAATAGTTGGTTAAGGAAAGATGGGCCCCTGGTTGTGTGATTTCCCTTTTATTTGTTCTATCTCCTAGAGAAAGGATAGATGAATTCTTCTCAGTTACTAGACCTTAGAGATGTATTATGTATATTCATTAAGTCAATCAACATACATTTATTGAGCATATACTATAAGCTAGGTGCTATTATAGTGGCTTCCCTGATAGCTCAGTTGGTAAAGAATCTGCAATGCAGGAGACCCTGATTCGATTCCTGGGTTGGGAAGATCCACTGGAGAAGGGATAGGCTACCTACTCCAGTATTCTTGGGTTTCCCTTGTGGCTTAGCTAGTAAAGAATCTGCCTGCCCAGGTGATGCTAGTGGTAAAGAATCTGTCTGCCAATGCAGGAGACGCAAGAGACACAGGTTCGATCCCTGGGTTGGGAAGATCTCCTGGAGTAGGAAATGGCAACCTACTCCAGTATTCTTGCCTGGAAAATCCCATGGACAAAGGAGCCTGGCAGGCTACAGTCCATGGAGTCACAAAGAGTTGGACACAACTGAGCACACACAAAACAGGTGCTATTATAGGGAGCAAGCCAGATAAAGATCTTTGTTTTCATGGAGCTCATATTCAAGCTAAATGAAACAGATAATATACAATAAAGACAAGGTAATAGAATTTGATACAAATCTGTGTTGTTCTAAAATGATAAAATACAGTGGAGGAACAAATGGAAAAGTAGAGTTGGGTCAAGGTGTTGATGAGGGCATGGGTGAAGTGATAATGGCTAGAACAGGTCAGAAGATAAGATTTGAATAAAGACTTGGAAAAGGTAGAGAAGTTACTCATGTGAATTATCTGGGGCCAGAGTGTTCCAGGCACAGAGAACAGTCATTGCAAAGGCCCAGGGATGACAGCATGTACTTAGCATATTTGAAAAACATCAAAGAGTCTAGTGTGCCTGGAGTAGTGAGCAGGAAAATTGGTGGTTAGCTGGCTGCCATCTTGGTAGTTGAATAACTGACCATCTGTCTCTCATCATTCAGCAGGCTAGCCTGGCTTTATTCACATTGTGGTATTCTTAGGGTCCCACGAGCAGTAAAAGAAAGCTAGCCACAATGTGCAAGCATTTTTCAAGTCTCTGCCTATGTCACATCTGCCGTTGTTCCTTTGACTAAGACAAGTCACATGGTCAAGTTCACAGTCAGTGTGGGAGGGGGCTATTACTCAAAGGGTATGGATACAGAGAGGGGATTATTAGAACCATACTTGTTAAAATTCTATCTCATTGCCCTTACTTTGCTGAATTATAATCTCCAATTTTATGTATATATCAGTCTGTTTCTTCATGTCTATATCCTGAGTGTATAGTACATGCTCCATAATAGTTCAGTTTTTCCTCACTGTGTGGCATTTGTAAGAACTGCAGTCACTTAGGTTATATGACCCAGATAGAGTTCCCATTTTAGTGAGATGGAAAGAGAATTCAAAATAATCCTGAACCTCAAAATACTGTCCCCCAAATATTTATAAGCCTCACTGGGAGGTGAGCAGAGGCACAGCCTGGATAGCTTCTCCTACTGTCAACTCCCTTTAAAGGCTCCCAACGACATTCTTGAATTAAAGTACCAATATTGCTCCAGCTCTCTCCCAAGAGAATTTGCACATGTCATCTCTTTGCATATTTTTATCACACACTCACTACAGCAACTCTTCAGTTTGCTGTGGCTCAGGAAATGTCAGAAGGGAAAGTTTATGAAGTCTCCCACGTATGCAGACATCTGGCTGAAGCGAGCAGGCCCAAGGATCAATTTGCTAAAGCTTGGCTTTGTTACTTTTCAATATTTTATCCAAGAGCTCAGTAAAATCCTGATTTCTCAAAACAGAACTGTTCCCTTCCTCTTTCAGAAATGCCAATATGACCTAGGAAATTCCTTCCAATTAGCTGGGGATTAGGAGCATTCATCTTTATTTTTTAAGAGTTAAAACAGACATCCCCCAAAAATCATTATCTCAAAACTTTTTGTAGGTATCAATCTTGCTGCTTTCATAGTTTCTCTTGCTGCAATCTCTAGATAGAAACATTCTCATGGGGAATAAAGCATGACCAAACATGACAGGACTCTTGTTTTAAATTCCAAGCTGCCTGGGTCTGGCAGCTTCTTGAAATGGCCCAGCTGGTCTTAGTTGACCAGATGGCTGAAAAGCAAGGCAAAATTTCCTTATATAGGAAATAGGGCATCTCAGTTAATAATGGCTAAGGATAATGCCTCTGGAACTTTGCTCCAAGGAAATGGTTATGGACCTATCAGAGTCACCTGCACACTGCATCCCAACTGTCCCCTATCAGTGCTTGCTCTCAGCTCTATAGCCTCTTGGCTGTAGCCACAAATTAGACTCAAAGACACGTTTACGAGTGGCTGCAAATCATTTAGCTGTAATAACAAACAGCATAAAGGAGAAGAATTGTTTAACTCCAGTTGGCCACACTCAAAGCCTGCCTGATGTCTCACAGCCTTGTATTCAGTTCATCCTGATATTTTCCTGTGGGTCAGAAAGACAACAATACACCCAGCCTTTAGTCTGCCACTGGGGTTTTATGCTCTGAACTGTTAGAACATAACCAGCAGAACAGCTTCTTGGAAGCTGGTAAAAAAAAAATGTATATTTCAGAAACCAATTTTATAGTTTCAAATGGCAAAGTACCTATGGAACAGATATCATGCCGTTATTTCATTTTTCTTTTTTTGAGGGAGGAGACTGAACTTCTAAACACCAAGCTAAATAAAAACTACAAAAAGCTTTGGTTGGCAGGAAGGCAGGAAATTAACTTGGATTCAATAAACACAATTTCTTACTTGAAATGTGTTTAAAATTCGTGAAGCATGTTGGAAACCTGCCCAGATTGTCTTCTCGAAAAGCTTGTTTTATAAGTGTAGCCCAAATATTATGAATAGTAAAGACCTCATTGCCTGGAATGACCTTTACCTCCTCCTACTGCACCTATTTAGTCGGCTTCATAGATTCAGTTAAGGATCCCTCCTTCAGGTCATGTTCCTAGGACTGCACCTTCCCTCTTCTCTGGCTCCCTTCCCCTCTCCTCCTTCCCTCTTCTCTCTCTGTTTCATACTCCTTCATTTAATAGGTTAGGCATTTTCACTGATGTCTTGTATTCCACATTGTTTAATAACCAACATTCCACATATCTGTCTTTGGCATATCAGATTACAGGCCCCTGAAGGCAGGGGCAAGGGCTGTTTTATTCTTTTTTAATCTTTGGTTTCCCCAGTCCCTAGCACAATGAATAGCACAGGAGAGATATTCAATAAATGTTAAGCTGAATAAATAAATGGATGAATGAACCACCAATTAAATTATACTTGGAATACCTCTTCACTGCAAGCTTTTTTAACACTATTTATTCATTCACTAACGACTCTTTACTGAGCACCTCCTATGAGCCAGGTGTTGTACTAAGTGGTAGGTATGTAAACATGGACAGGTCAACAGAGTCCTTGCCTTCACAGGGCTAAAACTCTAAAATTAAACATATTTATTTATTTTATAAGGATAATAGCACTGGAGGTGGAGACTCTTATTGTTTCAGAATTTCTACGAAAGACTCACTGTGAAGGGAGAATCTACATACATGCTTTTAGGATACAGGACTTTCTAGAAGAACTGCTATCTAGAGACTTTTATACCTGACACCCTGTATTATGGAAGACTAGACATTTGAAAAGAATTAATTGAAATAATGGAATTTGTGGATGTTGACAGTGCTATGGCATTTCCCCCACTCTTCTAAAGGTGGGAGGAGAGGAGAAGGTTGTTTACCCCTATCACACTAAGGGAAGAGGTTGGCATCTCCTCCATATGTCATATCTGCTGAGCTGCTGAAACTCCAAGTTGCACTGGGATCAGACAGTAAAAGAGTTACTAGGAGAACCTGTCTTGTATCCTTAGTAGTGTGGGCTTTGTATGAAAATATGAACACCAGTACTTCTTTATAACAGTACGACAGGGCTGTCTGCTGTCACCCTGTTTGTTTAACCTATATGCTGAGCACATCATGAGAAATGCTGGGCTGGATGAGTTACAAGCTGGAATCAAGATAGGTGGGAGAAACATCAACAACCTCAGATATGTGGATGATACCACTCTAATGGCAGAAAGTGAAGAGGAACTAAAGAGCCTCTTGATGAGGGTGAAGGAGGAGAGTGATAGAGCCAGTTTAAGATTAAATATTTTAAAAAAATAACATCATCGTGAAATGCAAAAAAAGAAAGAAACTCTTAAATATTCCAGATGTTAAAATAAATGGTGATTATTCTCTTCAAGAAAATTAGAGATACCAGGGGAACTTTTCATGCAAAGATGGGCACAGTAAAGGACAGAAATGGTATGGACCTAACAGAAGCAGAAGATATTAAGAAGAGGTGGCAAGAATACACAGAAAAACTATACAGAAAAGATCTTAATGACCCAGATAACCATGATGGTGTGATCACTTACCTAGAGCCAGATATCCTAGAGTGCAAAGTCAAGTGGGCCTTAGGAAGCATCACTATGAACAAAGCTAGTGAAGGTGATGGAATTCCAGCTGAGCTATTTCAAATCTTAAAAGATGATGCTGTGAAAGTGCTGCACTCAATATGCCAGCAAATTTGGAAAATTCAGCAGTGGCCACAGGACTGGAAAAGGTCAGTTTTCATTCCAATCCCAAAGAAAGGCAATGTCAAAGAATGTTCAAACTACCACACAATTGCACTCATCTCACACACTAGCAAAGCTAGCCCCCAAAAAATCAAGGCTCAAAATTTTCTAAGCCAGGCTTCAACAATACGTGAACCAAGAACTTCTAGATGTTCAAGCTGGATTTAGAAAAGGCAGAGGAACCAGAAATCAAATTGCCAACATCATTGGATCATAAAAAAAGCAAGAGAATTCAAAAAAAAAAAAAGCATCTACTTCTGCTTCATTGACTATGCTAAAGCCTTGGCTGTGTGGATCACAACAAACTGTGGAAAATTCTTCAAGAGATGGGAATACCAGACCACCTTACCTGCTTCCTGAGAAATCTGTATGCAGGTCAGGAAGCAACAGTTAGAACTGGACATGGAACAACAGACTGGTTCCAAATAGGAAAAGGAGTACATCAAGGCTGTATATTGTCACCCTGCTTATTTAACTTATATGCAGAGTATATCATGTGAAATCCCGGGGCTGGATGAGGCACAAGCTGGAATCAAAATTGCCAGGAGAAATATCAATAATTTCAGATATGCAGATGACACCACTCATGGCTTTTAAGAGGAAGAGGAACTAAAGAACCTCTTGATGAAAGTGAAAGAGGAGAGTGAAAAGTTGGCTTAAAACTCAACATTCAGAAAACTAAGATCATGGCATCCAGTCCCATCACTTCATGGCAAATAGATGGGGAAACAATGAAAACAGTGACAGACTTTATTTTCTTGGGCTCCAAAATCACTGCAGATGGTGACTGCAGCCATGAAATTAAAAGACACTTTTCCTTGCAAGAAAAGCTATGAGAAACCTAGACATTGTACTATAAAGCAGAGACATTTTTTGCCAACAAAGGTTGGTATAGTCAAAGCTATGGTTTTTCCAGTGGTCATGTATGGATGTGAGAGTTGGACCATAAAGAAAACTGAGTATTGAAGAGGTTTGATACTTTTGAACTGTGGTGTTGGAGAAGACTCTTGAGAGTCCCTTGGACAGCAAGGAAATCAAACCAGTCAATCCTAAAGGAAATCAGTCCTGAATATTCATTGGAAGGACTGATGCTGAAGCTGAAACTCCAATACTTTGGCCACCTGATTCAAAGAACTGACTCATTTGAAAAGACCCTGATGCTGGGAAAGATTGAAGGCAGGAGGAGAAGGGGACAACAGAGGGTGAGATGGTTGGATGGCATCACCGACTCGATGGACATGAGTTTGAGCAAGCTCAGGGAGTTGGTGATGGACAGGGAAGCCTGGTGTGCTGCAGTTCATGGGGTCGCAAAGAATCAGACACAACTGAGCAACTGAACTGAATACACCAAATTTACTATTAAGTTACTGCAAATTTAGTCATGATTGATTTGAAGTGGCACATATTAATATATAGAAATGTATGCAACTTTGATCTAAATTTTCTGTTTGTGCATGTGTGAGGTTTGGCTACAAATGTACTTGGAAAAATACACTTGAAGGACATAAATCTAAATCTTAATAGTTATATACTCGTTCATTAATGTCTATGATATTTTCTGTGTTTTCTGTCTTATTTATCACAAGTATGTCTTACTTGTTATAGATAAGATAGTGCAATGTACATACCTATTCTGTATAGGGCATTGCCATAGGCCCAGAAGAAACTGTGCAATCAGGAGAGTAAAGCACTTTCTCAGGGCCTGCTATGTGTATAAATTAGAATGAGCGTGTGTGTGTGAGTAATTCTTTGTTTTCCATGATTCATTTTTTTATCCCATTTTCCTTTCTCACTGTCATCCATATGAATCACATCTCCCACAGCCAGTTGAGAGCCAACCATGTTTAATAATAGCCTAATAAAAATACACATAGAAAGATAAACCTATGATAGCAAAAGGATAACCATGATGAGTTCAGAGCCAAATATAAAATTTTTTTATTATACTCTCTTTAGGTTTATCTGAATTCCTGATTGCCTCTCATACAAAGATTACTAATCAGTGACCACTTATTTAGCAGTAGTTTTTTTAAATTGAAATATACTAGATTTAAATAGTATATTAGTTTCATGTGTACAGCATAGTGATTCAGTATTTTATAGATTATTCTCCATTGTAAGTTATTACAAAATAACGACTAGAATTCCCTGTGAGGTATGATATATTCTTGTTGTTTTTTTATTTTATACATAGTAGTTTATACCTCTTAATCCCATAACTCTGTCTTCCCCCACCCACTTCCTTCTCTCGACTGATAACCACTAGTTTGTTCTCTGTATCTGTAAGACCGTTTGTTTTTCTACATACCTTCATTTGTTTTACTTTTAAGATTGCAAACATAAGTGATATCATACAGTGTTTGTCTTTTTTTCTCTAACTTATTTCACTAAACATAATATTGTCTAGCTCCATCCACATTACTGCAGATGGCAGAATTTCATTCTTTATACAACTGAGTAATATGTTCTTTATCCATTTGTCTATTGATGAACAGTTGGGTTACTTCCATATCTTGGCTATTGTAAATAGTGCTGCTATGAACATTGGGGTGCATGTATCTTTTCGAATTAGTGTTTTTTTTCTGGATATACACCAAGAGTGAAATTGCTGGATCATGGTAGTTCTATTTTTAGTTTTTTGAGGAATCCCTGTATTGCTTTCCCTAGTGGCTGCACAAATTTACCTTCCCACCAACTATGTATGAGGGTTCCCTTTTCCCCACATCCTCACCAACCAATATTTGTTATGTGTAGACTTTTTGATGCTAGCTATTCTGACAGGTATGAGATAAAATTTGATCTGTGGTTTTGATTTGCATTTCCCTGATGATTAATGCTGTTGAGAAACTTTTCACGTGCCTGGTGGTCATCTGCTTTTCCTCTTTGGAAAAATGTCTATGTAGGTATTTTGCCTACTTTTTGATTGGGTTGTTTAGTTTTTTATATTGAGTTAATATGAGTTATTTATTTACTTCAGATATTAACCCCTTGTCAATCATATCATTTGCAAATATTTTCTCCTATATAGTAAGTTGCCTTTTAGTTTTGTTTATGGTTTCTATTGCTGTGCAAAAGTTTTGAGTTTAATTAGGTTCCATTTGTTTATTTTTGCTTTTATTTCTTTTGCCTTAGGAGACAGATCCAAAAAAATATTACTATGATTTATGTCAAAGAGTGTTCTGCCTTGGAGTCTTTCTGGAGTTTTATGTTTTCTGGTCTTACATTTAGGACTTTAATCCATTTTGAGTTTATTTTTACATATGATGTGATGAAATGTTTTAACCTCATTCTTTTATGTGTAGCTGTACAATTTTCCCACCACCACAAATGAAAGAGACTGTCTTTTCTCCATTGTTTATTCTTGCCTACTTTCTCATAGATTAATTGACTGTATATGTTGGATTTACTTGTGGGGTTTTTATTCTGTTCCACTGACCTATGTGTCTGTTTTTGTGCCAGTGCCATGATGTCTTGATTAATGTAGCTTGGTCATATTATCTTAAATCAGGGAGTGTGATATCACAGCCTTGTTTCTGGATGTCTTTCCATTCCTTTCTATCATTCTCAGTTTCTTTCATCATTGTTTTATACTTTTCAAGTCAGGTCTTCTACCTCCTTTGTTAAGCTTTATTTCTGGATATTTTATTCTTTTTGATGTGATTTAAATAGGATTTTTGCTTTCTCTTTCTGATAGTTCATTATTACTGTATAGAAATGCAACAGGTTTCTATATATTAACCTTGTGTCCTACAACTTTTATGAATTTATTTATTAATTCTAGTAGTTTTTTGGTGGATACTTTAGGATTTTCTATTTAAAGTGCCATATAATCTGCAAATAATGACAGTTTTACTTCTTTCCTTCCAATATGGGTGCTTGTTCTTCCTTCCTTCCATCCGAGTACTGTTACTAGCACTTCCAATACTATGTTTAAAAAAGTAAGGAGAATGGGCATCCTTATCTTGTTTCTGATTTTATTTTATCTTTATCTTAAATGGAGCAATTTATTTTCTCATGTTTCTGAAGGCTCAGCGTCCAAGATCAAAGTAGCAGCAGGGTTGTTTTGTTCTTTTTAAAAAATTTATTTATTTTAATTGGAAGCTAATTACTTTACAATATTGTAGTGGTTTTTGCCATACATTGACATGAATCAGCAATGGGTGTACATGTGTTCCCCCATCCTGAACACCCCTCCCACTTCCCTCCCCATCCCATCCCTCAGAGTAATCCCCGTGCACCAGCCCTGAGCACCCTGTCTCATGCATCAAACCTGGACTGGCAATCTATTTCACATATGATAATATTTGATATTATCAAATATGATAATATTTGATATGTGATAATATTATCACATATGATAACATGTTTCAGTGCTATTCTCTCAAATCATCCCACCCTTGCTTTCTCCCACAGAGTCCAAAAGTCTGTTCTTTACATCTGTGTCTCTTTTGCTGTCTTGCATATAGGGTCATCATTACCATCTTTCTAAATTCCATATATATGTGTTAATATACTGTATTGGTGTTTTTCTTTCTGACTTACTTCACTCTGTATAATAGGCTCCAGTTTCATCCACCTCATTAGAACTGATTCAAATGCATTCTTTTTAATAGCTGAGTAATATTCCATTGTGTATATGTACCACAACTTTCTTATCTATTCATCTGCCAATGGACATCTAGGTTGCTTCCATGTCCTGGCTATTGTAAACAGTGCTGCAATGAACATTGGGGTACACGTGTCTCTTTCAGATCTGGTTTCCTCAGTGTGTATGCCCAGTGGGATTTCTGGGTGGTATGGCAGTTCTATTTCCGGTTTCTTAAGAAATCTCCACACTGTTTTCCATAGCGGCTGTACTAGTTTGCATTCCCACCAACAGTGTAAGAGGGTTCCCTTTTCTCCACACCCTCTCCAGCATTTATTGTTTGTAGACTTTTAGATAGCAGCCATTCTGACTGGCGTATAATGGTACCTCATTGTGGTTTTGATTTGCATTTCTCTGATAATGAGTGATGTTGAGCATCTTTTCATGTGTTTGTTAGCCATCTGTATGTCTTCTTTGGAGAAATGTCTGTTTAGTTCTTTGGCCCATTTTTTTATTGGGTCATTTATTTTTCTGGAATTGAGCTGCAGGAGCTGCTTGTATATTTTTGAGATTAATTCTTTGTCCATTGCTTCATTTGCTGTTATTTTCTCCCATTGTGAAAGCTGTCTTTTCACCTTGCTTATAGTTTCCTTTGTTGTGCAAAAGCTTTTAGGTTTAATTGGGTCCCATTTGTTTATTTTTGCTTTTATTTCTATTACTCTGGGAGGTGGGTCATAGAGGATCCTGCTGTAATTTATGTCAGAGAGTGTTTTGCCTATGTTCTCCTCTAGGAGTTTTATAGTTTCTGGTCTTATGTTTAGATGTTTAATCCATTTTGATTTTATTTTTGTGTATGGTATTAGAAAGTGTTCTAGTTTCATTCTTTTACAAGTGGTTGACCAGTTTTCCCAGCACCACTTGTTAAAGAGGTTGTCTTTTCTCCGTTGTATATTCTTGCCTCCTTTGTCAAAGATAGTGTCCATAGGTGCTTGGATTTATCTCCGGGCTTTCTATTTTGTTCCATTGATCTATATTTCTGTCTTTATGCCAGTACCATACTGTCTTGATGATTAGCTTTGTAGTATAGTCTGAAGTCAGGCAGGTTGATTCCTCCAGTTCCTTTCTTCTTTCTCAAGATTGCTTTGGCTATTTGAGGTTTTTTGTGTTTCCATACAAATTGTGAGATTATTTGTTCTAGTTCTCTGAAAAATACCATTGGTAGCTTGATAGGGATTGCATTGAATCTATAGATTGCTTTGGGTAGTATAGTCATTTTCACAATACTGATTCTTCCAATCCAAGAACATGATACATTTCTCCATCTGTTTGTGTCATCTTTGATTTCTTTCATCAGTGTTTTATAGTTTTCTATATATAGGTCTTTTGTTTCTTTAGGTAGATTTATTCCTAAGTATTTTATTCTTTTCATTGCAGTGGTGAATGGAATTGTTTCCTTAATTTCTCTTTCTGTTTTCTCATTGTTAGTATATAGGAATGCAAGGGATTTCTGTGTGTTAATTTTATATCCTGCAACTTTACTATATTCATTGATTAGCTCTAGTAGTTTTCTGGTGGAGTCTTTAGGGTTTTGTATGTAGAGGACCATGTCATCTGCAAACAGCAAGAGTTTCACTTCTTCTTTTCCAATCTGGATACATTTTATTTCTTTTTCTTCTCTGATTGCTGTGGCTAAAACTTCCAAAACTATGTTGAATAAGTAGTGGTGAGAGTGGGCATCCTTGTCTTGTTCCTGACTTTAGGGGAAATGCTTTCAATTTTTCACCATTGAGGATAATGTTTGCTGTGGGTTTACCATATATGGCTTTTATTATTTTGAGGTATGTTCCTTCTATGCCTGCTTTCTGGAGGGTTTTTATTATAAATTAATGTTGTTGTTTTTGATTTTAAAAGAAAGGCTTTTAGTCTTTCACCTTTGAGTATGTGGTTAGCTGTGGGTTTGTCATAAATGTTTTTTTATTATATTGAGATATATTCATTCTATATCCACCTTGATGAGAGTTTTATTAATATCATGAGTGGATATTGAATTTTTTCAAATGCTATTTGAGATGATTATGTGATTTTTATTTTTCCTTTTGCTAATGTTGTGTATCACATTGATTAGTTTGCAAATATTAAAATATCCATAAGTCCCTGGAATAAATCCCACTTGATCATGGTATATGATCCTTTTTATATATTGTTGGATTCAGTTTGCTAATATTTTGTTGAAGATTTTTGCATCTGTGTTCATCAGTGATACTGGCCTGGAATTTTCTTACTTTGCATTGTCTTTTTCTGATTTTGGTACTAAGGGTAATGGTGGCTTCATAGATTGAATCAGGAGTGTTCTGTCCACTTCAGTTTTGGGGAATAGTTTGAGAAAGATAGGTATTAGCCCTTCTTTATATGTTTGGTAGAATTTTTCCTGTGAAGCCATCTGGTCCTGGACTTTTGTTTGTTAGGAGTTTTTTTTTTATTATTATTATTACAAATTTAATGGCACTGCTAGTTATTGGTCTTTTCAAATTGTTTCTCCTTGATTCAGTCTTGGCAGGTGTATGCTTCTAGAAATTTGTCCATCTCTCTGAGGTTGTACTATTTGTTGGCATATACTGTTGGTAGTATTCTCTTATGATTCTTGTACTTATGTGGTATTGTCCATTATTTCTCTTCTTTCACTTATTGTATCATTTATTTGGGTCCTCTCTCTTTTCTTCTTGGTGAAACAAGCTAAAAGCTTATCAAGTTTGTTTCTCTTTTTGAAAAACCAGCTCTTGCTTTCTTTGATATTTTCTTTTGGTCTCTATTTTTATTTCCCCTTTTGCCTTTATTATTTCCTTCCTTCTGCTGACTTTGGGCTTTTTTGTTCTTTTTTAATTCCTTTACATGGTAGACTGTGTTTTTTATTTGAGATTTTTCTTATTTCTGGAGGAAGGCCTGTATTTGTATAAACTTCTTTCTTAGAATTGCTTTTGCTGCATCCCATAGATTTTGGAAAGTTGTGGTGGAAAGTTGTGTTTCCTTTTTCATTTATCTTGATTTATTTTCTCATTTCCTCTTTGATTTCTTCATTGACCCATTAGTTTTTTAGTAGCATGTTGTTTAGTCTCCATGTGTCTGTTATTTTATCATTTTCCTTTCTGTAACAACTTTACACTGTTGTGATAAGAAAAGATGCTTGAAATAATTTCTGTCCTCTTCAATTTGTTGAGACTTATTTTATGGCTTAGCTTGTGATCTGTCCTGGAAATTGGTCCATGTGCACTTGAAAACAATATGTATTCTGCTGTTTGGGCATGAAATTTCCTGTAGATATCTATTAAATCTAACTGGTCTAGCATGTCATTTAAGACCCCTGTTGCCTTATTGATTTTGTCTCTGGGTGATCTGTTCATTGATGTAAGTAGGGCATTTAAGTTACCTACTCTTATTGTATTATTGTCCATTTCCCCATTATTTCTGTTAGTATTTCTTTATATGTATAGATGTTCCTTTACTGGATACATATTTGTTCATGTGTGTAATATCTTCTTCTTGTATTGATCACTTTATCATTTTATAATGTCCTTCTATGTCTTTTGTTATAGCCTTTGTTTTAAAGTCTATTTTGTGTGATATGAGTATTACTACCCCCTCCTTTCTTGTCATTTCCTTTTACCTGAAATGTCTCTTTCCATTCCCTCTCTTTCAGTCTTGTGTGTGTCTTTACTTCTGAAGTGAGTGTTCTAGGCAGCATGAAGATGGGTCTTGGTTTTTTTTTAAAATACAATCAGCCACTCTATTTCTTTTGATTGAAACATTTAGTCCTTTAACATGTAGAGTAATTACTGATAGATATGTACTGATTGACATTTTATTACTTATTTTCTGGCTGTTTTTATAGTTTTTCTGGTTATTTCTTTTTGTTTCTTTACTTGTGGTTTGATGATTTTCTTTGGTAATAATATGCTTATGTTTCTTTCTTTTTAGTTTTTGTGTATCTATTGTAGGTTTTTTTATTTGTGGTTTTCATGGGGTTCTTACCTGTTGACCTATAACCAAATCTACCTATTTTAAACTGATAGTCATTTTAGTTCAAACACATTTTAAAAGATCTACATTTTTTACACCTCTCCCCAACATTTTCTGTTTTTAATGTCATACTTTACATCTTCATGTTTATCCCTTTAACTCTTTATTGTAGTTATAGTTGCTTTTGCAAATTTTTGTCTTTTAATATTTGTACTGGCTTAGTTAAGTGGTAGATCCTCAATCCTTACTATATATCTTCCTTTCCTTTCCTTCTTGGAATGTCAATTTTCTATAGATTCTTACTTTTTTCCCTTCTCCCTCAAAGAGAAAACCCTTTAACATTTCTACATTTCTTTTCAGTAGGTTTAGTATTGATGAACTCTTTTAGCTTTTGCTTTTCTGAATAGTTTTATATCTCCTTTGATTATAAATAGCAGTCTTGCTGCTAGCATATACTAGGTTGCAGGTTTTTCCCTTTCAGCACTTTGAATATGTCATGCCACTCCCTTGTGACCTGCAAAGTTTCTGCAGAAAAATCAGGTGATAGCCTTATGGAGTTTCCTTGTATATGAGTCTGTTTTTATCTTGCTGCCTTTAAACTTATCTTTAAGTTTTGCCATTTTAATTATATCTGTCTGGTTCTCTACTGTTTGGAACTCTCTCTGCTTCCTGTACCTGGATACTCTTTCCTTTTTCACCAGTTTGGGAGGTCTTTAGCCATAATTTTCTCAAATACATGTTCAATCTCCTTCTCTCTCTTCTCCTGCTGGGTGGAACCCCTATAATTTGAATATTGGTACAATTAATGCTAAGCCAGAGATCCCATAAACTGTTCTTATTTTTTAAAATTTGTTTTCTTTTTTGTGATTTCCATTACTTTGTTTTCCAGATCACTTATGCATTCTTCTGTGTCAGTCTGCTTTTCATTCCTTCTAGTGTGGTTTTTTTTCAGTTATTGAACTCTTTATTTCTGATTGAGTCTTTTTTATATTCTTTGTTCCTTATTAACATTCTCACTGTGTTTATCTATTGTTTTCCTTAATTCAGTTAACATTCTCGATACAGTCAGCAAAAACAAGACTGGGAACTGACTGTGGCTCAGATCATGAACTCCTTATTGCCAAATTCAGACTTAAATTGAAGAAAGTAGGGAAAACCACTAGACCATTCAGGTATGACCTAAATCAAATCCCTTATGACTATACAGTGGAAGTGACAAATAGATTCAAAGGATTAGATCTGATAGAGTGCCTGAAAACTATGGATGGAGGTTCGTGACATTGTACAGGAGACAGGATCAAGACCATCTCCAAGAAAAAGAAATGCAAAAAGCAAAATGGCTGTCTGAGGAGGCATTACAAATAGTTGTGAAAAGAAGAGAAGCAAAAAGCAAAGGAGAAAAGGGAAGATATACCCATCTGAAAGCAGAGTTCCAAAGAATAGCCAGGAGAGATAAGAAAGCCTTCCTCAGTGATCAGTGCAAAGAAATAGAGGAAGACAATAGAATGAGAAAGACTAGAGATCTCTTCAAGAAAATTAGAGATACCAAGGGAACATTTCATGCAAAGATGGGCACAATAAAGGACAGAAATGATATGGACCTAACAGAAGCAGAAGATATTAAGAAGAGGTGGCAAGAATACACAGAAGAACTATACAAAAAAGATCTTCATGACCCAGATAATCATGATGGTATGATCAACTCACCTAGAGCCAGACATCCTGGAATGCAAAGTCAAGTGGGCCTTAGGAAGCATCACTACAAACAAAGCTAGTGGAGGTGATGGAATTCCAGTTGAGCTATTTCAAATCCTAAAAGATGATGCTGTGAAAGTGCTGCACTCAATATACCAGCAAATTTGGAAAACTCAACAGTGGCCACAGGACTGAAAAGGGTCAGTTTTCATTCCAATGTCAAAGAAAGGCAATGCCAAAGAATGCTCAAACTACCACACAATTGAACTCATCTCACATGCTAGTAAAATAATGCTCAAAATTCTCCAGCCAGGCTTCAAAAGTACGTGAACCATGAACTTCCAGATGTTCAAGCTGGTTTTAGAAAAGGCAGAGGAACCAGAGATCAAATTGCCAACATCTGTTGGATTATGGAAAAAGCAAGAGAGTTCCAGAAAAACATCTACGTCTGGTTTATGGACTATGCGTGTGGATCACAACAAACTGTGGAAAATTCTTAAAGAGATGGGAATACCAGACCACCTGACCTGCCTCCTGAGAAATCTGTATTCAGGTCAGGAAGCAACAGTTAGAGCTGGACATGGAACAACAGACTGGTTCCAAATCAGGAAAGGAGTAGGTCAAGGCTGTATATCGTCACCCTGCTTATTTAACCTGCTTATTTATATGCAGAGTACATCATGAGAAATGCTTGGCTGGATGAAGCACAGTCCGGAATCAAGATTGCTGGGAGAAATATCAATAACCTCAGATACGCAGATGACACCACCCTTATGGCAGAAAGTGAAGAACTAAAGAGCCTCTTGATGAAAGTGAAAGAGAAGAGTGAAAAAGTTGGCTTAAAACTCAGCATTCAGAAAACTAAGATCATGGCATCTGGTCCCATCACTTCATGGCAAATAGATGGAAAAACAGTGGAAACAGTGACAGATTTTATTTTTGGGGGGCTCCAAAATCACTGCAGATGGTGACTGTAGCCATGAAATTAAAAGATGCTTGCTCCTTGAGAAGAAAAGTTATGACCAACCTAGACAGCATATTAAAAAGCAGAGACATTACTTTGTCAACAAAGGTCCATCTAGTCAAGGCTATGGTTTTTCCAGTAGTTATGTATGGATGTGAGAGTTGGACTATAAAGAAAGCTGAGCGCCGAAAGAATTGATGCTTTTGAACTGTGGTGTTGGAGAAGACTCTTAAGAGTCCCTTGACTGCAAGCAGATCCATCCAGTCTATCTGAAAGGAAGTCAGTCATGAATATACATTGGAAGGACTGATGTTGAAGCTGAAACTCCCAATACTTTGGCCACCTGATGTGAAGAACTGACTCATTTGACATGAAACAATGGCGAAAACCACTACAATATTGTAAAGTAATTAGCCTCCAACTAATAAAAATAAATGGAAAAAAAATTTTTTTTAATTAAAAAAAGAACTGACTCATTTGAAAAGGCCCTGATACTGGGAAAGATTGGAGGTGGGAGGAGAAGGGGATGATGGAGGATGAGATAGTTGGATGGCATCACAGACTCAATGGGCATGAGTTTGAGTAAGCTCCGAGAGTTGGTGATGGACAGGGAGGTCTGGTGTGCTGCAGTCCATGGGGTCACAAAGACTTGGACATGACTGAGCGACTGAACTGAACTGGCCCGACCTGAATTCTGTATTTTCAGTGGTTTTTTTCTTACTGTTTCAGTTAAGAGTAGTTCCTTTGCTTTATTATTTTCCTTAACTTTTTTTGCCTCTATGAATTTAAATGAAACAGTTATCTATTCCAGTCCGGAAGAGGTGTTCATATATGGAAGCATCCCTATGCAGACTGTGTATGCCTAATGCCTTTGGAGAGAGAGCAGATTTGATGTGGAGATAAGCGAGGTCTTTCCTCACGTTGTGCTGGTAGCTATTACGTTGATATGAGGCTGGAGGTGGAGGGGCTAGAGCTGTAGTTAGGTGTGGGTTGGGACTTTCCTTCCACTCAGTGGCCATCACTGCCCTCCACGTGGCTGGAGTAGAAGCCCTGTGGGTTGGACCTGAGCTGGCTCCGTTCCCTTTAGGTGTCTGCCTTCCCCTTTCCCAGCACTGGGACTTTTGCCCCAGAGGTGGGAATTGCTGAAGAAGGGAAGCCCATGTGGGCCCTCTCAGCTCATTTTTGCCACAGACAGAAGTCTGAGTTGTTTCTGATGTGCTGCCTGTGCAGGTGCCAGCGATTATTTCTCTCTATCTGCTTAGATGCAGCCTCAGGTCCAAGTTCCACTTGTCCCTCACTGCTGACCACTTCCCCCAGTCTGGGACACGGCTGCCCTTTCGTGGAGCTGCACTGCAGGGCGGGAGGGGCCAGTGTGGACTGTTTGTGTATCGGGGTTAGCTGTGGTGTAGTAGCCGCCCTCAGAGTTCAGGGCTGCTTCTGAGATGATGCTTGAGTATGTGCCAACAATAGTTACTGATGCCTCACCCAGACTTTGCCCCGGGACTAGGTCATCTCTGTATCCCATGGCCGTGCTTTTTCCCCCGCTGTGGCAGCCCTAGATCCCACACCACACTCTGTCATGTAGTAAGCTTTGCTGGAGCAAACACCAAGGCAGTTGTGGGAAACTTGATTGCCCCTAGAGCAGTCCTCTAACCATCTTCTCTGCCCTGCCCCAGGGGCAAGCCGGTGCACCAGCACTCCTCAGGAGCAGAGACCAGGCTTCCCACAGACCTCCCGTTAGTCCCAGTGTCCTCCAAGCAGCCAAGAGGGGCTCGTCTACTGTGCATGACCCCAGGACTGGGGCGTCCAGTCTGTGGTTTTCACTGCTCACTCCCCAAAGCTGGTGTTTGTTCATCTAATCTCTCTTTTCCCGAGAGCCCTTCCAGGGTCACGGGTCCTGACTTGGTTGTTTTTCTCCCCTTCCTACTCGATTCCATATGTATCTTTCTTACAGCCTTGCTTGTACAAGTCTTTCTGCTAGTTTCCAGTTAGTTTTCAATGAGTATTGTTCCACATGCAAATGTATTTTTGATGTATTCATGGCAAGAGGTGACTTCCATGTCCTCCTACTCTACCATCTTGATTAATCTCCTTTTTTGCAATAGTTCTGACCATGATGTAAAATCACAATGGCTAATAAGAGTGAATAACAAATTTATAAAATCTCAAGCTCCCATTTTGAAATAAATGACTATTCTTTTTGTATCAATGAGTTGTTGGAGGCTAAATATCTTATGTTTTGACATTATCTGTTTGCAGTGTACCACCAATACTTTAACTTTCTATTAAATTGTACAATATATTTGTGTGTCCTAAGGTTAAATGGCATGGCATACAGTGATGGCAATAACTAATAAATAATGGGCAATAAACAAATGAACCTGTTTGGGAGGAGGCACAGAGTGGATTAAAATTTCTGTTAGGCAGTATTGATATGTGATTATATAGCTGAGAAAAAAAGCTGTTACCATTTCTGACATCTGTATTCCAATAGAAATATGATATAGGTGTTTTGTACTATTTGTTATCCTATAAAGTAAAAAAGTATCAGAGACAGATCTATTCCTTTCTCTATTAGCATACAATATCTAATATTTATCTTTGGAGGCATGAAACTTGAAAAATTAGTATAAGTATTTTCCCACTATTCAACCAAACTCCATTAAAGCCACAGAACTCTTCCATATGTCATCTTATCTTCCAACACAGGCGATAATGTGGAACATGATATAACATTTCTTATCTTGTCAGTTGCAGCACAACTAAACATAAGCCCAAGCTAGCAAAAATAGAGGATTACATCTCAGTTACTTTCTGGAACTGGGTTTTGTAGTAAGTGCTAAACCAGTATGAGACAGTGTATACTGAATAGTAAATTGAACTCACAGTCCTGGAAAATTGAGGCTAATGACTCAATGAACTCAGTGAAAGGGGGAAATATACATAGGAACATTCTGAGGTGCTGGGGCATTTCACAAGCAGGAGGTTTATCATTATTTTCCTGAGCAATATTGACAAATGCAGACAGCCACTCTTACATAAAAATAGATTATGCAACCATTATGATTTATTATTCAAGGTACTTCAAAATGTCTTTTTGCCCCCGATATCCACTCCATACTTCTTTGTGAACCTGCCACAGTTGCCAGAATTTTTACCATCCTCAGTGACTCCACTGTTATTCTCTAGGTAACTATGTCACTCAAAATAGTAATTTTATTAGCCATTATTGTAAATTAAGGCATAGCGAACAAACATATCCAATTTGCTACACCCTAATACTGCACGTTCATTTCCCATGTACACTCATTGCATATGGCTTTTCTGTGTAAATTTGCAGTAGCTTAATTACAGTCCATGGGTTCACAAAAGAGTCGGACACAACTCAGCGACTAAACAAGAACAAATTCAATCTTTTATTACAGTAAATGACTTCACTGAGTATATGAATCACAATAGCCTCCCCAATAAATACTTGACAATGCAACATAAGTTGTATCAATCTTACTCCAATTCCTGCAAGCTTCATGCCCCATAAACAACATGAGGTCAAAAGTACTCAAGGGCTTCTGAGAATTCCAGAGCCATGTTTCTGCCTCCACTCATCCCTCTTCTCTCTCAACCCTGAATCCCCTTTCCCGTAATTAATCTGATTACAAAGATTCCCCCTTGTTCTAAGAGCTCTAATGCTCTCAAACTCAGCTTTCCAATTCTCTTACTGAATTTGCATCTCCAGCAGTGCCGCACAGAAGCAAACATTTCTGTCTTCACAGAATTCTCCAGCCCGTAAGACCTTTGACAAACCTCTCAGGTCACTTGTTGTCAAGTGAGGAGATCTCTTACCTTTGGCAGAGATGCCCTGGAGCCTGAACTCTGGGTGGTCATTGTTAAGACTGTCGTTATGCCCAGTGCAACTCTGGCAGGGGCTGCATCCATGTTTATCCAAAAAGAGACCCAGGACAGAATGACTATCAACAAACTGGGGATGTACATCTGGATCAAATAATATCCCATCTGGCGTTCCAGGTGAAACTTAACCTCAATGCAGGTAAACTTTCCTGGAAACAGGAAATGATGATTTAAAAGCCAATTTGAAATTATCTTTCCTGTTCCAGCCCCCCACTTTATTAAAAAAGAACATTAAAGATGGATTTGAAAGATTGCACAAAACACTGACCCTGCATACCCAATTCAACTGTTTTCCAACTCAACCAGTGATGAAAATGACAATGTGAGAATGAGTGATCTAAAGAGTCACTGGCCCAAAACCATGTGGCATATTTAATTTTAAAATCTGTGCTTGTTGCAGTGTGATTATTTAGACAGAGCTTCAGAATTTTCTAGACTGTTCAGTGGAAAGAAACTATTCAGTTTTGTGGGAGTTATAGTATGTAATATATAGCATACAACATGTAACCTACAGCGTATATGTGTAGCACACACTATATAGCATTTAATATGTAATATATAATATGAAATATTTGAAACCTTGCCTTCCTAAGCAGTGAAGTTCATGTGAGGCTCCTAAAGGATTTGGTTAATTGTGTATCTATCTTCATGTTTGCAGTAGCAAGAGAAAAATAGACATTTTTAGAAGCTGTGAATATAATCTGATCATTGTAAAAATTTCATAATCTCCTGGGTAATTACTTGAGGACATTTAGAATATACCTAGAATCTTTACAGTGTTGCATTGCCTCTAAAATAGAGTACATGTGAAGACATTACGATTTTTAACATACTATTAAGAGACAGATGTTCCTGCCCCTTACCACTTCCCTTCCTTTTTAATTGGCTTGGCATTAGAAGCCCAGAAGGTAATTTGGCTTAGCTCACACAAATGATAAGAGATAGGGTTGGGTTCTTCTTGCTCAGGAAGAAGACCTTACAATCAGATTTTAGTTATTTAATAGAAAGCATTGTTGGCTTCTAAAACAAATGTTCATGGACCATTTACTCAGCAGTGACTCCTTGAGCAGTCACTGAACAAACTATCATTTCTCAATTGCTTCTCCTTGGTCAGCTTGTGTGATATGAAAGACCAGGACATTCACAGGAAAAGCCAGCGACTTTACCGGGCGGGCATAATCTTCCTGGTAACAATGCCCACTTGTTGCTACTACCTCGGAGTCTCGCCTTGCACCATGTGTCTGTCAGCACTAGTGATAGCGCATGACTCTAGAGCCAGCTGACTTCCCACCAACTGATTCTCATGCATGCTCTTTAGGACTGGAGAGTGCAACAGCTGTATTTCTGGGTTTGCAAAGACCTTTTATTTCTCTCTTCCACTAAGGCAGAGTGCAAATTTAAAATCGGTTTGTTAATTTATTTGGCTGCCTCAGGTCTTAATTGTGGCATGCAGGATCTTCATTGTGTCATGTGGGATCTTTTGTTGTGGTGCATGGTCTCTTGTTGTGGCACACAGGTTCCAGATCACACAGGCTCAGTAGTTGTGGCGCACGGGCTTAGCTGCTCCACAGCATGTGGGATCTTAGTTCCCTGACCAGAGACCGAACCCGTGCCCCCTGCATTGCAAGTGAATTCTTAACCACCGGCCCATGGAAGTCCTGAAAGTGCAGATTGATCTGAGGAGCCAATGTCAAGAGTGGATGCTGGGAATGGGCCAAAATTTATACATTTCTTGTACCACTTACAAGGTCTCATACATCTTTCCTCAAAGTCATTTGATAGTAGATGGTCAGCGAGAGAATAGCACAAGATTCCCAAATCTCTTTCCTTCTCTCTCTCTTTTGGAAAAATTAACTGTGTGCTCTCTGACCCATTCCAAGGGGTATAGGCATCTTATGTGTTGAAGGGATTTTGAGCCAAGCCTAGGACAGTTCTTTGTAGCTCCACTTTCTTGATCAATATGCAGAAAATAAGGTGATAAGATATATACGCCAAGCTACATATGGAGCCCATTTGAGTTTAGCGGCTGAAAGGAAACTTACCAGTGTTGTAGTGCTTTGTGCAGTAGCCGAGTTCCTTCTCTTCTTTCAAAATAAACTGAGGCAGGGTCAATCCTTCAGCAACTTGAACTGGACCATCACTTAACCACTCAAATATCAGGTCATTCATTGTGTATCCAACTGGAACAAATGAATCATAGTGAAAAATTGAATGCATCTTTCCAAGAAAGCTTGAAAGTCTAGCCAGGTAAAGAAACAATCAAGGGGGTCATCTAAAGCAGACATGGTCGGCCAATTCAAGAGCATTTTTTAATAAAAGAGCTGTGATCATCATGACAACTACATGTCATTGGAGCCAAAGAAATTGAAAACAACAAGCTATTTCTGAATGATTTTTTTCTGTATAACGAGAGAATAGAATCTATAAAGCCCATTTTGCCTCTGCCTTCTTTATCCACTAAATCTTCTGAAGAACAAACAAGTAAACAAACAGAAATACTTTGAAGATTGTCTTTACTTGAAAGAGCTGTGTAATGCAATTCATGGCACCAGTCTTAGTATTTCAAATGAAAAGCATTTTTTTTTTAATGAGGATGGATTCATCACAGCCCTGCTTAAAATATTTCCATTACAAACTTGGCTCCTCTCTTTGGGTCTATTACCTTTGTTTTCAGAAATTTATGTTCAAGTCCTATGGTCAATCCTCAATTACTTTAGCAAGTGGGAAGGGCTGTAGGTAGGTAACCTAAGAGAAAGTTGTAGAATATGCAAATTAAGCATATTCATTTGTGCTAGTTTCTTGCTAAAGGGGCCTACTCATTACAATGCTGAATATGAAGTAAAACAGATTCTCTGTTATATAGTCATATTGTTACATGACTTTTGAGCCATTCGAAGTAAGATTATTAGTTTAGTAAACCAAAGTCAGCTCTTAGTCTCCAAGCTCCAGCTAACTAGGTTGTTATGTCAAGTACTTCTGGATCTTTTTGCACCCTGGAAGTGAAGGCTACTCTTTTTTCAGGCATCAGTTCTCTCACCTCTTCCTTTATTTGTGATATGAACTCTAAAAGGAGAGTGAGGCTGACAAGGGTTATTATGTGAGGTTTTGGCTAGCCAGTAACCTCAGCATGTTTATTAAGGTTACAGATTCTTATTCTTGTTTACTGAAAGGTAATGACTCACCAAAGCTACCCAGAAATCAATTGCAAAATTAATTGGAATCTACTTTCCTCTTTCTTTGGACCACCTTTTCCATTCAAAGCTAGAAATTAAAAACAAGCAAGGAGTCACAAAGAGGGCTTTGTACAAGCATTGATGGTCCACAAAGCGAGTGGTCAACCCTGTCTCTTCCACATCAGTGCTGTATGAGGACTTCTTGGATATCTCCATCAAATACTAGAGGCTTGCCAAGCACCCTTTTCTTGCTGACCGCTACAGTAATAGTCCTTGTCAGCCACTTGGAAGCTGCAGCTTGGGGTCCGTCAAATAGAAGAGGAAAAAATGTGGGGAAGGAGGGTAGAATATGAGGGTAGAAAAGTAAAGGACACTTCCCACCCTTCACAGTCAAAGTTAGTGGTAAACACATCACTGCCTCTTTGATTTCATTACTTCTAGATCCTGAAAGCACCAAGCATATTTACTAATTGGAGTTTTTAAGCCTTGAAGGGGGCTTCCTTAGTGGCTCAGCTGGTAAAGAATCTGCCTGCAATGTGGGAGACCTGGGTTTGATCCCTGGGTTGGGAAGATCCCCTGGAGAAAGGAATGGCTACCCACTCCAGTATTCTGGCCTGGAGAATTCCATGGACTGTATAGTCCATGGGGTTGCAAAGAGTCGGACATGACTAAGCCTTGGAGGAACCTCAGATGAGAGCTATGGTTGCTGCTTTATAGAAAAACTAAGTAATAGGTTGAGGCAGGGGAGGGTTTGGAGCAGTAGAGAAGACACAAAGAAGGAATCATTACATAAGAAAAAGTTTTTCTTAACTATCTTCTGAAGAGAAGGGGCAAGGCGGAAAAAAATGAATACATAAAGCCTATTGTAAATCAGAAATTCTCATTTTATCTCTGACAACCTCTTCAAACAAAGATGTTTCATTATTTTGTTTACTTTTGTAGGAAGTTTCAAGGGAAATCTACAATGATTTTAAATGATCAGAAGAAATCCCTGTCACCGCCTCTTTTTAAATAATAGTTGATGTGTCTTTTTGCATTTATTATTTTTCTAAACCAATAAGTTAAAAGTATTTTCTTGCCCCTGCCTCATTAAATCTCCTAACATCCCTGTAGGTCAGTAGCACTTATTCTTCTGTGCATTTTACAAACAGAGCGACTGACAGAGCAAGCCAGAAAAAAATTTCATGTCTGCTGACTGAAAATTCCATTACCTTGGAGGCATCAGCAACTTATGGCACATATAAAGATTTCAGTGGCATCAGAGCCAGGACATAAAGGGCACAGAGTAGTAGCATTTCTCTAGCTCCTTCACCTTGTCTTTGTATGTCCATGGATCGAAGGGAGATCCCTTTATTCCATGTCATCTCAATGCCCCTCATTTTTACATCCTCTTCTGACTAAGGCCCCTGTATCTTGTCCTCAAATCAACTATCCCTTCCTGCTAAAATTCCTTTGGAGTGAAGGTCTATACAAGCACAAGACAGAAGGAAATACAATTTTCTGACTAGAGAGCGATTCATTATAGAGGTTAAATGACTAATAATCTTAATTTTCCCAGGAGACATTTTCATTTCAAAGAAAAGCTTACTGAATCAGGCTTGTTTTTTTATGAAGGGCAAGTTATTTGGCTTTTTACTTTGAAAAATGGTCTTTGTGCTCTTGGGTCCGTCCCTTAGGACCTTGGGAGTTGTTAAATAAGTATAGATGGACTCTTATGGGTTTTTTTTCTCCTTAACAACACACTGAGAAGAACCAGGTCATTGCTTAAAACAAGCAGGTGGTTATTTCAGTAGTAGTGACTTACAACTCTCCAGCTGCATTGTACAAGTCTGGACATCCATTGGAAAATTCTTCAAGTCCATGGGACAGGATAAGGTCAAGGTGAGCCTTACCAAAGAAAAGAAAATTGAAAACAAGTTTTTAATTTGTGAGATCTGATTCTTGAGAAGCAAACCAAAAATATATTTGGTATTAAGCAGAGTGACACTGATACAGAGGATGAACTCTCAGCTCTCACTAAGGACAATGTTTTCTAATTTTCAAATGAGCAGTAGCCATTGGTAACTTTTTTAAATACTGTAGAATTTTGCTGTAAACTTTTACTCTCCATTTCCCATCTTCCAGTCTCTGACTGTCACCTCCCCAGTAGCACTGGTCTGAAGTTTATTCTAGCATCAAGAAGAGGTGTCTGGGGGGAAGGGATAGTTAGGGGTTTTGTGAAGGTCATGTACACACTGCTGTATTAAAAATGGATAACCAACAAAGGACCTATTGTATAGCACAGGGAACTCTGCTCAATATTATGTGCCAGCCTGGATGGGAGGGGGTTTGGGGGAGAATGGATACATGTATATGTATGGCTGAGTCCCTTTGCTGTTCACCTGAAACTACCACAACATTGTTAATTGGCTATACCCCAATTACAATAAAAAGTTTAAAGTTACAAAAATAAATAAATACATAATGTAAGTGATTAAATAAATAAAGAAAGAAGAGCATTGAGAAATAATGTAACAGGAAAGTGGCCTTTTATGCACACTGATGTCCAAAAGATGTAAAATTTATCATGCTTTGAAGTTGGACAGGTGGGCTTTGCTTCAAGGACAAAAAATGGTGTAATAAGCATAATTGGTTGTGGCAAGTATTGGCTCTCCTTCCATCAAATGGGCAAATACTTCACTATCTTTTCATTTGCTAACTACATGGACAGGTCAATTGTATATTGTAGCATTCATTCTAGAATTTTCACAAATCTGGAGCAGGTAATTCTGGATCTAAAAAGCCATTTGAGGATCGTAACTTGTACATAGTCTTCACTTCTCTGCATCCTTGAGGGACTACTGTTTCCCTTTCCTTAATTTTCTAAGCTCCAGCCACCTCTGATCAAGTCTTTTATCAGGATATCGATTAATTCACCATCTCTTTTCCACTATTTCCTTTCTCAGTCCTCGAGGAAATGCTGCATACCTCTTGCTCTTCAGTTTTTTTATACCTCAGAGATTAAAAGAAGGAAATTAAGGTTGAGAATCAGCAGATCTGTGTTCCCTTTCAAGAACTGCCTCCGACTGTCTCTGTCCCCAAAGCAAGACATTAAACTTGATAAACATGCATCCTTAAGAATCCACCTGCAGTGCGGGAGACCTGGCTTCGATCCCTGGGTTGGGAAGATCCCCTAGAGAAGGGAAAGGCTACCCACTCCAATATTCTGGCCTAGAAAATTCCATGGACTGTATAGTCCATGAGGTCACAAAGAGTTGGACACAACTGAGTGACTTTCACTTCACTATCAAATGATGAAGTAGAATCAAATGATGCTTATTGCCACTTAGCTATAATGCTAGAATCCATGTTATTCTGAAGTTCACTGTTCCAAGTTTCTGTTCGTTTTCTCTCAAATATCCCTTCTATCCATAGACCCCTTTGATTCTTGCACTGTTACCTAAACTCTTCCTTTCTGTCATGCTCTCCCTTCCTGGTTCCCTTTTCTTTCCTTTCTCAGCTTTATGCTATACCTATTCAATCCAAAACAAAATAATAATAATAAAAAAGAGTGGCCCAGTTATTTTAAAGAAAGAAAAGATTTGGGATTTGAAGTGAGATTAGACAAAGAATCCATGATGACAATCTTCAAAATCATTAAAATATAACAATGACAGAGAAAAGCAAGATACAAAAACAGATCAGTGTACTCCCAATCATGTAAAAATGTTTTCAATATTAGAAGTGAACACAGCACTATATTAAGAGTAGTTATTTTTGGTTGACGGGATGATTCATACTATTTGTTTTTTAACTCTTTATTCATTCTGTGTTATCTATATTGACAAGTATAGGCTATTTGAAGATGATCAACTTTATGTGTTAAGAATGCCTTTCTTCAAACAATAGCTGAAAGGTAAAATTATTAAATTATGTTTTACTCAGTAATGTTTTGCTATTACTATAATAGTAATATATTATTATATTATAGTATATATTACATACCATATTATATATATAGTATACTATATACTATACTATATACTATATAGTATAATATATATAGTATACATTAGTATATTATACATAATAATATATTATTATATATAGTAATATATTATTATTGTTAAAATTTTGCCACAAACATACAGTATTTCACCTTCATTGCTAAATAAATTACCTACCTTCTGTGAGCTATTCTGAGAACACAAATACCACATATCTAAAGGGAAAGAAATAGTTCTGAGTTCTAAATATCCAAGTTAAAATAACATTTTAGACAGGAAAAATGATTTTTGTCAGTTTTGAAGTTCATCTACATATATCAATATAAATATAGTTAAATATATTTAAATTTCTTCCTAGCATAAATACTTTGTTGTTTTTTTTTGAGGTTTTATTTTATTGAGATCAATGTCATGAACTCTTCAACATAAAGGAAGAGTAAGAATCAAAATGAAAATCTCTAGTAATCAGAAATTTTAAAAAAATTGACACTTTATTAAGGGAGGGGAATTTCAAAAGGATCTGTAGGTTTAAAATTGTTATTAACACAGTAAGAATCTATTTTTTTGAATTTTTTACAGAGGAAATATTTTCATCAAACAAAAATATGTCTATCATATAAAAATAACCAGAGGGCATGTGCATAGTTTAATTGAATCAAAACCAGAAAACCTGGAAATTTCATTGTGATTTTGAAAAGTTTACTTTTGAGAAATTAGAAACTAATAGTAGAAATGAATAGTTTTAAAACATGCAACAAGGGAATCAGTGGAATTTTGTTTGCTGTTGGAAGCAACCCGATTTTAATATTCTTAATCATAGGTTTGCTTAATTGGATTCTTTTATGAACTTTTCACATTTATTTAGGGAAAAAAGCTTCAGGCATGATATTTCTGGCTTTGTGGCAGCTATAACAATCCTACAGAGTTCTTGGGGTCAAAACTATTAACACCATGGAAAAGCCACACTGAGTGAAATTCCCAAAGAGCCTGAAATTCTCTGAATCTCAGTCTCAGCTGAGAACTGTGTGTGTATTTCCCTCCTTCCTTATTTGTTTTTCTATTTCCCTTTCTAGATAGGTTTTGTATGGGAACTCAATGGGTGTCAATAACAAGGAGGCAAGTTAACAGCTCCCCACTTTATTAAATCATGTCACCATCTGAGCAAATGGGAAGCGATTGGAAAGATCTAATAAGTTCTTTCATGGACCACAGAGTCTATAATTTATGATGTCTAGTTTACCACACATCTGCAGGCCTAAAACACAGACTTGCATTTTACTTAGTTTTTTTTTTCTTTTTCACTGACGTATATGTTAAACACAGTAAAAATATACAAATCGTAAGTTACAGCACGATACCTTTTTTACATCTACACCCAACTGTTTAACAAGCACCGAGATCCAGACTTAGAATATTCCCATCACCCAGAACACTCCCTTGTGCTCTCTTCTCAGTCAAGAACCTTCCAAAGTAACCACTATTGATTTTTAAAAGCTATCTTTAGATTTAAAAACATGGGTTTGGGAGAAAAGTGAGCTTGATATTATTTTGTACAGAGATACAGAGTGAAGTGAAAGTCACTCAGTCGTGTCCAACTATTTGCGACCCCATGGACTATAGCAGTCCATGGAATTCTCCAGGCCAGAATACTGGAGTAGGTAGCCTTTCCCTTCTCCAGGGGATCTTCCCAACCTTAGGGATCGAACCCAGGTCTCCCGCATTGCAGGCAGATTCTTTACCAGCTGAGCCACAGGGAAGCCCAAGAATACTGGAGTGGGTAGCCTATCCCTTCTCCAGCGGATCTTCCCAACCCAGGAATGAACCAGGGTCTCCTGCATTGCAGGCAGATTATTTACCAACTGAGCTATCAGGGAAGCCCAAGAGATGTAGAAATTGCACCAAATAAGACTGGCACATACAACATGTACCAAATCTTTTATCTCCTTTACTCTGGCTCTCCATCTTTTTTTCCATGAAAGTGAAAGTCACTCAGTCGTGTCTGACTCTTTGCGACCTCATGGACTATACAGTCCATGGAATTCTCCAGGCCAGAATACTGAATGGGTAGCCGTTCCCTTCTTCAGGGGATCTTCCCAACCCAGGGGTCAAACCCAGGTCTCCCACATTGCAGGCAGATTCTTTACCAGCTGAGCCACCAGGGAAACCCAAGAATACTGGAGTGGGTAGCCTATCCCTTCTCCAGCAGATCTTCCCAACCCATTTGACTTTTCTTAAAGAATTCATTTAATGAAGCATTATCACACATCCCCCTCTGTTATTGTGAAGACATGCAGGCATTCAGAGCACACTTGCTCCTGTTTGCCCAAGAGAAAGAATAAAGTTCCCTTATAGAAACCCTGCTTCTTTATACAGAGTGAGAAGGCTGAGCAAACATTTCTATTTTGAAAGCAAAAGGATAAGACAAAGCACAGGAAATCAGCTTCCCCCATTCCATTCCTTACTACTTTCCTATTTAGTTCACCTTGCTCATCATACCAGCTTAGGTTTATATCTTACTTAAAGTTTAAATGACTGATAGATGCAGACATTGTAAACCATGTTAATATTACAGTTTTTTAAATCAAATGAATTTTTTAAAATTTACTTATTTCTCTCCTATGCAAGGTTCTTCCCTTATGCAAGAACCACAAAGGCTACAAGTTTCCCTTTTTACAATCTAAAATAATGCCTTTAACAGAGTAGGTATTCAGTAAACATTTGTTGAACAAATGAATGAATCAGCATCCTCAAGGTCTGTGGGAGAATGTAAGGCTTTTATTCAGCAGAAATGGGAAAACACAAAGGATTTAGACGAGAAGCAGGGTCATCAGAGCCCATGTCGTTTAGTTGCTCAGTCATGTCTGATTCTTTGCAACCCCATGGACTGTAGCAAGTCAGGCTTCCCTGTCCTTCACCATCTCTTGGAGCTTGCTCAAACTCATATCCACTGAGTTGGTGATGCCATCCAACCATCTCGTCCTCTATTGTCCCCTTCTGCCTCTCGGGAGGCAGGTAAGGTGGTCTGGTATTCCTGTCTGTTGAAGAACTTTCCACAGTTTGTTGTGAAGTCAACAAACTTTGACTTTGTAAAGTCAAAGGCTTTAGCATAGTCAATGAAGCAAAAGTAGATTTTTTTTTTAAATTCTCTTGCTTTTTCTATGATCCAACAGATATTGGCAATTTGATCTCTGATTCCTCTGCCTTTTCTAAATCCAGCTTGAACATCTGGAAGTTCTTGGTTCATGTACTGTTGAAGCCTAGCTTGGAGAATTTTGAGCATTACTTTGCTGGTGTGTGAGATGAGTGCAATTGTATGGTGGTTTGAACGTTCTTTGGCATGCCTTTCTTTGGGATTGGAATGAAAACTGACCTTTTCCAGTCCTGTGGCCACTGCTGAGTTTTCCAAATTTGCTGGCATATTGAGTGCAGCACTTTAACAGCATCATCTTTTAGGATTTGAAATAGCTCAGCTGGACAATTCCATCACCTCCACTAGCTTTGTTCATAGTGATGCTTCCTAAGGCCCACTTGACTTTGCACTCCAGGATGTCTGGCTCTAGGTGAGTGATCACACCATCATGGTTATCTGGGTCATTAAGATCTTTTTTGTATAGTTCTTCTGTGTATTCTTGCCACTTCTTCTTAATATCTTCTGCTTCTGTTAGGTCCATACTGTTTCTGTCCTTTATTATGCCCATCTTCACATGAAATGTTCCCTTGGTGTCTCTAATTTCCTTGAAGAGCTCTCTAGTCTTTCCCATTCTATTGTTATCCTCTATTTCTTTACATTGATCCCTTAGGAAGGCTTTCTTATCTCTCCTGCTATTCTTTGGAACTCAGCATTCAGATGGGTATATTTTCCTTTTCTCCTTTGCCTTTCACTTCTCTTTTTTTCTCAGCTATTTGTAAGGCCTCCTCAGACAACCATTTTGCCTTTTGCATTTCTTTTTCTTGGGGATGGTTTTGATCACTGCCTCCTGTGTACAATGTCACAAACCTCTGTTCATAGTTCTTCAGGCACTCTATCTATCAGATCTAATCCCTTGAATCTATTTGTCACTCCACTGTATAATCATAATTATACAGTGTAAAATCATAATTATACATAATTGTTATAATTGTACGTGTGTGTAATTGTAATTATACGTATAAGAACACTCCAGAGCCCATGGGGTGTTGCCAAATTCCAAGACCGGCAAAGGAAGCCAGAAAGCTTGCCTGGCCCCTCTCTGTAAGTTGCTAGCATTTCTAGTGGGAACTAGAAATTAGGCAAACCAAATGGAAAGAAAGCCAGAAAGCCATGTCCACCTGTCCTCTAGCCTTCATCAGGTAGCTGGGTCCATGGCCAGGACTGTTCTCATATTGCTAGAAGCATGCATGTTAATCACTTTATAATTTCGTGGTGGACAGAAGGTTCCTTGACTTGTAAAGCAACTACTCATTCATAGAGAATTCCGTGTAAGTGGAAGAGCCTTCCCAGTCAAAGATTCTTGAGGGAAGAAAAGGCTATTTGAAGAGAAAACGAATTTTCAGATGGAATTGCAAATTGTCCTGAGAGATCTTCTTGCCTAAAGAAAAGATTTCCAACATTCAAAGAGAGTTAATTTTGATATAGTAGTCTGTCTTGTTTGGAAAGGAAGGGTAAAGGGAGGCTTTTGTGTTTTAGGAAAAGCAAGAGTCTCAGGTATATTCCTGCCGTTCCTCTCTCAGGGACCATGCTTAGCATATTCTGTGTGGCATATGCAAACCTTCAGTGGGACATGGAAATAGCAGAGGGGATAGAACCTATGTTCTTTTAGGGTTAAAATGCTTAATGAGGAAAAATAAAACTTCAAGTGATTTCAATAGTATTTATAATCATTCTGTGAGCACCTGCTTCAAGTCAAGTGCTCTCATTATTTTGCAGTCATGGAGTACTATCCCAGGAGGCAGAGAGAATTCTCTCTGGTTTTGAGATAAGCACATTGGAGCTCAGAGAGGTTAAGCCATTTCCCCAAAGTCACAAAAACGGTAAGCAACCACAGTTAGATTTGAACCCAACTGTAATTGATGTCAAAGTTTGTTTATTATTTTCTGCTCTACAATGTTCCTTCTTAGAAAAAGAATCTGTTGCTAGTTTATCATCCTCTTTTGTCTGTGAAGCTAGCAGAATAGGTTGTAGACACCTTGGTTGTCTTCATATTTTCTGCAGTTATTCAGGCTTCCCATGACTTTTTCTTTTAAAAACTCCTCGAGCCTCCCCTGGCCACCTCCTAGAATGGAAGCATCATTGACTGCGGATCCAGGGGCCTGGGTGGTGGACCAGGCTTATAGAGAAAGAGCGGTTTGACCTTAACTATATCTCTGAGCCTCATTCCTTACCCACAACTCCATCCTGCTCAAAATTTCTATGATTCTAAACTGCAAGTGAAGGTGACTAGCATAAAAATTTCCTCTTATAGGTGGATTTCCACTCTTGAATGTGATGAAAGCCTTAAGTTTAAATAATAATGCTTCTTAAAATTAGAACTTTCTGGCAGTCTGGGTATATATTTGTTTCCCCCGTAGGGCTTTGTCACACCACATCCTAGAACACTATTCACTCTTTCTCCTAAAATGTTAAGGACAGCCTTACTGTACAGTGTAGGTCGTGTAGGTCTGTTGACTCTTTCCTCTCAGGTACTTGGAAATTTCTGAACCACGTGACATTCTAATGCCAGGGAGATTTGACAGGATGCATCATGTATTAAACAAGAGTGTCCTTCTTAAGTGAAATTAGCCTGGAGCAAGTTAGAAGTCAAGTTAGACATGCATCATTTATACAACCCACACATATGGGGAGATGGAGGGAAGGAGTTAGAGTGGTCATTGGATTAAAAGATACCATTAGGCTAGTTGTCTGACCAGAGTCTTCTTTAGCACAGTGGGTTTCAAAGTCTGGTCGATGTAGGTATCATCTGAGGGGCTTGGTAGGAATGCAGATTCTCAGACCCTCCTGAGAAATAGCTCAGTTAATGCTGGGCTGATCTTGTGGAGTACATTTTAAGAAGCTCTACTTCAGCATGTCCCAAGGAGGACTTCAGTTACTGTCCATATGATGGACTAAGAGGAGAACATTTTGAAAGAGAAATAGGCAGGGATTTAGAAAGAGGTCTGTGGTTTTTTCAGTGGCATCAGCACTCTCTTTGGAAAATAAGACTTTCTACTCGAAACCTTGTCTGGACAATTAGGCTCAAGAAGACTTCTAAGTGACTGGATCAGGGGTAGTGAGACAGTAAGGGTGATTAGTCATGAACCTCAGTCACCAGGGAGAGGCATGCTGCTAAGGGCAAGGCAGAACACACAAGGTCAATTCATTGGCAACCAAGAATATGGTAGGTATGGCTAGAAAAAAACTGGGGTAGCTGCTGAGAAGAGTGGAAGGTGCAGCAGAGAAGAACTCAAACCAGATGCTTGTTAACACACACAAGTGTGCAAAAGTAGGTAGTGGGACTCTACTCAGGGCAGTAGCAGTGTATCAGAGTGCTATCTCTGGTCTCTGACTAGAAAATCTAATATCCCCAAGAGTTACTGAGAAATTTTAAATAAAGTTGGGGTGGTGACTGCAACATTCACTGGATGATCCCCAACTAAAGATTTATAAAAACCCCTGGTACTGGTCAGGGATGAGGACAGCGCATGGAGGGAGACCAGCTCCATGTCTTTAGTCAGGAGGGATTCATGTTAAACAGAACTCCATCTGTGGTATAATCTAGTATATCCATTCAGCAATTTTTGGCAAGCATTTATTGGGCATCATGCTTATCAGACACTTAAAATAACAGTTTCTTTGAAGGGATCATAGATTATATTACTAATATATTAATATATGTGTATATATGTATTCTTTTTATGGAGTCTATTCCAATAGTTGTGCATTTATTACTCATCTTTTTAAAGTTGTTTTCAAATTCTCATTTAAAGAATGTTCCAGGTTATGTAAATCAGACATAGCTGAACTCAGTCAACTAAAAGGCTTTTCATTACTCCCTTTCATTACACTGGGTAGAGTGAATAACCTACCTTACAGATATAGACCCTGAGAGGGCCCTTTGGGTCTGTCAGGGAAGTATGACTTACAATAATTATTTGATTCTGAATTAAAACTCAAGGTACCCACAAAAGGATCCTTGTCCACAGAGAACAAAAATAAATCGGTCCAAGTTTGGCTAGGCAGGCAAGGCATGAAGTTTTGAAGCTCATCTTCTGAAATCTCTGTAATGCAATGGCCACTTTGACCTTGCTCATCATGTGAAGCATAGAGATGGTCTTGCTCATTCCAGCCCTAAGCCGTTCCCCTGGTCCCCAGGCAGGCGCAGATGTGGCATTGCCTGGTAAGACTGTTTATATAAGTAAAGGTTGAAAAGTCATGGTGTGGAAATTATTAGGATTCTGGAAAGATTCCAGGGCATTGTCCTGATCAAACTCCTCCCAACTCTTATCCCTGGGTTTGGAAGGTCTGCTGGAGAAGGGAATGGCAACCCACTCCAGTATTCTTGCCTGGAGAATCCCATGGACAGAGGAGCCTGGTGGGCTATAGTCCATGGGGTCCCAAAGAGTCAGACATGACTGAGCTACTAACACTTTCATAATGGAATAATAGACATTTAGTTAAAGGCTTCCCTGACTATTAAGATGAAAATCTAGGGAGAGAGTACTGTTTCAAGTACTGCTAGTCATTTCCTCCTTTGTGTATATGAGTTGATAGGTTCTCAGGTTCCTTACCAGTATCCCCAAGAGCAGACTTTGATATTAAGAGTATCAAATGGAGGGATGAAGCTAGATGGATAACAGGGCTCAAAATTTTGTGGCTAGGACACTGGTGAGAAATCATTTCTTCAGTTTTATCTAAGATTGAAACTAAACCCAAGGTTGGTAATAAGCTTTGCTATTAGTCTATCCTTTTAGTTAATTCCAAATAAGGGTAAGACCTGTTTCTCCATGTTGACCTTGGGTTTTTCAAGGAGTGAATGGCAACAGTGCTGGTTCATCAGCTATTCTGCTCCTCTCCCCTGACTAAAATACCAGTGGCTGACTAGGAAGGTCTATGTTTACCAAACATAAAGGCATCACAGAAAATACCCATATGCATTCAGCAGTGCTAGCTGGGAAGGACAAAAATACAATATCTGCTCCCATCTGTGCCTTGTCCCTTTGGAAAATGTGCACACATATGGTGGGCCCATGTTAATTAAGTCCAAATATGGATTGGATTCAACTTGGAGAGCAGCAGATAAATCTGCAGCTAAAACTTTTCCAAATGCTCTGATGCTTCCTGAACGAAAATGTTTTCAAGGTGTTGAATAGGAGAGGGATACAATGAACGCCATCAGAAAGAAGAGCTCAGATGATCAAAGATTCAAATCACCAATTCTGCCCACATTTTAGTTACATTTTAAATTTCAGTCATTTAACAGCTAATATTTATTTATACACCAAATATTCATGAAAACAAAATGTTACTAACCTGCACATTAAAATAATGAGAGCTAACTTGTCCATGGTTACTGTATTGTCTGAGTTCACAGCTATTTAATGGTGATGCTGAGTTGAAAAAAGAGGGAATAGCCTTGTATAGCAATTCTCTTACTGTTTTATTTGGCATTATTTTACTTTTGGCAAAAAATAAAAAGAACTGCCGATGTGATTTTAAGAAAACCAAAGTAACTTTTATCTGCTGATAGCTGAGAGCAAAATTGTGTTGCTTGGCTAGCATTTTCCTGCATTACAACTTCAGTTGTAGTAACTGATGGAAAGTTGTTGGCCACTGTTTCTCCACGGCTAAGGTTGAAGAGAGACTGAAGTATTGGTCAGAGGGAAAGATAGCCCATTCTTGATTAGATAACACTTTGAAACTAAGTACAGTTCCTTAGTTGACTCTTAAGCAGCTAACATAGGGGCCTGCTAACTTCTGAGGCTGGACAATATTTTCCCATTTTAAAATGGGAATGTCCTTCCTTTGGGTTATGTACTATGAGAATGCACGAAAGCAATCCGTGTGTCTCACGAGCATCATGGTAATATTGTGTGTGTTTATTTTGGGATTAATGCCATCCAGGAAGCCTTTGAAAAGCAGCACTATGGACCAGGCAGAAGCCCACATCAACATAAGTTGAGCAGGCTCACCAGGACCTCTGAATTTCCTTTGGTTTCCTGTCATAAGAAAATGCAGGTGATGAATAATGGTATACTAGCCCTTGAACTCTACTGGTTCAAATCTACTAGGTGATTTCCTTCAGTCTACATATCCAGATGATAATTATCTCAGTCAACCATCTTTGTATAATTGTCTGAAAGTATATAAACCCATAATTCATGAATACATTCTAAAATGATATTTCTTGGATACTCCTGCTGGTTGAATCAGAGAGTATGCATGATCTAATTTGCGATTGGGAAATTTCTCAGTAGGGAGCTTAGTATTAAGTATTAGTCTCTGTGCAAACTATATGTTGAATATAAGGCTGCCTCTTAAACAGCAAGTAGTCTAACCTTCCCTACCCCACTCCAAAGTCAGGTTCCTCTCCTCAGAAGTTAGATATTCAGTTTGGGAGAAAAGCTTCAAAGATCCAAGAGTAGTTTGAGATAGGCCTCACAATTCAGAATCTCCTATTGCTGTCTCCCAAGCCCTAAGGAACATGAAGAACCCACTCATTTTTCCTCATCCCAAAGGAACCTTGTAGTTAGGGAAGGAAGAGATCATTTTGAAAATTATTATAGACTTAGGACAGAGCCTCAGACTTCCTCTAATCTCCTGGTTCAATCTCATTTTATAGTAAGGAAAGTGAGACTCAGAATGATAAACTGATGGGCTTAGAGAGGCTAGTCTTTGAGCCTAGAGGATACAGTGAATGATGGAAGGAAGTGTGGTGCTCCTGTGCCCTAAGCTACTATCTTGGTATTCTGTTCTTTGCATCACCACTTTCAGAGCAAACTCTAATGAATATTAATGCAGTGGAAAGTTACCTCCAAAAAAAGAATAACCTACCGGTTGCTATTGCTAGTCCAATCAGGTAAACAGTCAAGGACACGTGGTCATGCCGCCTGCCTTGTATTTCATTGCATAATTCCTCTTTTCCTTCAAACAGGGGTAAGATCCTTACTCTGTTGTGTCTGAACCAGTATTACGCCCTTAAGTGTATGTGTATTTCTGAACCCAATCAGGAGTGCAGTTTCTCGTGTTGTCAGAGAATCTGTCAGGTACAGAACATACTTTCTAGACTTTAATGCTTCTACCCTCAGCTGCTCCTTTTTTGAGGCCCACTCTCCAAACATGCACCCTCCGCACCACTTAGCTCAGTTTCCTGCTGAAGCCACCAGCATATATGCATGCCAGCGCCTCCCAGCCTCCTAACCTTGCTTGCCTCTAGGAAGAAGGGAATCGTGGTTTCCATGGTATTTTCCAGCATTTCTCTGAAGCCTCACTGCTTAATTCCGATGTGGGCGCTTATGTTACAGTCATTAATTACTGCATTAAGTCAAGTCACAAAACTAATGAGGATTTGGACACAGAGTTGGAAAATGAGAATGTAATTTTGCCTGGATTATAGGATATAAAGATAAACATGGTCCAAATATGCACAGAGAGAAGAAATCACAGCTTTGCATAGCTGCCTTCTAATAGAAAATATGTGCTTATGTGTCTCATCAAAATTGAGAGTAAGATAATCAAAGTATCACCATTGGTAACAGTTAGGCAGGTCTTAGTTCGCTGTGCATTCCATTTTCAGCTCTGACATCTAAATAAAGAATGTTCTTTTTTTCCTGTGCCATAACAATCATTCTATAACTGAAGTTAGAATCTTTGAGGTTCTTGCATCAGGCCATAGCATGAGTCAAGAATAGGAGGCGATGTTAGAAAAGCTGACCTTTCATGTGTGTGGATAAAGACAGGTCATTAGATAGGATTATTTGGGGAGCATGGTTGGATACTTGTTTAGAAATCTACACTTCACCTCCTCTCATTGCTGCATGTAAACTATAATCCGAGAGAGAGAGAAGGCATGTCAGTTCCAAAGAGTTCTCTATGACAACTCAGATACTACTGGGATGGTGGGACACTGAATCCTCGACACCTGGATTTATGAATTGAATTAAAAGGAATTAACAAGGAAATCACCTCTAACACCATAAAGGAGTAAGTTTCAGGTCAGATTAAGTTGATGATGAGGGTGACATGGAGTACTGTTGTGGAGGAACAGTCGCAGAACTATTTATTGTTTGGAGAACTCTATGCAGCTGGCAGATAGCATAAGACCCCCAGCTACTTGATCAGTCAAAGAAGAAGACAGTGAAGGCAAACAGTAATGTCCAGAAATAGTGGGGATCTATTCTGGTCAGCTTACTCTTTGACTTCTACAGACTGGGACAGAAAGCACAATCATGAAATTACAAGAAAATACCAAGGGCCCCAGAGTGGAGGGCAATGCCATTTTTGACTATCTATGCTTGTAGCATATACTGTGTTCTACTAAAGCTCTTAAGCAAATCATCTCTATTTCAAAGCTGAGGAAATGGAGGTTCGGAGGGAGAACAAATTTTCCCTAGCTCACACAGTTAGTTCTGAGGCCAGAGACCCTAGCTCAAGGCTATTTGACTCTAAAAGCGTTGTTGACTATAGTATCAGAAGGAACCAAGATAGCATTCAATATCATAAAGTTCAGAGTAGGGGCCTCAAACTGTGCAGCAAACTGAAAACTGCAACATGAAGAACTTCTTGGTGCTGATTTTACACACTGTAAAATTAAACCAGAAACATAATATTGGTGATCAAACATGTCCACTAACTCTGGTGTGGTGAAAATTTATGAAAGCAAAATCAGTGATGTAATCCCTCCATCCTTATAAAAATGGTAGCCATTTGTTTATCATGTTAACAAATATAGGGAAAAGACTGATTTAAGTTGTAGCAAATATGATTTAAGTTATATAAGGAAGAATTTCTGGAGGTTTCCCTGGTGGTCCAGTGGTTAAGAATCTGCCTTCCAATACAGGGGACACAGGTTCGATCCCTGGCTGGGGAACTAAGATCCCACATGCCACAGGACAACTTAAGTCCACGCACCACAACTAGAGAAGCCCACCGTCCAAACTGCTGAGCCCATGTGCTCCAGAGCCCATGGTAAGCAGCTAGGAAAAGCCTGTGCACTGCAACAAAGACCCAGCACAGACAAAAATAATAAATAAACTAAAAATAATAATTATGCACAATATTAGAGTAACATATAAAATCTGCTTCTTTGATGGTCCTTAAAAATCGAATAGGGCTTCCTTGGTGGCTCAGAGGGTAAAGCGTCTGCCTGCAATGCGGGAGACCCGAGTTTGATCCCTGGGTCAGGAAGATCCCCTGGAGAAGGAAACGGCAACCCACTCCAGTATTCTTGCCTGGAAATCCCATGGACAGAGGAGCCTGGCGGGCTACAGTCCACGGGGTCGCAAAGAGTCGGACATGACTGAGCACAAACCCAAAATCAAAACTGTGGCATCTTGAATTTAAACAGTCTTTTTGGTCATTTGTGAAATTAGAAGATACTTTACATTCACATCTTAAATCTTACCTCTTTCCTCTAATAGTCCTTTGAAAATTGAGTCCCCAAAAGATTTTTTCCAAAACCATATGTCTTTTGAATCATATTTGTTTGTGTCTTTAAATTGGAATTGGAGTAAATGAAGAATTAATGTGAGGTAGGAGATGATAGCTCTGAAACAGATGTCAAGAGCTTTGATTGTTGTCCACGCTTTCCTATTTATGGTCTCCATTATTTTAACTCATTTAATTTTTGAAAGAAGTCACTTCCTTATCAGTAAAACAAGAATATTTTGCAAGGTAATGCGTTAAAAAAAATCCTATGCATCTATAAAAGTCAGCATTCTAGCAGAAAATTCTTAGAAGCAATGAGAAGGAAGGGAAGAAAACAGATATTAGCAAAGACATTGTGGACATCTGAGACCAGCTGCTTCTCTTTAAAAATGCTCACCCTCTCCTTTTTTCTTTCATATTGCACACCATATGCTATGATGTCCTAACTTCTACTACAATTTACTATACTTGATTCAGTAAATATTATTTGAGCAATAATATGTATGATACTCGAGGCTCACTTCTTTATTTCACTATGGATTTTGGCCTTTTTAAGTAATATAAATTTAGAATTTGAGTGTCTCTGAAGAGACTGTACAAAGCAAGATGTGTGTCCTTGTTTACATTTTGGTCAAGAATGGTCAGTACTTAATGGGGTGGGTCAACAGAAAAGCTTCAAAACGGAGTAAGATCAAACATGTCAGGGAAGTGAATAATTAAAAAATAGAAATCAGAGGTTAAGTAGACAGAAACAAATTTGACACTTGTTCGCCAACAGAGACTATGTCCTGCATCACTGTATATATTGCTTAAATTTTATTCAGGTACTCCAGGTATTTGAATCTGCAGGACACTTATGGATTTCTGGTCTGCTGTCACTCCCTTTTTTAAACTTTTGTCTTCTGACTAACATATATTACATTGTGGGAAGTGGGATCTTGCTTGTTATAAAGTCAGTGGCTGCATAGTTCTCTTTGTGTTTTGTTTGGCCATCAAAGCCTTGGGCTCTAGTCTCCATGCAGAGTTAATTCTACCTCTGCTCCTACAAAATTAAGAAAGTGTAGAATTTTTCCTGGATGCAGCGCTTCTATCCATATGCTTTAGGTTTCAGGAAAATTCATATACGAAGCATAACCATAGGACATTATTTTTTTTTAATGTGGACCAATGTTGAAGTAATTATTAAAATGTGTCAGATGGAGGCAATTCATGAGTTTATCTTTGGTGTTTCTGTTGTATCCCTTCCTTGTATCTTTCTTAACTCTCTTTGTCCTATCTGAGCTTTCCTCTCAGGCATCCAACATGCTCGTTCCACTATTCTTCACAGACATTAAACCTACTATCTGAAAGAAAATTTCATGTCAGTTCTTTATAGTTTAGTATGAATCGAGGACAACATGTTCCCTCTCCTGCGGGCATTTGCATTGTAAACCTGAGAATCGAGAGAAAGTCTTTCCTAATGGAATGTCAGCGAGGACTTTCCAGCACCTTTTAGACATCAGAAACTAATCTTTAACCTTGAGTTGGACCTGTAGCCGGGCATGTCTTAGCACTAATTCCTCCTTACCCTCTAGTTAAGATGGGCCAAGTGACTCAAATAAACAGGAGTGTAGGTGCCAACCCCCAAATTCTAACAATATTTGAGTCACAGAATTCGTTTGCAGAGTTAGAGCCACTTTTCTTTCCCTTGTTCCTATTTATTCCTGCTACTTAAATTATCTTATGTGTGCCTGCCTTGTTAGGCTGGAGCCCTTCCAGGGCAGAGACCACATTTTACTCAGCTCTGGATCTCTAGGCCCGGCACGGTGTCTGGCTCACTGAAAAAACCCTTCCTGGCAAATAATTAGATTCCTGCAGTTCAAATCTGCCAAAAGCCGTGTTTCCTTAAAATTGTATGCCCAGTTCTCTTACACCAAGGGTCTTTCCCCTCATTTCATAGACTATCCACCACGAAGGAAAAGTCGAAACTAGTCTGTCCACCCAACCCCAAACAATTGTTGGGGGTATTTCAGAGCCTACTGGGAAGCAGAGATAGAAGAATTGCCTCTGAATCTAGTCTGATGAACATTATATTCTTCATGGTTCTAGAATGCAAGGGCTTTATAGAACAGAAGGAAAAGAAAGCTAGTTTCATTTCAGCAGTGCATGATGCCAGGTATTTACTAGAGCCAGTGCCACCCAAGGCCCAGAGGGTTAGCTGGAGCAGCCGATACTCTCTGCTGCTTTTTATAACTCTCTTTCCCAGCACCATGCTCTGTGTATTCCCATTTCATCAGGTCACATCAACTTAGGTCGTGCCCAATACTGCATCTTATGCCAAATGCATCACTGTGTGGAATATTCTGTTTCCTTAAAAAATTATAAAAATAAAGATAAATTCCTTAAAAATAAAGTAGGAGAAGTCTCCCTGATTCTTTGTGAAAGCAGTGACTTTGCCAGTTTTTCCTTCCAAAAGACATTGCAGCTATCCACTATCAGCAAGCTGTGAAATTGCTAGGTTAAGAATGGAATGTACAGTACAGAACCAAATTGTACATAGAGTTGTGAAATACAATTTTGGTGGTGGTGAGTGGTAAGTCTGCAAACTTGTGAAAACCATTTGCAAAGATACTTGCTGTCCACTTTGTTTTTTGGTAGTAAGATTAGAGAGAAAGGGGATTCTATAAATGATCTTTAAAATGTCAATATTTATTCAATATATTTGATAGCTCTCATATACAATACACAGTCTTGGCCATTTGGGAGGGGATATAAAAGATGGAAAATCCAAATATCTTGACTTTAAAAGACTTATTATTTAGAAAGAATGTTAATTTTAAAATACAAAGAGCCATCATATCATTTATTGAGGACATACCATACATGTCAGGAACTGTGGCAAGTATTTTTATATACTCTATATCAGCGGTTGGCAATCTGTGACCAAAGGGCTAAATCTAGTCTATCATCTGTTTTTGTAAATAAAGTTTTACTGAAACACAGCCACATCTATTTGTTTGAGTATTTCCTATGACTGTTTTGTGCTATAATGGCAGAGTTGAGTAGCTGTGAGAGCGTTGAAACAGTCTGACCTGCAAAACTAAAATAGTTTCTATCTGCCCCTTATAGAAAATATTTGCTGACCTTTGCTGTATATAATTCATTCTCACAAGAATACTCAGAGATACAGTGTTTCGCATTTTCCAATTAAGGTAACTGAAGGTATAGCTTATGTAACTTAGCAAGTGGCAAAGCATGGATTTAATTCTAGATTTATCTGGTTCCAAAAATCTATGTTCTTATGATATATTTGTATATAGAAGTAGCCAAAATATGGGGTAGGAAGAAGTCAGAGCCTTATAGATTCACAGAGAAACTATTATTAGGGTTCAGAAAAGAGAGATTATTTTGATCATAGGGTGATAAAGATTCTGGAAAAGATTATATTTGAATACAGAAGTAAAAATGCATCTGAGGAATTTTCTGTCCCAAGCTCAAGCCCAAGAAAAGTTAACAGATGAAGGTCAGATGTTTAGTTAGAAGTAGAGCTGAGATTAGAACCAGTTTCCCATTCACTGAGCTCTAAGTATGCCGTCAGTGACCATACTGAACCATTGAATCTTTGTGTGTGTGTGTGTGTGTGTGTGTGGTTAAATGCCATAGAATGGCATAATTATTTGAAATGAAATGTATGTTGAATGACACATACAAAAACTTGTATGTTTTACTTAGTAGTAATTGAACTAAACGGCCTGCACTTCCTTTATTGAATCAATCAAAAAAAAATATTTGTGCAGACATTTATATGATACCACCACCTAACCAACATCCTACCAAATATATTTTGGTTGTGGAAGATTACACTTCTGAGACAATGAGAACCACTGGCATGCTCAACGACTTTCATTTCAAATAATAAACAAGAGACCACAAAGGATAATATTCATATCCATCTTGCCCTGCAGAATCAGGTGGCTCTAGGCCAGGAGGAGAATGGAGAAGCGAGCCGAGGGTAGCTGAAGGAAGCTTACCTGATACTGTAGAGGACTTTGCCATTTTTTGAAATGCGAAGTAATTTGTTGTCAGTGGTAACATCATGGAAGTTGGCCCCCTTCTCATTGGCAAAGAACAAATCTGGTTTCCAAATGGAGTCCAGCATCGATGGGTCCAGGTCCAGAGAATCATCAGGGTACTCGCTATATGCCAACCGTGAATCGTTCCACTGTTGTCTCAGAAAAATATTCACTCGGTAGTCCTACAGAAACGCCATGCATAAGAGTTATCTATCAACCACTCTGACATATTTTCCCCTCACTCTTCTCCCTGATTTGATGTGTGCCGTGTTGGTATCTGAATAAACCCGACTGTGTATATCTTGGCCAAAATAAACCACTCAATTCTATTAGGAGTGGGAACAGACGGGAGAAAGAAAGAAACCAAAACACTAATGGAACAAGCTGAGTTGGTTGAATTTTTATTTAATCATTCTGGGTGGAAAGAATTTGCCTGCAATGCAGGAGATGTGAGTTTGATCCCTGGGTCAGGAAGATCCCCTGGAGAAGGAAATGACAACCCACTCCAGTATTCTTGCCTGGAAAATCCCACAGACAGAGGAGCCTGGTGGGCTACAGTCCATGGGGTTGCAAAGTCAGACATGACTTAGCAACTAAACAACAAATAACAACCATCCAATTTTGCTGTAGAAAAAGATAGTGGTAAGAACAGCAGTCAGCCTGCGATGGCATATTGTCAAATAAAACTGATTTATTTTCCAAATCAGAAATGACATGATCTCTGTTTTCAATCTTCTCAGATGCTTTGGGCAGAAGAAAAGCCACTCTGTAATTTTGTAGTGGAAATCTTATTATAAAACTCTGATATGATGGGGCAGTATTTTTTAAATTCATCAACATAAATATTAAGATGTTTCATGTTGACAAGATAATTCCCTTACAGCTACTTACTTTTGAAACTCTTAAATATTTTATCATTTCTCTGAATGGGTTGTATATACGGTAGTCGACTTGATGCTTCATCAAAACAGAAATCTCTTTCATGTTTTCCTCATCTGAGCACCTTTTGATAAAAGTGTTCCTCCCCGTGGAAACTCAGATACACCCTATCATTCCCACTTGGCCTGGAAATTTTCTTCTGTGCTAATGAATCAGCGTGAAGCAGTAACTTCTCTTCAGAGGAGTTTGACTTAAAGGCCTTTAGGTTCAAGGAAATCGTTGCTTTGCTTGATAGAGCACACCCAATAGAGGCTTCAACAGCCTTCCCTAGTCAAGAGGGACTACGGTTCAGAGTGAACAGTTGTCCACATCTGCCACCTGTGGGCTTTTAGGGTGATATATACTCATCCCATCTTACTCTCTTTACCTTTTCCACCTTCATTTGCTTTGTCTCCACATCTTTGTTTTGGCATCTGGATCTTGTGTCATTGCTTACTTTTCTGTAACGGTGACCAACATGTCCTAGTTTGCCTAAGAACTTTTCCAATTTAGCCTCAGAAGTCCCACATTCAGGGAACCCACTCAGTCATAGGCAAAACTTGGATGATTGGTTTTTCTATCAGGTACAATGGAGACCACCTCAGGATGGTCTGTTTTGGTTAATCCCTTTAGAGCCAAAAGAAAAATCGTAACTAGATTATAAAGATCTGGGTGGATAAAAGAGCATCAATCCAGTTCCTTCTCCTTAATCAGTAAACTCTCCAAATTATGACTTTTCCCCATAATACAGCCATTTGACAATCAGGCTGGTAGAGTATTTTGGAAATGGCAGTTCTTAGAAAGAGTGCCCCATGCGGGTTTAAAGAATGCTAATAATCAAATAGTTACTAACTTCTGGAAATGAGTCATTAAAGCCTAGCTTCTTAGGAAAAGCTGAAATACATTTTTAATAATGACTATATGTTTCTCTATTGTACAACATAAAGACTTTTTGACTTGGAAAATTTTATCAGCTGATTTTTATTTGGGATTATTGGACAGAGGAACTTGGCAGGCTACAGTCCATAGGGTTGCAAAGAGTCGGACACAACTGAGCAACTTCATTTTACTTGATACCAGGCCTGCGAAGCAAATTCCCAGACCTGAGAGGGTGCTGTTGTGGGCCCAGGGAAGCTTCCATTCCATTCTATTTGCTCATTGGCTATCCCCTCCCCTCAAGAGTAAACCAAGAGAATGGCAAAATCTTAAAAGTTCTCCCATCACATATTTTGCATTTTTGGAATTATTCAAAGGAATCAGAGGATAGTAACTGGAAGGAGATGACCACTTAGTGTTTCATTGGCAACAGGAGTTACTGGAAGCTTTGGAGTTTTGTGTGAGTAAAGAATGGAAATGTGTGATTTGTGGGAAACAAAACAGGGGCTGTTGAAAATAAAATAATCCAATTTGCATATAAATAGGTACTAGATAGACCAACTGTGATATTTTCTAAAGATTTCCTGAAGGAAAAATAATGCAGTGTCTCCACTATGTGACAACTACCCCTTTTATTTCCCTTAGGGTGGGAACCAATTATCCTTAATAAAATTTTTTTTGTGTGAGGGTTTATGAGATTGGTTCAGTAGGAGGTAGGAGAGAAGAGGATGTCATCTCTTAGTCAATTCTGGAGGTAGAAAAATTCTAAGTATAGGAAGTAATGATAGCTGGAAATAACAGAGATGAATGGGTTAAATTTCTTAGGCCATAGGGAGACCCCTACCCCGGAAGGAAACAGAAAGAGAGAGGCCATGAAAAGTCGGAGAGTGAGCGTTCAGCAACAAAATCACCAGGAGAACATCACTGTAGTCCTCCTTTGAACCTGAGAATGATTTAAATATGCATTTTGAGAGATTCCAGCGAATATTACATTAGTGACATAAAATATGAAACATTGACTTTAAAAAAAACTCAATATAAACTTTCCCAGCTAATGTACATCTTTTAAAAAAGTCTTTCCCACAGGTTTTCTTCTCCAGTGTTTCCTATTTTGCTATTTTGAATTTTCTTCCAATATCAGAACTTTAAAAAAGAGCACTGAATCTATCTTATCACAATAGACCCACTAACTGTCTAAGAGTTAATTTAAAATAAATTAATTAGCCTGTTCATAAGCAAGGATAAGTGGAAAAGTTAGAGGAGAAAATATATTTTATGCCATAGTGACAGGAATTATATGAAGTAAGACTTATTAGATCTTTTGGAAGTATTTTTTCTTTATAATGTATAGGAATTAAAATTTTCCTTAATTTTGTTCATGATGGTAATACATTATTCCAGAATAAATGGCAACCCTTAAAACTTTAAAGAATAGAAAAGAACACCCAAGGATATAGAGAAGTAGATAGCCAAAGAAAAGATCTTCCAGGGCTGTGCCCGTATGATTCTTTCAGTTCACTATCATTTTCAATGTAGGGTACAAATTTGACATATGATTTATCCATGCACTGCCTCTGTTTATTTACAGATAGGTTTATTCTCTCAAGATATTCCAAACCACTGGAGATGGTTATATTGCTCTGTAGCCTTTCTTTGTCTTTATTTTTGCTTCTAGGTTTAATGAAATATTAAAGGAGAAGTAAATATTGAGAGACATGCTTAAGTGCAGACTGAATTTTCTTTTATACTGCCTTGTCTCTCCAGAGATATATTCTACTTCAAATAAATGAGATATCTCCTTGTATTAAAATTTGTTTTTCTATGATTGACTCCCTGGGTACTAGATTAGATAATGGAAACATTTAAATTAAAAAGTATGTGTATGTATATCTATATATATTTATTTTTGTATGTGCATGTCTGTATGTGTGTAAATGCATACATATATCTTTTATTTTTCAAGGCTATGTGTAAGTCATAGAATCTTTATATATTCTTAACACAGGTAATACAGGTACCTATATTCCCTACTATTACTTCACATCAAATTTAGAATTTCTAAAGTTTTACTTTTTTGGTACCTTCTAATTCTATGCCCATGCCACAGAGATTGTTTCCTTAAATTGAATTATTTTGTTATATTTAGTCTAGCATTTGTACTTGGGGATTGCCACTCTATCTCATCTGCATTCATATTAAACTTCACTACGTCTCTCTTTTTATTTTATATGTATATATTTTTCAGTCCAGTTATGTCATAAAGTTTTCAAAGATATGCTTTGTGGATTTTTCACAGACCTATAGGGCAGTTTGGTTTTAACTTCTAGCTACACTGCAATAATGTTTTCATCATCTTGAGTTTGTGCTAGCTTTGAATATGGAAAGTTAGCTTTGAATTTGAAATTATGGGAGGAGCAGTTGCTTTATGATGAATTCAGGTTTTAACATTGCATTTTTAATTTAGAGACCAAGGTCACCTTGTAACTTACATTAACAAAATGTTAGGTTGATTCTTGGTTCTCCCTTAAGAATTTAGAAATAAAGAATGTAGGTACCTGCTATTCCTGGTAAGTTAGCATGTCTTTATGAGTTGCTTATGCGACTGTAGAATGAAAAGGAGCCTGTAATGTCATTCCAGCAGTTAGAGCAACCATACATTCTCCTAAGGGAATATCCACATCAATCTTATCCAGTTCTTTGGGAACGTGATTTCAGTCTAGAGGTAAAACAACTCTTAACCCTGCAACAGTAACCAGCAGAGGATGTGGAATTTGGGGAAGATTCCGGGGAGCTGGAATCATATTCTAGAGATACTCTCTGAGTAGACACATTTTGTACACTCTCAGCTCTTTCTACCCCCTCCCTGCTGTTGCGATCTATTTCCTGCTGCTTTGGCATGGGGAATGTTCTAACACTCACAGGTTCAAGTCACATTTTGTTCACCCACATCCTTCCAGGCAGTTATTTGGAAGGTTTGGGGAGACTGTCTCTTCTCCATTTTTTAATGGCCCAACCTTGGGGACAGCTGCATGCAGATGGCATACAAATATTCTTGATCTTTACTGACACTATCCGTATTCCTGAACTATGCCTTTGTGTTAGGAAGGAAGGGCTTGCAAATACAGCCCTCATCCTGTAAATTAACTTGCCGTCACTAGCTAAAGAAAAGGGGGAAAGAAAGAAAAGGAAATGGTAAACTGACATTCCGAAACCAAATTATAACCTGTCTCATCATACACCCCTTTCTGGTCTAATGAGTCTTTTGGAATCATAAAAAAAAAAAAATTGTCCCACTGAATACTCCTAATACAGGGTCAGCTAGTGACCATCAACAGATCCCTGTGACTTTTAATGAACAGAAGTATATATTTTGAAATAATGTGTATGACCATAATGATCCATCCATAAAAATATTCCTTAGAATAACACAAATATATTGTCCTGTGAGTGCACATCTTCAACAATAATATGCCAAAGAGTAAGAGGCAATATGAGTCCCTGTGTGAACCTGTTCTTTGCAGGGAGTAAGTAACAACAGTAATTTAGTGGGATTTCATCAAGCATAATAAGAGACACTGCACAGCACCAAAAGAAAGTCATACTGAGTTCTTAAAACAGATACTTATTGCCTCTTATTTAGAAACAAACATCCAAACTAAATTCTTCAATAATACTGCCAAGAGTTGTGGGATAAGAGTGGGATATGAGAGAAATCAACATGTTTAGAAACTCAAAATTCTGATAAATTCTTGGGGAAAAAATCATTCCAGAAAACATAGGGAAAGCAAAACTATTATTCTCCCTCCATTCATAGCACTAATCAACATCCTCGATAACTACATACATTACTGTGCATAAAAGCTAAGAGTCTGATGTCTTATCAACTAAAGAATTCAAGGAAGAATTTGGTTCTGTTTAATTTTTTTGACCATTTTTTGAGCCATATTTTGTGAGTATATTCATGAGCGGTAGAGTCTCAGGGTTTTGGTAAGGGAAATTTGGGCTGTGATGACACTCTCTGGGTGCATCAGGTAGATACCTAGGCAGAGCCTAAAAGATCTGGAAACATAAGATCTTTTCAAGGTGAAGCAATTCTCATGTTCTTATGATCACCTGCATATAATGTCTATTTAAATGATGATGCCTTACATCCCCAAATTGACAATCTATGGCCTGTGGGCCAAATTTGGCCACAATCTGTGTTCATAAGTAAAGTTTTTTTTTTTCTGGAGTATAGCCATACCCATTTCCTTACTACTGTTTGTGGCTGCTTTTATGCTGAAAGGGTGGGATTAAGTAGTTGTGACAAAAATTGTCTGGTCCTCAAAGTCTTAAGTATTTACTGTCTGGTGTTTTCGAGAATGTTTGCTAGTCCCTACCCTACATGACACGAGAATTTATTCTTTGACTTAAGCATGGTAGAGTTTCAAAAATTTTTTTTTAGTTTCACATAAGAGCCATAATTAAAGAAAATAAAGATACTTTTTAAAAGCCAAATTCAGTTTGTTATTACATCAGAAGCTAAGAAATAAAATAGAAGAAGCATATAGGCATCATTCTTCTGATCATGCGATTCAATACATCTCATAGAGCAGAATAGACAGGCCATTGATATTACGCTTGGGCAATGATTTCCAAGTTTTCTCATAGGAAACAAGACAAAGGACACTTTAGTAAGTGGCCAAGAAGCACCTAGGCAGCCCGTTTATTAAATAACCTTCAGTAGCTCTTAAAGACACAGGAAAACAAGGATATCCATAGTTATCATTTTCATCTCCTTAAATGTTTAGCTTTATCTTGCATTAATGAACATTGAAGAGGTTTATATTTACATTTTTGATTGAGGGTAAGATGCAATGAGGAAATTTAATCAAAGCAACTTAGGGGTCTAATTAATGCAATCAGCATTAGGTCGTGCAAGTATTGTCATTGAATGCCATCGTGTAAAGCTGGTGATAGTGATTTGGGCGGCTGGAATATCTACCCCTCTGTTATCAAGATAAAACCAAGAGGGGAGAGACAGACACTGAATGCCAAGTCCAAAGCTGGAGTCTTCTTTCCATGTTGAGCTTTTCTTATGAGCTAATTAATAATCCTATCAAAACTATCTTAGTTGGGAAAAATTCTTAATGCACTACATATGGTCAAAGTCCCAAAAGTTTCATTTCTGGACAATGCTGTGTCAGAATAGTATTAAAATGGATGGTGGAGTTATATTATGTCTGGCTTGCCAGTGGAAATGAATGTTGAGGTAAATTATTCTTTTCTAACATCAAGGATATCAAGAAGTACAGTAATTTGTTAAACACAATCCTAATAGTCTAAAAGAGAATTCATAAAGACAGTGGAACACGGTTTTTTACTTCTCAATGGCACTATGCTTATTATTTCATTTCTTGAGTGTTTCTAGGACATCAGCCACCATAGTACTTAGTCAGGCTCAACTAACTATATTTTATTTTGATCTCATCCAATAATACAGCTGTGTACTTTACGTATACAGGTGGCGCTAGTGGTAAAGAACCCACCTGCCAATGCAGGAGAACTAAGAGACAGAGTTCAGTTCCTGGGTTGGGAAGATCCCCTGGAGGAGGAAATGGCAACCCACTCCAGTATTCTTGCCTGGAAAATTCCATGGACAGAAAAGCCTGGCAGGCTATAGTCCATGGGGTCGCAAAGAGTCAGACATGACTAAAGGGACTTAATACAACAACATACTTTACATAGTCATGAAAATTAGAACCTGTCAGTGGACTTAAATTATATGGAGGTTAAGAAAATATTTCACTCAAAATGTAATCTCCACACTATAGCCTAGCACTGTAAGGTTACTGATCTAATAGGCTGTGTCACAGGCAACAACACCACTTTGACACCGATAAGGAGTCTTGGTGAATTTTAAAGTAGCTGAAATCTTTTTCATGTACTTGAAACATGTCTGCACTTAGAATATGATGGGGTTTTATTAGTTTTATGTTTATTTTGGGTGGGGGAGCCATGCATGTTATGTAATTCCTGTGGATTTGGAACAACTTTCTATTGCCATCAAATTGGTGTGTGTGTGTGTGTGTGTGTGTGTATTTTAAGGTCAGCTTCTTGGCATATATCTTAAATGTAGCATGTCTGAAGCTTGATTATGTTAAAGTGTCCCATTATATGAAAATATCTCCTAAACTTGGAAATTTGTACTTCTGAAACATTGGAGATGCAAATATTTAAATATCCTTAATTATGCACCAGCTCATTACTGATAATTCTACCTAAATATAACCAAACATCAAGTGCTTCCAAAATTTCTCTGGCATGATGGATGAAAGATTATTGAATTTTAAACAAATGAATATCTGACTAATGAATTCCTAAGGTGAAAGAGTATAACTAATTGCTTTCTAGAGGTGAATGAATTTGGAAATTAGCACTCAGTAAATGTCTCACAAATGTACAACAGTGCTCTTTGATCACACATCCCATTCCTTCACACGATGGCTTCAATGCTCAGTCCCACTCACCATTGTAGTTTCTGCTATTGACCCAAAGCTGTTGATAAATATGTTGCAGGTAACATTTACAGGAGGTCCTGCAAGTTGAACAATAAATAGAAAATTTGACAGGTTGTGTTCATGGCATAATCAAGTCATGTTTTTCTCTTGCCAGTGGCATTGTAGCACTTACCATGGTGGTTTCTGTGACTGATCCAAAACTGTTGATAAAAATATTGCAAGTAACGTTTACTGGAGGACCTGCAGAACGTAATAAGAATGTTGCAATAGACATTGAAGCAAAAATACAGCCCCATCAACATCTGTGCAGATGACTAGAGATGTAACCAAATTAAAATGATGGTGAGATTGCAAAAAAAAAAGAGAAAGTTTTACCCAGAGAAGTTCACAGTAATAACATTCCCACTAGCCTTTCAAATAATGACAGTTAAGCAATGATAACTTACCCTGAAGAGTTTTGGACTTGGAAAATATAAGCTGAAGACTATTAAATGGAATTCATTGTCAATAGTTGTGATCAAAATTGCCTTTTGGATGAGTGGCTTTCTTTGACCTTAGGCTCGTCAACCTTGTAGATGTCAACAGTGAGTGCACATGACGATGAAATAGCCTGGCTCATAATTTCAAATGGAGCTACATTTTGAACGGTGGATGGGTCAGGAATATCCACCTCCTTTTGTGGAATACCCTTTAAATCAATGGGTCTAGTTTGATTCTCATGATACCTCTGAATTTACCCCATTCCTTCTTTATACCCTGTGACTGCCTAATGAGAAATGATGCACAGAAATACAAAACCAAAGAAGATTAGCTCACTTAAAGAAATAAACCCAGCAGTGTCGCTTAATGTCCAGATTGTTACATCAATAAATATAGTATAAAGCAAGGTTTCGTTTCCCTGGTGACTCAGATGGTAAAGAATCTGCCTGCAATGCAGGAAACACAAGAGACGTGGGTTTGATCCCTGGGTTGGGAAGATCCCTGGAGAAGGGAATGACTACCCACTCCAGTATTCTTGCCTGGAGAATTCCATGGAAGTTTATTAATCCTAGATGTGCTTTGAACAAAGAGCATGCTTTTTCCTCCAGAGACATAGGGAATAACTCTTTTTTCCTCTTGCCCTTTGTTTCTCCCCCAAACAAGCACTAACCAGCCTGCCCTTGTTTAGCTTCAGAGATCATGTAAAATCAGGCATGTTCAAAGGGTACAGCCACAAACTCTTTGCCCTCTGACAATAGATTAATCACCTTTTGATGACCTCCAGTTTCATGTTATGCTGTGCAATATATTTATTGCCCTCATGTAGTTTCCACATAATGCTTTCTAAAATATGCAACAGTTCATATTGCCATGAACCATCTGTGTGCTTGTTGCTTTCTCCTATGGAAATTTATTTCTTTTCACTTAACAAAGGCTCAGTATCCTGGCTCAAGCTACACCCCAGTTGACTCTGTTTGCAACAAGCAGGTAGGATCTGAATGAGGAGGAGTTTGGCTTGAAGCCTCCTTCAAAGGCTGATAGTAGAACACAGCTGCAGCAACACTTGAGTGCCATGTTTTTACTTCTCAAGTCCATGTTGAGTTCTCAAAATGAAAAAAAGAAAAGGGCTCAACAGCTAATGTAAATTTCCAGGCAAGGAAACTTTGGTAAAAGAAGGAACAAGGACTATGGATAAGAGAGATGTAATAAACGGTTTTTCTTTTTAATATAACTAACTTCTCTGCTTTTAATGAGAAAATAGTGTTTTTTAAAAAGTGTTTTTGGGCATCGGATCATAAACATCACCATATTACCAAAGCATTTTTCAGCCTACATCTTTGAAATATTCCACGTCTTTTTAGTTTGTCCCCTTGTTATTCATCATTTGCTAAGATGACTTTTTTTCCATGGTCACTTCCTACTCTGCTTTATTTTGTTTTTCTATTTAGGTTACTCGAAAAAAAAACCAGCAAAAAAAAAAAAAGAGTCTCTTTCTTGGCCATAGAATTTTATTCTATAACAAATATATTTTTATGCTAGTAAGAGATAAAGTAAACAAGTAAGAGTCAAGTCACGAGAAATTGTGTGTCTTTACTTTTTTTCCTCTCTTCACAACAAGATATTTCCTTTTAGATGCTCCAATTCAGGATGGAAAACTTTCGTGAATTTTTATATACAAGATAGAAAATGAATAATGTGGGAAAAGAAACAGGAAAGAGAGAAACATCATCTTAACAGGAGGAATTTGAAAATCCAAATGTAGGTTCTCTTGTACTGTAGATTATCTGAATGTCTGGCCTCCCCAGCTGGCTTCGAACCAATTAGAAGGCTGGGTCATGCCATCATGCATCTGTTTTTATCCTTCCCAGTACATGGCAGTGTGAGTATACTGTTAGAATTCAAAATATTTTTTAAGCTACCACATATTGACATACTGTACTGAGCACATTTAAAAAGTCATCTGTTTTAATCCTCACACAAGAGGAATTGTTTCAGTGCTCCAATAAATATTTTCAGATGAGGAAACTGGGAGTTAGAGAAATTAAGTAACTTGCTTAAAGTCATGCCACAGTAATTAGAGAAGCTGAGACTCAAGGTCTTATCATTCTGATTCCAAAATCCTAAATTTTTCAACCATTTTGCTGCACTAGATTCATGGCCTAATATCCTCTGACCTGCAAACCAGGGTATTTTTCATTGGTTTGTACGCTTCTGGGATAGTTTGACCCTTTGCATCTGATCATTTCAATCTTGGCCACTGCCTTAAGAATCATTTGTATTTGAATATAAAACCTTGGAAATGAAAAAAGAAGTAACTTTCACATGCATGTATTAATAAGGAGCTCACATATATTAAAATTTGCTGTATGCCAGTAAGTGCCTTATTTCATTCTTCAATAATTACATGTTAACCATGTCTCCCATTCCCAGTGAAATGCCCATTCCCATTCCCATTCCTAGCAAAATGCTGGGCTGGATGAAGCACAAGCTGGAATCAAGATTGCAGGGAGAAATATCAATAACCTCAGATACGCAGATGACACCACCCTTAGGTGGCAGAAAGCGAAGAGGAACTAAAGAGCCTCTTGATGAAAATGAAAGAGGAGAGTGAAAAAGCTGGCTTAAAACTCAACATTCAGAAAACTAAGATCATGGCATCCAATCCCATCACTTCATGGCAAATAGATGGAAAAACAATGGAAACAGTGAGAGACTTTATTTTCTTGGGCTCCAAAATCACCACAGATGGTGATTGCAGCCATGAAATTAAAAGACGCTTGCTCCTTGGAAGAAAAGCTATGACCAACCTAGACAGCATATTAAAAAGCAGAGATATTACTTTGCTGACAAAGGTCTGTCTAGTCAAAGCTATGGTTTTTCCAGTAGTCATATATGGATGTGAGAGTTGGACTATAAAGAAAGCTGAGCACTGAAGAATTGATGCTTTTGAACTGTGGTGTTAGAGAAGACTCTTGAGAGTCCCTTGGACTGCAAGGAGATCCAACCAGTCTATCCTAAAGGAAATCAGTCCTGAATATTCATTGGAAGGACTGATGTTGAAGCTGAAACTCCAATACTTTGGCCACCTGATGCAAAGAGCTGACTCATTTGAAAAGACCCTGATGCTGGGAAAGACTGAAGGCAGGAGGAGAAGGGGACGACAGAGGATGAGATGGTTGGATGGCATCACCGACTCAATGGACATGAGTTTGAGCAAGCTCCGGGAGTTGGTGATGGACAGGGAGGCCTGGTGTGCTGCAGTCTGTGGGGTCGCAAAGAGTCGGACACGACTGAGCGACTGAACTGAATGCCTCCCATTTTATAGATGAGGAAACTGAGGCACAAAGGAAATTCATTAATTTTCCCAAGGTCACAGAGTTTGGAAGAGGCAGAAACTGCCTAACTTTAGGGACACCTTTTTTAGCTAGAGGGATAAAATGCCTGAGGCCAATAAAATCACCTGGAGGATAGAAGTTACCTGAATATGGGACAATGTCTTCAAATTCTTTGTGTAGAATAATGGCATTGTTTTTCACTGTTAAAAAATAAAAAGAGTTATCCTGACATGTGCCAACACAACCTCCCATCTGTGTTTTAGCCCAATAATTTACTAAGGTGTTCTAATTAACAGTAACACATTCTTAGATGTGATCACCAGCAAATGAATGTGTTCTATAAACTGCAGAAAGAGTTAACACTACTTAAGCTCATCTAATTGGTTTATCAGCAAAGATACTCCAAAGTGAATTTGATGAGAATTTGACTGGGAAGTATTATATAGACATCTGATCACTCGTATCACTTTTCTCTCCTTCCTTCCTCCCTCCTGCCCTCAACAGAACCAAAAGTTGGCTCTCTTAAAAGATCAAAAAACTTTGCAAACTTCTTCTAATGGGAAAAATCTCAGTTGGCTATGATGTATAATCCTTTTACTATGCTGTTGAATTTATTTTGATACTATTTTGTTGTAGATTTTTGCATCTATATCCACAAAGGTTATTTGTCCTTAATTTTATTGTCCTGTGGTGTATTTATCTGTCTTTGGTGTCAAAGTAATTTTGGCCTTATAGAATGAGTTAGGAAGTATTCTTTTCTCTTTTATTTCTTGGAAGAGTTTGAGAAGGATTGGTGTTAATTCTTCCTTATGTGTTGTAATAATTCACCAGTGAAGCCATCTGGTCCTAAACTCTGTTGGAAGGTTTTTGATTTTTCAGTAGATTTATTTGCTTGTTATAGGTCAAAGATTTTCTATTTCATCTTGAGTCAGTTTAGGTAAATTATGTATTTCTAGGCATTTGTTCATTTTATCTCAGTCAGTTCAGTTCAGTCGTTCAGTCGTGTCTGACTCTGCGACCCCATGGACTACAGCACGCCAGGCTTCCCTGTCTATCACCAACTCCTGGAGCTTACTCAAACTCACGTCCATTGAGTCGGTGATGCCATCCAACCATCTCATCCTCTGTCATCCCCTTCTCCTCCTGCCTTCAATCTTTCCCAGCATCAGGGTCTTTTCCAATGAGTCAGTTCTTTGCATCAGGTGGCCAAAGTATTGGAGTCTTCAGCTTCAGCATCAGTCTTTCCAATGAATATTCAGGATTTCCTTTAGGATAGATGGGTTTGATCTCCCTGTGGTCCAAGGGACTCTCAAGAGTCTTCTCCAACACCACAGTTCAAAAGCATCAATTCTTTGGCGCTCAGCTTTCTTTATAGTTCAACTCTCACATCCATACACAACTACTGGAAAAACCATAGCTTTGACTAGACGGACCTTTGTTGGCAAAGTAATGTCTCTGCTTTTTAATATGCTGTCTAGGTTGATCATAGCTTTTCTTCCAAGGAGCAAGTGTCTTTTAATTTCATGGCTGCAGTCACCATCTGCAGTGATTTTGGAGCCTAAAAAAATAAAGTCTCTCACTGTTTCCATTGCTTTCCCATCTATTTGCCATGAAGTGATGAGACCAGATGCCATGATCTTAGTTTTCAGACTGCTGAGTTTTTATTTAGGTTACCTAATTTGTTTACAATCTACTTTTATAATTCTTTTTACTTCTGTGAGGTCAGTAGTAATGCCCCCACTTGCATTTCTGATTTTAGTTATTTGAATCTTCTTTTTTTTTCTTTGTCAGTCTAGGGAAAGGTTTGTAATTTTTGTTGATCTATTAAAAGAGCCAGATTTTAGTTGTGTTGATTCTCTAATTGCTTTTCTATTTTTTTCTCTACTTTGCTCTTTATTATTTCCTTCCTTCTGCTAGCTTTGGGTTTAGTTTGCTCTTCTTTTTCTAGTTCCTTAAGATGTAATATTATGTTATTGATTTGGGATCTTTCTTCTTTCTTAGTGCAGGCATTTAGCTTAAAAATTTCCCTCTGAACACTGCTGTCAGTGTATCCCATAAGTTTTGGTATGTTGTATTTTTGTTTTCATTCTTCTTTAATTTCCCTTGTGATTTTTTCTATAACCTGTTGGTTGTATGAGTGTGTTATTTTCCAAATATTTGTGAATTTTCTGATTTTCTTGTTTTTAAAACTTGTTTTAAATTCTTGTGGCTGTGCCATGCAGCATGCAGAATCTGAGTTCCCTGACCATTATTGAACCCATACCCCCTGCAGTGAAAGTATGGAGTCTTAACCACTGGACCACCAGGGAAGTCCCTGGTTTTCCTTTTATTATTGATTTTTACCTTCATTTGACTATATTTGGAAAAGATACTTTTTATAATTTTAATCTTTTAAATTTTATTAATATTTTGTCTCCTGTTGTTGAGTGGTGTATTCTTTATATGTTTGTGAGGTCTAGTTTGTTTATAGTGTAGTTCATATTCTATATATCCATACTGATCTCTGTATTGATGTTCTATCTATTACTGAAATGCTACATTAAAGGTTCCAACTATTACTGTAAAAATATTATTTTTTCTATCAAGTTTATCAAGGTTTACTTCATTATTTTGGGATTCTGTTGTTTGGTGCGTGTATTTCTAGGACTGTAATATCATCTTGATTATTTGACTCTTTTATCAATGTATATTGTCATTCTTTGTCTCTTTTAAGAGATTTTGACTTATGTCAGCATAGCCAACGCCACTCTCTTTTGGTTACTATTTGCATAGAATATCTTTTTCCATCCTTTCACAATCAATCTACTCATGTCCTTGGATCTAAAGTGAGTCTCTTATAGACAGCATATAATTGGATCATAGTTTGTTTTATACAGTCTTCCTATCTATATCTTTTGTGTGAAAGAGTTTAATGCATTTACATGTACAGTAATTACGTATATAAGGAATGACTTTTGCCATTTGGTATTTGATCTCTTTATTTTACAGCATTTTTTGTTTTTCCTTTTGTCTATTGCCATCCTCTTTTGTATTTAGTTGATTTTTTCTTTTAGTAAAACATTTTGATTCTCTTTTATTTCAAAGAGATATACTTTTTAGATATTTTCTTTGTGGTTACTGTGGGGATTACATTTAACATCCTAAATTTATAACAATCTAGTTTGAATTGATACCAACTTAACTTCTATAACATACAAAACTCTACTCTTATACTGTTATATCCTCCTCCTTTTAGGTTTTTCTTCTCACAGATAGTATCTTTATTTATTATACATCCAATAGCATAGAACTTTATTTCTTTATTAGGCTTCGAATTACTGTCCAGCATCCTTGCATTTCAACCTGAAAGACTCCGTTTATCATTTCCTGTAGGGCAAGTCTAGTTCTAATGAACTCTCTCAGCTTTTGTTTATCTCTGAATGTCTTAATTTATCTTTCATTGGTGAAAGATAATTTTCCTGGATATAAATTTTTAGCTACATTTTTTTTTTTCATTTCAGCATTTTAAATATATCATCCCTTGCAGTCTGGCTTCCCAGGCTTCTTCGGAATGATTGGCTAATGATTTTATTGTACATCCCATGTGAGTAATGATTTGGTTTTTTCTTGCTGTTTTAAAAATTCTCTCATTGTCTTTGTAGTTTGATTGTAAAGTTTCTCAGTATGAATCTCTTTGGGTTTTCCTACTTGACATGCATTGAAGATTGTGGATTTGTAGATTTCTATCTTTCATCAAATTTGAGACACCATTATTTCTCCAAATATTCTATTCAAATATTCAAAGATCCTTCCTATCCCTCTGTCATTCTCAGAATGTGTATGTTGGTCTGTTGGTGTCCCATTGGTCCTTTAGATTCTGTTTAGTTTTCTTTATTCTTTTTCTTTGATGTGCCTCAAACTCAATAATTCACTTAGACCATCATCACATTCACAGTTTTTCTTCTGCCTGTTCAAATGTACTGTTAAATTCCTTTGGTGAATTTTCCATTTCTCTTTTTTCACATTTCAGCTCCAGAACTTCTTTTTGGTTCCTTCTTATAATTTGTAGCTCTTTATTGATATTTTCATTTTACTCATAAACCAGTCTCCTGATTTCATTTTATTATTTGTCCTTGTTTTCCTTTAGATCTTTAAGCATATTTAAGACAGTTGTTTTACAGAATTTATCTAGTAAGTCCAGTGTCTGAACTCCTCATGGATGTTTATTGTCCATTTATTTTTTGCCTTCAAATGGGACATATTTTCTTGTTTTTTTGTATGCTTTGTGATTTTTGTTGATAACTAGACATTTGACTTTTATAACTGATAACTCATGGGGAGAAGGGGAAAGTAGATTCTCCCCCTTTGCCAGAGTTTGCTGGATGCTTTTGTTGTTGCTGTTGTTGTTGTTGTTGAAAGCTATTATAAGCCATCCATTTGGTGACTTTCTAACACTATTTTTGCAAAGACTATGTTTCTTAACTTTTGTGTGGCCATTATAGCCTGTTTCTCAGCTTGTACTCTACTAGAGTTTTGATGGAAATTTTCTTGAACACCAAGGGCTAAAAAGAATCAAACAAATAAACAAACAAAAGATACCTCTCCCAGTTTTTATTTATTATCTCTATTCTTGGGGCACTCTTTTGATACTTAGACAGTCTTGAACTGAATCTAGCGATCAGCCCAAGGTGAACTCTTCGGATCTGCTCAGATCCTTTCTGAGTATTCATCTTGCCCTGAGAATGCCTGTGGCTTTTTAAATTCTCCTGCATGCCTGGCTGATTTTGAATTTCCTGATTTCCCTAAGAAACTCTTGTCAGCTTTTGCTGTTAGGCCTTTAAATGGTCTATTGTATGTTTCAACTATAATCTTTTACTCCAGGCATCTAAATGTTTTTAGTGTTTCTTGCAGTGTGTTTGATCAATACCTACTGCTTTTCTATCCTGAGTTCTACTGGGTTAGGTGGAACAAAGATGAGCACTCTTATAGGCTGAATTGTGTTCTTTCAAAATTTATATGTTGAAGTGCTAACCCCCAGTACCTCAGAATGTATGTGTATTTGGAGAGAGGGTCTTTAAAGAGGTAATTAAGGGTAAATGAGGTCATGAAGGTAGTCCCTAATCTGACATGAATGAGGTCCTTAAAAGAAGAGGAGAAAAGAGATATCAGAGATGTGTGTGCGTAGAGGAAAAACCATATGAGGACACAGTGAGGATGTAGCAATCTGCAAGCCAGGGAGAGAATCCTTGGGAGAAACCAATCTGCTTTCACATAGATCTTGGACTTCTAGCCTAAAAAATTGTGAGAAAGTCCATTTCTATTGTTTAGGTTACCTAGCCTGTGTTATTTTGTTATGACAGTCCTAGCAAACTAATACAAGCTCTTTGCATATGTCCTTCTGGTAGCACACAGGCAGGTTAGAATAGATAGACAGAATAATTTGTGAATAATGTTTGCTTGTTTACTTTGCCCTCTCCAGAATGAGGGACCAGGGTTCCACACTGGGAATGTAGGTTGCCACTGATTCAAAAACAAAATCACTGCTGGGGAGAGGATGGGACAAGGACAAGTAAAGACACCAGAAAACTTTCCTGCCATTTTCAAGTAAGCTTTTTCCTGATTCAGTAGTTTCTTGTTTGCTATAGACTTATGACTATTTTCCAGAATTCTAACAAAATTAGTTCTGACAGTTTTCACTTACTTTTTGACGCTTCTGTGTGGGAACAAGAGCTTGGAGCTGCCTACTCTGCTGTTTTGTTGATGTCAACTTTTTCCTCCCCAAAACTTTAATGCACTCATGTGAATCATGGTGCTTCTAAAGGAGAGCAAAGTATGTGTTGTTGTTTCCCAACTTTATTTGAACATAGGAGACTATGTTTTTTTTTGAAATAGATCATCCTCTTTTTTAAAAAAATTGAAGTATATTTGATTTACAGTGTTGTGTTAGTTTTTGGTGTACAGCAAAGTGACTCAGTTATACATATATACTGTTTTTCATATGTTTTTCCATTATGGCTTGTCACAAGATATTTAATACAGTTCCCTGTGCTGTATATAGTAGCATCTTCTTGTTTATCCATTCTCTATATGATGGTTTGCATCTGCTTGTCCCAAACTTCTAATCCAACCCTCCTCCACCCCTCTTCCTCTGGCAACCACAGGTCTGTTCTCTAAGCCATCCCCATTCATGGAGCACATTTCAAAGATGACATGCATTCTTCAAAACATAGTTCTGAAAATGTTGACGTACAGTAATTTATTTATGAATTCAATTAACAAATTCTTATTGAACAATAAGTATATTAGATGATAATAATAATAAGACTAAAGACAATTATAGAGGTATTATCCAACCCTGTGATCCTACAAGGAGGGAATCTTTTACTGGGGGCTGCAGGGTCAGTGCCTGGGATGAGGAGGTAATGGGAGAGGAACAAAGAATCAGTAAACAAACAAACAAACAAAAAAAGAATCAGTAAAGATCAGCTTAATCTTTTCCAGGTATTTGCCTAAGACTCCCAATTTATGTAATGGTCCTGTAGTCTAGGAATGTAATTCAGGGATGCAAGTCACAAAGTCTGCTTCTAATCAGATTTGATAAATGTATTAATTCCTAGATGAATTCTCTTAAAAACTCAGTAAGCTAGATGACAGGTCAGCAGCATTTTTTGTTTTTTTTTAGGTAAAGGGCCAGATGGTAAATATTTTAGGGTTTGTGGGCCACAAGGTCTCTGTTACAATTACTCAGTTCTGTCTTTGTAGTGAAAGTAGCCATAAAGAGTATGCAAATAAATGAATGTGGCTGTGTTACTGTAAAAACTTTATTCACAAAACAGGTGGTGGACTAGATTTGGCTAGGTTTGCTCCACTACTTGAGCCACCTCACATGAAGAGCCAACTCATTGGAAAAGACCTGATACTGACAAAGATTGAGGGCAAGAGGAGAAGGAGGTGGGAGAACATGAGATGGCTAGATGGCATCCCTGACTCAATGGACATGAGTTTGAGCAAACTCTGGGAGATAGTGGAGGACAGGAAGCCTGGCGTGCTGCAGTCCATGGAGTCACAAAGAGTCAGACATGACTTAGCAACTGAACAATAAGTTGGATGGGCCTTCCTCTGAACTTTTAGAGTCAGAGATTAGGAGCAACAGAAATTGTCCCAGAATTCCATAATCTTTCCATACCCATAAGTAAGGACTGGCCATGGACATGCAGGATCATAGGGACTGTTTATAGAACTATTTATGTGAGTAAATAGTTTTATATCATGCTTTGTGGCATGAATAAAATCCACTTTAGCAGAAAGGATGTATGGGAAATGGTATTCTTTGGGCCAGCTGCACTGTAGCGGTCCCAGATGAAAACCATCAATTTCCAGTCAGACCACTTCATTGTCACAAGAGCTAGGAGGCAGTATGGAAGAAAAGTGAGGCCAGGACAGATCATGTGGATAACAAATATTTGACTCAGCAATTATATTTAATATGACTCAGACTTGCTCATAAAAATGAATCAATGAAAAGAGCACTCTGTATCTTGCATATTTAAAACCTGGAACTAATTTTTATAACTTCTACCATGGTAATGAAAGGTTTATCTATTATTCATAGTGACTATATTAAAATAAGATTATATATATTCATATTGAACAAAGCTTTCTAAATTAACAATAAATACTGTTTTTAAAGCTTTGTGATGGCTAATTCATGTCAATGTATGACAAAAACCACTACAATATTGTAAAGTAATTAGCCTCCAACTAATAAAAATAAATGAAAAAAAATAAATAAAAGGATATTAGCTTAAAAAAAACAAAAAAAATAAAGCTTTGTGATGGATTCTACTTAAAAATAATCACCAAAGACACATATTGTATGATGTCACTTATTTGTAAACTCTAAAAAAACCAAATTCATAGAAACAGAAATTAGAGTGTTGGTTACCAGAGGCTGGATGAGGGGAAATGGGGAGGTGTTGGTCAAAGGATACACACAGTTATAAAATGAGTAAGTTCTGGGGATCTAAGGTACAGGATTAGTGGTGGTGGCTATAGTTAACAATACTGTATTATATACTTGAAAGTGCTAAGTGAGTAAATCTTAAATGTTCTCACTATAAAAATGAAATTGTAGTTATGTGATATGATAGAGGTCTTAGCTAATACTACATGGTAATAATTTTGCAATATATAAGTGTATAGCTCAACACCTTTTATATCCTAAATTTACACAGTATTATATGTCAATTTTACCTCAATAAAGCTTGAAAAAATTTAAATGAGGGCCACCGCATAGGTAAAAAATAAGTACTAGGAAAGAGTAGAGGATCTCTGTAACACCAAAACAAGTAACCACTATTCATCAGTTTTGCCTCAGTTATGTTATTTTCCAACATCATTTTAGGGCAGAAGACTTGAAAGCCAGCATTCTTTCAGTTCTGAGATGAAAATGTTATTTTTTCTCTCTTGTCACAAATAGACAAGAATGACATTTTGATTTTGCATTTTATTCCTTTTAAATAATTTAATATGTCCTCAAGTATCACAGTTGACTTAGCGTGGGGCCCCTGGATGGGAATGCAGTAGTAACTTATGTGTTTGATATCTATAGAAATTAAATTTCTTTTGGAATAAGAAGATTTTTATCTAGCAGAAAGAGTCTCACCATTAGCTCAAGTGATAAAGGGAGGAAATAAAGCACATAGAGAAATCAAGAAGATGTATAGTTAACAGAGGCTTGTTTGAAAATAGGGAAGCAGTGTTTCTTATGACAGCTTCCTGTGTTGTATGGCGCTTTGATGCCCATGAAAGAGAGAGTCTTGGACGATAAGAGAGTTGCAAAGGGACGGAATGGCTTTTCATGGTGGCACTCCCTTTGTGAGGGGTAATTTGTGGCATCTAATTCAAAGAATGGAGAAAGATTTTTTTTCTTTTAACGTCATGACATTAATTAGAAATGGTCACCCAAACTAACTCATTGCATTTTTAAAATCTTCTTGAAAATTCATGACTAATAAACTATATACTATTGATTCTTCTGCCCAACACATGGTCAAAATGATTTTATCAGTTCCACTACATTCAGCTTAGTTGCTGACATCCAGGTCTGTGCTGATTCCCACAGCCGGATGAGATAGTCTAGCAAATCATTCGCTTTGGACCAGCCTTGTTGATAAAAGGATAGAACTGCCAGACAAAGCAATTAATTAGCAACTAAGGTAGCTTGAATATAGAGAACCAAATGGCAGATTCTGTGAGTCCTTCCCACTAATGGCTACCAGTTGTCAACTGCTCTCACACAAGGATGAGTGAATGGACATATGTGCACAAAGCTCAGATCCATGTCAGAGGGCTTTGAGAATGCTGACAAGTTTCTATCTTTGCATACTGTGGATTTCTCCATGATTAAAAAAGAAGGAATAAGACAGGAGCCGATATATGAAGTATGGTAACTACCAGTCTGTCTTGTTTTTGCCACTGGCTTTGCTTATTATCACCTGTGAACTTTAAACAGAGTATAGAAACTCTCTGGGTTTGTTAATTCTGTAAAATGGGAGTAATGGTGCTTACTTTGATGTTAATTATGAGAATTAGGAGTGATTTAAGGAAAGCCCATAATAGTTGCTAAATAAATTGTAGCTTGCCTCCAGGAATTATGCATAAGCATTCTTTGCGTCTGGACAACTACACAGCGCTATAGACTTGGGATCATTCCTGCTAGCTTCCTTATTTAAGATAGGGTTTTTCAACCTAAGGACTACTGGCATTTGTGGGAGTCTGTCCTGTGCATTGTTGGATGTTGAGCAGCATCTTGAGTCTCTAGTCACTAGATACCAGCAGCACCCCGCCTCCCACAGCCCCTGCCGTGACAGCCGAAAACATGTCCAGATATTGCCAAGTGCCCCCCTCCCCGGGAGGGGGGACAAAATCACTCCTGATTGAGAACTACTAAGTTATAAAAGTCAGGTAAAAATGCAGGATTAGTGGAAAGGCTACTTAACAAGGATTATGTTATATAACAATGAAAGGAGCTTCAGAGTATTCTTCTGCCTAGCCAAACAAATGCTAGGGACGTATTATATTTTTGGTCATATGACTTTCTGATGAGAAAGTCATCTCTCTCATGTGTTTCAACAAAGAATGTGGATTTAAAAAAATATTTAAACATACTTTGGATGAACACTTGGCAGTATTATGGAACTTGTACTCCTTTGTTGGGTGTATTCATCAAGAAATTAAATGTGGTGCCTCTCTGCAGGCATTTGCTAAATTCTGTGCATTTCCATCTTATACCTCTTCATTCACTCACTCAATCAGCAAACATTTATTGAGTATCCATTATATGCTGGTCTTGTACTAATTATCCTTTACATTTAGATGGTGAATTGTGGGACAAAATATAAGAAAGTTGGGCATTAAGGACAAGTCAGAAACAATTTGCTGAAAAGCCCTTGAGTCATTCTGCAAGAAATGTCAGATGAAACAAAAAGTGTGTGCTCAACCAAGCATCACAGAGAGGGCATTTTTGTTAAGCCTCGTTCTAATACAAGTGAACTGCTGCTTTTTTGTTCTTTGCAGGATCATAGCGACCTTAAAGTGAGCAGTTTATGTTCTGGGAGATTTAGGGTGCTTTGCTTGTGGTGACAAGGTTCATTTTCTATTTTAAAGATCTCAGATACTAAGTGGAAACCTTCATGTTGGGAATAATTTTTAAGTGTAATCTACATATATTTCTATTTATGCTATAAATAAAATGTCATCAGATGGAGAATTGCTGGAAAACACAAGGTTCTTGCTATCTTGGGATTAGGGTAGATAATAAGTAAAGGCCCACTTAGCCTTAGAAGAAGACAATTTTAAATGCCATTTGGAATTAGTTTTGAAATGAGGAGATCTGAGACTTTCTCATGAACCCAAATGATATTTCCTTTCATTTTAGGAAGTAACAAAAATAGAATTAAAGAGGACTTTCTCTCATTAATTGAATCCTCTACTACTTTGAGAAATGAATAGCAAGTTCATCAACTTGTTAGGACCTGACAAATTGAAAATAGATTTGTTTTGCATTAGTTAATTTTTGAAGAAGGAACTATGCTGTGTTTGAGGTTATGCTAATGAAATTGGTGTGTGTAATTTACACATATATACATATATGTTCACATGTTCAAATCTTCTTGTTCTTCAATCAATACCTACTCAGTGAATTTTCCCGTGATTCTCCACACTGGAATATCATATTTCTTGGAACTTCCAGAGCCCAATAACCCTTACCATATTGTAATATAGTCAACTTTTTTCATGCTTGTCTAATTCTTAATAGTGTGCTCTAGACAGAGTATGATTCAAATCTGATTCACTGTAATGTTTCTCAAGGCATTTGTATAGTACTCAGCACATAATAGGCATTCAATAAATTCTCAGTGAATGCTGTTGAGCAGAATATAAGCCTTTTTGTGTAAGTAGATGCCAGTGGCATGCTAAGAAATCTGCATTCCCGTTCCATTTCAGAGCTACTTTCAGCACAAGGCATTTTAACCCCATCCATTGGCCTCCATCCTTTCAGCTTCAAAGGGGAGTTCATTCAAAAAGTCTTTCATTTAGACCAATCATTTCATCTCAGCCTGTGAAGTCAAAAGTGAATTTTGTTTACTCTCTTTCCAAAGCATTCAACAAAATGAGAAAATTATAACAAAAACATCACAGTCACCAACAAGCAGCATTACAACATGGTCCTCTGAAACTACTACTGAGCTGCCATGTGTGAGGCTGTGGCCCTCCCTCCTGGCATCTCACCAGTACAGCATGGAATAATGGGGGGAAAATCATAAACCTCAGAGCTGGAACTGGACTTAAAACCTGGCTCTGCTTTTTACTGCTTGTGTAACTCTCTGTAGGCTAGTTAATCATTCTGGGTTCTAATGTCCTCATCTATAAAAGAAAAAATCTTTGCCTAAATCACAGCTTTGTTGGGAGGACTGAATCTGATACTGTGTGTGAAATTCCACCTTTTTCTTTCCTCTTACCATCTCCTTCCCCTACCAAGGAAGGGTCTTCCTCTTAAACCTTGATATTTTCCCCTTTATTTAACAATCAGATGTACTTTTCTCAAGCACCATCTCTCTGCTTTACATTTTATTATGCTCATCCCTACTCACTGTGTTAAGAAAAATAACCTGGATTTGAAATAATCTCTAGGAAAAAAAGAGAGATCTTCTTTTTGGAGATGGAGTATATTACTGAATCTTAGAATCATGAGTGTAGGGGAAAATTGTGCTTTAAGAAAAAAATACTGTGGATTGTCTGTAGTATACCCCTTCCTGTCATCTGAGTCTCATTCTTGGGAGCTATTTCACAACTCTTTAAATTGTATAACTGATAACAATGGGAAATATTGCTTGCTTAGAGACATGCAAATCCTGCCATGTGCTGTCCCAAAGAACAAGTGACTGCCCTCCTCCACTGTGAAAGCGTCTGGTTTTGCCTCTGTTTGCACATTCAGGCCAATATTCTTCATCTATAAATGTGTCTGTTTCTTAGGTTTTTATTTTGAACTGGTTATGCCATCTGCCTGGTTCCCTCATTGATTAATGAGTTAAAATCTTTAACATGCATTCATTTTATATCTGCATGAGAGTTGTGATTTTATCTTTTTTTTTCCTGAAAAATCATCTTTTTATGTGAATTTTTAGAAACATTATCACCCTTTGGAATTGTTAGACTCAGAGCCAGGCTGTGGAAACTTAAAGACCAAAATCCTGTTCAAGGCCATAACAGTGCTGGGCAACCCAGCACTTCCTGTTCCACAGTCAAAAGAGATCTTAGAACACCGTGTCTGCCAATGAATAGTACCTAAGCTCTCCTGTCCCTTCTCTGTTCATCTGTGGCTTCCACAAATGGGAACTTGTTTCCTTATTAGGCATTCTGCACCATTTCTCGGAGGTAGGAAGGTCACCATTGTTCTGAGAGGAAACAGAAGTTTTCTATGTCAGCAAGATATCTAAAAATAGAAACCAGAGTTCCTGACATGCACTATTCTCTGCTAACAACTAGGACAGCACTTCCCTACTGCAGAGGGAAGCCCTGAAATCGTGATGCTTGTTGTGTTTCTGTGTGTTCCTGTTTGACTGATGGGCCCTTTGCATTTATGTAGCAGAGGCTTCCATCTCTCTTATCTCATGCTACACTAGCCAGCTTTGTAACTCAGTTTAATTAAAATGATATTTATTGGACTTTTTCTGTATGTTGGGTGCTTACTTAATTTGGGTTACCCTGGAATCAGGGATTTGGGTGAAAGTAGTTTATAAAGGAGGTAAATAATGCACCAGCTGGGATGTGGGGAAGAGATTCAAAGTTGGGAAGGAAGCCAAGGAAAGGTGCTTTAGTGAATCCATTATCTCCCAAAGGCACATGAAGCTTCATCCCATAAGTAGCTCTGGCAGACACACTCTTCTGAGCTATTCTGTATCAACACCCATCAATCATTAGACGGGAATTTTCTCGGGGGCATTAATTTATCTTCACTTCTGGTTGGTCACAAGGGTGGGCAAAGTGGCTTAGGTGAGAGAAGACCCTCAAGCAAAGAAATTGAAATGGTGGAGTTTGGAAGTCAGACGGTACAGTGGTATGGTAAGGGGTTGGGGGTATAGGTTGGGTGCCAACGGTGGTGTCTCTTTGGTGTTGGGCATACCAACATGTGCATGATCCTTGAATTCAATAAACTCACAATCTATCATGGCAGAAAGATTTTTTTTATTTTTTATTTTTTTTCCATTTATTTTTATTAGTTGGAGGCTAATTACTTTACATCATTACAGTAGTTTTTGTCATACATTGAAATGAATTAGCCATGGATTTACATGTATTCCCCATCCCAGTCCCCCCTCCCACCTCCCTCTCCACCCGATCCCTCTGGGTCTTCCCAGTGCACCAGGCCCGAGCACTTGTCTCATGCACCCAACCTGGGCTGATTTTAATATCATATATTTCCACCTCCATCTCAGAGTGACAGGATTTCTGATACTGAGCTGAGTAGAGCTGTCCCTCCGAGAGTCAAGAACCTTCATGGCCTCCTTGCATTTATCACAGCTGTGTTTATACTTAAAGTGGAAAATGCCTTTCTCCTACAAGATGCCAACACTTCTTGTGGGCTCATGACAATGGGCCACATCATCACCTTGGGACCTCAAGAGGCTCACAATTTGAAGACATGGGAGCTTAAATGGGGGTACAGAAAAAATGGGGTTTGTACTCATAATCCTTTCACATTAGAGACAAGATTTGTTGAGGATTTTAAAAAGGTTCTAATTTGGTGTGTTATACCAAACACAATAGAGCAGTGTTGTAGCAAAGAAAATCACTTGATGAGAAATGGCCCCATTTTCAAACTCTCAGGGAAGGAAGACAGCATGTCCCTCAAGTTAAAAGGCAAGAATCTTTCTAAGAGAATCTTCTTTCTTTTTTATAAATTTATTTTTAATTGGAGGAAAATGACAATGTTCTGTTGCTTTCTGTTGCTATACAGCAACATGAATCAGTCATAATTATATATCCATCCCATCCCTCATGAGCCTCCCTCCCTTCCCTCCATCCACCCTTCTAGGTCGTCTTTCTGAGGTTTAACCTGAGTCAACACACACCTCTCTGTAAATGTTCCCTTCCAGGCAGATGTGTGTCCATTTGCAAGCACAGACAGTGGTGGCTGCCTAGACCACCACAGGGAAGAGTGTGGTGGATAAGTGTGAAGGCTCCAGCCCCAAATAGTCTGGATTTGACTGGCTGCTCTGCCACTCACAGCTGGGCCAGCTGTAAGGATTCTGAGCATCAGTTTGTAGATTTAGAAGAAAGGAATTGACAACAGTGGTACTTAGCGATTTTGTCGGGAATAAATGAGATCATGCATGTACCGCACTTAACATTTACTTGGCATACCACAATGCACGCCGTTGTCTCTGTAAACCCCACCTACACTTCATGTCCTCACTTGTTTCCTACCTCTTCCTTATACTTGAGCCATGATCTCCACTTCCTCCTAGTTTCCATGACGTCATTCCCTATGGAGCTGCATGTTTATATAGACAAGACTTGTTTTCTGTGTACAATTTCACTTGCTCCACAAGACATCACATTGCTAGAAGACTGGGGTTGTCTGATACTGCTTTCAGGAAGTTCCCAAAGCCCCTGTAAATTAGGCACAAAACTTTGTGGTTCATTTGTAGCTTGCTACAAAGTAAACTTGACCTTGTACATAAGCACTAAGTACTTTCTCTGTTTAAGAAACAACCACTTACATTGTTTCAGGTAACAGTCTCAATTCTTTAACACTGCTACCCTGGCAAGGAAGCAGCACTCAGAACATTCCCTCCTCTCTTCCTTGGCAGGCTTGGACTCCTCATATATGTTGGAAAGTAATCATAAAGAGAATCAAATTGCAAGCTTCTGGTCTCAGACTTAGCATTTTCTCCCACTACGCCCAAATGACTGAGATTATTAAATGAAAACATTCCTAGAGCCCAGATAGTAAACTGCACTAGGAAGCAGACTATAGGACTAGAGAAAAATGCCAGATGGAAGGACATGCTTTTGGTATGTCATAGTCAGCATTTTCCTGGAATATATTTAAATGCCTCACACATTTGTACTGAAAGGAGGTGTAAATGATTCCAAAATGCCATTAGTCAGAGACAGAATCACAGAATGCGTAACCCATCAAGGTAGCAGTTGCTGTATCCCATCTCCTTTGCTCAGCCACTAACTGCCTCCCCCATCCCCCCTCGAAAGATCTACAGGCTAGTTCCAATACATTCCAAGCAGAAAGCTGTTGGGTGATTGGAAAGAAATCAGCTTTTCTCATTCATTTAATTATTCATCAAACATTTATGGAGGATTAATAATGTGCTTGAATCTGAGGATGCAAATTTGAATAATAAACAGATTCTGAAGCAAAATGCTCAAAGGCACTTGCAGGCCTCCAGACTCGGAGCTCCTAGCATAGCTCTGTAATTAAGAAACAGATATAAGGCTAACTCATGAATTTGGTGTACAATAGACAAATCTTCTAGGCCTTTACCATTGGTAACTGGATGGACTCCTGCCAGATGGCCTGGAATTGAAATTTAGCTCTGCACCCTTATTACCCATATAATCATAAGCAAGCACATCAGCTCTCTTTTAGTAGTTTCTTTGTCTCTAAAGCAGAGATAATAATAACATGCATGTACTTCTCTGTAAAGTTATTGGGAGGATTAAGTGAATTAATATGCAAAGTACTTAGAAGAATGCTTAACACATGGTAAGGACTCAAATAATATAAATACGTGATGTTATCATCATTAATGCTTTCTGAGCTGCTACAATTAAAATGGTGCAAAGTATATGGATGGATGTAGTGAAGAATAAAGTGTTGGTCAAGAAGGAAGATGATGGATAAGTTGGACCCTGAGCCCCTCTACTTCCCCCCATCTTCTGTTTAAGTATTGCATCTGATACCTTCTGTCTTCATCTTCTGAGCCTTACATTTAAAGTACATTAAAAAATTCTTTCTATTCAATAAGCTTACTGAGAAGTACGATTTAGTAGAAAACTCTATTTTATGATGTATTTAAATTTTACAAGTGTTTCCTGAATGTCTGGGTGGCCTGTCCTGATGGGAAGGAAGTCCATCAAGACACAGCACCAAGGGCCTAGTGCTCTTTGTCAGCTTCATGCTGACTATACTCAGGACCAGCCGGCCCAGCTGGTGGTGGTGGCCCATCTGTGCCCGATGACAGAGCACCGCTTCACCAAGAAAAGAGGCCATTTTAATGTTAAAAGCAAAAACAAAACAAAAAACCTCCCTTCCCTCAAACTTTGTGAATTAATATCTAATCTCCCCTTTTCTGTCTGGCATTAGTCTTTTAAATGAGAAATCTACACACACACTTCCTCCCACTTTCTCTGATCTCATTCACTCTCTAACCAGCTACAATCTGGGCTTTGGTCTCACTGCTCTAGAGATATCACCCTCACTAAGGTTAAAAATGTCCCACTGACCAAATCCAGTTGCCCATTTCCTTACCTCTTTCTGTTCAGCATTCCTGCCACACTTGGCAGGTTTGATTTCCTTACCCAAATGCTTTCTCTTCCCTTGACATCAATGACTACATCTTTTCCTGTTCTCTTCCAGATGTTCTGACCATGTGTTCATATTTCCTGTCCAGTCCTTCTTTTGCCCCCATGCCATCAATGTGCATGTTCATGGAAGTCTCATCCTTACTCCTCTCTTCATTCTACACACTTGCACTGAGTGATCTGAATTAATACTATCATGATCTGATGGCTCCATTCCTGCATTGATAGCCCCAACATCTGTTTTTAGTTCCAGATTAACATTTTCAACAGCAGATTAGACACATGAATTAGTGGCGGTCATCTGAAAAACATGCTCAAAACTGAACTCATTATCTTCCTCAGCATCTTCCTCCTTTAACATCTCCTCTTTGAGCAAATGAGAGCATCATCTGCTCAGCTGCCTAACTTGGAACCTTGAGTCAAACATTATTCTTCTTCTTGTACCCTCTATATCCTTTCTAATGCATTTTGACTTTCATTCATCTTATTAATTAGCTTCCCTGGTGACTCAGATGGTAAAGTGTCTGCCTACAAATGTGGGAGACCTGGGTTCGATCCCTGAGTTGGGAAGATCCCCTGGAGAAGGAAATGGCAGCCCACTCCAGTATTCTTGCCTGGAAAATCCCATGGACAGAGAAACCTGGAGGGCTACAGTCCATGGGGTCGCAAAGAGGCAGACATGACTGAGCGACTTCATTTTCACTTTCACTTTATCCTGTTAATTTAGCCTCGCCTTTCCAATCCCACAGCTGAAGCCTGAACTTTCATCATTTCTCTCTTGTGAATGATTGTCATGATGCCCTGATCCACCATCTTTCTAGTATATCCTTCTAAAGGCATCTTGAATTATCTTCTTAGAATCTAACCTACATCTAATCATACCCCTTCTCTACTTAAAAATCTTAATGTGCCTTCCTGTTACCTACAATTAGATCTGAATGCCTTAATAATCAATTTGACCCTCTAGCTCTACCTAGCTTTATTCTCTAGCCTCATTTTTTATGACTTCCCTCCTTTTACTTTCTTTAGGTATAGTCATGTTTTGTTATCCCCCAAACTCGCCAAATTCTTTCCAGACATGAGAATTCCCTACCTGAAGTTCCCTTGTCCATTCCTTGAATGCCTACTCTTCTCTCAAGACCCAATTAAAACATCACCTTTTATATGAAGCCTAGAGCTACTTCTTTTTCTCCTCTGTAGATTGAGCTCTTTCATGTAAAGGGCTCCAGAGAAATATAAACGTTATCATTAGTGGAAGCTACCTTAGTTGGGCTTCCTAGATTTTATAAAGATTTTTGGTCCATTGATACATAATCTGGGACAATCCCATAGCTTGAGAACCACTTTTCAATTTCTGATGAGAATGGCAAATGAGGCCCAAAAGGAGAATTCTTTAGAAGAATCAGTCACAAGCTCACTGTTTGGAAGGAGTTCATGCTATAACCATGATGCCAGCAAATCTGACATTGCTTTGTTGTTGTTAAGTTGCTAAGTTGTGTCTGAATCTTTGTGACCCCATGGAATGCAGCATGCCAGACTCCTCTGTCCTCCACTATCTCCTGGAGTTTGCTCAAACTCATGTCCATTGAATCAGTGATATTATCTAACCATCTCATCCTCTGCTGCCCCCTTCTCCTCTTGCCCTCAATCTTTCCCAGCATCAGGGTCTTTTCCAATAAGTTGGCTCTTCGCATCAGGTGGCCAAAGTATTGGAGCTTCAGCTTCAGCATCGGTACTTAAAATGAATACACAGGGTTGATTTTCTTTAGGATCCATTGATTTGATCTCCTTGCAGTCCAAGGGACTCTCAAGAGTCTTCAGCACCACAGTTCAAAAGCATCAATTCTTTGACACTCAGCCTTCTTTATGGTCCAACTCTCACATCTGTACATGACTACTGGAAAAACTATAGCTTTGACTGTACAGACCTTTGTTGGCAAAGTGATGTCTCTGCTTTTTAATATGCTGTCTAGGTTTGTCATAGCTTTTCTTCCAAGGAGCAAGTGTCTTTTAATTTTGTGGCTGCAGTCACTGTCCACAGTGATTTTGGAGCCCAAGAAAATAAAATCTGTCACTGTTTCCACTTTTTCCCCTTCTATTTGCCATGAAGTGATGGGACTGGATGCCATGATCTTAGTTTTTTGAATGCTGAGTTTTAAGCCAGCTTTTTCACTCTCCTCTTTCACCCTCATCAAGCAGTTGGAAATTACTGGTAATTCAGGTATATCAAAAAATTAACAATTGGTTATATTGATTTTACTTACTAAACATTTCAAGCACTGAAGAGGAGAGTTGCCTCAGGCCAGTGGATTCTATTTGGGTAACCTTAATGCCACCATATATCCATATTCAATATTGGTTATAGAAAATAAAGCTTTTTATACATGAGATGTCAGTCCTGGAATAGTGGTAGAGTAGAAGGAGTTGGATAGAAAGGCTGGGGATAAGAGTGCTGGTACAGTAACAATTCTTTTTTTTTTTTTTACATTAACAATTCTTAATTCTCCTTTACTTGATACCTAGTACAATGCTATGTGCATAGTAAATGCTTGATCTGTATCTATATGTGAATGAATCCATTCATTCAGGATTAAACATTTGTTAAGCTCCTACAAAGACAGGAAATACACAAAACCCTGCAACTTCGAAGATAAATTAGAATCATTCTGTAATATAGAAAAGGGGGGACATCTGTGTTAAAAATGCATTCAATAAAGTATTGCAGGTCAAGAATGAGTGTCATTGTCATCATTACCTGAATGATGACTTATACTCCTCTCCATATTAAGTTTTATGTATCTGGAGAGCTAGTATTGATCTAAATCCTGTCTGGAAATAAGATAACTTTTTCTCCCCCCTAAACAGCAAGAATGATGAGCAAAATTACAGCTGCTTTCCATTATGAGAAATGCCTAAGGAGTGAAATGAGATAATATATGGGAAAAGACTTCATGCATTTTGAAAGAATCACGAATATTAGATAATAATTTATTATTTTAGTTCAGTTGCTCACACCCACCCACCTTTTCAGATTCTGGGATTAATAATTGGTGTTATGGATTCTTATATTCATCTGATACTAGTTCATTGGCTCCTTGTCTACTGTCATGTATTGGAGGTAAACAATGAAGAATGAGATAAGCCCGGTCTATGGCTTCCTTGACCTGGTCTAGGAGGGGAAGGGACAAGGAAGCAGCCAGTCACAAGAGAGATTGTAGACTGTGCACGTAAGAGAGGTTGGACTTAGCAGTTTAAAGGAAACTTTCTAGAGGAAATGGTACTGATGCTGGTCTGTCGGATGAGTAAGATTAGGCTGGTGAAAAGGCAGGCATGGTAAAGGGAAATGAAAGTGCCAGACACAACAATGAAAGGTGTGAGGAATAGGAAACAGGGTACTGAGGCTGGAACAGAGTGGGAGGCATGGCTTGGGATGCAGAATGATGACGCTGAAGAGGATGATATTGATACTACCTCCAAGGTCCTTGGATCCCATTTACCATCTTGTGCCTCTCACCTCAGTATGCTTTTTTTGGAAAATTGAAGTAGAGTTGATGTAAAATATTAGTTACAGGTGTACAAGGCTCAGGTAGCGCCAGTGCTAAAGAACCCACTTGCCAATGCAGGAGACGTAAGAGACCGAGATTTGATCCCCAGGTCAGGAAGATCCCCTGGAAGAAGACAAGGCAGCCCATGGAGAATCCCATGAACAGAGGAGCCTGGCAGGCTACAGTCCACAGGGTCACAAAGAGTCGGACACAACTGAGCAACTGAGCGTGCATGCACGCACAGATGTGCAGTATAGGAGTCCACAACTTTTTTTTTTTTTTTAGGAGTCCACAACTTTTAAAGGTTATACTCCATTTATAGTTGTTAAAAATGTTGGCTATATTCCTCATGTTGTATAGTATATCCTTGTAGTTTATTTTATACATGATAATTTGTTTCTCTTAATCCACTACCCCTATATTACCCCTTCACCGTTCCCTCTTCCCACTGGCAACCAAGAGTTTGTTCTCTAGATCTGGGAGTCTGCTTCTTTTTTTTTGTTATATTCATTAGTTTGTTGTATTTTTTAGATTCCACATGTAAGTCATATCATACAGTATTTGTCTTTTTCTGTCTGACTTATCTCAGCACAATACCCTCCAAGTCCGTCCATATTGCTGCATGTGACAAAATGTCATGCTTTTGCTTCCAGTAGCCAGAACATGTACTCCTGCCTGGAGAATCCCATGGACCGAGGAGCCTTGTAGGCTGCAGTCCATGGGGTCGTGAAGAGTCAGACACGACTGAGCGATTTCACTTTCACTTTTCACTTTCATGCATTGGAGAAGGAAATGGCAACCCACTCCAGTGTCCTTGCCTGGAGAATCCCAGGGACGGGGGAGCCTGGTGGGCTGCAGTCTATGGGGTTGCACAGAGTCGGACACGACTGAAGCGACTTAGCATCTGCAGCAGCAACCAGAGCATGTGGTTTTTCACCGAGGACTGTTCCAGAGCTACTGGAGCTTACTTTACCCACCTTCTATCTGGGAATTTACTCTCCCCACCCACCCATACACATCCTGAGAGCCATCTTTACCCAATAACTAACAGAGGAGATATGAATAGTCAGCTCTCTTATCTCTAGTCAGAACAACTCTGGGGTATATCTTACACTCCAGAGTTCCCTTGAGGGATCAGGTCACACTCACCCACTATTGGGCTTGGCTTGAGATCATGCTCTTAACTGGGATCTTACCACCCGTTGTCTGATTTCATCACTCTCTTATATGTCTCCCTTGCTCAGTTATCCTTAACAAATCACTTCCACACAGCATCTGCTTCTCAGAAACCCAACCTCAAACAGATGTAGGCAAAAGTCTAACCGTGAAGATCCCAGTAAGCCATGTACAGGTATGTAGACTTTATCTGGAAGTGATGAGAAGTCCCAGGAGAGTTTTAAGAGTCATGGAAGGGCCTAGAAATTCAAGGATACTAGTATTCTGAGCTCTTCACTCCCTCGGATGACAGCTCAGCTTGCTTTTCCTATGCATTCAGATAGAGACATAGCCAATCAGGCACCCCAGAGCAGCTGCACTATGGATTTTCTAAAAAAAGCATAAGAGTTTATTTCTGATCTTAGCTTTCCTTAAGAATCTATTTATTATTCACTCTATATTTCTTTGCTTTATTTGCACCTGCCACATCTCCCTCAAAAGTCTGTGACCTTTTTCAGAGGCATTATTCTGTGATTTATATGGAATTTTGCATGATGTCACTAATGGATACTTTTTGTTAATACCCTCAACTGCTTTGCTTCATCACTGAAGCAGATAATTTATTCTGACACGTATGTGGATAGTTAGACACTGAGGTGATACCTGCTTCCTTGAGACTTTACATATGCAGTTTATTGTGGCAGATGTTATTAGCATCTGGTTTCAGATTCTTATGTAATAGTTATGCTCTTTCAATGTATGGTGGAGTGAGGAAGGGCCCATGGTAAAGGACACATAACTCAATCATGGACACTTCACATGTTCATCCACTTCCACTGAGTTCTTCAAAGATTCCTTCACACAAGCTATATTGCTGTTAATTGTACACTGACATCTCTTAAATGAATTCAGTTGAGGTGAATGGGTGCTATAGAAGACTTTTCACCCAGGGACTCATGCACGCCCAGTTGCCATAGGCAGGAAATAAAAAATGTGTATGTGTGTGTGTCTATGTGTGTGTATGTGATTATGCCATTTGCAAAGTCTTGTTGACAAGTAGAAATGTGGAATTTTTCCCCTTGAGATAAGTGTATTCTCTTGCTGAGGAAATTCTTTTTTTATGGGCTTTGGGATATTTGCCCCAAGTCAGAGATTTATACATTTTGCTGAAAGCCCTCCATGTTACAAACTTGGTTGGCATCAGATCTGTGGAACAGGAAGCTGCCTGCTGAGTTTTAAGTGGGAATATTTGCTCTGAAGATTTGAATAAAGGATGAGCTTAAATGAGGCATATGTGCACAATAAACAAATGTGAATATTGGCAATGTAGGTGCTTGGGGGAAATAAAAGGAATACATATCCCAGACTGTGGGTAATTCCTCCTATTTCGAACTAGAGAAACACATCTGATAATATAGGATTAGTCTAGCAAGGGTCAGGTCAAATATGCCACTGGTCATAGAGAGGTCACTAACTCAAGAAAATAAAATAGGAATATTCCAGGGAAAATAAATGCTGAATAGTATAGCAACCTTATTGTTAACAAGCTATGACCTCAGATTTTAGAGAGAACGAGCAGAGTGGCATTTTATCTATTAAAAAAAAATCTTCCTGAAAAAAACAGAAATTGTGGTGCCAGGGTTTTCTATTCACAAGGTGTGGCATTGGACCTCTGTGACATTTCTTTTCAAACAGAGATGATCTCTTCTTAAATTTTTATACTTTGAGAAGACACTACATACATCATTTTACTATCAAATTTCAGAAAATACTAGGGAAAATGTTAGCCTTATCTTCATATCCCATTACTGCTACAACTAAGGATTCAGCAAAGCCATCTCCTCATCCCCCAGTATAATGCCACTATCTGCCTCCTAGAAATGGAGAAGCTACAGTGATACTGGAAGCAAATGATAGCAATGAATCTGAGTCAGGCACTCAGGCTATATGATACAAAATCTGAAGACAGAGCAAGCAACCTGTGTGTGTGCTAAATCACTTCTTTATAGTTCATCTTCACTCAGTTCCTCTTCTAGGTCCAATATATACCAACCTTCAATGACCAGTAAAGCAGAAAAATTGATAGTCACTCAGTCATGTCTGACTCTTGCGACCCCATGGACTGTATAGTCCATGGAATTCTCCAGGCCAGAATACTGGAGTGGGTAGCCTTTCCCTTCTCCAGGGGATCTTCCCAACCCAGGGATCGAACCCAGGTCTCCTGCATTGCAGGCGGATTCTTTACCAACTGAGCTATGAGGGAAGTCCTCAATGACCAGAAAAGCTGAAAAAGTGCTATTGCATTATCTGTGGGTTGTACAGTGGAATATCAGCACCAATGCCATTACATGGATACCTTGAAGCAATGTTTCAAATAAGGGGCTTGTTTGCTATAGAATGTGTAGCAGTTCCATCATCAATGTGTCTTCATCTACTGTGTGAGATACAGTTGACCCTTGAACAAGATGAGTTTGAACGATATGGATCCACTTATATGCAATATTTTTTCAATAAAAAACCTAGTGGTATACAATTCTCTCTCTTTGGTTGAATCCACCCATGCAGAACTTGAATAACAGAGGGCCCACTGTAAAGTTACACATGGACTTTCAACTGCTGGGATTTGGCTCCCCAACCCCACATTGTTCAAGAGTCAATTGTAAATGATGTGGATCAGGCTAAGGTAGCTTTAGTATTGGGCTTCCCTGGTGGCTTAATGGTAAAGAATCCATCTGCCAATGCAGGAGATGCGAGTTCTATCCCTGGGTTGGGAAGATCCCCTGGAGAAGGAAATGGCAACCCACTCCAGTATTCTTGCCTGGAAAATTCCATGGACAGAGGAGCCTGGCAGGCTACAGTCCATAGGGTCACACAGAGTCGGACATGACTGAGCACACATGTGCAGGGTTAGTATTTCCCCGCCCCCTACTTTGTTCTCTACATTTTACTAAGACCTTGAAATAAGAAACAGGAAGAAAAAAGTTATACTTGCTTATTTGACAAATTCAGAGAAAGTATAAGGGAAGAACTAGTAATTAAAAAGTTTTATATATAGGTAACTCTTTTCTCAAGACATTTAGTGATATTTCAAAGACATTTCTCTTTCTGCATCTATCTTCTTTGAAAACAATTTTCAATAGTTCTTCCTGGGAATTTATATCTAATTACATGAAGCATCAATTTTGAGCAGACCAACTTAGAATGTATTTTAATACTATGAATACCTTAACCCTAAAATCTGCACACACTGAGATAAATACTGCATAATTTCAATTGTCAAATGAAGTTTTTTTTAGTATGCATTCAATTTTTTTTAATTTCAAAGAAGTGATGGGGAAAAAAATTCTTAACAAACAGTTGAATGGAAATCATACGAGATTTATTCATCTTGGAAAACTGCCTGAAAGAGAATGGCAATCCAAAAGGAAATTTTCCATGTAGCCATGAAATTTTGTCATGTTCTGCTGAAAAAAAATGTCTTTAGTTCAAGGTTAAAGGTCACTTGTTTAAGTGTATATTTGTCACTCAGCATTCAAGAATCATACAGACTAAAACAGAAGGTGATTATCAGATCAAAGTATTTTGCTGTACTGACTAATGTCTTTTCTTTTGTTCTCAATGTTTGTTTTTTCAAAATGACACTGTTTGCTTATTTATTCATGTAAATGAAGCAGGAGATAAATAGTCTGCAATAATAATCTAACTTGTAGAGTAATTCTCTTGTGGCATCGGAATGCTAATGTTGACCATGTATCAAAACAAAAGCCATGTTTACTGAATTCTGGGGCCTTCCCACCCTTATGAATATTATCTTTCTAGCAGATAAACATATTATATATATATATATATGTAGGTTTCTCAGCAGCAGCAGCTATTTTCATGGTAAAAAAATCTTTTAGTTAGTCCCATAGTTTTTAGCAAGACCACATTTTCCAAAGTATAGTCTGTAAAACACTAGTTCCCGAGAATGTTATTCATTTAAGGAATCTATGATCAAATAAGTGGAGGATAAGCCCTTGTGTTAGAAAGAAAACTTTAAAAATATTTATTTGTATATTTTTACTGTAGTTTGTTTTCAAAACATTTTAACATGCTAATGAATATTGGGAGTCTCTTAGAGGATGTTTTGCAGAATTTCCATTCTTATTTTACATTTTAAACCTTATATCTGAGAACATTTCACGGGACTAGTGTTTTCAAAAATATCTTTGACCAGATGCTGAACTAAAGAAACATGATAGCTACTTTTCCTAGAAGCAGCCTCTGTACATGAATTTGCTACATGCAAACCTTTTAAGGGCACGAAAAAAATTGTGAATGGCTGATTCCTTCACTAACCCTCTCAGAAGTTTCCAGAGTCTTCCAGAGAATAATGATCATCCTTGAAATATTGGGAGTTGAAATAAGATATAAGCAACTGTAAAGAATTCTGAGCAGAATAATTTCTCAGAGACCAGTTCTCTGGGAAGATTGGTTGCATCCAAGCTCTTCTGTGGGTGAACCAATAATTTAGAAAGGGACATACTCAAAAATATTAACTTAGACTGTAAAGACTAGGGACTATCCAAATTAGAAGTGAAATAGACATCTTGGTCCAAGTCTTTTATTTGGGAGATGACAAGAATTAATCCCAGAGAGGTTGGGTGGCATGCTCTAGGTCACAGCTGGCAAAACTGTAGTTCAAACAAGGCCTCATGAGTCTCAGTTTAGATTTTTTTTCTTGTGGGATGTCCCCCACCTTTATTTGGTAAGGCAATACTGGAGCACAGTATCTTGGGGAAAAATACTTTAAGGAAGATATTATTCTTCAGTGAAGTCGAAGTCACTCAGTCGTCTCGGACTCTTCGCAAACCCGTGGACTATAGCCTACCAGGTTCCTCCGTCCATGGGATTCTCCAGGCAAGGACACTGGAGTGGGTTGCCATTTCCTTCTCCAGGGGATCTTCCCGACCGAGGGATTGAACCCGGGTCTCCTGCATTGTAGGCAGACGCTTTACCATCTGAGCCACCAGGGAAGTTATTCTTCAGATACGGGAGCAAAAATTTCTCATTCTGGACCTGTAGTTCTTAAACTATAGGGAGTAATGAATTTGTTAAAGTGTGTGTTTAAACATCCTTTCATTCATTGATTCTAGAGAGGTAGAGTTGGAAAGGTGGGACCAGCTATGTGCCTTTTTAACAGTACTTGCATGGCTCTAAAGCAGGTATTCTGAAAAGCGTGGTTTGAAAAACACATCTGATTGGTTGCCAGTTTGGTTTAGCCTTAAATCCCAAGTCATTTGACTTGGCATACTCTACCCCTGGAGAAGGAAATGGCAACCCACTCCAGTATTCTTGCCTGGAGAAACCCCATGGACAGAGGAGCCTGGCGGGCTACAGTCCACAGGGTCGCAAAGAGTTGGACACGACTGAGCGACTTCACTTTCACTTCACTATACAACATTCATGTATTAAAACCACAATTAATTCAAAATAAAAAGTAGAATATGAGAAATCCATTGTGAGAACTCTAGTATATATATAAATTACCCTGAATTATATTATCTTCCTGGGGTTGTTACAGTGTGGTTTACCAAATGTGTGTATCCTTCACTTTTCAGACTTGGAGGTTCAAAGCTAAATAAACAGACTCCTTGTTTTCTGAATACATTTAAGGGGGAAGGGTGCAAAGAATGCCATTTCTAAGAGAAAGGCTGATAAAAGAAATCTCAGCTGCCTTGTCGGGCATGAATTTGTTCTTAGAAACCCACATCTTGAAGTATTTAAATGTAAATAAATCAGAAGAAGATAGATTATATTATCTTCTATGTACACTTGGGTTTTAAAAGTGAAAGAAAAATTAGGTGGTAAAGTGGTTCTGAGGTTTTCCTAAAGTAGTTAGAATTGCTGTGATAAGTAGCTGTATTTCAGGTGCAGTAATCAAACCAACCAAGCAGTGGAAAACAAGCAGCTGTCCCTTAGACCCACCATTTCCTCAGAACACACACTTCTCTGCCCCTAGGCTTCTAACACTTCTTCAGCTCTGTACAGACAGAAGAGCAGGCAGGAAAGGCTGTGTCTCAGAAATGCTGCCCCAAGAGACTTGGCATTTAAGTCTTGTGCTTCAAATCAAAGCCCACAACACATTCCAGCGTGGGAAGCCTGGGGTGGGGGGGGGGGGTGGATTACTGAGGGGCAAACACAACAATGTTAGCAAACATATAAACATGTTAAGTCAGAGAGAAAGGAAACAATATTAATTATTTTTGTATATTCCACAGGAAGACTTCTGTCTCCCCCCTTTTTCCCTCTTTGCCCCTACCCCTTTACACCTCTTTAACTCGTCTGTTTAGGAAACAGAACTATCACGTTCCATTATCTTCCTCTCTCTTCTCTGCTTTTGGAGGTATCATGTATCTATCGGGATAATATGTCCAAGTGGGTATCCCGTTCTCATTTCCCTCCTTTCCCGAGAGTGACAAAGGAAGGCTTATTAAACCTATTGTCAGTTTGGGAACGGTCTGTTTGATCACCTGAAGGTGAAGGGTGGCTTTGCTCATAAGCTGACTTTGTGCTGATTATCTTCCACTCCCCACCCACCTCAAGATTCTGTCTTTTTTGTTCTCTATACTTTGAGAAGCTGACCTTCTGGGTTTACATCACTGAGCTCCCTTGCCCTCAGACTTCTAGTTGGATTTGGCCAACGAGAGGGTCCACAAGAAAATGGAATGCAGGAGGAGAGTGGGGTCAGAATATTTATTCACTAGCTTCCTCCTTGCTAAGCCAGCACATAGTGACTCCATTGCTCCATAGATCGCACTGCGTGGCTTCTCTATAGAGCCACTTTCTCTAGGTTCTGGCAGCTACTCCCCTTCTCGCCTCTTCAGGTCTACTATTGACAGTCCCAGAGTACTACATTCTCCCTTTAGGGATTGGTTTTTTCCAAACTCTCCCACACCCTGTTGGAATATGCCATCTCTTTCCTGCAAAGATCCTGGATGGTACAGCATTAAACTTACAAATTATATTCCAGCTTTTACTGAAGTGAGAACTGACATTTAGAAGCTTAACTTTCTGTTTACCACTGTATACTTAGCAAGGAACATTGTTCCTGGCACATAGGTACTGCTCACTGCTTATTTATTAAAGGAATAAACAAAAGAATTGCATGTTTAGATTGAAATATAAAGATGGAAAACCTTTACATGTAATTATTTTGTGCTCACATATGTGCTCCCTTGCTGCAAATTTATTCTGTTGCTTTGACAATGCATGGGCAGGTGTAGCTTATTTTTCCTCAAGAAAGTATGAGCCATCTCCCAACAGAAAAAAAAATAGAAAACAAGACTTATTCAGTCACATTCATGGTAACTGCCTATTCGGTTTCCACATTTTGACTTGACCCAGGATTTTGTTCTTCCCTCTTGGAGGATATGTTAATGAAACAGAGCCAGCATTTGGGGTACTCCTGTACTTCATAAAGGAGTGGAGGGTGCATAAGCCAGGACACGAGTCAGAGAGAGTGTCCAGTTTTCCTCCTGTACTTGCCCCCTGGCCACATTTGGTTGGCTAGCAGACTAGAACTCCAAAATGGAGATCTCGTTACTTTATTCTTACAGGTCCTTCACAGCTAAGAATACCAGTTAGAGACCTATTCTTTTCACTCATGTCCCTCCTTTAGTGAGCTTCACATGGCTTAAAGTATCTGCAATCAGTCACAAGTGTTCAGAGTAGTCCTCTCAAGAAAGAAGTCAATGAGAAAATGTTGCCTCCTACAGTCAAGACAGCCTCTTAGGTGTTAACTCCGAGGAGAACACAGAATGCTTCCAAAGACCTTATAATGAGGCTTAATCAACTAAATTTTCATTTTTTAAGACTGAACATGTCTGATCCAACACACCAAGAAAAAGATCCAACACCACCAAGAACAAGCTAATAACTATTTTTCTCTAAACCTGATTATACCAACTAGACACATTATAATGTCCTCTCTTTAAGTACTGAGACACCCTGATATATATGCCATTATTTCTTAAAACGAGGTCTCAGATTATCAAGAAAATGGACTGAATTGTTCTTCAGCATGGGGAGTAACAGAAAGCACTATAGAACTCAGGATAAAATGTTTAGGCTCTTTCAATAATGAAAATTAAGGATATGAAGTCACCCAAAATCGACCAAGGAGCAATACATTCTCAAAAACTAAATTATGGGCTTCCATTTCCAGTGCTCTTAACCTGCCATGTTGCAGAGACTAAATGTTCTTTTTAAAATACTTATTCTAAAATTAGAAATCAATTCAGCACGTTTGTGCAGTGACCCTTGCAACTGCAGTAACTGGACAAGAAAATACAGCAGAAATGACAGTCACATATCTTGCATCAAATTCAGAGTCCTTTCTAGACCAAGCAAAATTGGTTCTATGTCTTTTACTTGGTTCATTTAAAAAATGAATCTAAGAAAATAATCAAGGATGAGATTTGAATAAAGATTTGATAAAGATATTTCCTTCACACAAATGGCTCCCTCTTTGTTTCATATTAAGGAATAGGAAATAGCCCTCTCAGGCTGAAAATCTTCCCACTGGACTAATAAAAAAAGAACCATCTGAGACATATGACATCTACATCCTGGTTACTGTGGTAGGACTCTAAAATGCTTGAACCTCTTTGACTCTTTTTTTTCCCCATTAAAAAAAAATTCAAACAACTTTTAAGGACCCAATCACCATGAAGGGTAAGTTTTGAGAATACATAGTCAGTGTCAGTTATAATAGAGAAATGGAAGACTGGTAATAATTCAAATTACTTGTAATAATTTTAATAGTTAGAAGCAAATCATTCAGATTTATGATTTCATTGGATATTCAGAACAACCCAAATGAGGTGAGCAAAGTCAGAATAAAACCTGAGTCATAGAGAGATGGAGACATCTCATCTCCAAAGTGGCTGAACTCGGACATGTACCTGGGTTTTCTGGATCCAAGTCCAAGACCCCTCCCACTCTACTACTCTGTCACCATGGAATGGAAGACATGCTTCAATAAATGAACTTATACTTTGGAGGAGACATTGCCAGAGTGTGTTAGAATACTGTAGATGCTTCCTTCTTGGTGTTACCTCAAATTCCTGACAAGCACCTTGCAGGCCCATCAGAGCAGCCTAGTATATACAAATGAAGCTAAAAATAACTTGTGGCACAGCTAGTGGATTTGGGATATTCAAAAATCTTCACCTACATCATACCTGAATAAAACTATCATATATAAATTTCTCTTTGATACATCCAGACTTTCCCTTCAGTAACCGTTTCCCCCCTTTTATCTCCTATTGTGTGATTCTAAAATGGCTGTACCCTTTTAGGTGTCTGAAGGTTTCGACTGCTTTCTGCATTCAAGTCAAATACTTCTGCAAAAGATCTTTGTGATCCTTGTAAGCATTCTATTCTTTTTCTCAGAATCCATGGTAATATCTGCTGCCTGCATCTACCAGGGTGATCAAAGAAATGATTATGCTAGGGCTTCATTACCGCTCGCTGAGAGAAGCACTCTTTCCAAGGGGCCCTGCTGGACATTTGCGCTCAGGTCATGCCCTACAGGAACGATGAGGACAACACATGGTCTTGAGCTCCTGTTGGCTACAGACAAGAGAGTTTTCAAGGGGAGAAACCTGAAGACCTCGAGGTTTTTGAAAGTGAATCTGTTTCTTATTTGCATCTGAAACACCTTTTGAGCTGATAACTCCTTGGAAAATAAAGGAAACCATATTGCATGCAAATGTAGGTTTTAATGTCACACATCACACTTTCAAATTTAGGTCTCCAGATATGGGGGAAAAAAATCAGTGTGCATGGCATGCACAAAAAGGTGGAGAGAATAATTATCTCCTGGCATGATCTATTCCAGATCCTATCCCAAAATGAATGTTCTGGTGAAATGCATTTATTCACATTGGGATGAAACTTAGGATATAACTCTAAGTTAATTTTCTTTTCAAAGAAAATTTTGTTAAAATAGATAAAGGCTTTGTTTCAAAGAGAGAAAATCAGAACTAATGCATTTTGCCCAGGTTTGAGCATTTCATTTGGCTTCTTGAAAAGCTTAATGTTTAAAGTGGCATTTTCAAGATACAATAATACTGACAAAGGAATATCTGATAGGACGATGGAATAACACCATGATAAATCAACTGAGAATGAGACAAATCACCTAAGTGGGGAAAGAGTCTTCTCTGTTGACATAGAATCAACATTTACCATGGTTTCAACACAGGTAATTGTGAGTAGATATAGCTTGTGTTTTTATCTGAAGTGAGGATTTTCAAAATTTATGTTTTGACGAGATCTGACCCAAGTCTCTGTGGATCTCATAGATGGAATGCAATTGGCAGCTCTGACTCATGACTTTGTTTATACACTATGCTTCAGCACATCAGAAAAGCTATTTTTTTTTCTGATAGTTTCTAAGAATGGCTCTCAATTACAGAGTCTAAGTCTGAATCATTTCTGGCTCCCTTTTCTAGCATACATCCATCTTCCTTCCTTGTATATATGCCCATTACGACATCTTTCAGAGCCCATTAGGGATATGGAATAGACATGAAATATTTTACTGACTTGAAAGTATGCAGGAAAAATTTCTTCCAATAAGAAAAATTGTGCATATACACTTTTTTTCCCATGCCAGTACATGGCATCAAAGAAAACAGAGAAATGTGCTATTATTTCTTACAGCTTCTAGAAAAGCCATTTCCTTTTTCTCAACAGCCCATATTTGGCTTTTGCTTGTATTCTTGTGGTCAGATTTTGCCCTTTTTTCTTGTTATTAATCATCATTATTGTTATTTTCAATATCATTGTCTTCATTGTCACCATGTTTATTGTTATCATAGTCAGTTTGGTTTTGGCATTTACAGGGAGTCTATCACTATTCCAGATACAATCACATTTCCTAATCACCTTTCATATCTATCTACTATATAAAATTTCTCATTGATACATTGCTGATCAGCTATAGTAAGTACTATAGTTTTCCTAGTCTTCTTATTGTTACAAGTTCCTTATTATCTCTTTTATTTCTTTCTCCTAAACTCAGCTAAAATCATCTTTGCTAGCCACTAGAACCACTGGTGGGTCCCTCAGAAGTTCCCACCCCTTGCCAATATCTGATAGTAACCTATACCTGATAGTAACCTATAATGGAATATAATCTGCAGAAAACCCTGACTCACTATGCTGTACACCTAAAACTAACAAATACTTTGAGTTAATTATACTTCATTTCTTAAAAATGTTCCCTCTGCCCTCAACTTCTACTACAATTTATTGTAAGCACTAATTTTCAAAAATTGATCTACATTTTCACTTCTTTCTTGGTCCTTATTTCCTCATTCTGGAGAAAATGATGGTTTCTTTTCATATACATATATATATATATATAATAAGGTGTGGTATGGGGATGGGTTGATAAATCATAAATATGCAATAGAACTATATTAGACATATAAAGTTCCATGGGAACACTAATGAGGGAAGATCACGTCTGGAATCAAGTAAAGAATGTTTTACACCGAGGAAAAACCAAAATCCTCATAGTAAAGAGAATTGTGGGAGCTGTTCTGTAATTGTTCTGATATAAACGGTCCATGTAAGTAACATTTATGAAAGAGTATCACAGTTCATTGAAGTGAGAGTTAAAGGGAAAGGGAGAGAAAAGTCAGTGAAGTTCATTCATGTTAAGAGTCCTAAGTGATATTCACCTATTTCCCTTTGATAAGTCTTTAAAACATCCTGTACTCAGGTCTTTAGGACAGGTCTCAAAAATATGGCCATGCTTTGCTATACTTGATATTCTTCTCATTTATTTATTCTTTTATAATCATGAGAAAAAATCATTTCCAAAGAGTGACGTCCCCAAAAGAGCCAGAAAAAAACTGTGTGGAAATTATTGCTTATTCTATGTGGTCACTTAAAGTAGATGCGAAGAACTGACTCACTAGAAAAGATCCTGATGCTGGGAAAGATTGAAGGTGGGAGGAGAAGGGGACGACAGAGGATGAGATGGTTGGATGGCATCACTGACTCGATGGACATGAGTTTGAGCAAGCTCCGGGAGTTGTGCTGATGGACAGGGAGGCCTGGCGTGCTGCAGTCCATGGGGTCGCAGAGTCAGACACGACCGAGCGACTGAACTGACTGAACTGAAAGTACCACTGACAACATGGGTGTTTATTTTATTGCTCTTTGCACTTTTCTCCCCTTTTAAAAAATTATTGCTGGAAAATAATGTTAATAACTGCTATTAAACAAGATTCTCATAAACTTGAAACAATTCATCTCTGGTCCTTCTCTATGAAACTTTCCATGAATAGCTTAATAGAAAATCATCTTTCCTTTTGTTGGAATCCTGTAGTATTTTATCTGTACTTCCTAATGTTACTTAACTATTAACTAGTTATCTCTTTCTATCTAGTATTATGTATTATATTATTATACATAGATTTATGTAACATCTGCTCTCTCCACTGAAATTTTTGGTGGTAGCATCCAAACCTGTTACATCTCTCAAGTTTTCAAAGCATGCAGTAATTAGTTTTTTACATGTAGTTCAGATTAAAAAGTAATTAGATGGTTCAATGAATAAATGTATGAGTAAGCAGTCTCATTGACAAAGCTGATTCTCAACTAGTTACTCATAGGATTTTATTTCAAATATTGACTTCCAGTGACCATAAAATTAATATGAAATGTGGTGAACATGAAAATTTTCAGGAAAATCGATCTTTGAGCTAAGTTCTGTTGTCTCTTTTTTATATTTAATCTATAAATCAAAATATTTGTTTTGTCAAAAATCTGATATGTTTCTTTAAGTAATGTGCCCTTCGCTGGGTATATTCAGAGGTGCAACATTTAAAAAAGAAAGGAATTTAGAATTTCATTTTCATGCTCATATTTGCCAATAATAAAAATTAATCAACCCTCAAGGAAAGCAACCCAATTAAATAGTTAATAAGCAAAACCAAAGCAATGCATGAGTTATGACATAATACCTAGACTATCATAGGTTTATCATTTTATAAAATACTATAAATATTTCACACAGCATGATTTTAAAATTAAATTACAAAATAAAATGCACTTATTTAAAATATGTTTTAAAATTAAAACATCAAAACAATTCAATAAATAACTGGTTCTTTCTTATTTTGGTATTTTTCTGATTCAGAATAAAAATTAATCAAATAGATCAAAAGTAATTTTTGCAGACTATTAATTACATTTTTTAATGCTAAACATACAAAACACCAAAGTTTTTGGTTTGTTTCTAATTGAACAGAGAAAGTATCCACCATCTTTGACATATGCACTTTACAATTCTATGATCTTCTTTGTTACTTTCTGATAAATAATTTCAAATAAACAATGAGAATGCTTAAACAAGAGGAACCAATAGTTTGTAATATATTCAATTAGAGCCTTTTCTCACAAGGTTTAAAAATGAGGGCTTGAAAGTATATATAATGGCATGTTATATATTGAACTTTAAACTTCATTTTAGGGGTAGGCATTTAAAACCCAAACCAAAGACCTTGGTGTAATCATTCATATAAATCAAGTCTATCATTTGCTCTTATAGTCGTTTCTGGTCACACTCCCACTCAAGATAACATAGGGAATGTGGCAATAATCTCAGATTTTAGTTTTCCTTGTGGAACATAACACAAATGAGGAAAGTTTTTGCAAGTTTATGTGTTTGTATGCAAACAACACATAAAATTTAAGCTATTAAATCAACTAGTTCGAAAGAATGGGAAAATGAAATGAAATACTGTGCTTTTTGTTTTCATTTTGTAATAAAAAGTCCTGAAAACTTTTTCAAGTATTCAAACATCTGGACTTCCCATAGGCTTAATTAACATAAGTTTAAGTGGAACCTACCTTTAAAATTTGGTCTGATTCTTGCATCATATCCTGATGTCCTTCCCATTAATTTGTCCAAGAAATCTGAAGGAGATAGGGTCTGTGAAGGTTGTTTTCCAGACCTGGAGTCATGGTCTTTGCAGAAAGCCGCCCTAAACACATCATTAACTCTTTTAGCAACAATTCCATTCTTATCACCTGAGAACTAATGTTCACACAGTGTTTGACATAGTGTTTTATAAATATATTTGATATGTTAATAAGAAGAAAAAAATTATAAACTTTTTGGTCAACTTCCTAACTTGTATATGGTCTTGAGGTAACTTTAAGTGGTGAAGGGTATAAATCCTGAGTCATATTTCCTAAGTTACCAAACTTTGCCATAAGATGTTTAAGATGACACAGCATGCATAGCTGTAGATTATAGGTTTTATGGATATATAAAGCTCTTTCTAGTGTCATCAGGGAAATGATGATAATTTCTAAAATTTATGTGATTGTCTCATTTCCCCATGATTTTCAAAATATTCTTCCAGCATTTCAGCCCTTAATGTAAGTCCTCTACATATGTGTGTGTGTGTGTGTGTGTGTGTGTGTGTGTGTATAAAATAAGATGAGCAGAACACAGTAAACCATGAACTAATTATCCCATTGCTTATTTTCTCACCTGCTAGATTCTGTTCCAACTTTCAGCTATTTTCAATGTGTTGTTTAAAAGAAAATCTTCACTTGTAAATTTAACTTCATTCTAAAATAGGTCAACAATGAGCATGTCTGTACTTCTATTTTATTTTATCATTGTTATTTATATATTAGCATTTAAATTGTTGACTTTCTAGTAAAGTATTCATGAAAAAGAACTTATAAATCAGTTTGTCTTTTGCATTGTTAAGGCACTAAATGGTAATTGGACAACTTCTCAGATTTTTATTTTCCTTAAAAGGCTTATAAAAAGAGCATATTTGGTTTGTAATGAAATGAATTCTTTCATAATACATAGTTGTTAACTGAATGTTGATTTCTTCCACAAAGTATGTATTTTCAAGCTTTATTTTCAATAGTTTAACAAATAATCTTGTTAGTTCTTATCACTAAGAAAATATCACATTCTTGACACTTTTTCAAAGAAGTAATATTAAATATAAGTGCAAGGATGATACAAACATTTGGTAAAAGTTAAAATTGATACAATCACCTAGAAATACTCACATTCCCATAAGCAGATTCATCTGATTAATCAAGTATTATTTGATTATAATGGTGATGGTGGTGGTGATGAAGATGATGATGATGATGATTCTAATAAAACCCAGCCTACGATTTTTCTTAATCATAGTAGGAGGTGTGAACCTGAAAGGAACATAGAGGGTTTTCCCAGTACTCATAGCATTATTGCTATATGTTCCATTTCTCTTGGTTCTGTGAAAAAATACCATAAAATTTGGTGAAAATTAAATGAAGAGTCCTATACGTTGTTGTACGAACATCTCTTATTTCTATCTTGTCTTAGAACCTCTTAGCCATTAGGATGGCTATTTCACTTACTGCTAATAATCTGATATTTTGAGGTATCAATTGATTAAATGATTTATAAATTAAGTAGAAAATGCAAGCATGCAAATAATGATTTCTTGCTTATTTTAATTATGCATAGTCCATTTCTCATGCATGAATAAATACAAAGATGTCATATTAATTTAGTTTTGATAGGCAATAACATTTCTAAATTTATTGAACAGTAGACTACAGTGATAGCATGAGTTTTTAAATGTTTTTGATGTTTCAAGAAATTTCCTGAATTGTAGTTCTCATAGTATGCATCTAGTTATTGAAATACAATAGAAGTCCCAAGTTGGCTAAGAATTTGGGTTCTTTTATATTTTATATAAAATGAGCATGCTCCTAGCAAATTAATTCAATCAGTTGCACCATATGAAAAGCATTGCATTCAATAATCCCTTTAAAAGACTTACAGAAGAATTTGAAAACAAAAAAAAATCTCCATTATACAGGAATATAAAGAGCATGCAACTCATCAGAGTATCTTAATATCACATTGGCTGTGAAAAAGCATTCAAGTGCATAAAGTAGGATTATGCATCGTAAAACTTGCCTTTGTGAAAATTTACCACCTTCCCACCATAATTAAGCTTTTTAAAAGAACAAAAGAACTCTAACTCTCTTTTATAAAATTAGCATAATATGGTCCAGGACATAGAAAAATAGATAAAAATTACATGACACGTTCTCTTTCAAACAGTTTTCATGTGGAAAATATCAGCATGCAAAGTCGTTTCACCTACCTGAAGTGGTTTGTCTCTAAGAAAAATGCAAACAAGGTTGTCAAAATGTTCACTAGCTGCCGGTTCATTCCTGTATCTGTGATGCTTGTGGAAAATATTCCCGAAATGATTCCAGAAAGAAGCTAGGACAAAGTATCTATTTATTGTCCAGACTCAAAATTTGGCAGGAATCTAGTTTCCTTGAAAATCAAAAAGAGATTTGGGTTTGTACAGTTTGCTGAGAAAAAACAAAAAGTGCCAGTTCTAGGCATCATGGTCAGGTCAAACGGGGGCTGAGGACCATCAGTTAACCCAGGAGAGACAAAGCCTTAGAACTGATGGATCCCCGGCTGCTTTTCTTGAATAATAAAAATGCTGCTACCTTAATCACATCACCATGCAAAGGGGGCTGGTGACAATGCCATGCTGGAAGTCGGTTGCAGTGGCTTTTGTTTTCTGTCCTTTCTATTTAGCGAATCTCTTTTCTCTAGAAAATGTTCTCTTTTTAAAAGAAGTTGTAAATGAGGGATAAGAAAGGACTCTGCGTGCTAGAGTGGGTAGGAAGAAGAGGGCAAAATTGCTGAGATCCTGTGCTGGAATGAGGGCTACAGAAAGAGACGGAGACGTGATCTTACCCAGCCGATAAATTTCAGCACTCGGACAGCTCCTAGCTCTGAAGTGCGCATGTTTCCTTTTTCAGTCGCTTGGGGCGGGGGTCGGGGAGAGGCATTCCAGAGCGGACATGCCTGCTATTTGAAGGCAAAGAGTGACTGGCTGTTCAGCGAAGGGGTGCTGAAGGGGTGCGGTGCTGACCAGAGAGGAGCAGAGGTCAGGATAGATGGAGAGGGTGAAGGAGGCTAGGGTCTGAGCTCCTAGAAATGCGAGTCTGTAGGTGGGTGGGCGGGACGGGAGTTTGAAGCTGAAAAAAGAAGGGAATACGATCTAGGCGTGGGAAAAGAAAATTGGGCGAAGCAGAGAACAGAATCGATAGTACTGAAATTACAGTAGGGGAGTGGGCAGTCTACTCCTTATCATTGGAACCTAAAGGCAAAAGAGGAATCCTGTGCTGAAAAGGAGGGGACATTTCCTTGGCATGGAGAAAAGCCCATATGCAGAAAATGATTCTTGAGGATCGATAATTTAATTTAGAAGCCCTTTATACCTTCCTCGCCCCTTGAGTGTTTTCATTTGATTTTAGCTGCCTGTTCCCAAAGAGTCTCTCTACTTCTTTACTAGGGAAAGCCCCTTCGCTGAGCTTTCTTTAGCGGCTCAAAATCCTTGGGCATCCTCTTCGAGTCACGGATTTGTAATGGAGAAAAAATAAAATGGGCCGGCAGGGGGCAGTAGCAATCTTTTCCTGTCCTGGTTAAAGGTTAGATTGGGGCTCCCAGTAAGAGCTGGAGCAAGGAAGGGTGAGACTGCAGGTTGAGTTTCTTCTGCCCATTACAGATGTTAATCACCAGGGATGAGTCATGTAATAAAGTGTAAATGTGCTTCTCCTAAATTGGCTAAAGAGACAGAAAATAGTGCAAGTTTATAAATCCTGTACAAAAAGCATGACAGGTAACCTTGTTATTTCAAATTAAACTTACAAATAATACTAATAAAAAAGAGGAAGGATAAATAGTTCAATGTAAGTGATTATCAACTTCTGGCAAAGGGAGATGAAAAATTCATGTTCTGCCATGAGCTGGGTGAGTAACCTACTGTTTGTCTGCAAAATATACTTTGTTCATCTCCTTGGCACTCCATTGCAGGTCTTAATTTTAAAACAAAATAAAATGATTAATTTTTATTCCATAAATGACTAATATGCACACGGATAAGTTTAAATATCATAGCAGAGTAACAAGGAATTCTGTGATTTTAAAAAGGAAATTCTGAGAAAAAATGCAGTTCTTTTTACCTTTTAATCTTAACATAAATCACCTGATGGTCTGATCTGGTAGGTCTGAGGTAGTGCCTGAGATTCTGGATTTCTAACAAGTTCCTAGCTGATGTTGATGGTGCTGGCCCCACTGATTACACTTTGAGTGGCAATGTTTTGTATGCCCTTTTAGCAGATTTCTATCTCACCAAGACAGTGAGAATATAGGACCTTTCTTTAGATGAAAAGCAGCAGTGTGCAAGCATTCTGTTTACATACAAAATCAGTTCTTTGGAAGTGTTCTCTTAACTCACAAAACCCAGAAAAAGTGATTCAATTTAAAAGAAAAACAGTCTAGTGTAAAGTGAGACATCCCTGAACTGCAATTTGAATCTGTTCACTTCCAAATTCATCCACATGGAAACTCTAGACCTGATTTTATCCCTGCAGTCCTGACCCAAAAAATTAAATCAATTCCTGGAAATATATTTCTTCAGTTGGTGCTATGGAAAAATCATACAAGATTTTTGTGTGCTCGAGATTCTTTCCAAAAGCAAAACTATGTACGTAAAAGTATAGGAAAATTATTTGTCCAAAATTTTTTTGAGGTTGTAGTGATGCTTCAAGTAATAAAGTCTTTGCCAGTCATTTCTTTCAAAGTTAGTAACCAAGAGTAGGGTGAGTAGGGAAACCTGTGACAAAGGGAGACTCTGGCTAGCAGCATGAAATCAACGTATATATTATTTTAGAGTTGAAGGGAACTTTAGAGAAGACCTAATGTAACCTCCTCATTATACTTCTCAGCTCTCATCAATTTGGATTCCAGCTCTGTCAATCTATAGAAACAGCTCTCCCTGAGTTTGCCAATGAATTCCTTGTAACTAAGGCTGAAGGATATTTTTTCTGTTGTCATCTTACTTGCCATTTCCATGGCACTTAACATCTCTTTTCCCCTCTTTTATTTAAATTTATTTTTTATTTTATTTTGGAAAGAGCTCTTTACTTGAAATTTACTGTCTCAACAGATTTTTTAGTGTAAAGTACAGTTCTTAACTATAGGCTCAGAACCATACAGTGCATCTCTAGAACTTATTCATCTTATATCACTGAAACTACCCAGTGATTAGCACCTCCTCGTTTCTCCCTATCCTCTGCCCCTAGCAGCCACTATTCTGTTCTCTTCAAGGACTTTCCTCTCTAGACCCTGTGACACAGTACACTCCTGGCTTGCCTAGTGTATTGTCTCCTTGGCAAGCATTTCCTCATCCTCCTGGCTTATATTAGTTGGATTTTCTGAAGTTTGTATTCTAGTCTTCTCATCTTCTCATTCTACACTCTCTTAGACAATACAATACACATCTATAACTTGCATTTTCCTTTTATGCAGATGACACACAAATATATATATTTCTATGCAGACCTACACATCCAGCTTCTTCCTAAACAATTCCCGTTGAATATCTCAAAGGTTCCATAAAGTCCACATGTCCAAACCAAGGTTTTAATACTTCCTTCAAATCCTGTTTCTGTTCTGCTGCTCCTGTTTCATTATCACCAAACAAAAGCTAAGGTATCAACTGTAAGACTCTCTCTCCATCACCTACTGTATTCAGTCTTTACCTAGCCCTATTGATTTTCTCTCTCAAACATTTACCATGTCTGTCCACTTCTTTCCATCTCAGCCTCCGTGACCCTAGTTGAGCTATCCTATCTCTTGCTTGGATTGCAGCAATAGTTACCTTACTTCTCTACCCGCACAAACAGCAGATCCTCTACCACCTCATTATTACACTGCAGCCAGAACAATTATTCAGAAATCAAAATCTGATTATGTCATGCCCTCTGATTAACATGATGACTCTCTATTGATATTTGGGTAGAACAAGAAGAGTACTTAACATGATCTGAAAGTGCCACATGGTCTGACCCATGCCTACATTGTCCTTCATCTTATTCCTTCTCTTCTAACTGTATTGGTCTTTTTTTAGTCCCTCACACTTGCCATTTTGCTTAATCCCAGAGAGTGCTCATGCCTCTCATTTTGTCTTTTTTACATATCTTTTTTCTCAGATCTCTTTTCAAATGTCATTTCCTCAAGAAGGGTTTTCCTGACTTGCATGACTCTGCCAACTCTCCCTATTACAGTTTTCCTTACTACTCAGCAACTTTGAGTCAAAGAGCTTGTCACCATTGCATGTATACATGTGTACAATTATTGCTTAGATAATGAGGTTTGTGGGGCTTCCCTCATAGCTCAGTTGGTAAAGAATCTGCCTGCAATGCAGGAGATCCCAGTTCAATTCCTGGGTCGGGAAGATCTGCTGGAGAAGGGATAGGCTACCCACTCCAGTGTTCTTGGGTTTCCCTGGTGGCTCAGCTGGTAAAGAATCTGCCTGCAATGTGGGAGACCTGGGTTTGATCTCTGGATTAAGAAGATCCCCTGGAGAAGGGAAAGGCTACCCACTCCAGTATTCTGGCCTGGAGAATTCCATGGACTGTATAGTCCATGGGGTCACAAAAAGTCGGACACGACTGAGCAACTTTCATTTTTTCAATTAGCTTTGTAATGAATGGGGGAGGGGATGGCCTCTGGTTTTTTCTACCATAGTATATCCATCCATTCAATGTTAATGACAGGAAACGTAATGGTATCCATGGTGATTAGAATGTAGTTTGTTGAATGCACCCAAAAGTGCTGCTTAAAAAAACCAATATACTTAAATATGTATCATTCTGTCAAAAATTACTTGTTAGGGAATTAATAAGTTAAGAACTATAATTATTTGAAAGAAAAGCCAGCTCAGTGGCTCAGGAGTCTATAGCATGAAATGAAAATACAAGTAGGAGACTATGAATCGGATGTCCTTAATTCAGGTACCACCTCTAACACTGATCAGTTATATGACCTTAGGCAAGTCATTTAATTCCACTGAGCTTCATTGTCATAATATGTAAAATATGGATGATAATATTGCTACATAAAATATAGAATACTCTTGAAAGTCTTATAAAATCAAGCTGACTGTGTGTTTTGGGTTCTTAATCTCAGTTCTTAGCATCTATTGGCTGGTAAAATTCACGTTTTCACTCTGTCCCTTGGACAATTCCACTTTCAAGGAGAGTAAGTCTCTGGAGTTTGAAAAAGGTCATATTTGCAATGCAATGGAATCCCAAAGTCAAATCCACCTGTGGTTCTAATTCACTAAATCACAGCTGGTTAAGGCATGTGGCACCCTCATTTTGTACTCATCAGAGAAACGAGGAGATTCTGACCCATCGTATAACATCATAAAGATCAATACACAGTATTTGGTCTATATGATACTACATGTTTAAAAACTCTAAATAGATGTAAACAAAGAGACGTTTCTTATGAACATCGGTATCATTTGAACATAAGTATTATTTACAGACGTTGATAAATTTCTAACATACATAGTGCTTTGTAGTTTTCAAAATACCAATTCCTTGTGGTAGGCAAAACAATGACTTGTCACTATTTTTTCCAGTGAGGAATTGGTTGTTGTTCAGTCGCTCAGTTGTGTCTGACTCTGTGACCCCATGGACTGCAGCATGCTGGGCTTCCCTGTAAAGCTCATGTAAATTGATTAATTCTCCCTCCCAGGTCCACATGACTATTAAGTAACAAAGTCATCCTTTCTATATTCCCTATCCAGGGAACAGACTTATTTCTTATCATATGTATGACTGATATTTTTCAAGTCACTGAGAAACTACTATATACCCAACTATATTAAAACTGTGTTTATAATTCCATTGCAGTAATGCCCCTTTCTTGATGGAATTTTGGTCTCCTTTAAATTCATACACACAAATGTCAAATGAAAAACTCATTGTTAAGAGTCACAAAGTCTATTTCCTTAGGAAAAGCGTTGAAAGATGTCTAATAGATCAATATCCTGCATCAGGTTGTCTCATGAACTCTTACGGGTCTCTGTGAAGAGACATGGTCCTTCTCAAATATGAGCATCCTGCCTTCCATTGAAAAGATGAAGTAGTGATTAAAAAAGGAATTATTAATTTATAATTGATACCAACTGAGAAGCAGGGGTTTGAGGTAAATTAGAGTGGGCAAGAAGTTGTTTTACCAAATCTTTGGTTGCTTAAGGATGCTTCCTAACAGAAAATGATAAAGCCAATTTCACTTTGATAAAATGCACCTTGTGAATTTTAGGAGAAATTCTTCTGCCTCCAACAGACCTTCTCACTAGAGGGCCCTAGGTTAGAATGGATTTCTGAGTGAGAAAATCTTTTGACATGAGCCTGCGTGGTTGTTATGATACTTGTTAAAATGTATAGCGTGTGAGATCAATGATTAGTGATTGCCATTTTTAAAAATGTTCTTTCTTTATTTTGGCTGCGCTGCGTCTTAGTTGTATGCAGGTGTTTCTCTAGCTGCGGGGAGCGGGGGCTACTCTCTCGTTGCGGTGCATGGGCTTCTCATTGCGGTGGCTTCTCTTGTTGTGGAGCACAGGCTCTGGAGGCAGGCTGCAGTACTGTGGCATGTGGACTCAGTACTCCTGGGCTCTGGGCTCCAGAGGATGGGCTCCATAGTTGTGGCCCACAGGCTTAGTTGCCCCGCGGCATGTGGGATCTTCCCGGACCAGGGATGGAACCTGTGTCCCCTGCATTGGCAGGCAGATTCTTTACCACTGAGCCACCAGGGAAACTCCTGCCATTTTGAGGGGGGGGGGTTGCTATATATAATATCTCAGGGATCAGGTAGAGAGTCTGTCTCTTAAATCCCAGATCTCTAAGCTACCACTACAGATTCAACAACTAGCTTTCAACTTGCATGGCCCCTCACTGGCCCTTTATGTCCTTTATCTCCTTGCAGTGGTTATATTGGAAATAAAAGGCATGCTGTAGAGCCCATTTCATTGGGTTAAATAAATTGATAGGAGGGCTGGAATTTTACCAGAGAGGTAAAAAAATGAAGCATAGTTCCCACTGCTACTAGTATTCATGACTTTAAAGCTGTTTTTTAATGTCCAACATTGTCTACAGAGCAAGGCCTAAAGAGCTGATGTCACCCTACATTTATTCTTTTTAATCTTTAGAAATCCAGCTAACTTCTCTCTTTGTAATCTTGTGGTATGAATAAAGATGCTCCGCATACAGAGAGGCAAGCTTCAAGACCGTGAAGTGTAAATGTGAAATCACTGCTCCCCTTGGTTCCACGCAGACAATTGGATGTCTGTCCAGAGCATTTCTGGATTAAATGACTTAGAAGTCAGAAAAATCATTTTATGATTGGAATTCTTCTGCTTGTTAGTGCTCAATGTTTACAGACCACAAATGTGTCCAGCACTTGAAACAATTTCTATTTCCAGTGATGATTCATACAAATGATTGCTTCTCTGTTGGCTAATGTGAAAAATGTAGCGTTTCTTTTCATAAACATGAAGGAGGCAAACAATAATTTGGAGGATAAATCAAATATAGTCCCTCTTGAATGTATTAGAAAGGTTCCTTCTTTGGTACAATTCTCAAAATGAAAATAATGAATAACAATAAGATTGACTGCTGCAGTATCACTTGTCTTAGACTCCTAGGTTTGGTTCTGCAACTGATGCAAAAACCACCTTGACATCACCTTAGTTATTATTATACTCTTGCTGAAATTTTCTTTTGGAGATTTCTCAGGTTTTAACTTTTTATTATTGACTTGATGATGTTTGCCCCCGCTCATATAAAATGCCTCATCTAAGTTCACAGAAGACTGAAAAGAAGCTGATTTTGAAAGAGTGAATTATTTTAAGTTGGACAATAGCAATAGTTTTACATTTGCAAGTAATCTAGCATTTAGTAGTTGAAATGGAGTTCCATTCATTATATTCAATGATGACATTTTTATTATTGTTGTAAAGTGTAGTATAGATACTGACAGTAAAGTTCTGTCAATCAACCAGTCAACAAATATTAATCAAGCATTTATTATATACAAAATACAGTGTATTTTTCTGAAGATGAGGCAAAGTAGTACGACATTATTTTGGCCCTCTAGAGACTTATGATCTATATGTGAAGGTAAGAAAAATAAATACTATAGAATCAGGTCTCTAAGTAAGGGTATCGTCTGGGGAGATCAGCCTACTAACACCTAAGAGCTTCAAAATGTGGCATTCACCTATGGATTCTTCAGTTTAAATTTTGGTTATTAGCTCGGCTGGTTCACAAAATTAATCTTATCTGTGTGCCAAATATGTTAGAATGTGACATACTAACTATATAGCATATAAACCTGACATATAAACTACATAGAATGAAAATGTTGCTATCAGGCTGCCAAGTAACCCATGTGGACTGAATGATGTGTAAGCTTCTTGTGTGCACATTGCCTGGAAAGTTTCATGATAAACAGGGATAAACAGGAAATTAGACATATTAGAGGTATAGGATCTCTACCATATGGTTGAAATGTGAAAAAGTTGAGTAGATCCTATCTCAAGTGGACTGATACAGACATCTCAAGCTCTCAGACTTCTCTTTTTCATGCTCTATTTCTAATCAACTCCACTGCTAATTAATAGGGCTTTCCAGATGATGCAGTGGTAAAGAATCCACCTGCCAATGCAGGAGATGCAGGTTTGATCCCTGGGTCAGGAAGATCCCCTGGAGGAAGAAATGGCAACTCATTCCAGTATTCTTGCCTGGGAAATCTCATGAACAGAGGAGCCTGGTGGGCTTCACTCCTTGGAGTCACAAAGAGTTGGATGCGACTGAGCCCTCACTCATAGGTCAGGCTCATAATATTTTAAATTGCTTTTTGAAAATGGTATATTATGAAATATTACATTTTTATTAAAATATGTATGTGAACTATTTATATAATATGCATAATAATGATAAAACAAATTTCTATGTAACCACATATGGTGTAAGACGTAGAAAACCAAAACTTCTGAAGCCCCCTGAATGCTAATCTACATTCTCATCATTTTCTTGCTTTGCTTTATTATCTAACACACACATACACACATATTGTGTAGTTTCTCATGTTTTGATGCATACATAAATTGAATGAGATTGTGTTTTTCTGTGACTTATCTTGTTTGGTCCATATTATGTTATTGCACGTAGCAAGAAGTCATTCATTTTCACGCTGTATTGCTCCGTTCTCTGAGCATTTCACAATTTATTCATCCATTCTATTGCTGATGGATGGGTTTTTGGGTTGTTTCCAGGTTTTTTGCTATGGTAAATAATGCTGCATAATATTCTTATACACTTCTCCTGTACATGTGCATATTTAGAGGAAGAATTACTGAATCCTAAGGTATGCACAGCTTCATTTTATTAGATGATACCACGTTGTTTCTTATAGTGTTCTAATAATTTACACTCTCACCATAGTGGAGAAAGTTTCTAGTTTTTTTATATACTCACCAACATGTGGCATTGTCAGACTTCTTAATTTCTGCCAATGTTAAATAGCATCTCATTGTGCTTTTAGTCTATATATGTTTCTTTATCTAATTACTAATGAGCCTGAATACCTTTTCAATATGTTTACTGACCATTTTTGTTATATATATGAAAAATCTGTTTATTTCTTTTGAAGACTATTCAATTAGGTTGTTTCTTTTTCCTTATTTATGTGTAAAATCTATTTTACAGCAATCTTTTGCTAGTAATATATGTTACAGATATCTTTTTCCAGTTTTTGGCTTTTCACGTTTAGTGTACTGTTGTTGTTCACTGATCAAGTTGTGTCTGACTCTTTGCGACCCCATGGACTGCAACACGCCAGTCTGTCGTGTTCTTCGCTGTCTCCTGGAGTTTGCACAAATTCATGTCCATTGAGTTGGTGATGCTATCCAACCATCTTATCCTCTGCCGCCCCCATTCTCCTCCTGCCCTCAATCTTTCCCATCATCAGAGTCTTTTCCAATGAGTTAGCTCTTTGCATCAGATGGCCAAAGTATTAAAGTTTCTGCTTCAGCAACAGTCCTTCCAGTGAATATTCAGGGTTGATTTCCTTTAGGATTGACTGGATTGATCTCCTTGCTGTCCAAGGGACTCTCAAGAGTCTTCACCAGCACTATAATTAGAAAGCATCAGTTCTTCACCTGTCAATATTCTTTATGGTCCAACTCTCACATCCGTACATGACTACTGGAAAAACCATAGCTTTGACTATACAGACCTTTGTTGGCAAAGTGATATCTCTGCTTTTTAATATGATGTCTAGGTTTGTCATAGCTTTCCTTCCAAGGAGCAAGTGTCTTTTAATTTCATGGCTGCAGTCACCATCCACAGTGATTTTGGAGCCCAAGAAAATAAAATCTGTCACTGCTTCCACTTTTTCCCCTTCTATTTGCCATGAAGTGATGGGACCAGATGCCATGATCTTAGTTTTTTGAATGTTGAGTTTCAAGCCAGCTTTTTCACTCTCCTCTTTCACCCTTGTCAGTTCAGTTCATTTCAGTCACTCAGTCATGTCCAACTCTTGTGACCCCATGGACTGAAGCATGCCAGGCTTCCCTGTCCATCACCAACTCCCGGAGCTTGCTCAAACTCATGTCAAGTGAGGTGATGCCATCCAACCATCTCATCCTCTGTCATCCCCTTTTCCTGCCTTCAGTCTTTCCCAGCACCAGCATCTTTTCCAAATGAGTCAGTTCTTCACATCAGGTGGCCAAAGTATTGGAGCTTCAGCTTCAGCATCAGTCCTTCCAATGAATATTCAGGATTGATTTCCTTTAGGATTGACTGGCTTGATCTCCTTGCAGTCCAAGGGACTCTCAAGAGTCTTCTCCAACACCACAGTTCAAAAGCATCAATTCTTCAGTGCTCAGCTTTCTTTATAGTCCAACTCTCATGATCAGTCCTGGGTGTTCATTGGAAGGACTGATGTTGAAGCTGAAACTCCAATCCTTTGGCCACCTGATGTGAAGAGCTGATTCATTTGAAAAGACCCTGATGCTGGGAAAGACTGAAGGCAGGAGGAGAAGGGGATGACAGAGGATGAGATGGTTGGATGGCATCACCGACTCAATGGACATGGGTTTGGGTAAACTCTGGGCAACTGGCGATGGACAGGGAGGCTTGGTGTGCTGCAGTCCATGAGGTTGCAAAGAGTTGGACATGACTGAGTGACTGAACTGAAGTGAACTCACATCCATACATGACTACTGGAAAAACCATAGCTTTGACTAGATGAACCTTTGTTGGCAAAGTGATGTCTCTGCTTTTTAATATGCCCTTTAGTTCCTTTTCACTTTCTGCCATTAGAGTGTTATCATCTGCATATCTGAGGTTGTTAATATTTCTCCTGGCAATCTTGATTCCAGCTTGTGATTCATCCAGCCTGGCATTTTGCATGATGTACTCTGCATATAAGTTAAATAAGCAGGGTGACAATATACAGCCTTGACATACTCCTTTCCCAATTTGGAACCAGTCCATTGTTCCATGTCTGGTTCTAACTGTTGCTTCTTGACCTGAATACAGGTTTCTCAGAAGACAGGTAAGGTGGTCTGGTACTCCCATCTCTTTAAGAATGTTCCACAGTTTGTTGTGATCCACATAGTCAAAGGCTTTAGTGTAGCCAATGAATCAGAAGTATTTCTGGAATTTTCTCCCTTTCTCTATGATCCAACAAATATTGGCAATTTGATCTCTTGTTCCTCTGCCTTTTCTAAATCCAACTTGTACATCTGGAAGTTCTTGGTTCACAAACTGCTGAAACCTACTTGAAGGATTTTGAGCATAACCTCACTAGCATGTGAAATGAGCACAACTGTATGGTAGTTTGAACATTCTTTGGGACTGGAATGAAAACTGACCTTTTCCAGTCCTGTGGCCACTGCTGAGTTTTCCAAATTTGCTGACATATAATGTGTAGCACTTAAACAGTCATCATCTTTTATGAAATTAAGTAGCTCAGCTGGAATTCCATCACTTCCACTAGCTTTGTTCATAGTAATGCTTCTAAGGCCCACTTGACTTCACACTCCAGGATGTCTGGCTCTAGGTGAGTGACCACACCATCATGGTTATCCAGGTCATTAAGATCTTTTTTTGTAAACAGTTCTTCTGTGTATTCTTGCCACCTCTTCTTAACCCCTGCTGCTTCTGTTAGGTCCTTGCTCTTTCTGTCCATTATCACGCCCATCCTTGCATTAAATGTCCCTTGATATCTCCAATTTTCTTGAAGAGATCTCTAGTCTTTCCCATTCTATTGTTTTCCTCTATTTCTTTGCATTGTTCACTTAAGAAGGCTTTCTTATCTCTCCTTGCTATTCTCTGGAACTCTGCATTCAGTTGGGTATATCTTTCCCTTTCTCCCTTGCCTTTCACTTCTCTTCTTTTCTCAGCTATTTGTAAAGCCTCCTCAGACAACCACTTTGCCTTCTTGCATTTCTTTTTCTTGGGGATGGTTTTGGTCACCACCTCCTGTACAGTGTTATAAACCTCCATCCATAGATCTTAAGCACTCTGTCTACCAGATCTGAGGCTTCCATGGTGGCTCAGATGGTAGAGAGTCTGCCTGCAATGTGGGAGACCCAGGTTCAAACCCTGGGTCAGGAAGATCCCCTGGAGAAGGAAATGGCAACCCACTTCAATATTCTTGCTTGGAAAATAGCATAGATGTTGGAGCCTGGAAGGCTACAGTCCATGGGGCTGCAAAGAGTTGTACATGACTGAGCAATTATTCCTTTCACCAGATCTAATCCCTTGAATCTATTCATCACCTCCACTGTATAATCATAAGGGATTTGATTTAGATCATACCTGAATGGCCTAGTGGTTTTCCCTACTTTCTTCAATTTAAGCCTGAATTTTGCAATAAGGAGCTGATCTGAGCCACAGTCAGCTCCAGGTCTTGTTTTTGCTGACTGTATAGAGCTTCTCCATCTTTGGCTACAAAGAATATAAACAATCTTATTTCAGTATTTACCATCTGATGATGTCCTTGTGTAGAGTTGTTTCTTGGGTTGTTGGAAAAAAGTGTGTTCTCTTGACAAAACTCTGTTAACCTTTGTGGCCCTGCATGGTGTGGCTCATAGCTTCATTGAGTTATGCAAGTCCTTTTGCCATGACAAGGCTGTGGTCTATGAAGGGGTTATTGTATTACTAATATAAATTTATTAATATTCCCCTTATGATTTTTATTATTTTTGGCTTACAAATATCAATATTGTGATTATGAAGATGTGTTCCTCTATTATCTTCTAAGTTTCTAATGTCATTCACACTTAAAGTGATTAGTACCTAGAGCAAATGTTGTCTATTTTAATTGTCTATGTGACTGTCACGCACATTTAGTTGTTAATTGATGGGTGTAGATCATATATGAAAACAGGAATTGGATGCTGTCCTTCTAAGGATTTGGAAATTAAAATGTCCTATGATATTAGCGTAGCACATCATAGCCTAATTTTGCAAAGGCACTTCAAAAGATAAAATGGCTCCTAATCCAAAAAGACTTAAATGTCGTTCTGATAATGTGTGATTGTATAATAAAGTACCCCCAAACTTTTATGGTTTAAAATAGGTATTAGTAATGGATAAAGAAGTTGTGGTACATATACACAATGGAATATTACTCAGTCATAAAAAGGAACACATTTGAGTCAGTTCTAATGAGGTGGATGAACCTAGAGCCTATTATACAGAGTGAAGTGAGTCAGAAAGAGAAAGATAAATATCGTATACTAATGCATATATACAGAATCTAGAAATAATTTATTTACAGGGCAACAGTGGAGAAACAGACATAGAGAACAGACTTATGGACACGGGGAGAGGGGAGGAGAGGGTGAGATGTATGGAGAGAGTAACATGGAAACTTACATTACCATGTGTAAAATAGAGAGCCAATGGGAATTTGCTGTGTGGCTCAGGGAACTCAAACAGGGGCTCTGTATCAACCTAGAGGGGTGGGATGGGGAGGGAGATGGGAGGGAGGTTCAAAAGGGAGGGGACATATGTATACCTATGGCTGATTCATGTTGAGGTTTGACAGAAAACAACAAAATTCTGTAAAGCAATTATCCTTCAATTAAAAATAAATGAATTTTTTAAAAAATGTTATATTTATAATAAGGAAAGGAAATAATATAATTTTTAATAAGAAACAAACTTCAACATAATAGCATAATAAATGTGCAAAAATATTAACTCTGGTTTTGGATGATGGAGCTACTGATATTTTTGAATTTGTGTTTTAAATATAGGTTCTAATTTGTCTATTATGAACATGTTTAACTTTTATGATTAGAAAAAGATAAAGTATTTTAGAAAACTCAGTAACATATTTACTTTTGTAACAATTCATGCTTTTCTGCCATGTGAAAAATATATAAAATAACAATTGCCAATTTATATTTCTTCCCAGACCACAAATACAATTATCGAGTCTTGGAAATTCCATGGACAGAGGAGCCTAGCGGGCTACAGTCCATGGGTCACAGAAGAGTCAAACACAACTTAGTGACTTAATGACAACAAAGATGTCCAAGTAGAATGCTATTACATACAATTCAATAAACTTTGATTTAAAAACAAACATCAAAAATAGCTATTAGAATTACTGTCTCTCAAGTTTCTGTCTCAAGCTATAGTGTGGAAGCTGAGGCTTGAGTTGTCTGAGGGTTCAGTTAGGTCAGACTTCCAGGTGGCTTCTTTGCATGACTGGTATTGATATTTCATATTACGTGCTGGATGAGAACTCAGCTGGGACAGTCAACCAGAGGATCTATACATGGCCTTTCCCTAGGATTTGGGCTTCAGACACCATGGTGCCATAAGTTCTGAGAAGGTGAGTCTCAACAGCTAGCCTTCTAAAGGAATAAGGAAGATGCTGCTGCAAGGATTCTTATGACCCAGGTTTGGGGGTCATGCTGTGTCACTTCTGCTGCGTATTACTGGTTACACATGGCCAATTCAGTTTCAGTACGGAAGGAGACTTCTCTAGGATATGAATGCTAGGGGGTATGGTTCACTGGGCAGTTGTCTTTGAAAATTAACTATAGGAACAATGTCAAAGGATTGTCAGTATTGTTTGCAGAGAGTGTTGTGTCGTCTTCCAATTCAAACAATAAAGAAGAGTAGATAGACTAGAAAAACCTCTTAAGACAAAACACCTAAAATTTGTGGATAAAATATGTTTTAAAAGCGAACTTGAATGGCCGTGAACTGAGAAAAATTCTCAGAGACCCAAAACAAGAGAGCATGAATCCAGACTAAAATTTAAATGCTCAAGACAGGAGTCGTGCTGGAGTATCTCTTTACTTCCCAAGATTTATGACTTCAGTTTTAATGGCAGCTTGGTGGGTTGGGAGAGGGAGAATGATGGAGAAAGTCTAGATCCTAGACAAGGTGTGTGGTCTATTTGGAGACCCTCTGTATAAACCACAGAAAAGGACAGAGAATGCAGAAGTATTTGCCTACCTAAAACTTGACTCTAAATGAAACTAAAGCATATCTGAGAATTTGTAACCACAGGAAGACATCATATGGCCTTGTGATACTACATATATACTTCAAACACCTCAAACCAAGAACTTATTTAAAGTTATTCTAAGTTGATGGCTTCAAATACTTCTGGTGGAAATGATGCTAGTCCACTTGGGAGAGACAAAAAGTTTTCTTTCAGCTAAAGTTATAAGATACAATTTTCAAACAAAAATCACAGTACATATGATGAAACAAGGCCTCCAAAAGTAAGAGCCAAGAGAAGCAATGAATAATACACTCACACACTTCAGATATTAAAAGTATCAAACTTAGAATAAATGTATTAATCATGTTTAACAATTACAGAACCAAAGATGGAGTGAGAAATAAGTGTCTCAAGAAGAACTATATACAATACCTAGAAATTGAAACTGTAATAATTTATATTTACTAATCAATGAGCTATTTAAATGTCATATTAGATATAGAATATGAGATTACTATTGAACTGCAAGAGAGACTGAAGGTATTATCTGGAGAGATAGCACAAAGAGACAAAGAATTTGAAAACATGAAAGAAAGGTTAAGAAATATAGAGGATGGAGTGAGTAGATCTATCACATGACAAGTAAGAGTTTCAAAGAAATAATAGATTTCAGGAGTGGTGATTTGTGAAGAAGCAATGACTAAATTTTTTCAGAACTGATGAAAAATTGGACTCATCAGAATTAGAAATTCTAATGAAATCCAAGCAGAATAAACAAGAAAATGATGACACCTAAATAAATTGTACTGAAAGTGAAACTAAAGACACTCAAGGCAAAGAAAAGACCTTGAGATCAGTCAGGAATCAACTTTTTAAAAATTACTAAGTGATCACAATTAGATGGACAGCTGATTTCTCAGCAATAAGAGGACAAGAAGATAATGAAATTAATTATTCATTATACTGAGGGAATATAGCCATCAATCTAGAATTATATATCTGCAAAGTTCTTTTAAAAAGTTCTTTTTAAAACAAAAGTGAAAGAAATATATTTCCAAATGAAACCTAGACTATTTACTGACAATGGAAATGTCAAGAAAGGAATAAAAGAGAAATTGGAACTTTCCTGGTGGTCCAGTGGCTAAGACTCCAGGCTCCCAATGCAGGGGGCCTGGGTCAATTCCTGGCCAGGAAATTAGATTCCATATGCCACAACTAAATCTCCTGAATGCCTCAAGTAAGAGCCAGCATTAGGAAACTTCCATAAGCCTCTTATCCTTATCCATCAGAGGGCAGACAGAATGAAAACTACAGTCACAGAAAACTAATCAAACTGATCACATGGACCACAGCCTTGTCTAACTCAATGAAACGATGAGCCATGCCCTGTACGGCTGCCCAAGACGGTCATGGTGGAGAGTTCTGACAAAACGTGGTCCACTGGAGAAGGCAATGGCAAACCACTTCAGTATTCTTGCCTTGAGAACCCATGAACAGTATGAAAAGGCAAAAAAATATGACACTGAAAGATGAACTCCCCAGGTCAGTAGGTGCCCAATATGCTACTGGAGAAGAGTGGAGAAATAACTCCAGAAAGAATGAAGAGACAGAGCCAAAGTGAAAACAATGCCCCAGTTGTGGATGTGACTGGTGATGGAAGTAAAGTCCAATGCTGTAAAGAACAATATTGCATAAGAACCTGGAATGTTAGGTCCATGAATCAAGGTAAATTTGAAGTGGTCAAACAGGAGATGGCAAGGGTGAACATCAACATTTTAGGAATCAGTGAACTAAAATGGACTGGAATGGGTGAATTTAATTCAGATGACCATTATATCTACTACTGTGGGCAAGAATCCCTTAGAAGAAATGGAATAGCCATCATAGTCAACAAAAGAGTCCAAAATGCAGTACTTGGATGCAATCTCAAAAATGACAGAATGATCTCTGTTCATTTCCAAAGCAAACCATTCAATATCACAGTAATCCAAGTCTATGCCCCAACCAGTAATACTGAAGAAGCTGAAGTTGAATGGTTCTATGATGACCTACAAGACCTTCTAGAACTAACACCCAAAAAAGATATCCTTTTCATCATAGGGGACTGGAATGCAAAAGTAGGAAGTCAAGAGATACCCCTGGAGTAACAGGCAAATTTGGCCTTGGAGTACAAAATGAAGCAGGGCAAAGGCTAACAGAGTTTTGCCAAGAGAATGCACTGGTCATAGCAAACACCCTCTTCCAACAACACAAGAGAAACTCTACACATGGACATTACCAGATGGTCAATACCAAAATCAGATTGATTATATTCTTTGCAGCCAAAGATGGAGAAGCTCTATACAGTCAGCACAGACAAGACCAGGAGTTCACTCTGCTTCAGATCATGAACTCTTATTGCCAAATTCAGACTTAAATCGAAGAAAGTAGGGAAAACTTTCAGGTATGACATAAATCAAATCCCTTACGATTCTACAGTGGAAGTGACAAATAGATTCTAGGGATTAGATCTGATAGAGTGCCTGAAGAACTATACACGGAGCTTCATGACATTGTACAGGAGGCAGGAATCAAGACCATCCCCAAGAAAAAGAAATGCAAAAAGGCAAAATGGTTGTCTGAGGAGGCCTTACAAATAGCTGAGAAAAGAAGAGAAGCTAAAGGCAAAGGAAAAAAGGAAAGATATACCCATTTGAATGCAGAGTTCCAAAGAACAGCAAGGAGAGATAAGAAAGACTTCCTCAGTGATCAATGTAAAGAAATAAAGGAAAAAAAATAAAATGGGAAAAACTAGAGATCTCTTCAAGAAAGTTAGAGATACCAAGAGAATATTTCATGCAAAGATGGCCACAGGAAAGGACATAAATTGTATGGATCTAATAGAAGCAGAAGATATTAAGGATGCACAGAAGAATTATACAAAAAAGATCTTCATGACCCAGATAACTACGATGCTTGATCGCTCACCTAGAGCCAGACATCCTGGAATGTGAAGTCAAGTAGATCTTAGGTAGCATCACTACAGACAAAGCTAGTGGAGGTGAAGGAATTCCAGTTGAGCTTTCTCAAATCCTAAAAGATGATGCTTTTAAAGTGCTGCACTCAATATGCCAGCAAATTTGGAAAACTCAGCAAGTGGCCATAGGACTAGAAAAGGTCAGTTTTCATTCCAATCCTAAAGAAAAGCAATGCCAAAGAATGTTCAAACTACCACACAATTGTACTCATTTCACATGCTAGCAAAGTAATGCTCAAAATTCTCCAAGCCAGGCTTCAACAGTATGTGAACCGTGAACTTCCAGATGTTCAAGCTGGATTTAGAAAAGGGAGAAGAACCAGAGATCAAATTGCCAACATCCGTTGGATTATAGGAAAAATATGAGAGTTCCAGAAAAACTTCTTCTGCTTTATTAACTATGCAAAGTGTTTGTGTGGATCATAACAAACTGTGGAAAATTCTTAAAGAGATGGAAATACCAGACCACCTTACCTGCCTCCTGAGAAATCTGTATGCATGTCAAGAAGCAACAGTTAGAACCAGACATGGAACAACAGACTGGTTCCAAATTGGGAAAGGAGTATATTGTCACCCTGCTTATTTAACTTATATGCAGAGCACATCATGCAAAATGCTGAGCTGGATGAAGCACAAGCTGGAATCAAGGTTGCTGGGAGAAATATCAATAACCTCAGATACGCAAGATGACAGCAACCTTTATGGCAGAAAGTGAAGAACTAAAGAGCCTCTTGATGAAGTGAAAGAGGAGAGTGAAAAAGTTGGCTTAAAACCCAACATTCAAAAAGCTAAGATCATGGCATCCAGTCCCATAACTTCATGGCAAATAAATGGGAAACAATGGAAACAGTGAGAGACTTTATTTTGGGGGGCTCCAAAATCACTGCAGATGGTGACTGCAGCCATGAAATTAAAAGATGCTTGCTCCTTGGAAGAAAAGCTATGACCAACCTAGACAGCATATTAAAAAGCAGAGACATTACTTTGCCAACAAAGGTTCATCTAGTCAAACCTATGGTTTTTCCAGTAGTCATGTATGGATATGAGAGTTGGACCATAAAGAAAGCTAGCACTGAAGAACTGATGCTCTTGAACTGTAGTATTGGAGAAGGGTCTTGAGAGTCCCTTGGACTACAAGGAGATCCAATCAGTTCATCCTAAAGGAAATCAGTCCTGAATTTTCATTGGAAGGACTGATGCTGAAGCTGAAACTCCAATACTTTGGCTACCTGATGCGAAGAACTGACTCGGTGGGTAAGACTCTGATTCTGGGAAGGACTGAAGGCAGGAGGAGAAGGGGATGACAGAGAATGAGATGGTTGGATGGCATCACCAACTCAATGGACATGAGTTTGAGCAAGCTTCGGGAGTTGGTGATGGACAGGGAGGCCTGGCGTGCTACAGTCCATGGGGTCACAGGGAGTCAGACATGACTGAGCAACAAACTGAACTGTACTGAAGACCCAGTCAGCCAAATGTGTGTGTGTGTGTGTGTGTGTGTGTGTGTGTGTGTTTAAAAAAGAGATAAAAGAGAAGTAAAATTTAGAGGTAAATACTATTTCAAAAAAAAAGAAAATGACTGCAGAAGGAAGGTATAAGATGCAAGTAAAAGCAGTGAACATAGAAATTACTATATAGATCGGTAAATATGAATAAGTAATATCAGTACCAGTTTTATCAAGACCTACATGACCTTCTAGAACTAACACCAAAAAAAGATGTCCTTTTTCATCATAGAGGGGATTCTCCAGTGGCTCAGTTGGTAAAGAATCGGCCTGCAATTAAGGAGACCTGGGTTCGATCCCTGGGTAGGGAAGATCCTCTGAAGAAGGAAATGGCAACTCACTCCAGTACTCTTGCCTGGAGAATTCCATGGACAGAGGAACCGGGCAGGCTACAGTGTGTCGTATCGCAGAGTCGGACAGGACTGAGTGACTATCTTTTCATCATAGGGGATTGGAATGCAAAAGTAGGAAGTCAAGAGATACCTGGAGTAACAGGCAAGTTTGGCATTGGAGTACAAAATGAAGCAGGGCAAAGGCTAACAGAGTTTTGTCAAGAGAACACACTGGTCATAACAAACACCGAGATGACTCTACTCATGGACATCACCAGATGGTCATACCGAAATCAGATTATATTCTTTGCAGCTGAAGATGGAGATGTTCTATGCAGTCAGCAAAAACAAGACCAGGAGCTGACCGTGGCTTAGATCATGAACTCCTTGTAGCAAAATTCAGACCTAACTTGAAGAAAGTAGGAAAAACCCCTAGGCCATACATCACTTGGCCAACAAAGGTCTGTATAGTGAAAGCTATTGTTGTTCCAGCATGGATGTGAGAGTGGGCCATAAAGAAGGCTGAAGAGCACTGAAGAACTGATGCTTTCAAATTGTGGTGCTGGAGAAGACTCTTGAGAGTTCCTTAGATAGCAAGAAGAACAAACCAGGCAACAAACAAACAAATCCTAAAGGAAATCAACCCTGAACATTCATTGGAAGGACTGATACTAAAACTCTAACCCTTTGGCCACCTGATATGAAGAATTGACTCAATAAAAAAGACCCTGATGCTGGGAAAGATTGAAGGCAGGAGGAGAAGTGGGTGACAGAGGATGGGATGGTTAGATAGTATCACTGACTCAAGGGACATGAATTTGAGCAAACTCCAGGAGATAGTGAAGGACAGGGAAGCCTGGCATGCTGCAGTCCATGTGGTCACAAAGAATCAGACATGACTTAGTGACTGAGCAACAAGTATTAATTTGAGGCAAAAGTAAGTTTCCACTATCACAGTCAAATGAGGCCATTTATATAATAGTTTGCTTAATAATTTACTTAATTCTGAGGAGAAGATAGTGGTCTTCCCAGGTGGCTCAGTGGTGAAGAATCTGCCTGCCAATGCAGGAGATACAGGAGATGTGGGTTCAATCCCTGGGTCAGGGGAAAATCCCCTGGAGAAGGGCATGGCAACCCACTCCAGTACTCTTGCCTGGAGAATCTCATGGACAGAGGAGCCTGGTGGGCTACAGTCCATGGGGTCGCAAAGAGTCGGACAACGGAGCAACTGAGCACAAGGAGAGGATTATAATTTGTATTCAGTGTTGCACATTAGTTTAGGAAAACAGGAAAAAAAGATGTTTTTCATTGATGATGGATAGTGTATACAAAATATTTGTTGGTGAAGAAAGCAAGATCCTGTTATTTTTCAGATGGGAGATTATCATATGAGCTTTTGGAAAGAAAACCTAATTCAACTTTAAAGTTCCTAACTTTAATAATAAAAGTATGTTGAATAGTCATGCCAAATGACTTGGATCAATTGCTAAATATGAATGAGGGGAGAATTAAATTGACACAAAGGAAAGGTTTTCTTGTCAGGGAAAATTTTGTGAAGAGAGCTAGAGATAATTTAATGTAATCATAAGACTGACTCTGTGGAAAATACTGAGTTGTGTTTGCTTCTTGACCAGCACACCAAGAAATGTAATCAACTAAAGAGATGGAAACAATTGAGTAACCATTTTTCTTTCTCCTTTTAAGGAAAACTATTTTTGTTTTGGAATGCAATGCTTTCAAGATAAGGCCAAATTATATTGTAAAACTAAGTCAGTTTTTAAGTAAATACTAGATAAATCTAGTTGCACAAGCTCCCATCATTAATTTAGAAAATAAGCTTTTCTGTTTATTTATAGGTTACCATATAGAAAGGATAAGTGCAATTGTCAGTTTCATGTATACAAAGTCACATTGATATGGATAAAAATGAAAATAAAAGGTGAATGATGGATGATAAATCATTTTCTTTGGTCTCCAGAAGCCACTTAAAAATTGAAATGAAAGGCTGCCATGATTAATCTTTTGTTATTTAATATATAAGGACATTGAAAGTAATCTTAATATGGACTTAAGACCCCTTGATTCCATTGTGTTGAATAGACCTATTATCCTCAGCGGCATGTCCTTTCACCATGGAGTCATAGCTTTTTGCACCAGGATTTCATACACCTACTTTCCAGTTCTGTCTGGCACTCCATTCTCTTTCCAGTATCTCCTCATCAAGAATCTATAGGGCCATTGGGCATTCTCTTTTCCTTGTGTGTCCCTCCAGCTTCTGGAGACTGTTGACAATGGGCTACACAAATTAGGTTTTATTGACACCTAATTTCCAGGTGATTTCAGCCAATAGGCATCAGAAGGAGATCAGAGTTGGGAAGGAAAGAGAGTTGGAATATTTATTCCATCAGCTCCCTCCAAGCTGAGCAGAAATTTGCCAGTGGCTTTTTTTTTTTTTATCAAAGCCAAATTCAAAGAGATAGAAAATAGATGAGTGTTTCCCAGCAACTTAGGAGAGAGAAAAATGGGGAGTGATTGTTAATGCATATGGGGCTTTGGTGAGTGCTAAAAATAGTCTTGAGTTGGATAGTGGTGATAGTTGCAAAACTTTGCGAGTATGCTAAGGCCATTTAATTGTGTATATCGAGTGAATTTTATGATGTGTGAATTATATCTCAATTGAAAATGGATAGAAAATATACAGTGGAATATTATTCAGGCATAAAGAAGAATGAAATCTTACCATTTGCAGCAATAGAGATGGACTTTGAAGGCATTGTGCTAAGTGAAACAATGTCAGACAGAGAAAGACAAATACCATATGATCTCACTTATATGTGGAATTTTTTTTTTTAAAATGAGTTCATGAATACAGAGAACAGATTGGTGGTTGCCAGAGGTGGAGGGAGGAGGCAATGGGTGAAGGGGATCAAAGGTACAAACTTCCAGTTATAAAATAAATAAGTCATGGGGATATAATATACAGCATGGTGACTGTAGTTAGCAATAGTATATTACATGTTTGCTATTATAATAATAATACTGTATTGCAAGTTGCTAAGAGGGTGGATCTTAAAAATTCCCATGATAAGAAAAAAATGTTGTAACTATGTATGGTAACAGATGTTACCTAGACATATTGTGGTGATCATTTCACAATGTATATAAATATTGAATTATTATGTTGGACACATGAAGTTAATATAGTTGTATGTTAAATATACCTCAATAAGAAATGGACAGAAAAGTTGCAAACCAAACTTTTATAGCACAAAACAAAAAATATGGGTATACAAAAGAGGAAAGACTAAAAAACAAAATCATAACATAAAAATTGCAGATGAAGAAAAACGTATCACTTATATCAGTTAAAGTACATCAACAGAAAGGACACACACACACACACACGTACACACACATAACCCACAGAGCTCCTGGGAACTCTGTTTTGCAAGGTACTTGCTCTTCTTCCTCATCAGCTTTAGTACATGTTTTCTATGCTGTATTATGACTTTGCACTTGATTTTAAATTAATGTATAACTATTTAGTTAAGTGTAAGACATATTACATGTAAAGATGACAGAGAAATTCATTTTTTATACTTTTCATAGCTTTTAGTCCAGGAAGAGGCACTAGTTAGGAGCAAGATTTGAAATTTTAGCTCATTATTTCTTGATTTGCTTCTCTTCCTCTCTAACCTTTCCTATTTTCTTCCAATCTTAACCAATGCTTTCATCCCTATTTTTCTCCTGAACCCAATTCTTATAACCCTTTAAGTCCTGAGCATCCCTTTATGAAGCCACTAAATTAGATTATTAATGACAAACAAAAGGACTCAGAGTTTATGAGTCTGCAAGTCCTTTGCTCTCTCAGTATAACAAAGTCTGAATTTTTTGACCTTCAGGGTACAGCATAGAGCTCATCTTAAGCATTCTTTTTGGCTGATCAAAGAAAGGAGGTCAACTTACTTGGAAAGTGCTTTCATGTTTACTTAAACTAAACACTGTTGTTAGTTCTCTTACTGTATTTTTAAAAAATTCAAGTGAAAGATGCTCAAGGGTCATATAGTACACAAGGCTGTTGAAACAGGGAGGATAAAGATGAGACTGGAATGGATTTTTGGTAACAGATTCCACTTTGGCTTTATACTTCAATCTATTGCAATAATGTCTCCTTTTGTACTCCCGAGGGCCAGCTTATGTTCTTCAAGACATGGCTAGAACACATTCTGTTGATAGAGGGAGGACTTATTTGCCCACAGGAGAAGGGTCCAATTCTATTCTCATGGTAATAAGCTTAAGAGGCACCACTATATACCCCTCTTTAGAGAAGACTGAGAGCAGTAAGGGGTAACTCAGTCCCATGGAGTCTGGGGAGGGGGGCATTGTGGGGCCACCCCATTTATGGAGGGCTTGGCTATTGTTTCTGATGTCATCTATGTGGCATGCTATAGTAGAATGAGCTTTGAACTCTATGTTTGAATCCTGGTTCAGTCATTTACTGGAACCAGACATGGTGGGTGGAGCCAGATTTCTGGAGGGATTCTAGCTTTGGCAACCTTGGAGTTACGTATTCATCCAACAAGTATTTTATTGAGTGCCTACTATGTTCCAGGCTCTATTCTGGACATGGAATATATTTTTAAAAATGGAAGTAATATGGAGTCCTTAACCTCATCAAATTTACCATGACTTTGGAGGCTGGCCCCCTCTCCAGCCTAAAAAGGATGGTAAAAAGGGCTAGATGGCACATTGCCCCGCCTGTGTCCATAGGCAATCATGCAAAATGCACTAATTAAATGTCTCCATAATGACTGTGTGCTTCAGGAATGGCCTGGTGCCAATGCCTTGAAAAAGACTGTGCTCCAAATGCTGCTCTTGTCCTGGAGCTAATGGATAAAGTGACCACAGCATACGCCTAGAATTGATTGTTTTCTTTGAATTTAATCAAGCTCTCCTCTCCTCCTGCCCTAAAAATGTTAATGCTTTCTCTTTACTACAGCCACTATACCTTAATATGAAGAGAATTAAATTTCCCCTCTGACTTTTAATTATCCCCTGACAGCTTTGGGAAATGGCATGGGTAACACAAATCAGAAATGCCAATCGGCCTTGGAATGCATCCTGCATGCTTTGGAACAGATTTTCTGAGTTATGTTTTGAACAAATGTTAATGTTCATTTGTGTTTTTTTTTAACAGACACCAACAAACGAGCAGAAAAGGGGAAAAAGTTCTTCGCAAATGTGATGGTGTTACGGGAGGACTTTCAAGGATCAACAATACCATGAAGGTAATTGGCCAGCAGAAAGGGGAGAGGTCATATACTATTTCTTAAGAATGTCTCTCCAGCTGACGTATGCAAAACTGTACAACAGATACTTCTTCAACTGAGGTCTCGTTTATATCAGGGCTTCTCTAAGTATACTTGGAAATTGAATCATTTTTAAAAAGGAATTTTGTAGTCTAAAAGTTTCTGAATGCTAACTCTCAATTTTTGTACTCCTTTTTCCATCACAGACCAGCAATGAAAAAACTAGCCCTGGTCCATAAATTGCAGTTTGATTAGCCCTGTTCTATATAGTAGGCAGCACCTTTTAATGGGTAGGCATTATGCCAAATATTTTATAAATACCAAAATTTAGTCTTCACAACAATCCTGTGAGACAGTTCTTCTTTTCTGTTTTGCATATGGAAAAATGAGGTTTAGAGAGTTTAGGTTATAGGCTGAAAGTCTCAAAATCAATCATTGGTGATATATTTCTTCCCGAGTCACATCTGTCCACCACCATCTTTCCTTAAGGATCAGCATGGAGCAAGGTTGGATAGTTTGTAATATGCAAGGGTTATTGACAGATAATGACACCAAGAAGGATTGGATCCAATAGGCCAAGGTCATAAATTGGAAGCAAATTTATAATAATAAATTATTATTACTTAAATATAAACTATTGTTACTTATAATACTGGAAGCAAAAGACCAGGAGAACCAGGTCAGGCATGAGTCAGGTACTAGGTAACTGAAGATAAGAATGGTTGAAACTGAATTGGCTGCCAGGGTATGGAATGTTCCTCATAAGCAACTACCCCAGTAAAAAAAAAAAAAAGACTTATTAACAGCTGTCACCTGATTATTCCACCACCTTCTAACACACTATCTGGATCTCATTATAACTCAGTGGTCCTGATTCTTTTAAGGCAATAAGGTCATCAACATCTATACATAACACTTTACATGGCAGAGGGAAGACCACATCCTTTGGCACCGTTAGAGGTTCAATTGGAGGGTCTTTATCCTCAGGGAGACCAAATAGTGTACTAGTTAGAGTCAACAAGTTGAAGAACTAGTCTCCTCTTCATTAAAACATCCTCTTTACAATAAAACGGAGCAGAACTGGGAGCAGATCACCCCCTATGGCTGGGAGTGACTACTAAGCTATTTTCAGGTAAACAAGAGGACTTCACCAGGTTATTAGCACCTGGAGATACCCACTGGAAACAAAGTGTGGTGTCTTAGGGCTGGATCAGCCCCTTGAAAGCAGGGGACATTGAAGCTCATAATAGAAAATCACACTGCAAGCTAAAGTAAGAAAGTGCATTGTCAAAGTAGGGATGTAAGACAAAGGGGAGAATCCAAGGAAAAAGCCTCTGAGCAGAGGGAGATAGTATGTCAAATGTAATAGCACAGGCAAAAGCATGTTCAAGCCCCAGAGATAAGTATTACACTCAAATTATAGAAAATACCGAAAGGCACTCACACATGCACACACACAGACACACCACAAGAAATTCATTGCCCATATTCCTGCAGTCCAGACATGATCTTTTCAGCCCAATTGAGCTGGTTCCTTGACTGTGTTCTGACTAGTGTGTGTGTTGAAGAAACAGAGAGATATTGAGGCCAGGACTCTGAAAAAAAGGGGCAGCTAATCCAGTTCTGAAAAACAGTGATCATGTTTCAGATGAGCATTTCATCATGGCATTTCTGATCCAGAGAGACCTTGATGCTCATCCAGTTGGTGGTTTTAAAGGTCTGTTCTTCAGAGCAGTATAGGTGCCACACAGATGTCTCAGGGGCTGTCTGGTGCAGAAGGGGGTAGGGTTGAGTGTAGAGCAGAAGTGGTCAGGGTTGTAGGTCCCCAACCTGACTTCAACCCAGTGGCTCTGCATTAGCTCCTGGTTATATTCCTTTCTGGCTAAGATTTCATTTGAAGAAAGGATTCTGCTGCTCTTAAAAGAGAAAAATAAAAATGATTGAAAGCCAAGTAATCATTTTGCTGATGAAGAAACTGAAATCCAAAGAGATGAAAGGACATTTAAAAGGCCCCATGGCCTGGGTGGTAGCTATAAGGACCATTCTTGATTCCCTGACCCTTCTATGACATTTGCCTTGAAATCAGCTGTGTCGTTTTACATCTTCTGAAGAAGAGGCCTCCTTTTATTCAGAAAACCACTGGTCTTGGCTCAGTATTATGCAGCTGTAGGGCACTCTACTGTCCCCATTTCCCTCAGGCTGAGAGATTGCCCTGGGTGTAGGACTTGGTGCTAAAACGGAAAGTCCAAGACAAACCAGGACAGTTGGTCACTCTATCAGAAAGCCCCTGATGCCCAGATGTTTCTTTACCATCACTCTGTTTTGTGGCTAGAATCCTGAGTAAGTTTCTGTCTCACTTTAGAGTCTCACAGTGTCCTTCAACCTCTGGAGCCCAGTCTTTGAGCCTAGCTTTCTCAATTCTGCCTTCTGACCCCAGGCTTTCTGATCCTTACTCAGGTAGATGCATTCTGTCTGCTTGCTTCTGTCTGTTGTGGACAAAACCCTCTATCTAGCCTTGATTGTTTCCCCCCCTGGGGTCTGATCACATGGAATCATTGGAGATGTCACTGAGTGCCATTTGCTGTCCATGACAATTGCAATAACTGCTGGCTCTTTTCCTAATCAGTCTGTTAAGCTTCTCATACATTCTGGAAGATCTTAGACCCATATTCAGACTTTTGTCAGAGCTTCATTCCATCAGCTTTTCTCCTCACTATTGACAATTTTGGAAAACACTGTATCTTGGCTGGTAGAGGTCAACTACAGATTTTATCCCCCATGCAGTCCATGACCTGAGTGCTTGGACCCATCAGATTAGCAGGGGATAATTTTTTTTAAATCCATTCATCAAATAGCTAGAAAGAGTCTCTTCAGACCATTGTTGATCAGTATATCTAAATTATTCTCACCACTTAGTTTTACCTTAAGAAGACCTGCTACATATCATCCAAGGAGGATTTTGTTAAGTAACTCGAGCATGGAAGTTTAGCATCTTATTTGATAACTCCACCAAAGTGCTCCTGTTACTTCACTCAGCGTTTGGCCTGCTTGGAGAACCTTGTGGCCTCTGCTCTGCTCATCTGCCTACTCGTATCTATTCTAGGCTTACTTGGTAGATTCTGATCTGAACTATTTTTTTGAGTCCCAGACATGTTCTTTTTCAAAAACAAAAAAACTGATTTGGCTCAATTCTGTGTGTTTCCTGCTCTCTCCAGCTGCAGTGATGCTACTCAGACCTCTGTGCTCAAGGGATGTGATTAGAGACATGAAATGGCATTGAACTTCACACCATAGAGTGTTCAAGTTCAGCTAGCATGTGAGAGATCATAGTAGTTTTCTTCCCATTCAGTAAACACAGAGTTATATTTTTGCCCTTTCACTTTTAGTTTCTTTGGAGGGGAAAATCATTTTACTTTCTACCAAACCTTAAATAATGAGAGAGCTATCAGCGATGTTGTAATCATGCCATAGGGAAGAAAATCAGTAGCTATTTCAGTGGAAGAAATATTGGAGGGGGATGTGCCCTGGTAATTTTGAAATAGAATTTAAGGTTGTAGTTCATAGCACACTGTGTTGGGAGTCATCAGATTCCAACATCTTTTTCTACAGATGAGGAAAGTGAGACTCAGATAAAAGTGATGATTCTCCACTCTGCTGCACATAAAATCTCGCTGAGAGCTTTAGAAAATAGGGGTGTCTGTGCCCCACCTCTAAAGCCAACCTGATTGATCAGGGATGTAGCCTGACATTGATGACTTTTTATTGTTATTTTTTTTAATTTGGTTCAAGTATAGTCGACATATGATATTATATTAGTTTCAGGTGTACAACGTGTCTTAACATTTAAATACGGTATGAATTTATCAGAATAAGTCTAGTAACCATCTGTCACCATACAAAGTTATTATAGTATTATTGATTGTATTACTTTTGCTATAAATTGCATCCTTGTGACTTATTTTGTAACTGAAAGTTTATACCTCTAAATCCTCTTCATCGAGGGAGGCGGGAGGGGGGATTGGGAAGGGGAACACATGTAAATCCATGGCTGACTCATGTCAACGTATGGCAAAAACCACTAGAATATTGTAAAGTAATTAGCCTCCAACTAATAAAAATAAATGGGAAAAAATAAATCCTCTTCACCTAATTTGCCCAGCCCTTGACCCCTTCACCTCTGACAACTACCAGTTTATTCTCTGTATCTATGAGTCTTTTCCTATTTTATTTGTTTTTTAGATTCCACACGTAAGTGAAATCATATAGCATTTGTCTTTCTCAGTCTGATTTATTTCACTTAGCATAATACCCTCTAGGTCCATCCATGTTGTTGCAAATGACATTATTTCATTATCTTTTATAGCCAAGTAGTAGTCCATTGTATATATGGACCACATCTCCTTTATCTATTCATCTGTCGATGGACATTTAGGTTGTTTCCATGTCTAGGCTATTGTAAACAGTGCTGCTATGAACATAGGGTGCATGTATCTTTTTGAATTATAGTTAGTTTTCATTTTCTTCAGATAAATACCCAGAAGTGGAACTGCCAGATTGTGTGGTAGTTCTATTTTTAAGTTTTTTGAGGAACTATCATACTGTTTTCTATAGTATTATGATTCCCTAGTATTAATAGCTGTACCAGTTTACACTCCCAGAAACAGTACATGAGGGTTCCCTTTTCTTTACACCCTCTCCATCTCTTGTTATTTCTTATCTTTTGATAATAGCCATTCTGACAGGTGTGAGGTGATATCTCATTGTGGTTTTGATTTGCATTTCCCTGATGATTAGTGATGTTGAGAATCTTTTCATGTGTCTGTTAGTTCTCTGTATGTCTCCTTTGGAAAAATGTTTATTCAGGTCCTCTGCCCATTTTTAATTGAGTTGTTTGGGGTTTTGACTTTGAATTGTATGAGTTCTCTATATATTTTGGATATTAACTCATTATCAGACATATCATTTGCAAATATCTTATTCTTAGTTGTTAATTATTTTATTATTTTTGATACAGTCACAAATGATATTGCTTTCTTAATTTCTGGTGGTTTGCTATTAGTGTATAGATATGCAACAGGTTTCTATATGTTGATTTTGTATCCTGCAAATTTATTTAATTCATTTATTAGTTCTAATAGCTTTTTGGCAGAGTCCTTAGGATTTTTGGTATATAGTATAATGTCATCTGCAAATAGTGGCAGTTTTGCTTCTTCCTTTCCTATTTGGATGCCTTTTCTTTTCTCTCTCTCTCTCTCTTCTTGGTCTGATTGCTATGGCTAAGTCCTCCAATACTATGTTGAATAAAAGTGGACAAGAGCGGCATTTTTGTCTTGTTTCTGATCTTAGAGGAAAAGCTTTCAGCTTTTCACAATGAAGTATGATGTTACCTGTGGGTTTGTCATATATGGCCTTTATTATATTGAAGTATGTTCCCTCTATGCCCACTTTCTGGAGAGTTTTATCATAAATGGATGTTGAATTTTGTCAAATGCCTTTTCTGCATCTATTGAGATGCTCAAGTGATTTTTTGTCTTCATTTTGTTAATGTGGTGTAGGGTGTTGAGTGATTTGTGGATATTGAACCACACTGCTGGTTTTTGAAAAAGCCTCCCCCAGGTGGTGTTCCCACCCAGCCAGTGTCCAGAGTCCCTGTTTTAGAGTTCAGTGGCAGAATGGAGTAGAACAAAGCCCAGGTCAGAGATGGGTCCATTGTCCCCATGCCGCCACCTTGCAGAACGCTGGCTGTTGGCACTGCAGACAGTACTGAAAGTAGGTGAGTCACAGCCACACAAGAGAAGGAAAGGGTTGCATCCAGGAATTAAGTAAGAGGGAGAATGCTAGTTCCATGTAAGTCAGTTGCAAGCATTTCCTGGGAGGCACATGATACACAAGGACATGCTGACATGCTAGATAGCTTGGACTTCAGTAGTGTCGTACCCTGATTGTGGTATCCTCTGGAAAGAGATACTAATCATTCAGCAAATGGAGTGATGGAGAAGCTCCTTCAGGAGGCACATGCTTGGAATCCTTTCCTTTCCAGCATCATCAGCGTCAGTTCAGTCGCTCAGTCGTGTCCGACTCTTTGCGACCCCATGAATCGCAGCACGCCAGGCCTCCCTGTCCATCACCAACTCCCGGAGTCCACCCAAACCCATGTCCATCGAGTCGGTGATGCCATCCAATCATCTCATCCTCTGTCGTCCCCTTCTCCTCCTGCCCTCAATCTTTCCCAGCATCAGGGTCTTTTCAAGTGAGTCAGCTCTTTGCATCAGGTGGCCAAAGTATTGGAGTTTCAGCTTCAACATCAGTCCTTCCAATGAACACCCAGGACTGATTTCATTTAGGATGGACTGGTTGGATCTCCTTGCAGTCCAAGGGGCTCTCAAGAATCTTCTCCAACACCACAGTTCAAAAGCATCAATTCTTCGGCGCTCAGCTTTCTTATATCCATACATGACCACTGGAAAAATCATAGCCTTGACTAGACCTAGGACCTTTGTTGGCAAAGTGATGTCTCTGCTTTCTAATATGTTGTCTAGGTTGGTCATAACTTTCCTTCCAAGGAGTAACCATCTTTTCAGAACATTCCTGTCAACTGCTTAGGTCAGCAAGTCATTCACTGAACTCCTCTTTTACCACCCTATCACTCTCTACTGGCTATACAGTAAGCATCACTGAAGAAACTATGAATGGAACTACTTGAAGATAGCGTCTTTAAAGAGGAAATTAAGGTTAAATGAGATCATTTGGGTTAGCCATAGTCCAATATGACTGGTGTCCCTATAAGTAGAGAAGATGAGGACACTGACATGTACAGAGGAAAGGCCATGTGAAGACACAGGGAGAAGATGGTCATCTGTAAGCCCAGGAGAGATGCCCTCAGAAGAAACCATACCTGCTGACAGCTTGATCTTGGACCTCTACCTTTCAGAAACATGAGGAAGTAAATTTCTGTTGTTGAAGCCACTTAGACTGTGGCACTAACAAGGTAATACAAATGTAGTGATACTATCAGTATCAGTGCCTGACAGCTAAATAAGACATGGCCCCAGACTCCAAATCACTCAGAGTCTAGCCATTTGTCAGAATCCAGTGAAGGCAGTTTTCTTCAGGGAAGGAGGAGTAAGATTGCGAATGAGTCCGTGACTAAATCTAGAATTTTGGAACTGCCTGTAGCAATGGGGCAAGGGAGAAAAAGTGCTGGATCCTGGGCCAGAACCAAGTGGGACATAAAGGTGGCCAAGCTAGAACACAGCACCAGGAGGGGTGCCAGCTCACAGAATTACAAACAAAACGGGGCGGAGCTGTGCTGGATGAGAAGCAAGCCAAGTGATCCAGCCAAGAAAGGGGACCAGGTCACAAAGGCAAATGTTTAAAAAGCAGAGCCCAGGTAAAAGACAATGGGAAAGGGATCATAAGGACTGCTTCCTAGGTCGATAGCCCATCTGAGACCCAGTTGGCCAATGACGTATAGCTTTAAAAAGCTTGAACTCACTTTCCTTTCATGCTATCTTATCTGTATAAAAGCCAGTGTTGAAATTGAATTCTGGCATCCCCATTAAAATATGGTTGAGGGACAGACTGTTCATAACTGTGTCGTGTTGGGTTCCCCAGAAGCAAACCCTGAGAAGAAGATTCTGGATTACAGTAATTTTTAATAGTATGGAGGATACATCTCTCCTTATTTACTACCTTCTCAAAAACATCTTGGCAAATTGCATACTTTATTTTATTAAATGCATTCTTGTTGCATGTCCGACTCTTTGTGACCCCACAGTCTGCAGTATGCCAGGCTCCTCCACCATGGAATTCTCCAGGCAAGAATACTGGAGTGGGTTGCCATGTCCTCCTCTAGGGGATCTTCCCAACCCAGGGATCGAAACCTGTGTCTCTTATGTCTCCTGCATTGGCAGGCAGGTTTTTTACCACTAGTGCCACCTGGGAAGCCCCATGCATTCTTAAATTATTTTAGATTTAAAAAGAAAGCCTGTTTCGATGCTGTTCTCTCGAAACATCCCACCCTCGCCTTCTCCCACAGAGTCCAAAATTCTGTTCTGTACATCTGTGTCTCTTTTTCTGTTTTGCATATAGGGTTATCGTTACCATCTTTCTAAATTCCATATATATGCGTTAGTATACTGTATTGATCTTTATCTTTCTGGCTTACTTCACTCTGTATGATGGGCTCCAGTTTCATCCATCTCATTAGTACTGATTCAAATGAATTCTTTTTAATGGCTGAGTAATATTCCATGGTGTATATGTACCACAGCTTCCTTATCCATTCGTCTGCTGATGGGCATCTAGGTTGCTTCCATGTCCTGGCTATTATAAACAGTGCTGTGATGAACATTGGGGTGCACGTGTCTCTTTCAGATCTGGTTTCCTCGGTGTGTATGCCCAGGAGTGGGATTGCTGGGTCATATGGCAGTTCTATTTCCAGTTTTTTAAGAAATCTCCACACTGTGTTCTCCATAGCGGCTGTACTAGTTTGCATTCCCACCAACAATGTAAGAGGGTTCCCTTTTCTCCACACCCTCTCCAGCATTTATTGCTTGTAGACTTTTGGATAGCAGCCATCCTGACTGGCGTGTAATGGTACCTCACTGTGGTTTTGATTTGCATTTCTCTGATAATGAGTGATGTTGAGCATCTTTTCATGTGTTTGTTAGCCATCTAGGGTGAAACAGATCACCAGCCCAGGCTGGATGCATGAGACAAGTGCTCAGGCCTGGTGCACTGGGAAGACCCAGAGGAATCGGGTGGAGAGGGAGGTGGGAGGGGGGATCAGGATGGGGAATACGTGTAAATTCATGGCTGATTCATGTCAATGTATGACAAAAACCACTACAATATTGTAAAGTAATTAGCCTCCAACTAATAAAAATAAATGAAAAAAAAAATAAAAAGAAAAAAATTTTTTTAATGATTTAACATAAAAAAATAAATAAAAAGAAAGCCTGTTTTGTTTCTGATTGAAATTATATGAAATTGATATATTTATTTGAAAAGGATTAACATTTTTATTATATTATGACTTTCTATCCAGGAGCATGGTATATCTCTATATTCAAGTCTTGTTTTATGTTGCTCAATGAAATTTATAGCTCTCTCTCAAATAAATCTTACATTTCTTTGTTAAATTTTTCCCTGTATATTTTGTAGCTTTTGTCTCTATTGTTAATGGAATGTATATGGGATTTTTTTTCCCATTTTCATTCCTATCTTGTTTCTACTAGTAAATGAATTGATTTTTAAAATATTTGCCTTGGTAACCAGTACCTTACTAAATTATTTTGCCTGCAATCCAATAATTTACTTTTAATTGTGCCTGATGTTTTTCTAGAAAATGATCATATCATTTGCAAATCAGGCTAATATGACTCTTCCAATATTTACATAGCTTCTTTACTTTTTAAGGCTTATTGCATTAGGTAGAACTCTGAAGAAATGAAAAATAGCAGCATCTCTTTCTTGAGTGAGCATAAGCTACTGGCTATTGTTTATGAGTTGTAATTGTGACAGCAGTTACTTTGTCTGTAATCCCTTCTGCAGTCTGTCAGCAGGATACCAGGATGATATTACATAGTCAGAGTGCCTCCTTGGGCAGAACCACATGGAATCAGAGGGGTTTTAAGGGACACATTTTGACAGAGTTCTTCTGCCTATCTGTGAGGTTGAGTAGGGCCGGGGAAGGGAGCACAAGGGGTAGGCGTGAATTACATCTCAGGGATTGACTGTCCCACGAAATTTTTAAAATTATCTTAAACAGCTTTATTGACGTATAGTTAACATACAATAAGAGCAGAAGTTTTTAATTTTGGTGAAATCAAATGTATCTAATTTTTATTTTATAATTTTTTTTGGTGTCATATCTCTGAAATCTTTGTTGAACCAATGCTCACATGGACTTTTCTTGTATATTTTCCTCTAGCACTTTCATAGTTTTAGACTTTTCATTTAGCTCTATGCTGTATTTTGTGTGAATTTAGGGGGATGGTGTGAAGCCTGGTTCAAAGTTCACGTATTTGCATACAGATTTCCAATTGTTTCAGCAACTTTTGTTGAAAAAGATTATCCTTTGTGCTGTTACAAATCAGTCATCTATACATGTCTGAGTATATTTCTTGAATCTATATATTTTTTCATTGATAGTTTTTTTTTCATTGTTTCCACTCTTACCACATTGTCTTGATTAGTATAGTTTTATAATAAGACTGGAGTAGACACACTTTAAAAAATTTTAAAAATTCGAACTTTTTACTTGTGAGGTCTGGTCAAAATGCCCCCTCTTTAAACAGAATGGAGTGAAAACACTGCCAGCAACATGTGCAGAGCTGATGGGAAGCTGGAGGTTCAGTTGGCCCCTCCCTGTCTATGTGTAAGGACTGTGCTGCCGGCCCGTGGCTCTGCTGTTGTTTGCAAGGCCCAGGGCCACATCTCACACCCTCCTCTCTCCCCAAAGGCAAAACCCACTTCCCATAACCAGGCCTATGTGGATCTACATGACCGCACAGAGCTTGTTTTCCTTCTCTTACTCATCTTTTTGCTACCCTGCTTTGAAATCACCAGGCAAGCTCAGAGCAGACAAGATCAAGTCACCTGGGTTATTGGATGATTTCTGTCTTCCGTCTTGACCCCTTACCATCCCCTTTCCATCATCTTTCCACGTGGTATAAGTATTTATTTGAGTGCCTTAGCCTCGATGTTCTCTACAGCAAGCAGCTATACTTTCTTTTCATCTCTTCTGTGTGCTGACACCTGTAATAATTATCAGCCTAAAATTAATCCAATCCATCAGATGCACACTGTTTGGTTGCTCCTCAAAGCTTCTCATTTTTCTGGGCCTATCCTCACTGGAATGACATTGTACTAAACTAAATTTAATGTATGTACAATGAGAAGATTTTGCCTCATTTTTATAGGACTTTGATGCTCTGGTATTTCGAACCAGCCAGGCTGTGACAGCTCAAGTTGCCTAGTAACCATCCAAAGACCAGCACCAGAGTGAAAGCCAGAGAAGCCACATTCAATAATAAAGAGAGCAACAGCCAGGAATGAACGGGTCCAGGGTCATGGCTGGGCTAGATCCACACTCCTTTGAGGATGCAGCTGACACATCTTTGGTTAAGCTGATCAAATCCTCCATCTGTAAAATGGGCTTGACATTTGAGAGCAGGTACCTTCTGTACATATTGTGAGGATTAATAAAGAATCCAGAAAACAGTTTGAATCCTTCAAACTAAATGCACTTGGGAAATATGTTGGATTTATAATAATTTGATGCTGACACGCAGATAATGTTGGGAAGCAGGATCAGTTCAATCACTGATTTCCAAGATTCTAAGACAAATACAGTATTATCAGCCTCTATGCTTGCCTTCTAGCTGAGATGACTGTCTGGACACATCTCAAGGATGGAGAGTAGTGAAAAATACATTGACTATTGAGGGGAAAAATGAATCCAAGTATTCAAAAACTACCTGAGTTATGATGTCTGAGGTCAATACACATATATGGGATTTACTCACATTTAATTTGTCTAATTTTAGAGAAGTCTGTCACTTCAGAGGGTAGAAACTCAGGATAAAGGTATATAGCACCACAAATAGAATATAAAATGGCTTCATTTGGGTTTCAGTCACCTCTCTCAATGCCAAGGTGGAATTTCGGGTCATCTGAGCCAATATGCCTTAGCTGGGGTTCAAGTCTGCTCTCCTCACCCTGAAGTCTGGGCATCTCCTTTTCCCCGTCACCATTACCACAGGCAGACCTTGCATTTTGCTCATGTTGATTTATTTCTTCTCCCCCCAAACATACTGAAGTCTTCCCAGTTGCAAACATCAAGGCTCACAATCTTCAGCCTTTTAACTTTTTTCATAGTCCTCTTGAATGATCTGAAACAAAATTATCCTGAAAACCCCAGCTCAAGTGCTCCTTTGTAAAATGGATTGTTTCATTTCCCAGGCCCACATGGGTCATAAAGCCCCTGATGTATCACCAGGCACCAAGACGAACTGGCTTCAAATCTTTTCTCTGTTGTTTTCTGTGCATACCTAAGGCAAATTACTTCATCTCACTCTCAGATTATCATGTTTAAAACAGATCATAATGTACTCAAAGATTGTTGACAAGATTAAATAAGGATATATGTAATAAATGTGTACATATGTATTATTATATGTGTATATATGTGTAAGGATAACAGATACAGACTTGGAAACAGACATATATGGTCAGATATCTATATAGGTACACAACACACATAGTCAGGAATTTTCTAAGTATTCAATGCTCCGTAAGCTTGTTATCAATTCTCTCTCTGCCTTTTTTCTAGCTCTTGTACCAATCATGGCAGCTTTTCCAGAGGCTAGAGTTGGACCCTACATCACCTAACAAAATCCGCTTGTAGATGTATTCCTTTGGAGGAGGTTTATTTTAAAACCACATTAAAAAATAAAACATGTCTGCTAGCCTGTAATATCCACCAGTCTGCGTTATAATTTTCTACAGTATTAGAGACTCCGACCACTGTGTCTGTTCCTCCACCCCATGCTGAGATCATTTGTTAATCACAAATGCAAAAAGCATGGTTATGAAATAAGGCAAAGAAACCACCTATTTTTTTAAAAAGGAAGCATGTCTTGATCCTTTCTTCAGGGGACAAGTTTTGATTGTCTTATAGAGAATATTTTTAAGTGATGTTTACCTGTTACAAGAGAAAAACGTCAAAACTCACAGTTCTGGAGAAAAACCATCACACTGAAAGCCCTCCCCCTGGGCCATTTGTGCCTTCTCTCTGGGCATTAGGGAACGCATTGTACAGCGACACATGATTGCCTTGACTACATCTGATCCACCAGCAAGGACTCTGAAAGGCATTCATTTAATCACTTGTCCTGAAATCACCGCTGAAATTGCAGCCAGCTGAAGTGACACAGGAAACCACGTCCCTGCACCTAGCATGGGAGATGAAAAGAGAAATCATAGAGAGGACTGATTAAAGGCCAGGTGCTACAGTGGCCCTCATCCTCAGAGCACCAGGGCTAGTCTTTTTTTTAAATTTATTTTTAATTGAAAGATAATTGCTTTACAGTATTGTGTTGGTTTCTACCAAACATCAGCATGAATCAGCCACAGGTTACCTATGTCCCCTTCCACTTGAGCATCTCTCCCATCTCCCTCCCCATCCCAGCTCTCTGGGTTGTTACTAAGCGCAGGTTGGGGCCCCTTGAGTCATACGGCGAATTCCCATTGGCTCTCTACTTTACATGTGGTAATGTATATGTTTACACGTTCCTATCTCCATACATCCCACCCTATGTATATTCCCATTATATTGAAGTATAACATACATTAAGTATACTAATCGAAAGGTCACAGCTTGATGAATTTTTACAAACTGAACAGACCCATATCACCAGCACCCAGATAAAGAATAAAACATTACCAAAAACAAAAAGAAAGAAAGTAGGGCATTACCATCGCCCCAATAGGACTCGTTTCCCCTTTCAGTAATGAGCCCCCCAAGGGTAAACATTACCACAACTTCTGACATCTAAGTGTTTGCCTGCTTTTCAATTTCATATAAATGAAATCATCTAGTATGCACACTTTAATATTTGCCTTCTTAAAATTCAGCGTTATTTTTGTGAGAGCAGACCACATTATTATGTGTAGTTGCAATTCATTAATTCCCATTAGATTAACATACCACATTTTATTTATCCATTACATTGTTGGCTATTTTTTAATTAATTAATTTGAAATATAGTTGGTTTACAATATTGTGTTAGTTTCAGGTATACAACAAAGTGATTCAGTTATATATACATATCTATTACTTTTTCAGATTCTTTTCCATTATAGGTTATTACAAGATATTGAGTATAGTTCCCTGTGCTATAGAGTAGGTCCTTGTTGTTTATCTATTTTATATATAGCAGTGTGTATATGTTAATCCCAAACTCCTAATTTATCTCTCCTCTCCTCTCTTTCCCCTCTGTTAACCATAAGTTTGCTATGTTTGTGAGTCTATTTCTCTTTAGTAAATAAATTTGTTTGTATCATTTTTTAAGATTTGAATTATTGTGAATAGTATTACAACAAACACTTTCATGCATGTCTTTGGGTGAACAAATGTTGGCTATAAACCAAAAAGTAGAACGGCTGGGTCCTGGAATATGCATATGTTCAGCATTAGTACAATTGTTTTTTATTTTTAAATTTACATACAGTGAAATTCACTTTTGTTTTGGCATGAAGTTCTGTGAGTCTTGACAAAAGAATAGAGTCTTATAACCACTACAATCAGGATTAAACAGCAAAAAATCCCCCCAGATTCCATCATGCTGCTCCTTTATAGTCAACCCTTAACCTACACTTTCCCCTGACAAACCACTGATCACTCTAAAAGTTTTGTTTTTGGGTTTTTTTTTTAATAAATGGAAATATGCAGTATGTAACCCCTTTTAGACTGGTTTATTCAATGCAATGTATTTGAGATTCATTTGTGTTGTTTATATTGTTGTTCAGTCACTCAGTCATGTCTGACTCTTTGTGACCCCATGAACTGCGGCATGCCAGGCTTCCCTGTCCTTTGCTGTAAAGTCTGAATTCAGTCCTTTTTATTACTGAGTCAGTTCAGTTCAGTTGCTCAGTCGTGTCTGACTCCTTGTGACCCCATAGACTGCAGCATGCCAGGCTTCCCTGTCCATCACCAACTCCCAGAGCTTGCTCAAACTCATGTCCATCAAGTCGGTGATGCCATCCAACCATCTCATCCTCTGTCATCCCCTTCTCCTGCCTTCAATTTTTCCCAGCATCAGGGTCTTTTCCAATGAGTCAGTTTTTCGCATCAGGTGGCCAAAGTGTTGGAGCTTCAGCTTCAGCATCAGTCCTTCCAGTGAATATTCAGGACTGATTTCCTTTAGGATTATTACCAAGTAGCATTCCATTATTTGGATCACAATTTGTTAGTTCATCCATCTGTTGAAAGACATTTTTTTTCTTTTTAAGGCTTCTATGAACATTCACATACAGGTTTGTGTGTGAATGTAACTTTCATTTCTCTAGGATAATCACTTAGGAATGGTTTATTTGGTATTTTGTTGGCCTTTAGAAGAAACAGCAAATTTGTTTTCTGGAATGACTGTCCCATTTTGAGTTCCCATAAGGAATATATTAGAGTTCCTGTTGCTCTGCATCCTCATTGGCACTTGGTATTGTCAGGTTATTTTGTAAGCCATTCTGATACTTGTGTAATGATTGCTTATTGTGGTTTTTGTTTACATTTCCTTAATGATTAATGTTGTTGACCATACTTCTGTGTGTTTACTTGCAATTCTCAGAGAGTTACTTTATGTATTTTTAGTTGTAATTCATGGGAGGATAGGGTGAATTGTGCTTCCTTCATTTCAACCAGATCAGAAGTCCCCAATACCTTTTGAATTTAATTTATTATATGCCTAGGAGAATGTGCTTTTGTTGGTCTCACAGCCAGCACAGCAAATAAATGGACCATTAACAGCACGAGGACTCCAGATGATATAAATACATCTCAACGACACTCAAGGACACCTATTATCCTTTGGATCATGTCTGCCAGTTTGTTGAGAGCCTGCTGTTCTATATGATAAGTTCCTATAAAATTCAAGTGGACAAAAGAACTGGTGTGAGTTAATCTTAAATGTACCCCACACTTTTCTGATTGTCACCCCCATTTTTCTTCCCACAGAAGCAAGTTCACCCATTCCTCTTGGCTTATGGTGTTTTAAACTGCTATCATAGAAAGTAACTGGATCTGCTTAGGTGCTTTCTCCCTTTTCCACAGTTCTATTGTAATGATCTCATGTTTGGTTGGACTCAGTAGTTCTCAAGGTAGGGAAGCAGGCTTTCCCCTGCTTCTTAGTTAGGCTGCCTTAACAACAGAATTGGTATGCACGGGTCATGATGGTGACAACACATTTGTCAACCTGGAGCTGGTCTCAAAACATACTGTTTCTGGTATAGCCAAAGCTTAAGACTTAAGATGTCCAAATATTGATATTCATTCTAGTTTATTAGGCAGGATTACTTGAACCCACACATAATCCTCTAGCAGGATGTCAAGTGTTTCAAATGGCTGTATGTACTCATCCAGGCCATGAGGATAATGCTACTCAAAGTGTGGTCTGCAGACCAGCAGTGTCAGGATCATCTGGGAGCCTGTTAGAAACCCCAGTGTCCAGGCAACCACTGCTGAATAAGATCTCTGATGGTGGGCACAGGAATCTGGATTCGAACAAGCTTTCCCTGGTACTTTTATGCATTCTAAAGTTCAAGAATCACTGCTTATTCACTTATACTTATCACAAAGCTAAATTGAAAAGTTGGTAAGAGGAAATGAGATGCCTCTCCCAACATTTTCAAATTTCTGAGTGTTGGTTTATTACTCTTTTAGGACCAGACTTCCCTAAACCTAAAAAAAAGGAACTAAAATGACTTCAGTAATAGCAGTTAGCAAGACTGTCAGCTTACAGGAGAGTGTGTGGCACTCCTTTTACAATTATAGGTGGTAAAATATTATTGTGCAATGTAGGTAAAAAAAAAAAACTTATTTTTGAGCTGTTTTAGAGTAAATGCCCACCATAAAGTAATTTTAAAACAGAGACAGTTTCTTATTTTCCTTATAATTCATGTTTTAAAAACTAATATTCAGAAAACAGGAAAAACAAGCAAAGCTATTGGTGGTGTACTTCCCTCAGGAAAGAAATTATTTTCTGAGCATAAGACCAGGGCAAAGTGAGCAAGTTTTAGAGTAATTCAAACTATCTTCTCAATCTTGAGCCTTGTTAAAAGAATTCTGAGTGCTGAAATCAAGTAGAGATGGCATGGGAAGCTGGCAAAAAAAAAAAAAGAGAGAGACAGAAGCAGTCTTCTAAATTGGTCTCGAATTGGTCAGATGCTGTTAATAAATATTTATTGGGTGCTTATTATGTGTGGAATGTGTGCTTCATGCTGAAGCCAGCCATCATTATACCAGTTTGGAAGTATGCTACCAATTTGGAAGTCTGCTACCAATTTGGAAGTATGCTAAGCTAGCCTTATAAAATGTCCACCAAACCCATGGAGGCAATAGAAGGCAGAGAAGTTTTCTTCTTTCTTTCTGTCCTCTTCCTCGACTCTTCTGCAATCTCCCCACCCCTTATCAAGTTATGTTTTCTTCCACAGGAAGCTGTTAGGACTGAGTCAGCATCAGGGGCACTTTCATTTTTCTGTTTCGTCCAGTCATGGAGATTCACCCTCCCCCTTCCAGTTAACACAAAAAACACGCCTTTTTCAAGCTGATGAAGTGAAATCCGAGGGGTAAAGGGTGGACACGAGCTAAGTTATTATCCAGAAGGCATTTATTTTTTGGAGAATTATCTGTTCCTGCTATTCGAACTTCAAGCAAAAGATACATATCATATAATTCTTGTAGCTATTTTTCCAATTAATGTCCCTATGAAAAAATCCAATAGAAGTGAATTAATCATGGCATCTTCTCACTTGAGCATGGGACTGGAGCTCAGGTTCACCAGCGGTTTTAAGTGCTTACTCTGCCCCCCCCTGGACTTCAACTGCAGCTTACTGAAGATAGTGACTGTTTCACCAGAACCGCAGAGCTGTTTGGCACATTGCTGCCTCTGAAGGAATCCTAACCGGCTACTCATCTTCCTACAGCTTGAATCTCAGGCAGAAGAGTAGCCTGAGAAAGAGGCAGATTAGCTGAAAAGTGAGGGTGCTGGCTAACACATTAACTGGGCACTGCCTCCATCCGGGAATACCTAGGGAAGTCCAAAACAGGACAAGGGCATGCTTGGGGGAGAGACTCAATGGTCAGGTTCTGGGGTCCCTGTATTTCTCATCGTGTTCCCTCTAGGTACTATTCTTCCCTTCTATTTGGAAAGAAATTGTGGTGTTAAAGGATTTTTCCGAAAGAGGACGGAAACAATCACTTTATATCAGCAAAGGGGTTTTTTCTTTGGTTGTAAGAGGCTTTTGCTCATTTTCCTTTAACATTATAGACATCTGTCTCAGATTCTGCTCCAACAATATTGTAACTTCATCAGGGATCAAAAATGGCTTCTGTTGATCAAGGATTGGGAAAGCCCATTTGCAGACGTTAATTCTAGATGGGGAAGGAGCCAGATTTGCATGTCTTTGACCAGAGTTTGCTAATTCTTATGAATTTGAGAAACCCTTTATACCATCAGGAAAATTTCCAAGTCATCATATAATTTTACCTATGTTTCTAGTATTGGTTTATTGAGCAAATGCTTGTACTAGGAAAAGAAGCTATCATTTCAAAAACAATCTTAAATGATTCTTATTTGATCAGTAACAAGGTCTGAAAAGCTTTGAAAGTAGTAGTCAATATATTGGAACATTTATTTTTATTCATTATGCAGTCAATACTTGGTGAGAAGAGGGATTAAAGGTCCTTTCACATAGCAGTCAAATTTCCTGAGTGTCCACAGTGCACAGATTTGAAAGCAATGACTTAGACAACAAATATTATTAAACGAACAAATGAATGAATAAATACAAAAAATAAATGATGGGGGGAAAACAAACCTGGACTTATAAAACAGAAAGGAGCAGATTTCTATTGATTCTGAAATTAGAATTACTTCGATTGGTAAATGGGAAATTATTTTGTGATAATTCTTGTTACTACCCTGAGCATCTATGATGAATTTAGGGGTACTTGTTGCTTTGAGGTAATCAAACTGTATTAGTAGAGAAATCAGATAAAAATAAGTCTTCTTTAGAAGTAGATTTTAGCTATTAAAATGGTTTTCAAAATGGTTTTATCTTCAGAGATTCAGGAGTACAGAACATGCAAACATTCATGGCTTTGAGATGTAACTTCCAGGATGGATAGGAATGTCCCAAGTGTCCTGATGAAGGATAGAAGGTAACTTGATGCCTCCTACTGTACTGCCTCTAGTGTTGACGGAATGATGATTACCTATGAGCTGAGAGAGACACCTACTTAAAGAGGAATGGCGGCTCCTCACAGAGCAGTGTGACAGCTAAGAGCAGGCTCACGACTCCTACTTCTCTACCTCCTCATTCAACTCTTAATCACGAATCCCCATCTGGGATCTCTGGGGATGAAGATGGGGCTTCAAGTGCCGTTAAATGGAATCTTGAGCTACGGACAAAGTGTCACCTGAATCTTATCTTGGTCCATCCATTCTCTTCTCCTTGAGGTCCTTAAGGTCACTCGGCCCACAGTGGACAATGGCAAGGGCAGAAAGGCTCTATATCTTTGCGGTGAGCCTGTGCCTGAAACTTCAGTGCACAGCTTTCTAGGCAACTAGACAAAAATCCATGTCTTAGACCCAGGCTGGGGGTTGAGAGCTCAACCTTACTCTAATCGCAAAGCCCACTTTTAAATTTTACCACCCTTATGGAAACTGTATTAGGAATGTAAGGCCAGGGTTTAGAATATCCAACTGTATGTGAGATAGAGGGGAAAAAAAGGAAAGGAAGCCAGAGCCCAAGGCCAGATTCTCCTCCATGGAGGTAAGACAGAGAAATACACCTGTATATTTGACCCTCTAACACACAGGGTGAGACACACACTGAAGTATCAGCCACTCAGATTAGCAACACACGCTTTGGAGAGGACCTACAGAGTAGACAGGAAGAAGAGATCTCCTTTTTCATTCCAGAAGACCACTGTCCTCTTATGAACTCCACTCTAGAGGATACCTAACTTTGGAAATCACACAATGAAATTTTTTGGCAGATGAAATTCTGCTCACAACCCTAATGGCACAAGAAACTGCATGGAAACAGTCTTTGACTTCCTGAAGCAGAAGAAATAATCAGGCTCATGCTGGCATTTGATGAGTTAAGTGAACTGAAGTATGAAGTCTGACAAATTTGTTCATGGAATCTCCTTCAATCAAGAGGAGAAACAAAATCCATAGGAAGTAAATCTTTGCTTCCTCTCCTACTGCTGTTACTGAAAGAATTATGGAGACCTTTTCATTTTTTACAGAAAAGCAATGAATTGCCTCTTTTTATTAAAATGGATAAAGTAAGTAAGTAAGTAAAGTTGCTCAGTCATGTCCGACTCTTTGTGACCCCATGGACTGTAGCCTACCAGGCTTCTCCCATGGGATTTTCCAGGCAAGAGTACTGGAGTGGGTTGCCATTTCCTTCTCCAGAAGATCTTCCCACCCAGGGATCGAACCTGGGTCTCCCACATTGTAGGCAGACGCTTTACCATCTGAACCACCAGGGAAGTCAAAATGGATAAAAGCAGTGTCTAACTCTAAAGAGACAAGAATGTTCTAGAACAGCGTTGCCCAGTATTCTATACTTTCCAATATGGTAGCTAGCAGCCATGTGTGATTATTAAGCATTTGAAATGTGGCAGTATGGCTGAGGCATGAAATGTTTAATCTTATTTCATTTGAAGTAATTTGATTTTAAATAGCCAAATGTGTCTAGAGAAGACCATATTGTAACACACAGTTATAGAAGAACTGTTTTATGCATGGGTGCTATATTTTTATGAAATATATCATAGACATAAAGTAATATATAATACATACAGTTAAAATAATATTGGAATAATTCACATACCCTCTAAACCTTCCTAAGAAAGAGAATATTACCCAAACCTCTGAAGTTCCCCAAGTTCCCCTGCCCAATCCCTTTGTATCCCATCACACCTCCAGAGCTAACTATTATCCTAAATTTTCTGTTCATTGTTCCCTTAGTTTTTTGGTATGTTTTTACCAAAATTTCTGTGCATTCTAGATATTAATCGTTTGCCAGTCATATATACTGCAAATATCTTCTCCCTATTTATGAATTGTCTTTATTTTATGGTCTATTTACTAAACTGGAATTCTTAATTTCAATGTGGTTAAATTTAGCATATATTTCCTTTGCTTGTGCATTTGTTATTGTTAAAGTATCCTCCCCACTGCCGAGGTTGTAACATCTTTCTCTTATATTTTCTTTGTTTTAGTTTTCTGTCTGCCTTTATGTCTTTGATCTATCTGATTTTATTTATGATATAAAATGGGGATACAAATTCATTTCTTTCCATAGGGATAGCTATTCTACTATTAGTTATTGAATAGGTGGATTACTTACTCACTTATCTTTCATGCCAACTCTTGTTAAAGTGGGCTGATTCTAGGCCCTCTCTTTTCATGTAGCTTTCATCTCTCTTCATCTTCCCATGTATCTTTTCATCTCTCCTTTGTGTATGTGGGTACAATTCCAGACACTACCTTCTGTTCCACTGGTCTGTTTGTCTAATCCTGAGACAATACGGCCATCTCTTAATTACTACAATGCTGAAATAAAGGAACCAGACAGAAAATAACAACCAATCTATACTTCCATTTACTTTTAAAATTCAAAGCAGAGTGCTTCGCATTCTTTCCAGTGAGGCATAGAGAAGAGCAGGAGATGAAATCATAGAAATACTGGCTGGGACGGATTTTGGGGTGAGATGGAAGCCACTAGAAGATTTTCAAGTGACATGACCTAGCTTATGTCTTCAAAGTATCACTCTGGAGCTTAATTGAGAATAGAACTTTGTGAGGCAAGAGTGGAAGCAGAAAGACAATCCAGGTGAGAGAAGATAGCAGATAAGACCAGAGTGGAGGCAGTAAATGTAGTGACATGTGGTCAGATTCCAGGTTATGAAGACCAGGCTGATCATACTTTCTGATGAATCCATTGTGAGGTATAAGATAGGAGAGGCATCAAAAGAAGAAGAGAGTTATCAAGAATGATGCATTAGTAAACAACAACAACAAAAAGAATGAAATAATGCCATTTGCAACAACATGGATGGACCTGGAGATTATTATACTAAGTGAAGTAAGATAAATATAAAGGCAAAGATAAATAGCATATATCACTTATTTGTGGAATCTAAGAAAATGATACAAATGAACTTATTTACAAAACAGTAACAGACTTATAGGCTTCAAAACCAAACTTATGGAAGACATACAGATGGCACAAAAACACATGAAAAGATGCTCAACATCACTCATTATCAGAGAAATGCAAATCAAAACCACAGTGAGGTACCATTACACGCCAGTCAGGATGGCTGCTATCCAAAAGTCTACAAGCAATAAATGCTGGAGAGGGTGTGGAGAAAAGGGAACCCTCTTACACTGTTGGTGGGAATGCAAACTAGTACAGCCACTATGGAGAACAGTGTGGAGATTCCTTAAAAAACTGGAAATTGCACCCCAATGTTCATCGCAGCACTGTTTATAATAGCCAGGACATGGAAGCAACCCAGATGCCCATCAGCAGACGAATGGATGAGGAAGCTGTGGTACATATACACCATGGAATATTACTCAGCCATTAAAAAGAATTCATTTGAATCAGTTCTAATGAGATGGATGAAACTGGAGCCCATTATACAGAGCGAAGTAAGCCAGAAAGATAAAGACCATTACAGTATACTAACACATATATATGGAATTTAGAAAGATGGTAACAATAACCCTATATGCAAAACAGAAAAAGAGACTCAGATGTATAGAACAGACTTGTGGACTCTGGGAGAAGGCGAGGGTGGGATGTTTCAAGAGAACAGCATTGAAACGTGTATATTATCTAGGGTGAAACAGATCACCAGCCCAGGTTGGGTGCATGAGACAGGTGCTCGGGCCTGGTGCACTGGGAAGACCCAGAGGGATCGGGTGGAGAGGGAAGAGGGAGGGGGTACCGGGATGGGGAATACATGTAAATCCATGGCTAATTCATTTCAATGTATGACAAAAACCACTGCAATGATGTAAAGTAATTAGCCTCCAACTAATAAAAATAAATGAAAATAAATAAATAAATAAATAAAATAAAATAGGAGGAAAAAAAAAAAAGCTGCAAGGACCAAGAAAGTGAAGTGAAATCGCTCAGTCGTGTCCAACTCTTTGCAACCCCGTGGACTGTAGCCTACCAGGCTCCTCCATCCATGAGATTCTCCAGGCAAGAATACTGGAGTGGGTTGCCATTTCCTTCTCCAGGGAATCTTCCTGACCCAGGGATTGAACCCAGGTCTCCTGCATTGCAGGCAGATTCTTTAACCTCTGGGTCAAAGAACTCTTAAGGACCAAGAAACCAGAAGCTAAAAAGAAACCCACAGGAAAGAAACCCACCATAGAGGAAAAGAAGGCTGCTGTATAAACTTCGATTTGTTTATCCCGTAAAGGTCAAATCATTTTAGACAGCTGATTTTGAATAAAGACCTGATCAAAGAGGCAGTAAGAAAAAATATCTTATAATAACTTTAATGAAAAAGAATCTGAAAGAGAATATATATATGTATATATATGTGTATGTATGTATAACTGAGTCACTTGGCTATACACTTGAAACTAACACCACAGTGTAAATTAACTCTACTTCAGTTTTTTTTAAAAAATGATGCATTAATATTTTTGGCTGAGAAATTGTAAGGATATATTATATATATACACATACATATATACTGTATATATCACATATATGGAATATACACAAGCTACACACACACACAGAGTGCCCAGTACAGATTTGGGACATGTATTTATATATATATACATGGAGGCTCAGACAGTAAAGAGTCTGTCTGCAATGCAGGAGACCTGGAGTTCAATCCTTGAGTTGGGAAGATCCCCGGGAGAAGGAAATGGCAACCCACTCCAGTATTCTTGCCTGGAAAACCCCATGGACAGAGGAGCCTGGAGGGCTACAGTCCATAGAGTGGCAAAGAGTTGGACATGACTGAGCAACTTCACTTTCATACAGACACACACACACACACACACACACACACACACACGTATAGATATGTGTGTGCATGTATGTGTTTAACAAATAGGCCCTCTCTCTCCCTCATGGGACATAGACATAAAGGACATCCTAGTTCATTAAAGGTAGAGATACTCTAACACTTAAGTGGTAACCCTGTGTAATGCATGCCTGATAATGGAGTGGTGGCAGATGACTGATGTCTGTAAGCCTTGATTCTTAGGCATTTGATGGGCATGGACAATGCTGCCCATCTTAGGAAATAATCAGAGTAAACAAGAGTCGCTATAATAATGTGGCTTCCAATAGGACTTTTTTTTTTTTTTAAATCCAAGTGCTATTTTAGCATGTGCCTGAGGATGAATGTTTACAGTAGAGAGCTTTTGAGATTTCTGTGTTATCTGGATATAAATAGAACATTTGAGCCCCTTGGAAGAAAGCTTAGGTATTTACCAAGTTGACCACTATTTTCTGCTGCTGACCAGTGAAAGGCTTTCCAAATGTTTTTCTGATTGTATCAGCCCTTTAAGATGGATGTTTTGATATGACCTCATTGACTAGGTGACTTTCAGAGATGACAGACCCGTCACCAACATGACACAGTATCACCCCACACATCTCAATCTGCAAAGCCAGGACCAGGCATTTGTTTTCAGTTAACATTATGAACACCAAATTAATGTGTCATTTCTACAGAAACTGTGCTTTCTCCTTTCTTGGGTTTATAATAGATGTCTAACCAAAAGACTTGGTCAAGAACTACATTCCTCTGGGTCACTCTCACGCGTCCTGTACCTATCATCACTCATATCCCTAAAGACTCATATAATTATGCCCAAATTCTACTCTCCATTCAGTTGGGTTAATTGCTAATATAAGGTCAGCAACATTGTGTTCTTAAATTGGGTGTTATTTTTAAGACATTATAAAAAATGCAGGATATTAATCAGCAGTAAACATTGACTGCTGCTGCTGCTAATGCTAAGTCACTTCAGTCGTGTCCGACTCTGCGCGACCCCATAGACGCCAGCCCACCAGGCGCCTGTCCCTGGGATTCTCCAGGCAAGAATACTGGAGTGGGTTGCCATTTCCTTCTCTAGTGCGTGAAAGTGAAAAGTGAAAGTGAAGCCGCTCAGTTGTGTCCAACTCTTAGCGACCCCATGGACTGTAGCCTACCAGGCTTCTCCGTCCATGGGATTTCCCAGAGTACTGGAGTGGGTTGCCATTGCCTTCTCCGAAACATTGACTAGATTGAAACAAAACCTTTCCTTCAAGGTAACGCCAAGTATATAAGAGATGCTTTACAGTGATTTGAAGATCCTTTTCAACTTGCATCAGCAGTCAAGTACAACAGTTATGTTTATATTGTCATGACTCTAGCCTTTGAAACTTGTAAAACTAGTATAAAGATGATCAGGGTACAAAATAAAAGGTCTTCCCTGTCACTGGTAACTTCTTAATGGAATAAGACATTATGGAGTTCTTTTACATTAAAAGGCAATTGTGCCAGGGATTAGGAGGTATATAAAGATAGAAGATGGCCTCCACCATTAAGGATTTTATTATCATGGGGAGATAGAGTTGGAAGCCAGTGGTTTTAAAGACAGCAAAGGCCCAATGATGACTTCCAGGGGACAGTTTCTTAGTGAATAAGAGATGAATGCTATTAATCAGATAATAATACACATTCAGATTTATTGCATATGTGTTCCATGTATCATCTCATTTAACCTTTACTACAACCCTATGAAGTAGGATATTATTTGTATCACCGTTTTGCAGTTAGGGAAAAGGTACAGTCAGGTTAAGTGACTTCCCAAGGCATACAGGTAGCAAGTGGTACAGCCAGGATCTAGAAGAACTGAAGAAGTTCTGTCTCAGAATCTGCATCACAACCTCTGTGTTGTTTTGCCATTTTGATGTCAAAGTGGGAAAATCAACTTTACCACTTACTGTAGTAACAAAGGGTGGGTGAAAAGAGAGAACTTTTTATTTTGTTCCCTGGTCTGTCTGTGCACCACTTTTACAAATTTGGAAAGCAGGAGTCATGATAAGGTAAAAATAGTTGCTTCTTGACTAGTCAAGTAATGGTAAAAGGATCTTAAATCACATTTGGATATCTCTTTCATGTTCTGTGTTGGAAGAGGGTTACCCTTCAGCCTACAAATTCTTCTTGCATGCTTCAAACCTTAGATGTGTTATCTTAGGAAGAATGCCACATTAAAAACACTGAAGGTTGCTGGGTCCATAGTGGCAGATAACTGGATAAATAGCACAATTTGGAGTTTAGTGGTATATATTTAGCTGCTCTGAGACTTAATTTGGTCCCTTGTAAAAGGAGAATAATGATATCTACCTTATAGGGTCTTTGTAAACATTAAATGAGCTACTGAGAGTAAAATGCTTAACTTTATGCCTGGCACATAAAAAAAATATTCCATGATAACAACAATGAAGATGATAATGATGATAGTGATGATGATGATGATAAAAATCTCTCTGCTGATGACAGGCTCAATTTTCAGTCAGTTCAGACACACCTTCCGAAGGAGGTCACCATTATCTTCATTATCTCCACCATAGTTTGGTCTCAGGTCAAACAACAGGGAGGGAACACAGCCCCATCCATCAACAGAAAGTGAAGTTGCTCAGTCGTGTCTGACTCTTTGCAACCCCATGGACTGTAGCCTACCAGGTTCCTCCATCCATGGGATTTTCCAGGCAAGAATACTGGAGTGGGTTGCCATTTCCTTCTCCAGGAGATCTTCCCAACCCAGGGATTGAACCCGGGTCTCCTGCATTGTAGATAGACTTTACCCTCTGAGCCACCAGAGAGCAACAGAAAATTGGATTAAAGATTTACTGAGCATGGCCCCACCCATCAGAACAAGACCCAGTTTCCCCCACAGTCAGTCTCTCCCATCAGGAAGCTTCCATAAGTCTCTTATCCTTCTCTATCAGAGGGCAGACAGAATGAAAACCACAGTCACAGAAAACTAATCAAACTGATCACATGGACCTCAGTCATGTCCAACTCTTTGCAACCCCATGGACTGCAGCACACCAGGCTTCCCTGTCCATCACCAACTCCCAGACCTTGCTCAAACTCATGTCCATTGAGTCAGTGATGCCATCCAACCATCTCATCCTCTGTCGTCCCCTTCTCCTCCTGCCTTCAATCTTTCCCAGCATCAGGGTCTTTTCCAATGAGTCAGTTCTTTGCATCAGATGGCCAAAGTATTGGAGTTTCAGCTTCAGCATCAGTCCTTCCAATGAATATTCAGGGTTGATTTCCTTTAGGATGGACTGGTTGGATCTCCTTGCAGTCCAAGGGACTCTCAAGAGTCTTCTCCAACACCATAGTTCAAAGCCATCAACTCTTTGGCACTATTTTCTTTATAGTCCAACTCTCACATCCATACATGACTACTGGAAAAACCGTAGCTTTGACTAGATGGACTTCTGTCAGCAAAGTGATGTCTCTGCTTTTTAATATGCTGTCTAGGTTGGTCATAGCTTTTCTTCCAAGAAGCAAGCATCTTTTAATTTCATGGCTGCAGTCACCATCTGCAGTGATTTTGGAGCCCCCCAAAATAAAGTCTGTCACTGTTTCCATTGTTTCCCCATCTATTTGCCATGAAGTGATGGGACTGGATGCCATGATCTTCATTTTTTGAATGTTGAGTTTTAAGCCAGCTTTTTCACTCTCCTCTTTCACCTTCATCAAGAGGCTCTTTAATTCCTCTTCACTTTCTGCCATAAGGGTGGTGTCATCTACATATCTGAGGTTATTGATATTTCTCCTGGTAATCTTGATTCCAGCTTGTGCTTCATCCAGTCTGACATTTCACATGATGTACTCTGCATATAAGCTAAATAAGCAGGGTGACAATATACAGCCTTAATGTACTCCTTTCTCAGTTTGAACCAGTTCGTTGTTCCATGTCCGGTTCTAACTGTTGCTTCTTGACCTGCATACAGATTTCTCAGGAGGCAGGTAAGGTGGTCTGGTATTCCCATCTCTTGAAGAATTTTCCACAGTTTGTTGTGATCCACACAGTCAAAGGCTTTAGCATAGTCAATGAAGCAGAAGTAGATGTTTTTCTGGAATTCTCTTGCTTTTTCTATGATCCAACGGATGTTGGCAAATTTGATCTCTGGTTCCTCTGCCAGATTTTAGAATCTTAAATTTTAGGACACTGAGGTGAGATGTTCTATGTATTTTGCTTATGAATATAATATTTATAATATAGAAATTATCCAGTCAGTTCTTCTATCATCCATTAATGACTTCTACATGCTTAATCTCTGTCATCTCTCTGAGATCTTATAAAAGCATTTAAAAGAAAATTTTACTAATTACCCTATAACTGGAGTTGAGCAAAACTGGGTGAGAGGATTTTTGCTTAGATGAAAGTTTCTTTACTCCTCCACCACTGCCCCCTCTGCCTGAGTATTAGAATTTACAGAACATGGTTCTGAACAATCTTGTAAACAGATTAGAACATTTCTGGGGATAAAAGAAATAGTGTGATAATGTTGCCTGTAAATGGAATATCTCACCTAATTCATTATGCATACTATACATACATCTACTTCCAATCAGTATTGTCCACTGTAACCAGGCACACTGAATTTCAATAAATAATTCCCTGGACAGTCTTTATCTAAATTAGTTTATAATTGTGTTCGCTGAGCATTATGTGTTCTTTGTGATTAGATATGAGACGTCAAGAAAGGCTTCTTTAGATTCCTGAATTCCTTCCATTCACTATCACAGAAAGTATACTCTCAGATTCTAGAATACTAATTGAAAGTTAAAACACATTTTAAAAAATCTGGAATATATAATTAAACCAAATGGTTAGTCCTGCTTGCTATTGTGTGCATATATAAGCATTTTATTTGTATTCAATTCTATAAAAAAGAAGCATTTAGCTGCTTTTTTTTTCTTTCATCTTTCCAAAGCAATATTTACAGTGTATTCTTAGATATGAGAGGGGGCTAAAACACAAACTTATAAATAGGACCAAATTTCATTGAATTGGAAGAAAAATTCACCACTAAGAGGGTGTGCATATGTGTGTGTGTGTGTTATTTTTATGCCCAAACATTGTCATAACTCTTCAGAGTCTGAAATGATGAGACTATTTTTGTGGATCTCATGTAACTCATTTACAGTCACAGCATGTAGGAAAATCTCTCCAGATCAGCATATTAGAGTGTATAGTAGGGAGAAATAATATAGCTTTAATTTTAGTAATGAAGATTGGGTGATTTTCTGTCGTTTAATCTTTCTTTCTGCATAGGCCTCACTTCCCTTGCCAGTAAACCTCCACTGTTAAGATGTGAACGAGCATGAGGGACAGACAGCTGGATTTTCACTTGAAATTGCTAGCTTGCATGCACTGCCAGCTGCCAATATCAAGTGCTCATCCCTGTTTCATTACTCGCCATTGACCTCAGTGAGATAAACCATGGCTTTGGGGTGTACAGTAAATATGGAGGGCTTAGTTAAGGTTAGGAGAGGCCACCCAGGCATTAATTAGGCCAGTAGGTGAAAAGTGCAATCCAGCAACATAGATCAGAAGTAAAGCCAGAAGATGCACTGGAAACTAGTCTAGAAACAAACAAATAAAAAACCTTCCTGGATATAGCAATATTAAATCTGATTCAGTTAAAGAAGATATTTAAATGATGATCCCTCAGTGGTGTAAAAACTGAGAACAAACTCTGTCTCTGATATTTGGCACTTGGCGTACTTCCCTCTAAGCACCCAATAAATCTCTGGAGGATAACTGAAAGAATGAATGTGAACGTTGACAGCCCAGTTTAGTGTTCCATCCTCTGCTTTGTCTATTTTCCTGCATGCCTACTTCTGTCTTCTCTCACTCTTACATTTTCTCTCTATCTGTCCCTCTCTTGACTGATATTCTCTCCTCCCCCATCCATGTAACATGACCATATTATGACTTAACTCCTGAGTTCATGTCTCTATTGCAAAGACCAACCTAAATGGAACCAAATGTCTTAGTATGAATTCCAAATAATCTGTGCCCCACCTTCTCAAAAAGTACTGGAGTCAACTTAAAATAAAAATGCATAGACACTTGAATCCAGGCTAGGCAAAAGGAATTTAAATTATGATCAGGAATCATATAAAGAAAGTGAGACTATAATAAGAATAAAATAATGAAATGAAATAATCACCATAACTGACATGTAACTTTACCTGACAGGCAAGGTAATTAGAGAAACATTACAGATCATAAAACTGCCACCCCTAGTAGAAGAAATTGTCATTTTTTAAAAAACCAGCTCTTATCATGATGTTTGACACATAGTAGGTACTCAGTAAACCTTTGTCAGATAACTGAAAGAAGATAAACAGTTTCACGGAGAAAATAAGAAAATGTAACACAGAAACACATGAATACATTCACGTGCAGACAAACACATTCACACAAATAAGATATAAGTCAATGTGAGTATTTTTTCATCCAACTAGCAGTACAACAGGGGCTACTTCATATCTCTATACAAAATGTGGATATCTTTTCTGTAAGAATTCTGGTCCTAGCTGAGAGATAACGTGAGGGTAGTAGTTCAGAGAAGGCTCTAGTCCTGCTTACAACAACTTTGGCTATATAGCAAAAATGGAATCGAGTGAACCCAAACTAGTATAAACTAAAAAGTCATCATTTATTATTAAGATACAATAACATGGACCTCAAAGGCCTTGGCCGGAGAAGGCAATGGCACCCCACTCCAGTATTCTTGCCTGGAAAATCCCATGGACGGAGGAGCCTGGTAGGCTGCAGTCCATGGGGTCACTAAGAGTCAGACACGACTGAGCGACTTCATTTTCACTTTTCACTTTCATGCATTGGAGAAGGAAATGGCAACCCACTCCAGTGTTCTTGCCTGGAGAATCCCAGGGACGGGGGAGCCTGGTGGGCTGCTGTCTATGGGGCTGCACAGAGTCGGACACGACTGAAGTGACTTAGCAGCAGCAGCAGCAGCAGCGAAGGCCTTGGCAATAGATTAGAATGAAATCTAAAGACACCACCTACATTCTATGCCTTTTTCATCTCTATCCATTCTGCAAGTCTTCCTCATTTCTTTCTCTTTTTCTCAGTTTCTGTATCTCTCTCCTCTTCTTGGGATCCTCTGTTTTTTAATCCATGTGCACCCCACCAATCATGGATTTATATTGTCTCCTTTTAAATAAGATGTCCTGGTGGAAACTGGAATCTCAATCCAAGTTCCAAACTTTCAGAGAACATTCTCTATTCTGTTTAGTCAGACAGTCAAGTCTGGACCAGTCAACTGCACAGGAAGCCAAGGCCATATCAGAGAATATGGTTGCTAGGGGACTGTTCTTACCTCTCAGGTGGGAGTGGGTGTCCTGAAGGAAGGATTCTACAGCAGGCAAGATAATATTATTGAATTCATTGCTTTCAGTGGATGGAACACTTAACACATGGCTAGAAGCAAGAGATCCTAGAATTACTGGTGGAAAACATAGGTCATCTCTTGCAAGTATAACCCTTCCCAACCATGATTTTGGCAAAAGCTTCATGTCAGTGCAAAAATAAGCTTTCCAACAGGCATCTGATAGGATTGTGATTCTGTTTTTGAAAGAAACAGACCCTATGATCTTGCTTTCCAATGACTATGTGGAAAACTTAAACATAATTTTTTTTTAAAGTTGAAGAACCGGGTTTGTATTCTCACTTAGATAAAAAGTCATCCTACCTTTAAACACCCTCTTGCAACAACACAAGAGAAGACTCTACACGTGGACATCACCAGACGGCCAACAACCAAAATCAGATTGATTATATTCTTTGCAGCCAAAGATGGAGAAGCTCTATACAGTCAGCAAAAACAAGACCGAGAGCTGACTGTGGCTCAGATCATGAACTCCTTATTGCAAAATTCAGACTTAAATTGAAGAAAGTAGGGAAAACCACTAGACCATTCAGGTATGACCTAAATCAAATCCCTTATGATTATACAGTGGAAGTGACAAATAGATTTAAGGGATTAGATCTGATAGAGTGCCTGATGAACTATGGATGGAGTTCATGACATTGTACAGGAGGCAGGGATCAAGACCATCCCCCCAAAAAAAAGAAATGCAAAAAAGCAAAATGGTTGTCTGAGGAGGCCTTACAAATAGCTGTGAAAAGAAGAGAAGTGAAAAGCAAAGGAGAAAAGGAAAGATATACCCATTTAAATGCAGAGTTCCAAAGAATAGCAAGGAGAGATAAGAAAGCCTTCCTCAGTGATCAGTGCAAAGAAATAGAGGAAAACAATAGAATGGAAAAGACTAGAGATCTCTTCAAGAAAATTAGAGATACCAAAGGAACATTTCATGCAAAGATGGGCTCAATAAAGGACAGAAATTGTATGGACCTAACAGAAGCTATTAAGAAGAGGTGGCAAGAATGCACAGAAGAACTGTACAAAAAAGATCTTCATGACCCAGATAATCACAATGGTGTGATCACTCACCTAGAGCCAGACATCCTGGAATGTGAAGTCAAGTGGCCTTAGGAAGCATCACTACAAACAAAGCTAGTGGACATGATGGAATTCCAGTTGAGCTATTTCAAATCCTAAAAGATGATTCTGTTAAAGCCCTGTATTCAATATGCCAGCAAATTTGGAAAACTTAGCAGTGGCCACAGGACTGGAAAAAGGTCAGTTTTCATCCAGTCCCAAAGAAAGGCAATGCCAAAGAATGCTCAAACTACTGCACAACTGCACTCATCTCACATGCTAGTAAAGTAATGCTCAAAATTCTCCAAGCCAGGCTTCAGCAATACGTGAACTGTGAACTTCCAGATGTTCCAGCTGGTTTTAGAAAAGGCAGAGGAACCAGAGATCAAATTGCCAACATCTCCTGGATCATTGAAAAAGTAAGAGAGTTCCAGAAAAACATCTATTTCTGTTTTATTGACTATGCCAAAGCCTTTGACTGTGTGGATCACAATAAACTGTGGAAAATTCTGAAAGAGATAGAAATACGAGATCACCTGACCTGCCTCTTGAGAAATCTGTATACAGGTCAGGAAGCAACAGTTAGAAGTGGCCATGAAACAACAGACTGGTTCCAAATAGGAAAAGGAGTATATCAAGGCTGTATATTGTCACTCTGCTTATTTAACTTCTGTGCAGAGTACATCATGAGAAACTCTGGGCTGGATGAAGCACAAGCTGGAATCAAGATTGCCGGGAGAAATATCAATAACCTCAGATATGCAGATGACACCACCGTTATGACAGAAAGTGAAGAAGTAAAGAGCCTCTTGATGAAAGTGAAACATTCAGAAAACTAAGATCATGGTATCCAGCCCCATCAGTTCATGGCAAATAGATGGGGAAACAGTGGCTGACTTTATTTTTCTGGGCTCCAAAATCACTGTAGATGGTGACTGCAGCCATGAAATTAAAAGACACTCCTTGGAAGGAAAGTTATGACCAACTTAGACATTATATTAAAAAGCAGAGACATTACTTTGCCAACAAAGGTCCATCTAGTCAAGGCTATTGTTTTTCTAGTAGTCATGTATGGATGTGAGAGTTGGACTATAAAAAAAGCTGAGCACCGAATAATTGATGCTTTTGAACTGTGGTGTTGGAGAAGGCTCTTGAGAGTCCCTTGGACAGTAAGGAGATCCAACCAGTCCATCGTAAAGGAGATCAGTCCTGGGTGTTCATTGGAAGGGCTGATTTTGAAGCTGACACTCCAACACTTTGGCCACCTGATGTGAAGAGCTGACTCATTTGAAAAGACCTTGATGCTTGTAAAGATTGAGCCCAGGAGGAGAAGGGGATGACAGAGGATGAGATGGTTGGATGGTATCACTGACTCAATGGACATGAGTTTGGGTAAACTCCGGGAGTTGGTGATGGACAGGGAGGCCTGGCGTGCTGCAGTCCACGGGGTCACAAAGAGTCAGACATGACTGAGCAGTTGAACTCAACTGAACTTCAATGGGCCTCAGATGGACTTCAGGACAGAGTCCACATTTTTCCAGAACAGAATTTAAAATCCACCTTGAGTCCTGCATGAGAACTCAGAGATCCCATCCACACCCCAGATAAACAGATTATGGGATATAGGAGAGATATTTTGACTATGAAAGCTTTACTGGAAGGTGTTAGGATCAACTGCCATGAGCACCAGAGCAGCCTTGTGGTCCTGAGGACTGTGTGGGTCACAGGTGATAGAAAACATGTGATGACATCAGATTCCCAAATATCTTTCCCGTGAAAGCATTCATGACATAGGTGTTAAATCAGCTTATAGTAATCAAGAGATGGCAGTTGTGTATAGTTGGGCCAGAATGCAGCATTCTTAGGACAGGAATGAGTCAGTCCCCTATCCCCATATAGTAAAACATTCAAAGCTGGTTCATTCCTACCATGGGTAACAACAGAATTTTCAGGGAGGTCCAGACTTACCTGTGTCCCCCTTCCTCTTTCTTCACAACCAAAAGACAAACTGGATAGAAGTCACATTAATGCATTAGGAGGAGAGAAGGTAATACATCAGTAATAACTTGTCCTTTGTCCAGTTGCCACCAAACATGTAAAATTTCCAAAACTGTTTCATTCTCTGCTTGTTGTAGTGAAATTTCCAAAAGCACAAGGCACAGTAATAAACACAGGCCAATAGATTCAGACTGAGACCTAGCAGACCCTTGGAGAAAGAAATGATTAATAGTATCAGAATGACATCCTTGAGAAGCTGATCTCCTATCTCTGAGACAACAGTAGTCTAACTTTGCAGAACAAACAGCACCACTAGACTGGGACTTGAGCCATCTTAGTGCATTCTGAAGAATCGGAGGAACTAAAAGAACAGCTTTAGAATCACAGTCAGGAAACCTGCCAGTAAGACAATGGTTGGAGTGCACTTGGCAGGCTTTAGGGAAACGCCAGCTGAATCCAATATGTTCATTACACAATGCAAGCGAAATCTGAGCAAGTGGAAACCCAGCTGAAGTAAATGTAGTTGGAAAGCAGTAATAAAAAAAAAACAATCAGGAAATGGGGCGAATGAGGTTAGAAAGCAGTAATAAAAATCAGTCAGGGAACTTGGGGATTTCTTAGGACTTGTGGACCAAATAAAAGAGATTGGAATATATAGGGCAGCGGTTCTCAAAGGAGCAGCATCAGTCTGCCAACTTGTTAGAAATGCAATTTCTTAGCCTTGTCCCTGTCTTGCTGAATCAGAAGCTCTGGGGGTGGGACACAGAAAGTTGTGATTTTTAACAAGTACTCCAGGTGAATGGTTATGAAGAGGTATTTATATTGTTCACTTGATTTGTCATTGGTGATGACAAATCCAGGGAGTGTAGTTGGGATAGAAACCAGATGCCTCTCAGTATACCAGGATTCTAGCAAGATTGTACTTCCTGGCCCCATTGTGTTCACCATCTGACTAATTTGGGCCAATGAGTTGTAAGGGGAAGTTATATGAATCCCTTTGGGGTTGAATATTTCATGATAACATTTAGAGCTGCTTCCCTCTACCACAGCATCCACCACATTTCATGGACTGTTCCTTCATTTGGATGAGCCTGAACTGAGGAGACGTGTATAAAAGAAAGTGAATCTTTCTCATTATTAAAAAAAGAGGCATTTATTAAGCATGGAGGGAGAAACACTATATATTTTCCAGGTATGGATAGGAGGAGAAACAAAAGTGTTTGAAAAAATGCATATTCCCTAGAGTTCTGATTTTCAAAAGCCAGGTCATTACACATTATTGGGTCATGAAATATATCTGAGTCATGGATCAGCATGTAGAAAACTTGATTAGAAAACATCTATTGAATTTAGGGTATTTTCTTCTCAAAACCTTCTTTTCGGTTGTCTCTCTTTGTGTATATGTATGTATGTGTGTGTGTGCAGTAAAAATTATTTATTATCTTGGATAAAGGTCAAAATGTTACAAAAGCCACTTTTCTAAGACAGAGATTCTCTTTTTAAAAATTTATTTTATTGAAGTATAGTTATTTACACTGTTGTGTTCTTTCTGCTATACAGCAAATATATATATATATATATATATATATATATATTCTTTTTCATATTCTTTTCCATTATGGTTTATCACAGAATATTGAATATTGTTCCCTGTGCTTGTTGTTTATCCATCCTATATATAATAGTTTGTATCTGCTAATCCCAAATTCCCACCACATCCCTCCCTCACCCCACCTCTTTCCCTATGACTAAGACAGTGATTATTAAATTTTAATGTACAGAAGAAATACACAAGTATGTTAAAGATGAATTTCCAGACCGAAGGCAGAGACTGTGGTACACTAGACCTGAGGTAGACCCAGGAATCTGCATTTTAACCAATGCCCTAGCTGATTCTGATTCAGGTGGTCTGCAGATCCATTTTGAGCAACAAGTTTCTAGAGTAGACTGACATTAACGACAAAAATTAACAGTTCATATTAAATACTTTTGAGTCCCAATTAAAGCTAGGCTAAAGGTTGTGGAATGTGTAAATTTGAATTAGACCTGGATTCTTCCCTCAAAGACATAAAAAAGCAGTCTTTATTGTTGGGCCTGCCTGATTTGGAAAGTCTGCAAAAGACAAAAAGGCTAAAATATCCCTGGGGATATTATTTGCCACTTACAATTCAGTTAGCAAGAAAAAATATACTGGGGCAATCAGAATCTCTGCTAGCACATATAGTGCCTTTGTGAGTTGTAAAAAGGGGTACCCATTCTGGGTAAATGAATTAGGAAAATATTCACCTAATGGGTGGACCATCTAGAAAGACTTGCCCCTTCCTCCATATTAATATAGGCTCTGACACCACCACCATAGTTCTGTGTGGGACACAGAATATTCTTTCTACCCATACCCTTTGATACTGCCCTTCCACACTAGTTCTGGACTGTTGTTAAGACTTGATTTGGCCACCAGGACATCAGCAAACATGATGCAATCAGAGACTTGAAAAAGGTTTCTACATTGGAGTTTGCCCTCTTGCTGCTCTCAGTAACTATTCCTACTATGCAGAGTCCATCCAGGTTAGCAAGGGGGATGGTGAGAGTCTATAAGGGGAGAGGTCTCAGTCGTCCCAGCCATCCCAGTTGAGGCCATCCTAAACCAGCCAGCTCCAGCCCGTTCATTAACTGACTATAGGTGAAAAAGCAAGCTAGCCAAGGTCAGCCAAGCCTAGAAGAACCACCCAACTGAGCCCAACCCAGATTGCTAACCTATAATAATGAGCAAAAATAATGGTTACTGTTTTAAACCACCAAGGTTTGAAGTATTTGGGTATTTGGTGAAGGCTCATGAGCCACCTAATGAGCTTTCCTGGTGGCTCAGACAGTAAAGAATCCACCTGCAATGCAGGAGACCTGGGTTCAATCCCTGGGTTGGGAAGATCCCCTGGAGGAGGGCATAGCAACCCACTCCAGTATTCTTGCCTGGAAAATCCCCATGGACAGAGGAGCCTGGTGGGCTACAGTCCATAGGGCTGCAAAGAGTTGGACATGACTGAGTGACTAAGCACAGCAACGAGCCACCTAGACAGTAATCTCCAGTTGGAAACAGTCCTTCCTTATTCAAGCCCACAAGCCCAACAGTCTGTGGAGGACACAAGTTGCACCATTACACATGACAGCCTGAGGTGCAAAGTATGTTAAGCCAGATTAAGCTTTATAGGCTGCAGTCATGTCCAACTCTTTGCGACCCCATGGACTGTAGCCCGCCAGGCTCCTCTGTCCATGGGATTCTCCAGGCAAGAATACTAGAGTGGGTTGCCATGCCCTCCTCCAGGGGATCTTCCCAACCAGGGATTGAACCCACATCTCTTATGTCTCCTGTATTGGCAAGTGGGTTCTTTACCCATTAGCACCACCTGGGAAGCCCAGGCTGCAGGATAACCACCGAGAAATCTCTGCCTGGTAGAGTGATTAGAGTCTGTCTATCTGGTAATTCATGAAAGAGTGAGATGACTCAAGAAGAGCCTGCTGAACTGGGAAATTAGATGGTCTAATGATGAGATCAGACTCAATGAATGCAAAATAGATTGGACAGCACAAAAATTCCAGACTGACTGTTGTAATGAAGGCAGTCATTGTAAATACATAGCCTCTTTGGCTGAAGGATCGCTTTGGGCTATTTTTATTAAGAAAACTATGCACATTTAGAAGACATAATTGGGTCTCACTGGTGGCTTAGATGGTAAAGAATCTGCCAGCAATGCAGGAGACCCGGGCTCAATTCCTGGGTTGGGAAGATTCCATGGAGAAGGGAATGGCTATCCACTCCAGTGTTCTTGCCTGAAGAATTCCATGGAAAGAGGAGCCTGGTGAGCTACAGTCCATGGGTTGTGAAAAATTACTCCAGTGTTTTATTACCCATCTGGATCCTGTACAAAACCATTCATAAAATGTGTTCCTATGTAACAGAGCAGCAGGAAACAACCAGACAAGCTCCAGTGGTAATTTCCCTTCACTCTCTACTCCTTATCATGCCATCAAATGTGAAGGGAAAAAGCTGTAATCTCTCTTCCATATTTTCTGCGATTTGGGAAGTTTTCCTTTCAAAATCTGAAAGAGTTTCCTTTCATAATATCCACAACTACCTGCATTGGTTACATAAAAAAGGAAATCATATCCCTGCACATTCCCCTGTGTGCAGATATGAAGTCTGAGCCGGCTGGTTTATCATTCTAAAATAGGAGTGGAAAACTGTTGAATGAGAGATGAGTTGCATGTGGAGAAAGTGAACAGACACAGAGATGTCCACACACAAAGGTAGCACCTTATACACCTATTAGGGGTCAGAGGAAACCTGGAACAACTCTGAGAGCAAGCAACAATTTTGGTGTTCTTTAATGAGGCCAATGAATAGCCCATAGCTGGGGTGCAGAAACTCTGGGATTAAGCACAACAATTCATGTGAACGAATTGTATGCTTTTATCTGTGGATAAGTTCTGTTGCTTTCATCAGATTCCTAAAGGGATCTTTGTCTTCACTACCTTTCCCCAAAAGGTTAAAAATCATTACAGTAATAGAATCTTAACTTGTGAGCATCTCACTTCATTAGAGGATGACTTGGTTTTCTTTTTCTTTTCTTTTCTTGGACAGCTTTATTGAGGTATAAATGATGTACAAAAAACTGCTCATGTTTAATATATACAGTTTGATGGGTTCTGACATATGCATCCACCCATGATACTATCCCCACAATCAAGGAAATAACCATATCAATCACTTCCAAAAGTTTCTATGTGTCCCTTTTGTGTGTATGTGGTAAGAACATTTAACATGAAATCTACTGTCTTAAAAAATCTTTAAGGGCACAACACCAAGTTATTAACTATAGTTGGTATGTTGTATAGCAGATCTCTAAAACTTACTCATCTTTCATACCTGAGATTTAATACCCATTGAACAAAAATACATGGGGACCTCTTATTCAATTGTTTTTCTTTTTAAACCAGAGCCTGATTGTCTTTTACACAGAAGTACTTTGCACTCAATGTGTAACATGAGTCTTTTCTTTCCCTTGACAGATGGGTCAATACAGAAATCAGACTGATTATATTCTTTGCAGCCAAAGGTGGAGAAGCTCTATACAGTCAGCAAAAGACAAGACCGGGAGGAGCTGACTGTGGCTCAGATCATGAACTCCTTATTGCCAAATTCAGACTTAAATTGAAGAAAGTAGGGAAAACCACTAGACCATTCAGGTATGACCTAAATCAAATCCCTTATGATTATACAGTGGAAGTGACAAATAGATTCAAGGGATTAGATCTGATAGACCGAGTGCCTGAAGAACTATGGGGTAGAGATCTGTGATATTGTGCAGGAGGCAGTGATCAAGACCATCCCCAAGAAAAAGAAATGTAAAAAGGCAAAATGGTTGTCTGAGGAGGCCTTACAAATAACTGTGAAAAGAAGAGAAGTGAAAGGCAAGATAAGAAAAGGAAAGATAAGAAAGACTTCTTCACTGATCAGTGCAAAGAAATAGAGGAAAACAATAGAATGTGAAAGACTAGAGATCTCTTTAAGAAAATTAGAGATACCAAGGGAACATTTCATGCAAAGATGGGCACAATAAAGGACAGAAATTGTATGGACCTAACAGAAGCAGAAGATATTAAGAAGAGGTGGAAAGAATACACAGAAGAACTGTACAAAAAATATCTTCATGACCCAGATAACCATGATGGTGTGATCACTCACCTAGAGCCAGACATCCTGGAATGTGAAGTCAAGTGGGCCTTAGGAAGCATCACTACAAACAAAGCTAGTGGAGGTGATGGAATTCCAGTTGAGCTATTTCAAATCCTAAAAGATGAATCTGTGAAAGTGCTGCACTCAATATGCCAGCAAATTTGGAAAACTCAGCAGTGGCCACAGGACTGGAAAACATCAGTTTTCATTTCAGTCCCAAAGAAAGGCAATGCCAAAGAATGCTCAAACTACCACACAATTGCACTCATCTCACATGCTAGTAAAGTAATGCTCAAAATTCTCCAAGCCAGGCTTCAACAGTATGTGAACCATGAACTTCCAGATGTTCAAGCTGGATTTAGAAAAGGCAGAGGAACCAGAGATCAAATTGCCAACATCTGCTGGATCATCGAAAAAAAGCAAGAGAGTTCCAGAAAAACATCTACTTCTGCTTTATTGATTATGCCAAAACCTTTGACTGTGTGAATCACAACAAACTGTGGAAAATTCTTCAAGAGATGGGAATACCAGACCACCTTACCTGCCTCCTGAGAAATCTGTATGCAGGTCAAGAAGCAACAGTTAGAACTGGACATGAAACAACAGACTGGTTCCAAATTGGGAAAGGAGTATGTCAAGGCTGTATATTGTCACCCTGCTTATTTAACTTCTATGCAGAATACATCATGCAAAATGCCAGGCTGGATGAAGCACAAGCTGGAATCAAGATTGCTGGGAGAAATATCAATAACCTCAGATATTCAGATAACACCATGCTTATGGCAGAAAGCAAAGAAGAATTAAAGATCATCTTGATGAAAGTGAAAGAGGAGAGTAAAAATTCTGTCTTAAAACTCAACATTCAAAAAGCGAAGATCATGGCATTGGTCCCATCACTTCATGGCAAATAGATAGGGAAACAATGGAAACAGTGAGACTTTATATTTTGGGGCTCCAAAATCACTGCAGATGGTGACTGCAGCCATGAAATTAAAAGACACTTGCTCCTTGGAAGAAAAGCTATGACCAACCTAGACAGCATATTAAAAAGCAAAGACATTACTTTGCCGACAAAGGTCCATCTAGTCAAAGCTATGGTTTTTCTAGTAGTCATGTATGGATGTGAGAGTTGGACTATAAAGAAAGCTGAGCACCAAAGAATTGATGCTTTTGAACTGTGGTGTTGGAGAAGACTCTTGAGAGTCCCTTGAACTGCAAGGAGATCCAACCAGTCCATCCTAAAGGAAATCAGTCTTGAATATTCATTGGAAGGACTGATGCTGAAGCTGAAACTCCAATACTTTGGCCACCTGATGCGAAGAACTGACTCATTTGAAAAGACCCTGATGCTGGGAAAGATTGAAGGCAGGAGAAAGGGATGACAGAGGATGAGATGGTTGGATGGCATCACTGTCTCGATGGACTTGAGTTTCAGCGAATTCCGGGAGTTGGTGATTGAATGAGGGGCCTGGCATGCTGCAGTCCATGGGGTTGCAAAGAGTCGGACACAACTGAGCGACTGAACTGAACTCCACTTTATAATGAAAGTAGATGTGTGCTCCAAACAGGTAAGAAAAAAAAAGCTTCCAGTTGTTACTTTTAAATGTCTTGACAAGAAAAGGGTCAAGTGAAGAGGGGAAATTCTCTCTCCTAATCTCTCCTCTCCAATTTCCTATGGCCTCTTTTTAATTTCTTCTGTGTTCCTTTCACCTATTAGAACTTTTTTTTTTCTGACTTTAGGACACACCTGATGCTCTTTGCCTCTCCCCAGGGACTAAAGCAATTGGTTTGGGTCCTGAGCATCCTTTGTGATCCCCTGGTTTACTTTAGGTGCCAGAGTTCTGCTGTCCTCCTGTATGTGAGTATTTGGCAGAACTGAGATATTCAATATATTGGCCTTCCCCTCACATCCCCAACACACAAATGATGCACAAAGTATGAATCAGTCCCCTTCTTCGTCTGAATCTGTGAGTTCAAAACAGTGATTGTTTGTCTCATTTAACCAAATGCACCTAACAGCCCTTTATAAAAGAGATGCTATGCAGGGTTATCAAAAGTTTCTCCATTTTACCCTCCTCGGTGCTCTTAGAAAGAATCTGTAAGTGGGGAGTTATGAAAGTCTTCATAAATATCTTTCAGCAACAGACTAGCCAACCAGGAATCTTCAGTAGGGGGCAGGGGGCAAACTTGATTCCAGAGCCCAAAGCTGATTTGGGAACATAGGCAGTCTGTTTTAACAACAAAGCTGATTTGGTCAGACATTCTGAGCAACTTCAGATTGAGGTGAGGTAGGATCTGTCCATTCTTGAGGGAGGTAAAGAGAAGAGGAACTTATTTGGTGACTTCCATTCTGTACTTAGCCGTATCTGACTCTCTGCGACCTCATGGACTGTAGCTCACCAGGCTCCTTTGTCCCATGGAATTCTCCAGGCAAGAATACTGGAGTGGATTGCCATTTCCTCCTCCAGGGGATCTTCCTGACCCAGGGATTGAACCCACATCTCTGCATCTCCTGCATTGGCAGGCAGATTCTTAACCACTGTGCCACCTGGGAAGCCTGGCTTCCATTGCTTCTCATTTTAAAAGCAGCAAAACCACATCACAAAAAAGAAAAAAATTGGAACATAAGATAAAGAATAAAAAAGAACTCCCAACTTCACCCATAGTCTTACCACTCTCACACAACAAAATTAAGTTGTTGCTGTGTCTTAATCATGCAATGCAATCTACTTTTTCAATGTGTATGTATAAAACTGAATTATCACAACCCTTGTTAGTTCTCAGGTGATTCCATTCTAGGGACATCTATAATAGTTTATGATTCTTCCCCAGAATTTCAAATTAACTGGAAATATATGGGAAAACATCTTCCAGTCAATGAAATGAGGCTACGGGATAAAATTGACTAGACTGCCTCATTTATTAGCTGTGTAATCTGGACCATTGCTTACCACCTATATGTATTGGTTTTTTCTTATAAAATGAAGATAGTAATGATCACTAGCTAAATGTATTGTTGTAGCATTAAATAAGGCAATCTTTTTTATAGAAATATAGTTGGTTTCTAGTGCTGTGTTAGTTATTGATGTACAGGTGTATAGTAAAGTGATTCAGTTATATATATGTGTGTGTGTGTGTGTGTGTGTGTGTGTGTGTGTGTGTGTTCTTTTTCAGATTCTTTTCCATTATAGGTTAATCAGTTCAGTTTAGTTCAGTTACTCTGTCGTGACTGACTCTTTGTGTCTCCATAGACTGCAGCATGCCAGGCTTCCCTGTCCATCACCAACTCCCAGAGCTTACTCAAACTCATGTCCATCGCATCAGTGATGCCATCCAACCATCTCATCCTCTGTTGTCCCCTTTCTCCTGCCTTCAATCTTTCCCAGCATCAGGGTCTTTTCCAATGAGTCAGTTCCTTCGCATCAGATGGCCAAAGTATTGGAATTTCAGCTTCAGCATCAGTCCTTCCAATGAATATTCAGGACTGATTTCCTTTAGGATTGACTGGTTGGATCTCCTTGCAGTCCAAGGGACTCTCAAGAGTCTTCTCCAACACCGCAGTTCAAAAGCATCAATTCTTTGGCATTCAGCTTTCTTTATAGTCCAACTCTCACATCCATACATGACCACTGGAAAAACCATAGCTTTGACTAGACAGACCTTTGTTGGTAAAGTAATATCTCTGCTTTTTAATATGCTGTCTAGGTTGGTCATAGCTTTTCTTCCAAGGAGCAAGCATCTTTTAATTTCATGGCTGCAGTCACCATCTGCAGTGATTTTGGAGCCCTGCCAAAAAAAAAAAAAAAGTCTCACTGTTTCCATTGTTTCCCCATCTATTTGCCATGAAGTGATGGGACCAGATGCCATGATTATAGGTTATTACAGGATATTGGATATAGTTCTCTGTGCTCTATATACAGTAGGATCTTATTATTTTATATATAGTGGTATGTATCTGTTAATCCCAAACTCCTAATTTATCCCCTCCCCCCTCTTTCCCCTTTGGTAACCATAAGTTTGTTTTCTATGTCTGTGAGTCTGTTTCTGTTTCATAAATAAGTTTATTTGTATTATATTTTAGATTCCATATATGTGATATCATAAGATATTTGTCTTCCTCTGACTTCCTTCACTTAGTATGATAATCTCTAGGCCCATCCATGTTGCTGCAAATGGCATCATTTCATTCTTTTTATGGCTGAGAAATCTTTTGAGACACATAGCAGATTACCTAGAACATAATAAAGTGAAAGTGAAAGTCGCTCAGTCATGTCTGACTCTTTGTGATCCCATGGACTATACAGTCCATGGAATTCTCCAGGCCAGAACACTGGAGTGGGTAGCCTTTCCCTTCTCCAGGGGATCTTCCCAACTCAGGGATCAAACCCAGGTCTCCGCATTGCAGGCAGATTCTTTACCAGCTGAGCCACAAGAATGTAATAAGTCTTCAATAAATACTGGCTACTAGGATTAGTAATAGCCTACCCTAGCATTTGTTGGTTTATGTTTCCCACATAATGTTTAGATCCCCCAAGCCAAGAGCACAGAGCCTCTGAGTCAAAAAGAAGAAAGAGGACTATAATAATCACATTATGATCTGTAGTGTCACAAATAGTACTTAAGTGAGGATAGAGTCCATGTATTACGCTCTCAGCCTTATGTTTGTTCAAGATACTGCGATACCACATTGGTTGAAGGTGCCCTTGTGAGCCTGCTCTGCACTAATACTGCTTTCTATCACCATCAATCAGGGCCACACATGTTAATTAAGCACTTTACTGTTTTTGCACATGATTTATTAGATCTCTTTTCATTAATGTGTTTGATCAAAAAGAAAAGTAATTAAGTGGGGAACAGTGGTGGCAAAACATACTCGGCATCAATTATTAAAAATAAAAATTCTTAGGATGAGAGCCTGATCATTCATCCTTAAGCCATCTATGGGCCTCAGCTGATGGCAAACCATCTGAACCATTACTACCTCTAATTCTTAGATTCACAATTAATTTTTAAAGAGTATTACAGGGAAATATATTTTTATGTTTACAGTCAAAATACCAGTAGTTGGCAAAGAAAGAAGGGCATTGCATAATCTTCTCTTTATCCCTTAATCACAGAAAATCAATAATACTCCTCTCCAGTCAAAAACCTGTGATTTGTCCCCTAAATATCCATAACACAACTTTGTAAGATAGGCTTCTCAGAAAATAAGGAGTGCACAATTTTAATGGGGAAAACACTTTTTAAGGGAAAAAATACCCACCATTTCTTCCTTCAATAACTTGTTTTTATAATGGAAAGATTCAAAACAAGTTAAAAGGTAACCCCAGGGGTCATTGTGTGGATTCCTCATTTTTAAAGGCAGGGTTATAAACAAAATCTTCTAGAATTTTGTTCTCACTGTTTCAATAAAGCACCCAATGTGAAGACTATTATTCAAGTATTATGAATATTATGAATTATGGTATTCTGATGAATCTGTAAAATGAAAATCATCATCTCCTACACTCAGAGATATTTAAGAGGCTATGGTTTCTCAGTATCTTAAAACTGATGAGTTTTAATTATTGGAGTCAATTTAAAGACACTTAGAGAGTCACCATCAATTATGTCTGCAACAGGATAGGGTATAAATATACAAATAAATTGGATGCCACTGCCAAGGAATATTCAGATATGACAAGAATTCAGCCTTTTAGATTATAAGGATAATGTACTGACTATAATGATGAAGCTAATTTTCCACTGTGCAATTTATTACTATCTTTCATTTTGAGACAATTTTTAAGCTTCAGTGTTTTTATCTTATATCAAACAAATTTTGTATTTGAAGGTCCTTATTTTTAAAAATGGGCCAAATGTGAAAGCCACATGACCACATGACCATATGCAAACTGGAATATGAGATCTGCTGAATGGGAGGTAAAAATCTTGACAAGGATGAAAAGAGATACTTTGACTTTAGAAGGATCTATATGAAAGTATTAGTGGTTGTGGCACTTAATAATTATAAGTTTTTGTGCTCTTCCCTATTTTTCAAATAAAATTCTATAATAAAAGTACATTGATTTTGGAATTGGATTAAGAGGCTATTTTTTAAAATAAATTTTATCAAGTTAAAACAGTAAGAAATTAAAAATAGTATAAACCTCATTTTTTTTTCTTTTTTTTTCAGGTTTTTTTTTCTTCCATTTATTTTTATTTGTTGGAGGCTAATTACTTTACAACATTGCAGTGATAAACCTCATTTTTTAAATTTCAGTTTTTGATGTAGGTATGATTGCTAGATATTCCTGATTTAACTCCCATAGTAGGATGTTGTGGGCTTCCCTGGTGGCTCAGATGGTAAAGAATCTGCCTACAATGCAGGAGACCCAGGTTTGATCCCTGGGTTGGGAAGATTCCCTGGAGAGAAGGGAATGGCTACCCACTCTAGTATTCTTGCCTGGAGAATTCCATGGACAGAGGAGCCTGGCGGGCTACAGTCCACAGGGTTGCAAAGAATTGGACACAGCTGAATAGGATATTGTACCAAAAATGGAAGTAGCCTTAGAAAACATTTTTATTTCTCAAAGTAAATTCTGTAAAACATTAATCTTTTGAAATGGTCTTTATTTATTTATTTGTTTTATTTTTTAAAAAAAATTTTAATTAATTTATTTATTTATTTTACTTTACAACATTGTATTGGTTTTGCCATACATTGACTTGAATCCGCCATGGGTGTACATGTGTTCCCCATCCTGAACCCCCCTCCCACCTCCCTCCCCATCCCATCCCTCTGGGTCATCCCAGTGCACCAGCCCCGAGCATCCTGTATCATGCATCGAACCTGGACTGGCGATTCATTTCACATATGATAATTTACATGTTTCAGTGCCATTCTCCCATATCATCCTGCCCTCGCCCTCTCCCCACAGAGTCCAAAAGACTGTTCAATACATCTGTGTCTCTTTTGCTGTCTCGCATACAGGGTTATCATTACCATCTTTCTAAATTCCATATATATGCATTAGTATACTGTATTGGTGTTTTTCTTTCTGACTTACTTCACTCTGTATAATAGGCTCCAGTTTCATCCACCTCATTAGAATGGATTCAAATGTATTCTTTTTAGTAATGAGTAATATTCCATGGTGTATATGTACCACAGCTTTCTTATCCATTCGTCTGCCAATGGACATCTAGGTTGCTTCCATGTCCTGGCTATTATAAACAGTGCTGCAATGAACATTGGGGTGCACGTGTCTCTTTCAGATCTGGTTTCCTCAGTGTGTATGCCCAGCAGTGGGATTGCTGGGTCATATGGCAGTTCTATTTTTAGCTTTTTAAGAAATCTCCACACTGTTTTCCATAGTGGCTGTACTAATTTGCATTCCCACCAACAGTGTAAGAGGGTTCCCTTTTCTCCACACCCTCTCCAGCATTTATTGCTTGTAGACTTTTGGATAGCAGCCATCCTGACTGGCATGTAATGGTACCTCACTGTGGTTTTGATTTGCATTTCTCTGATAATGTCTTTGTAAAAAGGAGAAGAGGGCAGCGGAGGATGAGGTGGTTGGATGGCATCACTGACTCAATGGACATGAATATGAGCAAACTCCAGGAGATGGGGAAGGACAGGGAAGCCTGGCATGCTGCAGTCCATGGGGTCACAAAGAGTCAGACATGACTTAGTGACTGAACAACAAAAAGGGTTCCACAATCAGACAAGTGTGGTAAATCCTGCTCTCCATATTCAGAGGCTCCATGTAAAGAACCCAAGAAGCTTGCTTCTAATGAAACCTGTTTAAGTGTACCTCACCCAAAATCTGCATACCTCATTTGACCACAGACAGCATTTTTCCACATAACTTCAATTAACATCCTGTCACACTTTGAGAAACACTAATTTTGATTAATCCTGTCAATAGAGAAACTTTAGAGAGCTGTTGCTCTCTAAAAGTCCAACAGCTAGTTAATAGAGGCATTGTCCCTGGAACTCAGACATTCTGACTCCCTGTCAAGTGCTTGCTTTTATTAAACCCAAGTCTTCAACACTTTTACCCAAAGGTAAAGAGAGACCAATTCCTCCTTCCATATCCATCCAATAGTCCTTTTCTCACCTCAAGGAAACAGAGCAGGGAAGATTCCTTCTGACATTTCCTTCCAAGATTCAAGCCAATCTAATGCTGTAATACATCCTCATGTCTTAGAACATTTGGATGATTATAAACAGACTTGAATAGTTCATCAACTGGCCCACTTAAGAAGGAAAATTCTGCCTTACACTTTGTTATTCCCATTCCTGCTGATTTGAAACACTCCTCCCAACCCAAATAACCTTGAAGTAAAGCATTTTTTTTTACTCTTTAAACACTAATGCCTCTTGAAGGCCATTCATGTCACACTTTAGGAGTTTTTTTTTTTTTCTCATTACCTGAAGAATCATGAGAGAGTGAAAATCTCTATCCATCTGGGACCTGAAATGGAATCCATGTTCAGAGCAGTTACTGCTTTTCTCTACTAGTTCTGTTTTCTTATAGTACATAGCTTAAATGATCCAAGCCCATCACATCACCATACCTTCAATTTGGAGTGTTTTGCTCCGTGGTAGTAAATTATTTGTTGTTCACTTACTGTCTGAAAACCCAGACCTTCCTATATTTCCTTCATTGCCTGGTTACTTTTTTCTTGTCCTTTATTTTTTTTTCCTTTATAATATTCTAAGACCTTTAAAGAATAGCACCCCTGTGTAACAATATGGCTCCACTCCTCATGCTAAGATCTGTGGGCGAGCAGTTCAGCTATCACTTTGGGAGTTGTTTAGAAATGTAGAGCTACTGAGTCAGACTCTGCATTTTAACACAATCCCCGTGGGGTTGTGTGCACCTTAACATCAGGAAAGCATTGGTCTAGGACATGTTCCAATGCAAGGAATTAATTTGAGAGGCAGAAGCTGGAAAGAATTATGTTTACTTGCCAACTCTTTCTGAACTCAGGCATTCTTTTTGGTTCTGAAATAGACACCAAAGCTAATATATTAGGTGTGTGCGCTTTTAAATAAGTCAGTGAAACAGAAACAAACCTGGAGACTCTCTGAAACATTTGAAAGGAAGCATCAAAATATAGCTCATGTGACTAATGTAGTGAATTTCACTTTGATGTTAAGTAAGCTAACAGGCAGCCTCCTTTCCCTCTAGGAACTGACAACTGGGCAGCGCAGCTTGGCACAACTAGAGCTATAGAGGGGTGTGGGTGGAATAAATGCAGCCTCTCATTTCCCCTGCAGAGCCATCCTGGGCGAGGCATTAGCATGCACGCACAGCCCCTGGCTTTCTTCTACCTGGGCATTTCCACTCTTGTGATTTCCCTGCTGCTATCTTCTTGGGACTAATGGGGGAAAGGGGATCAAGTCTTTAATGCTTCCTTGATTTAAACAAAACCCCCCAAAAGTGTGATTTTCCTCAAGATGCCAAGAAATGGTATGTGACTATGGACTCATCTTATTTGATAAGGCCGAGATTGATTTCTTTTTCCATGCATTTTGAAGTGCTGTATCTTAGCAGTAGCCTTCTCTAAGGAACTTTACTCAAGCAGCTCATTACACTATGAAAAAAAAAAAAATCCCTGGGAGGTAAAGGGATCGATATGTATTATGCTCAATCTTAGAGCAGTTGAAGACAATTCATGGAGAGAGCTAAACATAGTGAGTTGAATTTCAGACTACTAGCTCTTAGCTGTATACTCTGTGTAGTGGTGTCCCTAGACTCCATCTTTCAGAATTAAGGAAAACTACTTAGTTTCATTAACTTTGCTATTAGACAGTCCTAACCATCCTCTCAGTTTATAATAAGGAAGTAGATGGATGCCACGCAGCCATGAAGATGCATTTTTTGTCAATACAAATTTCAAGGGTAATGAATAACTAAGTTTCCAAGCTATTGGTTCTATGCATGCTGATGGCCCTGTTATTTGGTTCTGAATTACTTAATTAACTTTTCACTGGCTTGTCTGTGGTCAGTGGAGATTCATGCACCCTCAAGTCTACATCTAGTGTGGGGATTCTAAATTTTCCACTCAGGGGGTAATGTTTTAGTTAGCTAAAGTTCACAATCCATGGTTAAACATCCAAAGTCAAATAGGCAAAAATTTGAGGCAGAAATTAGGTGTAAGTTGCCTTTGTTTTGTTGCCTAGCATGGAATAAAATCTGGAATACAAAGTCTGGAATAAAACAATAAGAATTGATAATATTTCTCAAGGGCAAGCATTTGGGCCCATTTGTATTTGAATTTTAAATCCATGGGTATATATCCCACCAGGATGTCCAGCGATCTGTTCAGACTAAACAAAATTATGATAAGGCAAAATGGAGGGTGTGACACTCCTTCCATAAAGCATATTTTTACTTTACCTCCATATTTTTACTTTACTTCTAAAGAAGTGATTAACTGGTGTAATTCTTATTGAGATCAAGAAATAGTAAAGAATTTGAAGTGAAGAGGGTTTTGGTTCCCTTCAATATACGTCATCCAACTGTTTAAAGCAAGCCTTCCAGAAACTAGAGGACACTTAAGAGAATGAGACCTCATTTTTCCCACACCTAGGATAGGATATGAGCTTTCTTAAATATAGATACTTTTTTGCTACAATAGCTGATATAGTTAAGTATTTTCAAATTATGCTTTGTCCAAGGCATTCAAAACCATGCAAAAGAATTACAGTTATATGCCAATAGCTTTGAAAATATGCATGATTGGAATAGTTTTCAAAGAAAACAAGAATTATTAACTCTGACCCAGGTACAGGTAAAAAGACTGAGTAGACCATAAAAAATTTTTTTAAATCATCAAAATTCTCCCTTGCCCTGCACAAGCCATTATGCCAGCTAGTTCTATGGAACAGTACTATCATATATTTTTCCTTTCCATTTATTTTTATTAGTTGGAGGCTAATTACTTTACAACATATATATATTTTTTAAAAAGTTATATGTTCTACTTAAACTGTCCCAAAGCTAAGAAAAAGATAAAAGTCCAAATTTATTTCTAAGAAACTAAGGTGACATGCTAATCAGATAAGGACAGCCCTACTCCTCGAAAGAAAATTATTGACCAGTCTCATTAATGAATATATTGCCAACATTAGCAAATTGAATATTAAAGTGTAGTCTAAAAGAATAATATATAACACATGAGAAATATAAGGATAGTTCAACATGAGGAAACAAGTTACACATGAAGGAGAAAAAGGCCATGTGATAATTTTAATAGATTTATGTGCTAAAATTAAACAAATTCAGGATAAGATTATTAGTAAGTAATGAATAGAAAAATCTCTCTCTAACTGGAGCAAACATATTTATCAGGAACATAGAACAAATTTCTTAACCAAATGATAAAATAGAGACATTTCCATTAAAACAGTATTAAGACAATGATCCCTACCATCAAACAATTCTTCAGTATCTTCCTGGGCAATAAGAAACACTCATTCAGTTATCAAAATCACTGTTGAAAAGAAATATCACTTTTAGTCAAGCAAATGGATTATTGAGCCTTCCTTAGTCATATTTTATCCTCAAAAATTTTTACCAAATAATTTCTTAACTATATTGCTTATTAACTAAAGAGAAATTATCTTTCACCTTTGATAGACACACAATGTCATTGCCCTATGTGATTTTCCAGATGTTTTTCTGAAATTGCGCTGACACTTGGTTCTAGCTTGTCCTGACATGTAGACTGTGATTATCTTCTATTTGTCAAAGAAATCTACCATCAGAGAGTTGAAAAACCTATCCTCATACTCTCCTATTGCTTTCTACCTCCTATAGTTTCAGAAATAGCAATATACCCTGTGTTACAAAGCAGGTTTATATCTTTGATCCATCACTCTGAATTGTAGTGGCTCTGATTTAGAAGCAAAGTTACTGGTCCAGCTGTAACAGGGAACCAGTTTAGCACATCACCATTCAATCTGAACAGAAGAAATAAAGACATAACAGTGACAAATTAATAGAGCAAACACATTAGGCTCAACATTTACATGAGTAATGTCTACAGAATTCTAATTGGAAGCATATTAATGAGGAATGTTGAATATATAAAGCTTGGAGTGAAAGCTATTTTTAGAACTTTGCTTTTCTTTAAATGTCACTGTTTTATATATATTTTATATTCTTCCTTCATTCTATGAATCACAGTATATTAGAGATGAAGATGGCTTTATTTCAAGTGCTTTGTGTTTGTACTGATGTCAACAGGCTGTTTTCTTAGCCTAGTGAAGCATGTGTAATTAGGAGGGACAGTGGCATTTGTAAACCAAGATGACAAGGTGGATGGGGATCACTGTAGTTTTCCTATCTCATGACACTGAGGAAATATCAGTAAGGGTGAATATATTTTGTTTTACCTTGAGGCCTTACATTTAATTTCAGGAAAGAAGACAAAAATCATAATGGCCTTGAGCAGGAAAAAGAAAGGTTATTATCTCCTGAAAGCTTGTACAAAACAAACCATACTCTCAAAGTATGTGGATCTGAACTAGTTTTTTCCCTTACTTTTTTGAGATAATTATAGATACACTTGTAGTTTTAGGGAATGATATAGAGATATCTTAGGTACATTTTATTCAGTCTTACTCAGTAATATAAAACCAAAATTCCTCCCAAAGAGTCAAGAGAAATATCTATAACCTCAGATATACAGATGACACCACCCTTATGGCAGAAAGCGAAGAGGAACTAAAGAGCCTCTTGATGAAGGTGAAAGAAGAGAGTGAAAAAGCTGACTTAAAATTCAACATTCAAAAAACAAAGATCATTACTTCATGGCAAATAGATGGGAAAAAATGAAAACAGTGACAGACTTTATTTTCTTGGGCTCCAAAATCACTGTGGACAGTGACTGCAGCCATGAAATTAAAAGATGCTTGCTCTTTGGAAGAAAAGCTATGACCAACCTAGACAGCATATTAAAAAGCAGAGACATTACTTTGCTGACAAAGGTCTGTATAGTCAAAGCTATGGTTTTTCCAGTAGTCATGTATGGATATGAGAGTTGGACCATAAAGAAAGCTGAGTGTGAAGAATTGATGCTTTTGAGTTGTGGTGCTGGAGAAAACTCTTGAGAGTCCCTTGGACTGCAAGGAGATCAAACCAGTCCATCCTAAAGGAAATCAACCCTGAATATTCATTGGAAGAACTGATGCTGAAGCTGAAGCTCCAGTACTTTGGCCACCTGATACGAAGAGCTGACTCATTAGAAAAGACCCTGATGCTGGAAAAGATTGAAGGTGGGAGAAGGGGACAACAGAGGACAGATGGTTGTATGACATCACCAACTCAATGGACATGAGTTTGAGCAAGCTCCAGAAGATGGTGAAGGACAGGAAAGCCTGGTGTGCTGCAGTCCAGGGGGTCGCAAAGAGTCAGACACAACTGAGTGACTGAACAATAACAACAAAAGCTAAAATACAATATAACAACCAGGCTATTTCCCTTTACCTGTACTCATTGCTGTGTGTATGTGTATGTGTGTGTGTATTTAGTTAGGTCCATTCAGATTTATCACATGGGTAGGTTTGTTGAGCCACCACTATAGTCAGCATCCTAAATAGTTCTGTCACCACAAGAATCCTCTCTATTGCCCTATTCAAAGCACATTTACCTTCTACCTGCTCCCCTGTCTTGTTTCCCTGTCTTTAACACCTGGCAATCACTAATCTATTCTCCAGTTATACATTCCATTTATATAACATGTCAAGAATGTTAGATAAATGGAATCCTATAGCATTTAGCCTTTTGGGATTTGCTTTTTGCAGTCAGCATAATTATCAGGAGATGTGTCCAAGTTGTTTTTAGTGCTAAGTAATATTCTATGGTATGGATGTGAGAGAGTAACAGGTAGGAAGGCCACAGGTCCCCAAGGGGCAGGCGGAAATAAATTGCAAGTGGCAAATGTTTCGTTTTTTTCCCTTCTCTACACAAAATTAAAAGAAGCTTCTTTTAATTCTGTGTTGAGGACACCTGGTTCTGCCTTGAGCTAACCAATGCATTTTTCTTATGGAAATGTTTTTCTTAAGCTATGTTAATGAAACTATGTATTTGCTTTGGAATTTGCCTTTCTTCAAAATGGTTCCACCTAAGACTAATTTTTTTCTTTTCTCAAACCTTGGGCTAATAATGGCTCAACAAACTAGTACTCATGTGAATTGTTTTATGGCCAGGGATGACGCACTTTGTGCCGTCCTGTCTCAAAAATGTATATTGTGGGAGAGTGGCCTGGAGAAACTCCCTCAGCTTTGAGGTATTTCTTTTATCTGATTAGAAGCTCGCTCACTGACATAAAATGCCTTGCTAAAAACTAGCAAGGGGCATTCTTTCTGCCCCCTTCTGATGTCTATGTCAGAAGCTTTCTCTATCTCTCTTATACTTTAATAAAATTCTGTTACACAAAAAGCTCCAGTGGTCAAGCCTGGTCTCTGGTCCCAAGTCTAATCTCTCCTGCAGAGATGATGAATCCCAGCGTGGCCCATGGCTTCACAGTAGCAACCTTTCAGAAGCAGCATAGTTTGTTTTATCATTCACACATTGAAGGACATCTGTGTTATTTCCAGTTTGGGGTTATTATGAATAGAGCTTCTTTGAATATTTGTGCCCAGGCTATGTAGGAACATACACTTCCATTTCTCTTGGTTAAATGCCCAAGAATGCAACTGCCGAGTCTTATGACATTTACAGGGAGAGTTGTACACGAGACCACCCAACTGTTCCCCTGAGTGAGTTTACCATTCATACGCTCCCACTGGCAGTGCGTGAGTGCTCTCCTGTATCTCCCCATCCTTGCCAGCACTCGATGTGTCACTATATTTTATTTCAGCCAGTCTGATTGGTGTGGAGTGTATTTTTCATCTAGGGCTTCTCATCCTCAGCACTATTGGCATGTTAGATGGGGTAATTCTTTGGTGTTGGGTAGGGGGAAGGGTTGTTCTATGTATTGTAGAATGTTTAGCCACATCCCTGTCCTCTGTCTGTTAGCTGCCAGTAGCTCCTTGCCCCCATTGTGACAAGCAAACATGTCTTCAGATACTGCTAAATGTCCCCTTGGGGACAAAATTTTCCCCTCTTAAGCATCACTGTTAAAGAAAGGATCACTAATCCATCATGACAGTCTAAGTAAAACAAGATCACTAATGCTCATTTATCTCCTCTGGGCTCTTTCCCTTTTTTGGATATTAAAAACTTTTCTTAGCACCCACTTCCCTCCTGTTTTCCAACCAAACTCCTCAACTCACTACCCAGACCCATAAGATGATAAGCCTGCCCTGATGACTTACTAGACTAAGACCAAAGTGAAATTGCCTTCATATGATTTTAACTATTAAGTCTTGCCCAGACTATTAACTCTCAAATCGTCTGCATTAACTCTGAATGTGCCTGCTCCAGCTTGTTTATAAGATGCTAATCTCATGAAGGAGAAAATTCAGAACAATTAAGAGATGAGAAAGGAGAGAAAAATCTGGACAATGGGCTTTCTTAAAGGAGTGTTCAGGCAGATCAGAATGAATCCAGGTGAAAACAGATATTGCTACAAGTTGGGAAAAGCTAGAATTCCAGTGGCTATACTTCCAGAGTTTTACCTCCAAGCATACAACTCTGCCTATCACTTCAGGGATGTGTCAAAACACTAATTCCCTCACTTCTCAGTCTATTAAAATGCTTCTTATCTTCCAAAGGTCAGATCAAGTGTTGTCTCTTCTGTAATACCTTCTCCAATCCTCCTAGCTGGAACAAAATCATCTTTCCCCTGGATTCTGCCAACATTTATCTCCACCTTGATCATTCTGACCATGCTTTGGTATGTGTGCATCTTTCTCCAAGGTGAGATGGCCAGCTTCTTGAATTTTATTTAATAGTGACTTAGAGATCAGAGCAAGAGTGCGTATATAGCAGGTACAGTGGGCTACATAGAAGGCCAAAGGGGAAAGTATGGAGAAGCAACCAACAGCTGAAAGACAGTGGAAAAGGGGTGGTTTCTAAATCTGCATATATAGGGGCCTTAGATGCTAATCCCATCTTGGAATTTGAATCTGGGTAATCTCTGGGGTCAGGGAAGAAAGCTGTTTACTGTGAAATAAGGGCAAAAGATCTTCTGTGTCAATGGTTCTCAAACCAAATCACTTGTAAAGCTTCTTAATACACAGATTGCTGGGCCCCACCCCTAGAAATTTTGATTTGGTGTCAGGAATGGGCCTAAAAATATGCATTTTTAACAACTTTCCAGGTGATGCTGATGTTGGTAGTCCAGCACCAACTTGGAGAACCAGTGTCCAGGCTGGCTGTGTTGATGGCATGGGCTTACCATCGGGGTCCAACACAGCTGCACTGCAGTGGAGAGCTGTTGGGGGCAGGACTTGTATAGGGTGACCAACCTGGGGAGCAGCTCCTCTTTGCTCAGACAAGTCTAGAATCTCCCCATGAGCATGGGCTCTGGACATCCTTCAATGACTTTAACTAAATAAACATTCAATGAGATTCATATTTGTCTTTGTATTTCTGAAATGCTTCGTATGGCTAAGTGGAGGACACTCAATAAATGCTAATTAAAATTTTTTAAAAAGCAGATAGATGAACTTAATATTCTTTTAGCCCTTTTGTGTTCCTGAAACAGGGAAGTTAGTTGCCCAGTAAAAGTCTGTTGGTCTTGCTGCTGCCGCCATAATATCCTTCTCAATCTGATACCCAGCAAGGTGCTATCTATGGAGCACAGAGGATGAGGAAATAGTTAGCAGAATGAATAATCAGTTTTGAGGCAATAAAGGTCTATAAAGCTAATCTATGCTGCAGATATTTCCCATGCACTATTTATCTAAGTAGTGGAAGCTTAGTAAATATGAATGGATGGGTAGATGGCTGGATGGATGGACAGAGAAGTAGACAGAGAGATATACCCACTCCTCCTTCATGGGTCCTGTGGCAGGCAAACTCTAAGATGGCCCCAAGGATCTCCACCTCTTGGTATTCATGCCCATGTATAACCCATCTCCTTTGAGTATGCCTGGGCCACCATGGCAAGTTGTTGAAAAATTGAATACAAAAAAGTAATGGGATGTTATATTCTCACCCCAAGGATCTCCACCTCTTGGTATTCATGCCCGTGTATAACCCATCTCCTTTGAGTATGCCTGGGCCACCATAGCAAGTTGTTGAAAAATTGAATACAAAAAAGTAATGGGATGTTATATTCTCAATTGAAAATAGCAAAACTTACAAATCACTGTGACTTCATACCTTCTGACTTGTACTCTTCTCTCTCTCTTGCCTTTTCATGTGCTCATACTAGTAAATCCAGATATGATATTCCCTCCACAGAGATGCCCTATGGAGAGGCCACTTGGCAAGGAACTGAGGGAGGCCTCTGACCCACAGACTATGAGGAACTGAGGTCCCAGTCCAACATGGGTCCAACAACCTCATGAGTGAGCTGGGAAGCAAATCCTTCTAAGTTAGCCTTGAGAGGACTGTGGCCTTCTTAGAAACCCTCTTATGGGGGGCCCAGTTATGCCATATAAGGATTCCTGATCCACAGAAGTGATGTGATGATAAATGTGTACTATTTTAAGCTACCAAAATAGTAATTTGGGGGGTAATTTGTGATGCAGCAATAGATGGTGAATATAGATTCTTTTCTAAGAATGCCAAATAATTAGTATCTCCTGCATATTATCAAAGAAGTAGTGTGTATATATATGTGTGTGTGAGAGAGAGAGAGAGAGGGAGGGAGCAAAGGAGGGAAGAGATCAGGCAGGATTCCAAAGAGATTTTGATCCCTCCTAATGGGCATAGTCTTATTTCCTATCACAAAAGATTTGTTGCCAATCTGATCCCTTAAAAAAGTAAACACCAAAATTTCCAGGATTAATTAGGGTTGTCACTGTCATTATTTTTCAAATTTCCCAGTCCTAATCAGGCCATCCCTCTCACCTTACTCACAAGTAATTGACAGAACTGTGATATTTGTAATTATTTTTAGGCTTACTCTTGCTGACTCACATTTCTAGCTCCACTCATATCTTTTTGGGGACTTAACTAAGTCTCAAGAAGAATGTGGCTTCACCCTAGCTGTGGCTAAAGTCTCAAGTACTCCGACCATACATAAACACTTTTACACATCCAGAATAACAGAGCATTCATTGAGTTATCCATTTAATTTTTGACTGATGTTAATTTACTACCTACTAGGAGCAATGTGCTATGCTCGGAACAGTAATGGGAAGGTGACTATATGTCATGCATTCATGATGTATATATGACCATAATGTATTCATGCCCCCTTTTAAGTTTACAGTAACTATTGCACATACCCCCACCCCATGGTGATTTCTTTGTAGCAGTATCTTGTATAGCAAATATGGCAAGAACATGACCATTTGTGAAATACCCTTGGTAAAAATGTTGATTCTCAGGAATAGACGAGAAGTCTGTCATCGGCCTGTACTTTGACAAGCCTTTAAAAATGAAACACCAGAGGGGTGGGATGGGGAGGGAGGTGGGAGGCGGATTCAGGATGGGGAACACATGTACACCTGTGGATTCATGTCAATGTATGGCAAAAACCACTACAATATTGTAAAGCAATTAGCCTCCAACTAATAAAAATAATTGGGAAAGAAAATAAAGCTCTATATAATTATACAAAAAAAATAAAAATAAAAAAATAAAAATGAAACACCAGCAATGTGCCCCTTTAGCTATTGCTTGCATGGCACCTGATTTGAGATTTGAAACTCTGGCTGGCTCTTTCCCATAGTACCACCCTGAGGGCTCAGAGAAGATCATAGGGGCCTCTCTGTCAGGATGAACCCCAGCAAGGCAGACACCAGTGTGTGTCTGACATGGATCCATCTATGCTTACACAGCCAGCAGGTAGCACAAGGGCAATTCATAACATCCCGTGACCCTCAGCGTTCCCAGAGAGCAAGGGAAATAAACAAGAGACAGAATATGCTCATGAGGCACATTGCTTATAAGTGAAAAGCAATATATAAGTATTCAAATAAATCCGTAAGAGGCAATTTGGCAATGCATATGAAAAGACTTAATTTGTAGTTTGCATATCTTTTGATCTAGCAAATCCACTTCTAGGAATTTATCCTAAAGGGGGAAAAAATCACAGGGTTTTGAAAATCTAGTTACATGGGTACTTGCTAAAATTACCTTCATGAGGGAAGAAATTGGAAACAGCTTAAATATGCACCAAGTATGAACTGAGTAAATGAATTATTATATAATTCACAATGGAATGTAATTCAGTCCCTGAAATAATACTGTGAAAGAATAATTTAAAAGAATATAAAAGGGAAGTGTTCATGTTCATTATATATTATAAAGTGAAAAAAGTAGGCTAATAAATGACATGTACAATATTATGTTTAAAAATGTGTGTGGATACATCTGTGTATCATATATGTGTATGCATACATACAGAGAGAGAGAAGGAGATTTTAATAGTGGTTCTTTTTAGGTGTTAAGCTTATGGATAATTTGAATATTATTATTTAAGTGTGGTCTATTTTTATAATGAGTATATATTATTGAAATTAAGGACAATTCAAATTTAATTAATTTTATTTGACTGTTATATATATTTTCAACAATGACCATACATTGTTTAGAAAGCATTAAATTATTATTAGAAAAAGGGATCAATTAGCTGTAAGTGTACACTAAAGGGATTCTTAAACCAAATCTTGAGGTTTTAGGTACAGAAAAAAGGGAATATATGTAGGCATCTTAATTCTATGTTCTGCCCAGAGACTTGGCTATCACTCAAAGGCAATAGAAAGTTAAAGGGTTTCAAACGTCACCAACTGTCAGATAACAACTCTAGATCCTGTTAGCTTCTGTCATTGGGACTTTCCTTTTGCCAATGACTGAATCAAAAGTAACTTGTCTTGGGATCTGGGGAGAAAAAGGAAATGGTCTTTCAAGGAGGAAGGAGAGAGGACAAGCCCTTAGGTAAAAACAAACAAATGCCAGCTGAGGAAGGCACATATGTGAGGCTGCTACTAAGGAGAAGTAGGTCCTCAAAGGCAATTCAGACATAGATGCTTTCTGTTCAAGGACAGTGAGGGGTTTTCCTTTCCTTTTAAAAAAAATCTCAATAGGCAAATAATTCAAAGAAAGTGAAATTGTAGAAGATATAAATGTAATAAATGTAGAAGATAAAATGTAATGTAATAATGTAATATAAATGTGTAGGAAATACTTGGTCTCTTCCTGAGATCCAGCAAAACCTGATATTTACCAGGCAACTGATTTTTATTTTAAATCAAAATAATACTTCACATTTAAGCAATTTTCCCCTCTGAAAAATTTTCCATTTCTTTGATCTGAGTAAAAAGAAAGCTTTCCAACCAGAGTTCAGTAGAAGCATACCTAAAATATCTAAATAGACAGGAAACATCTAATTTAACAAATGCTTTAACTCTATTAGGTTGCCTCTTCCTAGGAGACACAAAACAACCCAAAAAGATATACACTCACTAAGTGTGCAGATAAATAATCTATCCATTTACTCATTTAACATGAATTTACTTATCATCCACTGTTAAGCATCCAGGATAAACAAAATAAATTAAGACCAGTGCTGCCCTACGGAATTGCCTTCTGTTTTTCCAGAGCAATGGAAGAGAATAGGTAGAGCAGTTGAGAAAGAAGAATTGTTAAAGTAGAGCAGATAAGGAAATCCTGTTTTCAACACAATGTAATAAATGCTTTAATAGATTAATGCACAGCGTGAATGCTATGGAAGACCAGGGGACAGATATTTTTAAAATATCGAACAGAAGGAGGCATTAGTGAGGCTTCCAGAGGAAGAAAGACTTGCTGAATCTTGAAAGGATGGAAAATTAACCCATGAAATGAGTGGGGCGTACTTGTAAGGGCTCACTAGCAAGGATCACTAGCTAGGTTTGGAAGTTGTATATGATATGGTAGTAAAAATGGGCAGAAGTCAATAATATTAGGAGATAGGCTCAGCTGTTCTAACAATGACATCCAAATATCAGTGGCTTTAACATGATAGACATTCATTTTCCCTCTTGTAACTCAAGTCATAAATCATCCAGGGAGATAAGACAGATTTACAGTGTGGGATACCCAGGCCCTTTCCATCTTGTTACTTGTAATCTCCAACCCATGGCTTCCATCTCTTGATCTGAATGGCCACTCCAACTCCCACCAGCATGTCTGTATTCCATGAGGAGTGTAGAAGGCATGCTCCTTTCCTTTGAAGTGAATGAACCAGATATTTCACTCATCACTTCTGCTCATACTCTTTTGTCCAGCGCCAAGTAATATGACTGCAAGAGAGAATGGAAATGCAGTCTTTATCTGGTCAGTCATATGCACAGCAAAAACTCAGGGATATTATTACTAAAGTTCAAAGGGAAGAATGGATAGTGGGGGAATTAGCAGTTTCAGACACAGTTATCCAGTTGGTAAATGAGTTGGATTGTGGGATCTGGCTGGAAAGTGGGAGGAATGGCATTATCACATTTATGTTTTTGAAAAATCACTTAAGGTATGGAATTTGGATTTGAGGGGATCGAGTCAGGAATTATGGAGATCAATTAGAAGGCAAGTGCAATAGACAGATGAAAAATGAGGGAAGCCTGAACTCTGAAAAGAAGTGGTCTGATTTGAGGGAATTTTAGGAGCAATAATCCATAGCACCTGGGGATTGATTGAGTACAAGGAGTGACTGAAAGAAGGAAATAATCATCAAGAATGTTTCCTAGACTTCTGCCTGGAGATTTGGATGGACCATTCTCAGAGACTGGTAAGAGTAGGGAGGGAGGCAGTTTGGTCAGCTTGGAGTTGTGGTGAACTGACGTTGTAAGAATGGACAAGACTAATACAATGAATTCTGGACTCATAAGAGAGCATGTCACTCTCTTGTGAAGCGTGGCCTGGATAAACATGACAAAGGAATTCTTAGGGCAGCATAAACTACCTGTTAATTTCCGTTGTTTCACTGAAACAGAATTTGATTATGTGTTGGCAGTTAACAAGCTAATATGGTTTAAGAACTTGTAAGGTTTCCCAACTGTGGTGTATGAAGTTATTGGGTTTTTTTTAAGATTTATTTATTTATTGGCTGTACTATGTCTTCTTGTTGCATGTGGACTTTCTCTAGCTACACTGAGCGGGGGCTACTCTTCACTGCAGCTCCCAGGCTCTAGAGCTCAGGCTCAGTAGTTGTGGCGCACAGGCTTAGTTGCTCCTCGGCATGTGGGATCTTCCTGGACCAGGGATCGAACTTGTGTCCCCTGCATTGCAAGGTGGATTCTTACCCACTGGACCACCAGGGAATCCATGAAGTTATTATTATTTTTTAAATATTATTATTATATTATATTAAAATATAATATATATTTTTATATTATATATTATTTTTAATAATAATAAATTATTTACTCACTCCTCCATTTTTGTGGGTGGAGTGCACTTGCCCATCCCTTGACTAGGGGTTTGTCCATTTACTTGCATTAGACAGTGGGATGTCAGAAGACATGAGACCTAAAAACACTTGAGAGGCTGGGCCCTCTCAATTGCACCTCTGCTATCACCATGAAAAGAACTTACTATCTCCTTGTTCCTGGGAAGAAAATAAGCCACAGAGAGCACAATCTCCCCCTCCCAGTCCCTCCCAGATCAGTCATCCCAAAGTTTATCTTCAAACTGGTGGGCTTACAGCTGTATACTTCTGAGATTTCATGGTTGTTTGTTATGCAGCAGTATTGTGATCACAGTTACTGATACATCAATTAAAAATATTTCCTTATATCATGCCTACAATTTCAAATGTAACTAGTATTTCTTAAATGAGAAACTTATCACAGTTTTATATTGCATTACTGTGTGATATGTGAGTTTTGATTGGAGAGAATTAATATAGAGTTTAGTTGAGATGAATGCCCAGACACCTTAAAGAATTCATGAAATTCCTGCACTTTGGGTTAGGTAAGAAAGGAGAAAGAACACAAAAAAAGAGAGAGAGAGAGTAGGAATGAAACACATTTACCCTCCTTACATATTTTTTCAGGATATATCTGGCATTCAACTAAGTGTTTGGTTTAGCAGAGGAGGGGGTAGACATCTTTTTAAACCTTAATCCTGCTCCTATATACTATATATACTATATTCATGGTTAGAAGACTCAATACTGTAAAGGTAGTATTTATCTCCAAATGGATGCTAAGATTTGATGCCATTTCAGTCATTGTGAAAATCCACAAACTGACTATAACATTTATATGGAAATGCAAAGGCCAGGATATCTGTGGTAATTTTTTCCCTAATTTTATTTATTTATTTATTTTTGGCTGTGCTGGGTCTTCTGTGGTGTCTTCTCTTATTTCAGAGTGTGGGCTCTAGGTCTCATGGGCTCAGTAGTTGTGGCCCACAGGCTTAATTGCTCCGCAGCATATGGGAACTTCCCGGACTAGGGATTGAACCCATGTCTCCCGTGTTAGCAGGCAGACTCTCCACCAGTGAGCCACTATGGAAGCCCTGTGGCAATCTTGAAGAAACATAGAGCTACACTTCCAGATGTCAAGATTTGTTATAAAGCTAAAGGGATGAAGCCCATGTGCTGTTGGTGCAGAGAAAGACAAATAGACCTATTGGACCAAAATAGAAAGTCAAAAAACAGACCCATCCATATACAGTCACATGATTTATGACAAAGTTGACTCTGCTGTGCAATGGGAGAAAGGATATTGTCAATAAGTGGTCCTGGATTATTTAAATACCCAAATGGAAAAAACAGTGAACCTTGGTCACTATCCCACATCATCCCCCAAATTAATTTCAGACAGAAGATAGATGTAAATGTAAAAGTAGAGCAATGAAGAAAATACAGGATACTATTTTCTTGACTTATGAATAGGCAAAAAGTTCTTGTATAGGATCATAAACAAAATAAATGACAATTTGGATTATAATTCTAATCATCCAAATTTGATTTGACTCTACCAGTACCATTTCAAGGGTGAAATGTGGACCGGAAGGCATTACTTCGTTTATGGAATAGACACTTAAATGTATTATTGCCACTTCAGGCCTCATTGTATAATATCCCCAATCTCTGATAGAAAAGATAAAAACTTTCCTTACTAGTGATATGGATGGTGAGTATGAAATGAATGAGTGTCCTTTCTAATATCAGATATTATTCACTGGTATGAGGGAGCGATCCTAAAGAACTCATTTTTTTTCCTTCTCCAATATTAGTATGCTCACCACAGAGAGACATCACGGAGCAAAGAGGTAATGCCTCCTAACCCCTGGAGCATTGCATTAAAGGCCCATGTGAATAGCAGACTTCCTTAGTGCATTGTGAGGGTCTGCAGATCACTGACTACTTGACTGACTGGTGGTGGCAAATCGCAAGTGTTGGATCAATCTGAAATGAAAAGAAAACATCACACATGACGATGTGAGTCAAGGGGAAAGATTAAACCTGTATAAGCAATACTTAAGAGCATCCATCAGATACAAGAAGGTAAACATATTCCATTTCAGGCATTTCAAGAGGTTCTTTGGAAAGGGAGACTCAAAAGATTAACTGCCAGAGAAGCATGGAAATGAGCCCAGGAGAGAACAGCTAGCGCAGGAGCCCGATGCTCTCTGTGCTCTGTGATGTTCACAACAGGCAGGGCGCAGACCTCACCTGAAGTGGCCCAGAGGCTGCCAAAAAAGGCTGCGCCTGAGTAAATGCACCAGTGAGCTATTTTTTCCCCTGCAGATGTGTGTCACGATGGATCTGTAGTCCCAAAGCGGGGAGTCAGAGCATCAGCACCGAAGTCATTCCATAGCAAGACGTCAGCACACCCCACAGAGACCCCTTCCTCCCTAACACGCATGCTCGCTGGCGTCACACAGCCGACCTTGATGATTCCAAATGAGGAGGCCTGGCAGAATGCAAAAGTTCTGATTGCAAAGGGTGTGTGTGTGTGTGTGTGTGTGTGTTTCTGTCACTTACAACGGGACAGGAGGTGTTTTACAGACTACTGCATGGCGGTACTCAGACACAACAGTATTTTTTTTCCTGAATTCTGGTTGGTTGACAGCGTTGTGTTCATTTCTGCTGTACAGGCAACTGTTTCAGTCGTACATGTATGCACATTCTTTTTTATATTCTTTTCTTTTATGAGTTGTTATGGGATATGGAATATAGTTCCCTGTGCTACACAGTAGGACCTTATTGTTTATCCATCCCATATATAATAATTTACATCTTCTCACCCCAAACTCTCACTCCCTGCCTCCCCCAGCCCCTCCAGCTTGGCAACCACAAGTCTGTCCTCAATGACTGCAGACACAACAGTACTGAGGCACATAACCAAAAGCTACCTATCAACAATTGCTCTTTTATTTTTTGGGGAAAAGGAAGAGACATGGACCTCCCAGGAGAGAAGGCAATGTATATTATCAACATTAAAGAAATATTGTCAAGAGGTCATTTTTAAAACACCATTCCCCCCTCGCCTGCCCCCAGTTAAGCTGCTACAGTGACAGGTACCACCAAACAGTAGCTTCTCCCCTGTCCATTTAACCTGCTCAGATCTTGGGTTAAATTAATCTCTTCTGGATTTCTTTACCTGAAAAATTAAAATATAAGGTATTTGTTAATTGCCTGCCTCAAGGTCTCCCCCCAAATTAAGAACCTGTGAACATTTAAACTTGGCCGATGGCTTTCTGTTCTGCCAACTCACTGTATTATGCAATAACATGCTAATACTCAAATGTACTTAACCTTGGCAAAGACTAATTGAGGGACTTAAATGACTTCAGGTTTTATTTTAAAAGTGCACAAGTGCAAAATATTTACAACCTTTTCTAAGAGAGCCTTGGTAATTTATTTCTGTATAGCAGAACTAAAAGAAATTTCATTTGAAAAGGAACTGCTTCTTAATCAGAAAATGACTTTTCTTTTTAACAAAAAAAATCAGCCTCTCATAGGAGACTCATGCATAAGTGGCTATGTGTTAAATACACTAAATAGACTTAGAGGATGAATAATATATTTAGAGATTTTAGCACAATTAAGAGGACCTCCCATTCCCTTTAAACATTTCCCACAACCCAAATCCCAAATGGACTCAGAAATAGAAGACAATTTGTCAGTTCTGATATAGTGTATAACATGGATAATCTTGAGAAACAGAGACTCTGTGAAGCTAACATGTCAATCTGTGTGTCTAGAAGACAACCCTGCAATGGATTTAGCAAAACAAAAGAGACTCAGATGTATAGGACAGACTTGTGGACTCTGGGAGAAGGCGAGGGTGGGATGTTTCAAGAGAACAGCATTGAAACATGTATATTATCTAGGGTGAAACAGATCACCAGCCCAGGTTGGGTGCATGAGACAAGTGCTCGGGCCTGGTGCACTGGGAAGACCCAGAGAGATCGGGTGGAGAGGGAGGTGGGAGGGGGGACCGGGATGGGGAATACATGTAAATCCATGGCTAATTCATTTCAATGTATGACAAAAACTACTGTAATGATGTAAAGTAATTAGCCTCCAATTAATAAAAATAAATGGAAAAAAAAAAAGAAAAAAAAAGATTCTGGCATTGCTAGTTCTAAAAAGATGTGAGCAGAACGTGGCTTTTTGTTTTGTCTGATGGGTATAAGTTACAGTGGTCATCAGCCTTCCAATCTCTCCCCCTAGTCGCTGTCTCTGTCCCTGCTTCTTCTCTTGATCAAATGGAGTTGGCTACATTCTGATGGGCCATGGAGATTAATTCTGGATATGTGCAGAATCCACCTGGCAAACCCGATAAAGGCAGCTTCCAAGAGTAGAAACAGAACAAAGGCATGAATAATAACACAGGGGATTTACAAAGGACAAAAATATGGGTCACCATTTGAAAGTGACAGTAGTTACTTAAGTAAATGTCAAAACTCTTGATTGAAAGAAACAAGAGGAAGACAAGTCATGAATATTTAAAGTTGAAACATGCCATTCTATTGATGTGCTATTTAGAAAGAGATCCTTCTTCTTACATTAGCTCAGGTAGTGTTTTTTGGAAGTGGTGTACAGCCTATCTATCTTTATAATGGGCAAACTGACTTACAAATAATACAAAACCCACACACATTTTATCCAGTCCCTTAGTGCCTTGCTACACAAAAGGCTAGCAGCCTTGGCCCCAGCTGGGAGCTTGCTAGAAATGCAGAATCTCATATCCCATCACAGACCTACTGATTCAGAACCTGCATCTTAACAAGATCCCCAGGTGGTTTGTGCGTGGTAAAGATTGAAATGCCCAGTCTCAGAACATTTTTAAATGGCATCTTTTCAGTGATGTGTTGTTCCAGTCTTCTGCATTTAGAATACCTTAGTGGACAGTAAAAGGGTTGCAGTTGCCTTAGAGAATAAAACGATAAATAATTTGCTAACCTGCTTGGTCTGGTCATGAATAGGTTCCTAACTGTCCAAACGTGGTAATTTAGAAGAGAACCCCTAAAGAATATGTAATCCCATAGAGGTTCACAGATAGCTTTCAAGAAGAAAATGCTGCCAACTATTAATGCATTAAAGATAAAATTCCTGCTACATAAAGACAGTCTTTCATTTCCTTATTTTCTTAAAACATTAGTGTAACATTTTCTTAAAAGAAATTTAGATTCCAAGTACTGATGGAAGGCTATCAAAATATTTATGACCTCAAACAGTAGACCAAATCAAAACAGTACCGAGAAAAGTACAGTGTGCCCGGAATCATCAACTGTTTGACCTGGCAATCACTTTAGAAATCAACTAGCACACCACCACCCTATTTTGACCATGCAGAAAATAATTTCCCACATGGTGAAATGACATGTTCAGGACTTCACAAATAATTGATGACAGAGCCAGAATTACAGGTCCAGTCTTATGAATCAAATCAGGGCTGTTTCTCTGCTCAACTTGCATGGATGTGATCTGCATGATGACTGAGTCCTGCAAGTGGGAAAAAAAGCCCCAGTTTTTCCTTCTCCAGTCACATCACCCAATGCTTCAACAGTGCCTTTACCTGCTCATTTGGAAACAGTTATTTTTAAGTGAATTTCAAAAGCAGTGTCCAAAAATAAAAAAGGAGGTGTAGCCCTTAAAAAATAGAACTGTTTCAAAAGGAGCCAGGTGCCTGTTTGAATGGTTAATGGATAATCTTGAGCATCTGATTGAAGTTAACATTTATAACAATTATGTGTGCCAACGTAAGCTGCTTTGAAGAAAAGAAGAGGTGGTGTGAGTGAATTACTTTCTCAACTTGAGACCTGAAAACACAATGAGTTCTGTGATTTTTCCCCTTGCTTTTGCCACACAGATAAGAGGACCCAAGGAAGTTAGAAGGGCAGGCAAGTACTCTTCCCTGAGCAGAGGAGAGTCTATGTACAGAATGCTCAGCTAGCAAAGTGAGATGAGAAAGTCAATGTGCTGCTTGCTCCTCTGAGACCTCCAGAGGCCTGGGCTGGTCCCAGAGACCTGGGCTGGCCCCAGAAATGCTGACTGTCACAAAAGGATCATGGTAAACTGCTTTTTTCATCTTCAGATTAATTGCTTTATTCAACTTTAGAAGACTCCTTAATTTAGGAGTTAGATTAAGCCATAGTTACATTTGGTGATAGATTTGGTTTTGCATTTATTTCCCTAATCACCAGTGAGTGTTTCATTAGTATGTTTCATTCCTTTAAAATATTTTATGTCCTTTACATGAGTAAATAAATTATGTGCTAATTTATAATACCCAGTATCTTCCACAAGAGTGAGTCCTAATCACATCAGCCAGTCACTGTTTTTATCACTTCCATAGGGTTCCAAAGAGTCGGACATGGCTAAGCAAGAGAGCATAAAGGAATATGTAACTTCCTAAGCATTAGTCACTTAATTTTTTGGTATCAGGATATTAAAATGAAACTCTCTCTCAGTTTTGATTGAGAGACTGGAGAACAAAACAATCATTGGCAACAGTTCCCTTATTCCAGACTGAGGAGCTTTACCATTTCTTCAGGACTTGGAAAGGAGGGATATGAAAATAGCAATGAGTTACCTTCTCACCCAGCACTCCTTGGGAACCGATACTCCACTTTTGCTTTGGTCTCCCACGAGTTAATCCATCGTTACTGGAAATGGAATTTGCCACCCAGCCCAGTCTTAACCAGGTGGAGTGATTTGATTCTATTGCTCTACGTAGGGAACCAAGCATCTATCTGATTTTGAGAAAATGCCACAATAGTCCTGAAATGAACTCTAGAGAACCACTGCCTTAATCTGATAGAATGAAACTCTGAGCATAGTTTTTCTGGTTATGTAACAAAGAGAGATATTTTACAGAGAATGTCTTCATAGCACTCCTGAAATCACAGCGTTCTCTCCCACTTTCATCAGATGGACAAGAATTTGTGGTAGATTGTTAAATAGTGGTTCCCAGTTCATCATATCTCCCAGAGGTCCTCCACTGTTTTGTCCTGCCCCTCTTGGACTCTGGACTGGGCCATGTGCCTTGCTTTGGCCATCAGAACATCAATAGTGTGATTCAAGCAGAGAGTTGATACATGCTTATGCAGTGAGTTTTGCTCTCCTGGAAGCCTGAGACCTTGGTGGAGAAGCTGACATTGCAAGGCCACATGAAGAGAGAGGCCCAGCCATCCAAGCAGAGTCGCCAGCTGACTGCAGTGAGCTCTAGTGAGAGCATAGAACTTCCCAGTCAACCCACAGAACTGTGAGGAGTAATACATTCTTGCTGTTCTAAGCCACTATATCTTGGGATAGCTTATATTGCAGAAAGAGATAATTGAAACACAATCTAAGGAAATTGTTTACTATATCCATTTAAAAAAGCAACTAATCAGCAAATGCATGAAATAAAATTTCTGAAGTTGATCTTAGAGATGAAAAGTAAGATATCTAAACTTTGAGTAAATTTACACCTCTGCATAATGGATTCAGGGCTTCCCAGGTGGCTCAGGTAAAGAATCCACCTGCCAATGCAGGAGACACAAGAGATGTGGGTTCAATCCCTGAGTTGGAAAGATCCTCTGGAGGAGAAAATGGCAGCCCACTCCAGTATTCTTGCCTGGAGAATCCTGTGGACAGAGGAGCCTGATGGGCTAGAGTCCACAAGGTCCCAAAGAGTCTGACATGACTGAGCAACTGAGTCTGTGCCCCCCCCCCACACACACACACCCCTCTCATTCAAAGATTTTCTTAATTCAACTCTTTAGTACCTAAACAAGTCTCTGACTTCCAGTTCCTTTTAAGATTTCAGAATTTCCATCCGGAATATTTTTTTATAATTTTATACTTTTTTTTTTTGGCTGTGCTGAGTCTTCGTTGCTGTGGAGGCTGTTCTCTAGTTGCGGTGCAAAGGCTTTTCATTGCGGTGGCTTTTCTTGTTGCAGAACACAAGCTCTAGAGCATGAGGCCTTCAGTAGTTGGGGCTCCTGGGCTGTACAGCGCAGGCTCGAGAGTCGTGCTGCGCAGGCTTCATTGCTCCACGGCATGTGGGATCTTCCCAGACCAGGGGTCGAACCTGTGTCTCCTGCACTGGCAGGTGGATTCTTTACCGCTGAGCCACCAGGGAAGCCCATCTTGAATGTTTTTCATATGTAAGGTCCCCCAAATATCATTTAACATCTACGTGTGTGTGAGCCAGAAAGGTCAAATTATTTACTAAGACAACTTAATTAGTAGCAGAATTATATAAGTCTCAAGTGTGATAATCTTGAGTCAAACCTTCTCTCTGCTCATCATGCTTCTTAAACTACTATACTTTTATTCTTGGAAATGTCAGGCAGAGTACCAAAGGACTTGGGAAACTATAGGAAAGCCATGGTGCATCTTTCTGGCATGTTAGTTTTACTCGATAGAATTTAGTTTGATGCTGTTTTTTTAAATAAGAAAGTATTAACATATTGTATAAATGTAATATTCACAAAAGACTTAGCCCCAAAAAAATAATAAGCCAGCTAGTTCCCTGAGAATAGATTCTTTTTTTACCTTAATGAATACTTTGATGGAATATTTCAGAAGCACTGCATTAGGCTGATACTCTTATGCTTCTTGTGATCTCTCATTATCATCATGGTAAAGGAAAGAATTCCATGCTGAGAGGCTTTGGAATTGTGAACTTTTCCTTGATAAGTCACTTCTCTACAAAGCATGCATGTAGAGAAGGGAGGTAAAGACTCATATCAATTAGATGATCTTTGTTCAACACTGTGTATAGATTATCACAAATAATAAGTCAAACTGCTATTTCTTTAGAGGATAATCATTTATTTCATATATTCACAGAATATTTACAAAGGACTGGCATGCACTTGGCCACCAAAGCCACTGGTTATTAAATATCCAAATTTGTACCAAACATCTGAGAGATATTGGTGGTTTTCACACTCAGAGATTCTGATGTAATTAGATTTGGATGGGACATAGGCGTTGGTATTTTTAAAGTTTTCCAGGCTTGTCACTTATCATAGGACAAAATTTTTATGATTATATTAGATATTGAAAATAAGAGCTCTTCAATTTGTTTATTGTTCTAACTAGGGTTGGCAGTATTTTCCAGATCTATTTTTCATACTTCTTCAAGTCTTAAGAATACCCAGGGTAAAAAGGGAGGTGGAATAGAGTTCACAGTCTCTGACATAATCTCTTTAATGTCGAGAATGTCTTTGTACTAATAGTGGGAGAGGCTTGAAAGTCAAGAAGTTAGTTTTTCATGACCCATCTTAAATACCAGCCCTATCTTGAAACTGCCCAGATGGTTACCATCTTAATTTTGTCTTCTACAATGCCTTCAATATTGTGATTCTAAAAAACACATGCTGTATTGTGATTGCCCTTCTCACAAATGAGGAATGTTTGTCCATTTAAGAAAGCCACAAATTTCTTCGTCTAATATTCAAGACCCTTACTGAGAACCAAACAATTCTTTAAGCCAAATTCCAATGACCCAAGACACCAACCTCTTCTATTGTTATTACTAGATTATGTATGACACTTCCACTATAAGTGACTTTGCCAAGAATTTTCTTCTTTCTTCTCTCTCCCTTTTCATGCTTCAAAACCCTAGGCAGATGCTACCACCTCCATTAAAACATCCCTAACCCTAATCAGAATGAATCGTTCTTCTACCTGCCCAGAATTGATTTGCATCACAACTAGTATTTGTTGCACAGTGGGTTTTCATTATTAGTATTTATGTGTCTGCCTTTATCCTAGATGACAGCAGTAGAAAGAAAAAAAAGACAGTAAAAAAGAATATTTATCAACCACTTATGTTTTTGCCAGCTGCTAAGCTAAATGCTGCCTATATTTCATACTTTAATTATCACAACAACTCCATCATTGACACCATTTTATAGATGTAGAAACTGTGGCTTAGAAAGTTTAAGTAGATCACTTCAAAGTCATATAAGCTAGGAAGCTGTGGCTCTCACTTAGCTTTATCTCAGACCAGGATCTAAACTTTAAGCCACTGTGCTATTTTACTTGTGGTCAGGGGCAGTATATAATCCTTTGTGTATCCTTTGCCATCTCCCAATATCTGGGATAATTCCTTAGTCATAGAGACTCCCAAAGGATTATTAAATTGTAGATTTTGAAAGAGATAAGATTTACTGTATTGGCAATGTAAACAACAGCAAATTTTTTCCCACAAACAAATAAATCATTTGTGTCTTGTGCTTCAAAATACAGTCTTAGTTATCTTGGCTGGCATGGGAATGGCAGAGGGATAGATTTTCAATAAAAGTATATCATGGGCACAAAGAAGTCTAGTGGGGAGAGGAGGCTTGGAAGAGTGTATTCGGTGGCTTTATAAACTCCCCACAGGGCATATTTACATAGACATTTAGTTAAATAGGCTAAGGGACCATGAGTGTTTGTGAAGGGCAAGCAGTGACGTCATCCTCTGTTTGGGAAACTCAGTTATCCATGTTTGATATGACTCCTCTGAGTGCACCAAGCTAACCCTAATTGGAATTACTAGAATTTACACATTGGCATTCAAAACATGTTGGGCATGTATATAACACCTACCATCTCTCTGAGGGAATCAAACTTGGAAGAGAAAATTTCCTAGATACTAGGCAGCTCGTGGTCCCTTCTGCATGGAGAGTTTGAATAATCCATCTGTCGTTTACAGTCATGACAATGAAGCATGACCCCGATCAGTGCCAGCTGCGCTCATTCACAAATGGAGGTATAATTACTACTGAAAACTGCCAGGAGGAGGGAAGGAGGGCTTCCGAATAAGTTTTGAGAGGAGAAAATTATCTACAATCTAGCTGTTTAATCAGTTTGTGGAATCTGTACGTGTGATTATAAACAAATCACCTGAAAACAGAGAGAGACATTTGGTTTTATGGCTTCTCAGTATCTTTGAGCTAAATTCCCCTAAAACCACAGAAATAAGCCTTCAAAGTTAGTGCTGTCCAATACATAGCCATCTGTCACATGTAACTTTTGACTATTTGGAAAGTGATTAGTCTGAATGGAGATAAGTTACAAGTGTGAAATCCTGATGTCAAAGGCCTTGTATGGAAAAATACTATTAAATAACTCATTAACAATGTTTTATATTGGTTAAAGGTTGAAGTAATAATATTTTGTCTATATTGGGTTACATGAAAAATTATTTGAATCAATTTCACCTGTTTTCTTTCTATTTTTGCTCTTTTACTTTTTTTCATGTGGCTATAGAAAATGTTTAATTTTTTGTGGGGTTCACATTATATTTCTATCGGACAGCTGTGGTCTACATAAAGGATCTGACATTGCCTAGGTTTGAATCCTGGCTTCATCACATACTAGCTGTATGTTCTTGGGAAGATAAATGACCTTCTCCATGCCTCTGCCTCACATTTCTTCATATGGAAATAGCAATAATAATGCTACCTCATAAGGCTTCCCAGGTGGCGCTAGTGGTAAGGAACCTGCCTGCCAATGCAGGAGATGTGGGTTTGATCCCTGGGTCGGGAAGGTCCCCTGCAGTATTCTTACCTGGAGAATCCATGGACAGAGGAGCCTGGTGGGCTACAGTCCATAGGGTCGCAAAGAGTTAGACACGACTGAAGCAACTTAGCATGCATAAGATTTCTGAGAGGATGAAAGAAGTTCATGACCACAAAATGCTCCACTTGGCACTTGGGCTCGTGGTTGAAAGTTCAGTAAGGTTAGGAATTTTTAAGCTTCAAGAGTAGCCTGAACACTGATCATCTCCCTTACAAGAACTCTTCAGTTGTATTCCTTTGCCCACAGGACCCTAAGCACCTCAGCATGTCTAAAAGGAAGCACCTACAAAGGCTGACCCCAGCCCAGCTCTCCAGCCTCCTGTTTTTGATCCCACCTTGAAATGACCTTTGGCATCCCACTCTCACTTCTTTAACATACCACGTTCTTGGTTGCTTTTTGCAGTTTTGACATCATTAGCTCTTCCTCCTAGGTTTAATCTCTTTCCTCTTTTCTCTGCCTGCAGAAGTCCCTCACTACCTATGTAGAGGTTCCTTACTTTGTCAAGCTCTCCATAATTCTCACCCTCATATGGCAATCTCGAAGAGTTACACACCATACAAATTTAATCTGTTTAACTATTATTGTAAATGTCATACTGCACTGTAGCTAGGGGTTTACCTGTTAACCTTCCTTACTCAAGTGGTGTGATAACAAGCACATTTTACTTTTGTGTGTGCCCAGCATTTAACACAACTCTTGGCTCATGATAGATTCACAAGAACGGTTTACTAAAATTGATACAAACTTGAGCTAATCTATCGGTGGAGGTGGTAATTCTCTGCTAATATGATTTGTAGATTCCTGACATTCCCTCTGTCTCCCAAACATACTGCTCTTTGTTCTCTACATTTCCTAACGATCATGCTTCTTTGTGAGTTATCCTGACTGATGAGCCTTGAGTAGAAGTGCTGTGTCACATTCAGTCCCAGGAAATTAAGAATGGGTTACCTCTTCCAGTCTTTCTTGCTCTTATGTCCATACAACTAGAAGCAAAAGACTCTAAGATGACAGAGTCACGAAATAAAAGTCACTAGTCCCTGAGTTTGTATTTGGAAGAAAGGCATGCAAGAGAAGCTTCCAATCCACATGAATCTGTGCTCTAAATGTCTTTACTGTGTCAATCCATTGAAATTTGGAGGTCTCTTACTATAGCAGAGCTTTCCCTATCCTAATAAACTCACCATGGTAAATAGAGTTAGAAAATTTCATCTGCATGATAGTCTCTTAATTGCCAATGCTCTTGGGAAAAGGAATAGCACATGAACATTATCTACCCTGATAATCACAGATTTTTCCTCCTTCCAAATGAAATACAAGAAACAGAAGATGTCTTAGGGTCTTAGGGGGCTTATGAGGGGGTCTGTGAAAGGAGAAGATTGAGCAGAGAGCATAGGAAGCAGTACTTTGGGATTTCAGGACCCCAGAGACAGTCTTTGTCTTTAGATAATTAAAGGAAAATAAATTAAAAAGAAATTATTATCTACCACCCAGCTCACTCATGCTACTGCTTCCTTTTATTTTATTTTATGCTAGATAAAACTGAGCGGTTGTATAAATAGAAATGACTGGAGCCTTTACGTCTAATAGCAGAACTCATTTTTATTTCTTTTTTGGCCTCTTGATAAAGCTAAAGGATAAAGTCTTTTTTAGAAAGCTTTTATTTTGGATCTGTTAGGCTGTTCTGTTCTAAAATGTCATCAATATTCTTTAAGGTATCAAAACTAATTTTAGCAAAAAGCCCCAGGAGTTGACTGTTGCTGGTCTGATAATGGATATCAATTTTTAAAACTTAAAACAACTAAGAGCTCCTAAAAAAAACTCCATAAACCAAGCAGACTTTCCTCCTCAAACAATGAGCTCTGTGCTTTTATCACTTTCCACAGTTGTACCTCTTCCTATAAGCTACAGGAGCCGTATCTGAACCATGACAATGATATAATCCCTTTCATCTTGGACTTTTCACATTTCCCAGTTCATTTGATCTTCTGGCCAGAGGATAGTAACCAAACCAAGATTCCAGTTTTTATTTCCACAAGCCATATTGACATATGTTTAGGTACAGATACAGTTACCAGCTGTCTTCATTTTCTACATCTTTTTGTTCTGTTCCCAACTCTTTCCCCAACATGGTCATGTAGTGAAGAATTTGGCCCAAAGAGAATATCTGGCATTTGCCCTGTTTCTGGGTGGTGATCTCTGGGCTCTTGTAGTGTTCTGACTGATAGGAGTGTCCTTATATACCTGGGTGCCTTGAGTCATACTGGGTAGTCTAACAAAGTGGTTTAGGGTGGGAGATGGCCACATTCACAGACTCTTTTTTTTTTTTTTAGATAAGGAAGTTAGTAGCATCGTTATTCACAAGAGCAAACGATTATAAGCCACTCAGATTTTCAGAAAATTAACAGAAGAATGGAAAACAAAGTATGGCAAAATCAAAGAGTGGAAGAATTTTAAACAATTGAAAGAATAAACTATTGATAAATGCAACTGCAGGGATAAATCTCAAAACATACTGAGTGAAAGAGGCCCTGCAAAAAGAACTACACATGGTGTACTTTTATTAAATTCTAGAAATCATACACCAAATTTATTTGATAGAAGTCAGATCATTATTTGCTCGGGGCTGGATTTCTGGAGCCACACCCATATAGTCTTAAGGTGGGGGCTGGCCATGCCAGAAAGACGAACAATGTAATTTAGGGTGTGGACTTTGGGTTGTGTGGCATCAGTTGGCCTGGAGACTGAGATCAACCATGTAGGCAATTGATCAATCTGCTTACACAATGGATCCCCAAACAAAACTGAATGCTGAGGCTTGAGTTAGCTTCCCTAGTTGGCAGTACTACATGTGTGCTGTCACATGCTGATATCTGGGAAGCAACATATTTTGACTTCACCAGGAGAGGTTAATGAAAGTTTTGTGTTTGGAACCTTCCTGTACTCTGCCCTTTACATGTCTTCCTCTGACTGACTTTAATCTGTCTCCTTTTCCTATAATAAACCATAAGCATGAATATAAGAAATGGACATGAGTTTGGGTAAACTCCAGGAGTTGGTGATGGACAGGGAGCCTGGCATGCTGCAGTCCATGGGGTCACAGAGTCAGACACGACTGAGCAACTGAACTGAACTGAACTGATGAATATAAGAGCTTTCAGTGAGTTGAACCTGAGGGTGCTTTGGGGAACCCCTCTCAAACTTCCAGTTGGTGTCAGGAGTGAAAGTAATCTTGGGCACTATACCCTCCAATTTCATATGCTGGCCTAAACTCTTCACGCTGGTATAATGTAACTGGCAAAGATTCGGGGGCAGAAAATCCATGTTGAATGGCAGGCTCTGTGATTCACTAGCTGTGTGAATTTGGGCAATTTTTTTTACTCTCTCTGTGCCTCAGTGTCCTCATCTGAGAAATAGCTGTTTAATTGTTTAGAATCCCAGATTAATAGAAACATGTACAGGCTTTCAGAGTTAGAAAGTTGCAGAGTCATTGCTTATTTGAACCAAGTTAAGATATAAAGTTGGGATATATCCCAACCAACTTGGGATATAAAGTTAATTAAGAAAATTATGGACTCTAACACTAATAACATTATAGTGTAGCCAAAGATGTATTTTTCCCCAAATTAGGCATTCTTTATCTTTACCTAAAATAAATTTGGTAACTCCTACCAAAGTTATATACAGTAAATTAATTAAAGTACTAATTCACCCATTCATCAGTTATTTATGGAGCATCTATTACATGCCAGCAATGGTGCTGGGACTGGGAACAGTGTATGAATCAGGAGCAGCCTCTACCCTCTTGAGCCCTGCAGTGAAAATCGGTAAGACAAAAAATGTGCTCTAAAGGGAAGGAAAGCATATGAGGGAAGCAGGTGAATGGGTTGAGAAGAGACGGGTATGGGGACCTGGGTGTGGGGAGAGAATAATCCATGTGAGGTCACAGAAGTGCTGGTGTAAGCAAGATGGCTCAGAAAGGCTGAGCGGAGTGGGCAAGGAGAAAGGTGAGTGAAGCAGAACAGCCAGGCTGCAGCCAAATCGTGGAAGACTCCATGAGCTGAGTTAAGGCATCTGGCCTTTGTTGTAAAGGCTTTAGTTGCATCAGAATTGCACAGAAGGTTGCATCAGAAGGCTGCACCATTCAAAGAAAGGTGATATGACTGTATTTGTGTTTAGGTAACCAGAGACTGGAGAATGTACTAGAGGAAAGTGAAAATTTCAGGGAGGGAACCAGTTAGGAAGCCATGACAGTGGTCCCTGTCCCAAAAAGAATCCTGTTCTGAACAAGAGTGGTGGTGTCTATGGAGAGAAGATAAACTTGAGAGACGGGGAAGTGGGAAAGAATGCAGATTCAGCAATCAGTTGAATATGGAGTGTGGCTAATTCAGTTGAGCGGGTGGTGGTTCATTTATAGGGCTGTGAAATATTGGAAGAGAAATGTTTCTGTGTGTGCGCATGTGTGTCAGAATCTGATGGCTCGGTTTGGGATTTATGTTTGAGACATCCATGGAGAGATGACATGACTAATGGGAATATGCTGATTTGTAGCTCAAAGGAGAGGTATAAAAATATTCAAACTGCCCAAAGAAAGGAAAGTATTATATCCATTAAACAAACTAAAATGCTCCATGTTCCTTTATTACTTGAATTATTTGTCCTCTCCCCTCTTCCTGTTCTGGTAATTGGATACAAATAATTAACTCAAATTGGTAGGCAATAGGAATGTTCTCTTGAATGCATATTTATTATTTGCCTTTTATGACTCAATATGGATAGAATGCCATCCACAGGCTCAGCTGGTCCCAATTTTGTAATTATTGCTTACTTTTGAATGTTCAATTTGTTTCAGCATGCCTGAGAGGGACCGTTTTAAGGGCCTTCAACAAGATATTCCAGATTTATTTTGAGTTCTCTTATCCCCAAAGAGACAAATATCTGGGTACCAGGGAGAGTACATTGTATTATTTCACAAGAGAGCTTAAAGCAAAACAATGTGACATGGGACCTTCAAACCACCTCAAATATCAGATGTATTTTTTACCTTTCTCTAATATGAAAGTTTATTAACCCAGTTTATTTATTCCTTCCATTAACTCCTGAAGTGAAAGTGTTCGTTGCTCAATCGTGTCCGACTCTTTGCGACTCCATGGACTGTAGCCCACCAGGTTCCTCTGTCCATGGAGCTCCTGGTGTACGAGGCCATATTTTGTTACCACAAACAATGCTCTAGATTTATATTGTTGCTCCAGATTTAAGAGTTTTTACTTTTTCTTCTTTCTCTTTTGCTCAAGCATAGTGAAATTGACCCCAAAGTATGAGAATCTAGGTGAGGAATCAGCAAACTACAGCCATAAGCCATATCTGGCCCATGGCCTCATGTTTAAAATAAAATTTTATTGGAATGCAGCCATGCCCATTTGTTTACATGTTGTCTGTGGTTATTTTTGCACTTAAAGGGCAGAATTGAATGGTCATGATAGAGATTATCTAGCCCACAAAACCAAAGATGTTTCCCACCTTGCCTTTCACAGAAAACGTTATCTAACCCTTAGTCTGAATGAGCTCCCTTGTCTGTACCTGTCAATCACCAATTGTCTAAAAAGATAAACTAATCCAAACATTCAACATTCTTCCAAGAGAACACCAAAGAATATAGAAAAGCAGGCTACCCAGTGTCTCAGCCAGATTCTCATAACTTTGTCAGCAATAACAAGGAATGGGTCAATACAGGTAACTATAAACCGTTAAGGTTTTTCCCAAAACTCTCTAACTTTTTATTGTTATGGGTCATAGTGTCATGATTTATTATTTATCATGGGAAACTTAATATTGAATGGCAACTTTTTAAAGGCCTTTGTGTTTATATATTAATATATTTAGTAGATTGATTCTATTCAGAGTCCTAGCTTTTCACTTGCATTCCCCTTCTCGTGTCCATACCCTTTCATTGTCGTCATTCAGTCACCAAGTCGTGTCCAACTCTTTGCGACCCCATGGACTGCAGCACTCCAGGCTTCCCTGTCCCTCACCATCTCCCGGAGTTTGCCCAAGTTCATGTCCATTGAATCGGTGATGCCATCCAACCATCTCATCCTCTGTTGTCCGTAGCCTTTGGCATGTTACTTTGCAGTTTCTCTCACTAGAGAGGCATAATGTGTTTTCCCATCTTGTTTTAATCTGAGTTGGCCTTGTGACATGCTTTAGCCACTAGGATTTGGTGAAGATAATGGTGTGTCAGATCCGAACCTAGTTCTCAAGAAACCTTGTATGTTTCTGCTGTCTCCCTTGCATCTCTGCCCCTGTCACAAAAACATACCCAGAGGGTGAAAGCTACGTGTAACGTATTTGAGTTGCCCCATTTACACAAGCCACAGGTAGACAAGATCAACCAATAGGGAACAATACCCACATGTGTAGGCGAGCCTAGGCAAGAATGGCAGAGCCCATTTAACCAGCCACTCGAAATGTGTAAACAACAAACACTGTTTTATGCTACTGAGGCTTTTTGTTTGTTTGTCATGCAACATTATTGCAGCAATAGATAATAGTTGCAAAAAATATTGAAATTACTTATCTGGTTATTATACCAGTCTATTTTTTCAAAAACTACTTAAAAGTATTCCAGAATACAACCAAACTAATATTGAGAAGTTTGAGATACTTATAAAACTTAATCCCAAGACTTCAGGTAGAATAATTTTTATGAATTGTCAAAATTCTACAAGAGTCAACCAGAAAACACTAGCACATTTGGATTGTGGCAAATTTCACTTGTAATTCTATAATCACATTACATTTAAATATCCCCAAATCCCTGTACAATCAATTCCCAACATTTTTGGAACTATCCCAGAAGTTTTAATCCAAATACAAAACAAATGAGAATTCAGCAAATTGTAGCTATAGAGTATTGTGATGTAATTATCCATATTTTGCGGGGATTTTGGCCCATCTAATGCTTAATTCTGTGTACAACTATTACAGACGAGGACTAATCAGTCACTTTTTTCTAGAGAACTTGATAAATAGGGTGTCATAAGATTTCCAAATGTGAGTTACAGCTTTGCCAAAATCCAAACAGCTCCATTGCATGTTGGAATTCCTACTTGGATCTAGAAGAGATGAGGAGAAAGTAATTTATTTTAATAGTTTGGTAGTCTATGTAGTTCAGACTTTATGATCTCCAATAATTTAACTGACTTGAATGCTGCTCACTTGGGATCTGGTGAGGGACTCTCCATATGAATAATTAGTATCTGGATTCAGGCAAGGGTAACATACCTAAGAGCCATGTGGCTTCACTTACAGATATCCTGTTATATATCTTGTTATATCACTTACAGATATCTGCTAATGGCACTGCTCTGCTGGGGTGGAGGGGGGATGTCTCCATCTTCAGCCTATCACATTGAAAGACTAAATCTCTCTTCCCTTTGGAGATCCAGTGTTCTCACAAATTTCTTATTTGAGCTGTATTTCCTCCCTGGTCACCCTCCCTTCTCTTGGGATTCTTTTTAATTGCCTAAGGAAGAACTTCTTTTCTTTCCAAATAATTTAAAATCAAATCTTATTTAGCCAAGCTTCTTTTGGGGAACTTCCCCAACTTTGAATCATCTTTTATTGAAAATGTGGAGATGAGAAAAAAAAGCCCTCACCTATCCCCCATGTACCTTCTTAGTTTCAAGTCAAAAATTCTAAATATTCCAGACAGGAAGAAGTAGTTGGTCTTTTTCCAAGACTGAAGAGATCTGGACTTTGATCCAGTGTCTCTTTGTTTATTTCAGTTTGTTCTAACCCAAGAAGATCGTCTTTTTTAAATAAAATTTTGTCTGCAAATATTAGTTGTTTGACACTTTGGTTGCATTGTTTTGAGTCAATTTCAAATCAGTATATTTAGGAGCCATGTCTCACCTTGGATGTAATTATGAATATAGTTTGTGGCTTCTCAGACATTCTTAGTCCTGTATTTCACCAGGTTACCTGCACATCTCTTAAACAGAATTTTCAAAAAGAGATTACTTTTGTTAAAGAGATTACTTTTGTTTAAAAGATTGCTTTTTTATTTAAAAGATTTCTTTTTTTAACCATTGTCAGTTTCGTGTCTTAATGATATACTTCTGATTTCTCCATTTAAAATGTATCTAGTTCACATAGAAAATTATTTCTGATACCCAAGCTTTTGTATGCCATTAAAAATATATGTACGCTCGAATCATCCAAAGTTGGAGTTCCAAGTCCATAGCACTTTTTCAGATGAGGAGATTTTTAAAGATCTGATATACAGATAAGCTACATATGATAAACTCAGCATAGCTTACAGTAATAACAAAATTTTGATGTTATTTTTTCCCGGGAGCTCTTCCTCCTTGGGTTTGTGACAGTAAGCATATTCCACCTCCTTTCTTCCCCTCTCATGCTTAAACCCAAATTTGCCTAATAAAGGTTAGTTTTATTACTGACTGAAAAAGGTCAGTTTTCATTCCAATCCCAAAGAAAGGCAATGCCAAAGAATGGTCAAACTGCTCCACAACTGCACTCATCTCACATGCTAACAAAGTGATGCCCAAAATTCTCCAAGCCAGAGAATTTGAACTTCCAGATGTTCAAGATGGATTTAGAAAAGGCAGAGGAACAAGAGATCAAATTGCCAACATCTGCTGGATCATCAAAAAAGCAAGAGAGTTCCAGAAAAACATCTACTTCTGCTTTATTGACTACACCAAAGCCTTTGACTATGTGGATCACAACAAACTGGAAAATTCTTAAAGAGATGGGAATACCAGACCACCTTACCTGCCTCCTGAGAAATCTGTATGCAGGTCAAGAAGCGAGTTAGAACTGTACATGGAACAACAGACTGGTTCCAAATCGGGAAAGGAGTACGTCAAGGCTGTATATTGTCACTCTGCTTATTTAACTTATATGCAGAGTACATCATGAGAAATGCTGGGCTGGAGGAAGCACAAGCTGGAATCAAGATTGCTGGGAGAAATATCAATAACCTCAGATATACAGATGACACCACCCTTATGGCAGAAAATGAAGAAGAACTAAAGAGCCTCTTGATGAAAGTGAAAGAGAAGAGTGAAAAAGTTGGCTTAAAACTCAACATTCAGAAAACTAAGATCATGGCATCCAGTCCCATCACTTCATGGCAAATAGATGGGGAAACAATGGAAACAGTGACAGACTATTTTTTGGGGCTCCAAAATCACTGTAGGTGGTTACTGAAGCCCTGAAATTAAAAGATGCTTGCTCCTTGGAAGAAAAGCTGTGACCAATCTAGACAGCATGTCAAAAAGCAGAGACGTTGCTTGCTGACAAAGGTCTGTCTAGTCCAAGGCTATGGTTTTTCCAGTAGTCATGTATGGATGTGAGAGTTGGGCTATAAAAAGCTGAGCACTGAAGAATTGATGCTTTTGAACTGTGGTGTTGGAGAAGACTCTTGAGAGTCCCTTGGACTGCAAGGAGATCCAACCAGTCCATCCTGAAGGAAATCAGTCCTGACTATTCATTGGAAGGACTGATGCTGAAGCTGAAACTCCAATACTTTGGCCACCTGATGCGAAGAACTGACTCATTGAAAAGACCCTGATGCTGGGAAAGATTGAAGGCAGGAGGAGAAGGGGATAACAGAGGATGAGATGATTGGATGGCATCACCGACTCGATGGACATGAGTTTGAGCAAGCTCTGAGAGTTGGTGATAGACAGGGAGGCCTGGCGTGCTGCAGTCAGTGGGGTTGCAAAGAGTCAGATACGACTGAGCAACTGACCTGAACTTGCCTAATAAACAACCCTCTATCAGTCTACAGGATGTTGTTTCGGAGGTACTTCCCTCATCCTATATGTCCCTGATGGATATATTCTAGGATCAGTATCATTATTTTAATGTCAGTTGTCCTTAACAGTCAGACACTAATCCATGTTACATTTCCCCATTTCCTCCCAATTCCCTCAACCCTAGGGAACCACTAGTCTTTCTGTATCTACGTATTTGCCTATTTTAGATATTCCATGGAAGTGGATTCATAAACGATGTGATTTTCTGTGCCTACATTCTTCTATCAGTATAATGTTTTTTGTTTGTTTGTTTGTTTGTGGCCATGTTGTGTGGCACATGGGATTCCCCACCCAGGGATCAAACCCACACTTGCTGCAGTGGAAGCACAGAGCCTGAACCACTGGACTGCCAGAAAAGTCCAAAATAATGTTTTCAAGATTCATGCAACTTATAGCACAAATTAATCCTGCATTCCTTCTCTTGTTTTTTTGGCAGAGTCATAATCCATTGTATAGATATACCATGTTTTGTTTATACATTCAGTCAATGCTGAACATTTGGGTTGATTCCACTTTGGGCTATTATGAATAATGTTGCTATGTGGACATAAAGAACAGACTATTGGACACAGTAGGAAAGCAGAGGGTGGGATGATTTGAGAGAATAGCACTGAAACATATATACGTTACCATACGCAAAATAGATGGAGGGAACCCAAAGCTGGTACTCTGTGACAGCCTAGAGGGGTGGGAGGGAAAATTCAAGAGGGAGGGGACATGTGTATACCTATGGCTGATTCATGTTAATGTATGGCAGAAACCATCACAATATTGTAAAGTAATTATCCTCTAATTGAAAATAAAAAATAAAGAGGATAAAAAAATAATGTCGCTATGAGCATTCATGTACAAGTTTTATGTGCACATATGTTTTCATTCCTCTTGGGTATATACCTAGAGTAGATTGCTGAGTCATATGGTAACTAAGAAATTGACAGACTGGCTTCCAACAATGGCTTCTGTTCCAACCTGCGATGTGTGAGGATTCCAATTTCTCTACAACTACTCAACACTTATTGTTTTTTTTCTTTTTGATTATAGCCATCCTAGTGGATATGAAAGTGGCATCTCATTATGGTTTTGATTCTGCAATGCAATTTGAATGTTCTTATCAGTTAAAAGCTACATTGCAGATGTTGAAATGGATACAGAAATCTAATACTTAAAACATCTTTCACTTTGTGTGGTCATTAGTGCAGCTTACTTGGGGCTCTTCTGCCTTCCAAGTCCTAAGGCAGATTGCATTTACTGAATGGTTTGCAGTGAGGTGCGGCCAAGTGACTTGCTCTGGCTGATGAGTTGTGAGAATGAAAGCAGTCAGTATCTGTCACTTCTATGCCAAAGCGTTGAAATGCTGATGCAGGACCATCCAGAACTCTTCCCTTCTACTTTGAGAACCAACACTTTCCAAGACAGTGGCAGTTTTGATAGCCTTAGTCATGGGGTATGAGGACATTCAATGGAACTGACTTATGATGCACATGTCATGTGAGTGAGAAACAAACATTTGTTATTAAGAGATGGGTTTTGTTGGTTACTGGGCTTCCCCAGTAGCTCAGTTGGTAAGGAATCTGCCTGCAATGCAGGAGACCCCAGTTCAATTCCTGGGTCAGGAAGATCCTCTGGAGAAGGGATAGGCTACCCACTCCAGTATTCTTGGGCTTCCCTTGTGGCTCAGCTGGTAAAGAATCTGCCTGCAATATGGGAGACCTGGGTTCAACCCCTGGGTTGGGAAGATCCCCTGGAGAAGGGAAAGGCTACCCACTCCAGTGTTCTGACCTGGAGAATTCCATGGACTGTATAGTCCATGGGGTTACAAAGAGTCAAACACAACTGAGTGACTTTCACTTTTACTTTGTTGGTTACTGCAGCATAACTTGGAGAAGGCAATGGCACCCCACTCCAGTACTCTTGCCTGGAAAATCCCATGGACAGAGGAGCCTAGTGGACTGCAGTCCATGGGGTCGTGAAGATTTGGACACGACTGAGCGACTTCACTTTCACTTTTCACTTTCATGCATTGGAGAAGGAAATGGCAACCCACTCCAGGGTTCTTGCCTGGAGAATCCCAGGGATGGGGGAGCCTGGTGGGCTGCTGTCTATGGGGTCACACAGAGTCGGACACAACTGAAGTGACTTAGCAGCAGCAGCATAACTGTTTGAATCCCATGTGATAACATAATCTTTATTTCATTAAGATATTAGAGTTCAACAGATGTGGGAAATAATGTAGCATCTCTAAGCCTCAGCTTCCTCTAAACATGGGTGTCATAATACTACTTCACACAGTTGCTTAAAGTTAAGCAAGAAAATGTCTTGTTCAATAATGCTTAGCACAGTGCATAATACATAGCAGGTTCTTAAATTATTGTTATTAATAGAAGGGCAGTGAAGTGAGTACTATGATATTGGAGCTAATTTTATGCACAAGATGATGAGCTAGCCTTTGCAGGACTAACCCAGAGAAGCAACGAGGCAGGGGGAAGGATAGTGGTTTTTCTTTGGGTAGTTTGTTTGAGCCTTGCAGCAAGCCTGCCTGGCAAACATTCTCATTCATATATATATGCATAAAATTATTGCAGGTGGGGAGACCTTCTTTTTGGTCTTGATTTTTCTTCCCAGAAGATAAGAAATGGCCACAGTATTCTGACTCATTTCACGGAATGAGAAGCACACAATTTAGAATGTAATTACATTTAAAATATGCTGGAAAGTGATTTCATGAATCCAAAATTATTAATCACTCTTCAGAATGACAGGCAAAGGGGAAAATGCCAAAACAATTCCCTTGAGAACATTTAGAATCAATATAAAATATTTTTTCTTTATATGCATGCCTTCCTTGAGACTTAATGAAGCAGGAACCTGGTTCAGTCTGGCAAAAGACAATTAACAGAATTAGTTAATACCATGCAAATATTACCATGCAGGGTGAGAGGAAAGAGAATTCAAGAAACCCAAACAGTCATTTCTATCCACTGCGCATTGGTGTCCATGAGTTTTCTCTATCCTTGCTTTGTCTCTACTTTCGTCCCTTCTCTTCTGAGATGCTTGACTGTTCCTCCTGTTCTTTAACTAATTTGCTGTCCTCCTCTGTCTGTATTTTAAATGCTAGTATTCCACAGATCAAGCATAAGTCTTGTTCTCTCCTCATCCTACAAACCCTCCCTCAAAGTTCTCACTTTCTTCCGTGGTTCTACCTGTCTCTGTCGGTTGATAACTTCTACAAGGCCTTGTTTCTGGGTGCATGTTTCTACCTGCTTATTAGAAACCTTCACCTGGATGTCTTATAATATTTAACCTGCCTTATTCCTTTGTTTTGAAACATTATTATTTTCTGTTCACCAGTCTCACTCCTTCAGATATCCTTTTAAACTCCACCTCAAGGTATTGTTTCTTGAGACTGAGATCTGAGTACAGTATCCAGACACTCCATCATTTTTTCTTAAGAAATTCAGAGCCAGTTGTTTTAAACTACAAATTTATGCGGTTATTCTGTTTTCTCTTTCATACTAGACTTTTTGCTCTGTGAAGACAAATGCAGTATCTGCTTTGATTTCCATTAGATTCCCAGTTCCTAGAACATGGTAGCCATTCAGTAAAACTTTGTCAAAGAAATGAATCAATGATGTAATCTAGACCCATAAGACTCTATGCTTCTCCTGTTTCTATTTATATAATCCTGGACATAGTGAATATGTTCTCAAGATATTCAATTAGTCCAACCAGAATCTGGGAGTCATCTTGTATACCACTCTCTGCTTCACTTGTAACATCTAAACATATACCATTCCTCTTAAAGAACTTATGAATCCATTCATTCCTTTTTTTTTTTTTTTCCTCTCTCTCTCTCTGTATAGCAGTTTTCTTGTTTAGGCTCTTGTCATTTTTATGAATTCATTTCCTTCTAATCCTTCACCATCACTGTAGAACATTTGATTAAAGTACTAATCTGACCATTTACTCTGATACTTAAAACCCTTCATCAGACTCTCTATTGCCTTGAAGGTAAAATTCATATTCTTAAGCCTAATCTACATAACCTTCCACAGTCTTGACAATCTTGTCTTAATCTTCCTTGCCTCACCTCTTTCATCCTCTCCCACTCCTACTCATCCAGAATGAATGATTCCCAAATCTACCCTCCTGCCTTTACACAAATTATCCTTGCCTACAACGTTCCTTAACAGATGTTCTGTACCTACTCTTCACATTTCAAAACAAAGCTTTAAGTTCCCTTCCTCTAGGAAATCCTTCCAAGTTTTTGCAGGCAGAGTTTAGTGCATTTTCCTTTGTACTCTGTGGCACTTTGCAAGAGTCTCAATTGTAGCCCCCCCAAATCTTCAGTGATTATTTTTGTTCAGTTATTATTATTTTATTATTTTTTGTCCTGACCCCTTCACTGAACTGTGAGCTCCTAGAAGCAAGATCTAGCTCTTACACACCTCCAAATCCACTGGAATCCTAGGTCTATATTTGTAAACTATTTCTCTGATAAAAGACTTGGACTCAGAATATATAAAGAACTCTCAAACACAATAAAAAATAAATAAGTATCCCAGTATAAAATAGGCAAAAGATTGAACACACTTCATCAAAGTAGATATACCATGAGAAATAAGCAATAAAAATATGTTCAGTATCATTTGTCATTGGAGAAATGAAAATTAAAACCTCAGTGAAGTACTACCATACTTATTCAAAGGTCTAAACTGATGAAGACTGAACACACCAAGCGTTGACAAGAATGTGGAGGAACAGGATTTGCATAGCCTGCTTGTGGGAATGTACGATGGTGCAGCCATTTTGGAGAACAATCTGTGGCAATTTCTTAAAAGTTAAACACCTACCATATGATTTGACCATTCTACTCCTAGATATTTATCCTATAACAATGAAAATATATGCATGCCCATACAAAGACTATCATGTGTGCTAAATCATTTCAGTCGTGTCTAACTCCACGACCCTATGGGCATAGCCCGCTAGGCTCCTATGTCCATGGGATTCTCCAGGCAAGAATACTGGAGTTGACTGCCATGCCCTCCTCCAGGGAATCTTCCCACCCAGAGATGTAACCCAAATCTCCTATGTCTCCTGCATTGGCAGGCAGTTTTTTTTTTTTACCACTAGCACCACCTGGGAAGCCCCAAAGGCTATCACAGAAGCTTTATTTGTGATAGGCCCAAATTGGAATCAACCCAAATGTCTATCAACAAGTTCATGGATAAACAAACTAAGATATAGCCATAAATGGAATATTACTCAGCAATGAAAAGAATGAACACACAGCAACATGGATAAATCTCAAAATAATTATGCTGAGTAAGTCAATCCAAAAAAGTACATATTTTTAGACTCTATTGATATGAGATTCAGTAGAATGCAAACTAATCTATAGTGACAGAAAGCAAAGGAAAAAAATGTATTTTAAAATAACCCTTAATTTTTTAACCATGTTGTCAAGAATTACCTTTTTAAATTTTCAAAGGCTCTTTTATTACAATTTTTAATTCATTTTACATACTCGTTAAATCCTACCTTCACTTTGTACATGAGACAGCTACTTGTCTGCCCACCTAGGCAAAGGAGCGCTGGGCTAAGTTCTCCTGCCTCCCTGCCCTTTACCTCCTTCACACTCTCTTCTCCATCCTGACAGAGGGGAATTTGGCTGTTTTTTCATAGCTCCTATTATCTTCTCTGCAATGTCTTATGTATGACTAGTACTCGACATGGTGCTTCACAAGTGTTTGTCAACAATGTGTGCATAGATGCAGGGAGATCGTATTGCCCTGGATGGAATAGTTGTGCTTTTGCAGACGATTAACATTTACCAACTCTAGATCAAGAGGCTGGCTTTAGTCTCATGCATAGAAACATACTGTGTTTTTCAGCTCCAGGATAATTTAGCCTGTAAATAAGGGAACGTTAATGATGTGGCTGCAACTGACACTTGAATAAGTTCCTCAAGAATGTACATTTTACCATCATTAGCAGGGTGAAGAAGGTGAGGACAAATAGAAAGGATGAAGTAAGTGTAGGACAGGAACATTTCTGAGAGGAGAAAGGAGCACCCTTAGGAAGCAAACCTTTAGAAATCGAGTGCACTCATGTTTATAGCAATGGAATACAAATGTGACAATACTGAAACTAAGGGATTATTTTTCTGAAAATAGACATCAATCATGTTTACAATGAATGAAGAAGGAGCAAATGAAAAGCAACTCAACTTGGCAGCACTGGAACTAGGCAGCCTCCATTAGAAACACAGAAAGCATTGCTTGGCGCTTGGAGGAGCAAAAATCATAATGCAGTTGATCTCCCCTCAAGCAACCCTGGCCAGGAGATTCCCGAGCAGTTACTTTCAAGATAAAAAATATATATATACCACTTTCAGCCTTTTTGCTTCAGTAGTAGCTCCCTCCCCAAACTCTGGTAGCAATTTTTCTCCTCTACCTTTCTTTAGCCTCAACTCACCTTTATTCTTATCACTGGGAGCAAGCCAAGGGTGAGAAATGATCTCTTCCCATTAAATTTTCTGGGAAGAAAGCCCACTTTATCATTAATTCCATTACCTAGCAGCCTCTTGTTCATCAAAATGTGGTCCTTGGATCAGTAGCAGTGGCACCATCTGAGAGCTCATTAGAAACACAGAAACTCGGGCCTCATTCTAGAGCTCCAGAATCAGAATCTGTATTGAAATAAGATGCCCAAGTGGTTTGTGTGCACATTCAGTTTCAGAAGTGCTTGTCTAACTCTTAGAACATCCTGTGTAAGGTAAGGATTACTCATTTTAGAAAATGAGATCAGGGAGGTAAAATGACTTGACAAGGACTAAATGACTAAAAAGGGCCAGTGTTGAGATTTTTACAGTAGTTTTCACAATTCTAAATGCTAAGGACTCCTTCTTCCCACTATGCACCTCTCCATATGAAATGAATTCAGTAGTCCTAGTCATAACCACCCCACTCTCAACCTCATCCATTGATTTATTGCTAAAACACAAACTCTTACTTTCAGATGTGTATGATTTAGATTAAACATTGCCCATCCTTTGAAATATTTTAAACACCAGTATCTATGGAAAGAGGGACTTAGTAAATCCCTTAAGTCTGGTGGCTCAGACGGTAAAGTGTCTGCCTGCAGTGTGGGAGACTGGGGTTCAATCCCTGGGTCGGGAAGATCCCCTGGAGAAAGAAATGGCAACCCACTCCAGTACTCTTGCCTGGAAAATTTCCATGGACTGAGGAGCCTGGTAGGCTACAGTCCATGGGGTTGCAAGGAGTCGGACATGACTGAGCGACTTCACTTTCTTTCTTTTCTCAAGTCTTAATGTTTAGGAACTCGATCAGACTGCTGCCTTCACCCACTGATGGGAAGAGCAAAGCAGTTAGAGGTCGACACTGTACCCTGAGGCAAAGAAAAAAGGAAAAGGATTGAAGGAGAAGGAGGAAGGAAAAGTGCCCCCAGGTTTATAATTCAGCCCTTCCAAGGATGTTGGCTGTCCTTGAAGATTTCTGTAGCTGCTGAGTTGAACTTGTTCCATTGCCTCTGTCATGGATTTCTGAATATTCTGAACTAGGTTTGTGTCCTTTATCTACGGTATTTCCAGGGAGATGTATGCAGAATGCAAACATCCTTGCAGATGTTTGCCACTGCTACCCAGGGTAACAGAGAAAAAATATGAAGCAGTTGTGCTTACCAGTGCTCAAGGCAGCAGCGTTGTTAAAAAAATTACTCCAAGACTCTATGGTTACCAATAGTAGCTATAATTTTTGAGATTCTACTATATTCCAGACACTGTGCTAGGTACTTAACAAATATTCCCCACAATAGTCTTAAAAGTATGTATTATTTAGTAAATGCAGCTGGTGAGGAACGGAACCTGGCTTCTAACCAGTCTTGTTTGAGACGAGTGAGTGTTCTTTCTGTCATAACACACTTACTCTCACATGCTTCAGTTAACCTCCTAAAGAAAAGAAAGTGAAGTCGCTCAGTCATGTCTGAAACTCTTTGAGACCCCATGGACTGTAGCCCACCAGGCTCCTCCATCCATGGAATTTTCCAGGCAAGAATACTGGAGTGGGTTGCCATTTCCTTCTTCAGGGGATCTTCCCTACTCAACCTTTAATACCTGGCTCAAATAACCCCTTCACTAGGCAACTCTCTCAGTGACTTTGGTGAGATCTCTCTGTAACCCTGATTTGGCACTTTTCATATGATACCTTGAAGTCTTGCTTCCTCTTTCATATACATTCATTCTCCCCCAAGTTGCAATTATATTTATACCTATGTCTCCCCACCCTCATTCCAAAATCTTGAGCCCTTAAATGTATTTTGGGTCACCAGCCCCAGCATCACAAGAGTTCAGTGATATCATCAGTTGACATGTAAACTAAGTTAGGCATAAAGTCCACTGTCTAGAAACGTCTGGAAGTCAAACATTTGCTGTTAGTTGAGCCATTCCATGTTATTTACATGTGGCCTCTAATAGCCTCAATATCCATTGGAAGGACTGTTGCTGAAGCAGAAGCTCCAATACTTTGGCCACCTGATGTGAAGAGCCAATTCATTGGAAAAGACCCTGATGCTGGGAAAGATTGAGAGCAGGAGGAGAAGGGGACAACAGAGGATGAGATGGTTGGATGGCATCACTGACTCAATGGACATGAGTTTGAGCAAGCTCTGGGAGACAGTGAAGGACAGGGAAGCCTGATGTGCACAACTTAATGACAATAGCAACAACTCTAATAGCCAGCAACACACCTCCTTGTGGTAATGGCTTACCCTTGGGGATTTTGTACCCATTTATGAGTTGCTTTTACACTGGTTTTGTGCTGTCTTTCTCTCCTCTCATTCTCTCCCAAGAGGGGAACATAGCTTGGGTTCTCTTTACACATGGCTATTCCTCCCTCTGATAGTCTGTACACTTTGGTTGTTGTTGCTTACTCACTGCTGCTGCTGCTGCTGCTGAGTCGCTTCAGTCGTGTCTGACTCTGTGCGACCCCATAGACGGCAGCCGGCAGCCCACCAGGCTCCCCCGTCCCTGGGATTCTCCAGGCAAGAACACTGGAGTGGGTTGCCATTTCCTTCTCCAATGCGTGAAAGTGAAAAGTGAAAGTGAAGTCGCTCAGTCATGTCCAATTCTTTTGCAACCCCATGGACTGTAGCCCACCAGGCTCCTCTGTCCATGGGATTTTCCAGGCAAGAGTACTGGAGTGGGTTGCCATTTCCTTCTCCAGGGGATCTTCCCGACCCAGGGATCAAACCTGCATCTCCTGCATTGCAGGCAGATTCTTTACCACTGAGACACCAGGGAAGCCCTTACACTTTGGACTCTAGGAGAATGAAGGAAGGAAAAGAGCTTCTGGTGGATCTCTTCCTCTCTTGTGTACTTGCCTTTACTTATTCTTTCTTTAACATTTGAGGGACTTCCCTGGTGGTCCAGTGGTTAAGATTTTGCCTTCCAATGCAGGGGTGCAGGTTCAATCCCTGGTCAGGGAGCTAAGATCCCACATGCCTCATGGCTCAAAAAAAAAAACAAAACAGAAGCAATATTGTAACAAATTCAATAAAGACTTTAAAAATGGTCCACATTAAAAAAAATCTTTTAAAAATTTTGAGAATTTACTATATCTGAGACATTGTGCTAAGCATTTTGCATATATCATTTAACTCTAATACAAACAACCCTGTGAAATATGCACTGTTATTCTCCACGTTTTTCCCAAGAGGACTCTCAAGTGTAGAGAAGTTAGGTTAAGTTGTACATGATCACACAGCCAGGAAATGTGAAGGGAAGCTCCGTGCTGCTGTCAGTCACTCATCAACTGATGTCAATGAGAAACACAAGTGAAATATGGCAAGTGCAGAAGCATAGACCAGTATGATTGTGGGTAGCATGTGGAGTACCAAGGAAATGGGATCTCTAGACTTATAACCAGTCTTTGACTGGGCCCTGTCTTTCCACCTTCTGTTACAGGTACTCAGAGAATATAGATAAATTTTTATTAGTTTGAGTGAAGCTCTGAGAAGTATAGCGTCCTAGTGAGTGTTGATGTTACTATTATTTTTTTACAAATCATTTATTAGGGAAAGAATGTAGCTGCCACTAATATCTTCCCAAATTCAATATAAATGATTTCTGAATAATTCAAATGTTGGATTATTCATACCCACTTGACCTTCTCTGATAGCAGAAATCTTTAAGAGTTGATGGTTTGCAAGTATTTGAAGAAGCCATTATGCAAATGAAAATATCATGTCCACTAAAGATATTTGTGGTAGGCATTATGGCAGATAAAAAAAGCATAATGTATTTTCTCAAAAATTCACTATCTTTTTTGAGAAAATATATCTGATGCATTTTTCTCATTAAATAACAATAAAACTTTTAAATGGCTCTTTGATGAGTTGATGACAATCACAGGATAATGCATTATTATAACAGTAGCAATTCAGAGAAGGGATATATACCTTCTGGCTGAAATAAGTGATCTAGACAAGTTTGGTGAAACAGATGGATTTTAAACTAAACTTTAAAAGGTCAATAGAACTAAAGAAAAGAACAATGAAAGGGAAGACAAAATGGGTTGAGTAGAACAGCATGGGAGACTAAACAATCCATAATAGAGTATGTCTTTATGCATAAACAAATTAGCATCATTATTACATTTCGTTTGGACTTTGGGTTTGAGTGAATAGGGAGTATCTGTGATCCAGTTTGAACTCTATGACTCTCAGCCCAGGGATTTTTTCCCCAGTCCTTTTAATAACAAAGTTCAACACTGCAGAGGAAACAACTGTTGCTTGGTGTGCTCTCTTGGGTCTTTGCAGGACTAGACTTCAGGTTGCATCAGATGGAGTATCAGCTTTGGAGAAACACTGCCTAGTATCACCCAGTCTTGCTCTAGTAGGCCTCCGGAAGAACCTTGTACTTTTCACTTAAAACTAAGATGTCTGATCCAGCAATCCCACTCCTAGGCATATATCTAGACAAAACTATAATTCAAAAAGATACATGCACCCCAGTGTTCATAGCAGCACTATTCACAATAGCCAAGACATGGAAACAGCCTAAATGTCCATTGACAGATGAATGGATAAAGAAGATGTGGTACATATATACAATAGAATATTACTCAGCCATTAAAGAATGAAATAATGCCATCTGCAGCAACATGGATGCAACTAGAGATTATCATACTAAGTGAAGTAAGTCAGAAAGAGAAAGAGAAATACCATATGATATCACTTATATGTAGAATCTAAACTATGACACAAATGAACATGTCTATGAAACAGAAACAGACTCACAGACATAGAGAACAGACTTGTGGTTGCCAAGGAGGGGGGGTGGGGGAGGGTGGAATGGGAGTTTGGGGTTAGCAGATGCAAACTATTATATATAGGATGGATAAACAACAAGGTCCTACTGTATAGCACAGGAAACTATATTCAATATCCTGTGACAAACCATAATGGAAAAGAATATGAAAAAGAATATATGTGTGTGTGTGTATAGCACTGAGTTGCTCTGCTGTACAGAGGAAATTAATGCAGCATTGTAAATCAAATATATGTCAATAAAACTTTTTTAAAAAAGAATCAAGGTCATCTAGGGAAGCTGTCCATAATGGGCACAGAGAAGAGTATAGAACTTAGTTGGGCCTCAGACAAAGGAATGTGCTAATGGTTCTATGATCCTTTGATTTGGGATAAAAATCTTTTGTCATCATGGAAAGAGGATTCATTAAGACATCATCTTAGACATTCATGCTCTGAATATTTGTATTTGAGGAAGGAATACAAGCAAAATCTCTGTGGTCAAATTCACATGGTAGAGAAAAACAGAAAGAGATTTTTTTTTCTGATGAAATAATATCCACCAAGTACAGTAGTGTGCTTCCCAAGGATGCAAAATGGAGATGGATTGGAGTCTCTGCTTTTGCCCTTCTGTTACCAAAAGTTATTACTCTCTCTCCTTACTTAGTATATTTTTTTTACAAAGGAATTCCAAACATGGGTGCATTTTATTTTATTTATTTATTTTTAATTGATTGATGATTGCTTTACAATATTTGCAGAGCTCTTCTTCAATGTGTTTTATGCCCCTCCACTTTAGGTAATCATAGGGAAAGCATTTATAGTCAGGGAATGCATTTATAGAGTCTGGTGGAACACCATGGAAATGCTGTTTCAAGCATCAGCTGTGTCAGTTGGAAAGAAGGTATTACTTGCCTTGAAAAGAAAACTGAAAATGTATAGGCATTCTTTTATTTTTTTTCCATTTATTTTTATTAGTTGGAGGCTAATTACTTTACAATATTGTAGTGATTTTTCTCATACATTGACATAAATCAGCCATGGATTTACATGTGCTCCCCATCCCGTTCCCCCCTCCCCCCTCCCACCCGATCCCTCTGGGTCTTCCCAGTGCACCAGGCCCGAGCACTTTTCTCATGCATCCAACCTGGGCTGATTATCTGTTTCACCCTAGATAATATACCTGTTTTGATGCTGTTCTCTTGAAACATCCCACCCTCGCCTTCTCCCACAGAGTCCAAAGTCTGTTCTGTACATCTTTGTCTCTTTTTCTGTTTTGCATATAGGGTTATCGTTACCATCTTTCTAAATTCCATATATATGTGTTAGTATACTGTATTGGTCTTTATCTTTCTGGCTTACTTCACTCTGTATAATGCGCTCCAGTTTCATCCATCTCATTAGAACTGATTCAAATGAATTCTTTTTAGTGGCTGAGTAATATTCCATGGTGTATATGTACCACAGCTTCCTTATCCATTCATCTGCTGATGGGCATCTAGGTTGCTTCCATGTCCTGGCTATTATAAACAGTGCTGTGATGAACATTGGGGTGCATGTGTCTCTTTCAGATCTGGTTTCCTCAGTGTGTATGCCCAGAAGTGGGATTGCTGGGTCATATGGCAGTTCTATTTCCAGTTTTTAAAGAAATCTCCACACTGTTCTCCATAACGGCTGTACTAATTTGCATTCCCACCAACAGTGTAAGAGGGTTCTCTTTTCTCCACACCCTCTCCAGCATTTATTGCTTGTAGACTTTTGGATAGCAGCCATCCTGACTGGCATGTAATGGTACCTCACTGTGGTTTTGATTTGCATTTCTCTGATAATGAGTGATGTTGAGCATCTTTTCATGTGTTTGTTAGCCATCTGTATGTCTTCTTTGGAGAAATGTCTGTTTAGTTCTTTGGCCCATTTTTTGACTGGATCATTTATTTTTCTGGAATTGAGCTTCAGGAGTTGCTTGTATATTTTTGAGATTAATCCTTTGTCTGTTGCTTCATTTGCTATTATTTTCTCCCAATCTGAGGGCTGTCTTTTCACCTTGCTTATAGTTTCCTTTGTTGTGCAAAAGCTTTTAAGTTTCATTAGGTCCCATTTGTTTATTTTTGCTTTTTTTTCTAAAATTCTGGAATGTGGGTCATAGAGGATCCTGCTGTGATTTATGTCGGAGAGTGTTTTGCCTATGTTCTCCTCTAGGAGTTTGATAGTTTCTGGTCTTACATTTGGATCTTTAATCCATTTTGAGTTTATTTTTGTGTATGGTGTTAGAAAGTGTTCTAGTTTCATTCTTTTACAGGTGGTTGACCAGTTTTCCCAGCACCACTTGTTAAAGAGGTTGTCTTTTTTCCATTGTATATTCTTGCCTCCTTTGTTGAAGATAAGGTGTCCATAGGTTCATGGATTTATCTCTGGGCTTTCTATTCTGTTCCATTGATCTATATTTCTGTTTTCGTGCCAGTACCATACTCTCTTGATGACTGTGGCTTTGTAGTAGAGTCTGAAGTCAGGCAGATTGATTCCTGCAGTTCCATTCTTCTTTCTCAGGATTACTTTGGCTATTCGAGGTGTTTTGTATTTCCATACAAATTGTGAAATTATTTGTTCTAGTTCTGTGAAAAATACCATTGGTAGCTTGATAGGAATTGCATTGAATCTGTAGATTGCTTTGGGTAGTATAGTCATTTTGACAATATTGATTCTTCCAATCCATGAACACGGTATATTTCTCCATCTGTTTGTGTCCTCTTTGATTTCTTTCATCAGTGTTTTATAGTTTTCTATGTATAGGTCTTTTGTTTCTTTAGGTAGATATACTCCTAAGTATTTTATTCTTTTTGTTGCAATGGTGAATGGGGTAAGGTTCATAGCATTACAGGCTTACCTCAAGAAACAAGAAAAAAGTCAAATAAATAACCTAACTCTACACCTAAAACAACTAGAGAAGGAAGAAATGAAGAACCCCAGGGTTAGTAGAAGGAAAGAAATCTTAAAAATTAGGGCAGAAATAAATGCAAAAGAAACTAAAGAGACCATAGCAAAAATCAACAAAGCTAAAAGCTGGTTTTTTGAAAAAATAAACAAAATTGACAAACCGTTAGCAAGACTCATTAGAAACAAAGGGAGAAGAACCAAATTAACAAAATTAGAAATGAAAATGGAGAGATCACAACAGACAACACTGAAATACCAAAGGATCATAAGAGACTACTACCAGCAGCTCTATGCCAATAAAATGGACAACTTGGAAGAAATGGACAAATTCTTAGAAAAGTATAACTTTCCAAAACTGAACCAGAAAGAAATAGAAGATCTTAACAGACCCATCACAAGCACAGAAATCGAAACTGTAATCAGAAATCTTCCAGCAAACAAAAGCCCAGGACCAGATGGCTTCACAGCTGAATTCTACCAAAAATTTAGAGAAGAGCTAACACCTATCTTACTCAAACTCTTCCAGAAAATTGCAGAAGAAGGTAAACTTCCAAACTCATTCTATGAGGCCACCATCACCCTAATTCCAAAACCAGACAAAGATGCCACAAGAAAAGAAAACTACAGGCCAATATCACTGATGAACATAGATGCAAAAATTCTTAACAAAATTCTAGCAAACAGAATCCAACAACATATTTAAAAAATCATACACCATGACCAAGTGGGCTTTATCCCAGGGATGCAAGGATTCTTCAATATCCACAAATCAATCAATGTAATACACCACATTAACAAATTGAAAAATAAAAACCATATGATTATCTCAATAGATGCAGAGAAAGCCTTTGACAAAATTCAACATCCATTTATGATTAAAACTCTCCAGAAAGCAGGAATAGAAGGAACATACCTCAACATAATAAAAGCTATATATGACAAACCCACAGCAAGCATTACCCTTAATGGTGAAAAATTGAAAGCATTTCCCCTAAAATCAGGAACAAGACAAGGGTGCCCACTCTCACCACTACTATTCAACATAGTTTTGGAAGCTTTGGCCACAGCAATCAGAGCAGAAAAAGAAGTAAAAGGAATCCAGATAGGAAAAGAAGAAGTGAAACTCTTGCTGTTTGCAGATGGCATGATCCTCTACATAGAAAACCCTAAAGACTCTACCAGAAAATTACTAGAGCTAATCAACGAATATAGTAAAGTTGCAGGATATAAAATTAACACACAGAAATCTCTTGCATTCCTATACACTAACAATGAGAAAACAGAAAGAGAAATTAAGGCATTCTTTTAAAACCTGACTGAAGTACACTATCTTATTTCAGAGACTTAGGTTGTGTTTTGTGTTTCTAAAATCTTGTACCTCTGCATATATGAAAATAATGTGAAATCTTTACATTTACTAGGCTCCCCTGGTGACTCAGATGGTAAAGAATCCACCTGCAGTGCAGGAGACCTGGGTTTGATCCCTGGGTCAGGAAGATCCCCTGGAGAAGGGAATGGCAACCCACTCCAGTATTCTTGCCTGGAGAACTCCATGGACAGAGGAGCCTGGCAGGCTACAGTCCATGGAGTCACAAAGAGTCAGACACAACTGAGTGATTAACACTTTACCCCTTTACAATATTGGTTTGATTTCTGCCATACATCAACATGAATTAGCCATAGGTGTACATATGTCCCCTCCCTCTTGAACCTCCCTCCCACCTCCCACCCTTTCCCACCCCTCTAGGTTGTTACAGAGCCCTAGTCCTTTCTTAGTATTTTATTAATGATTTTTTAAAAACTTTTTTCAGTTGACCAAATGACTAGGTCTCACACTACCCATGGAACTTCCACAATCAAAAAAAAATGTGATGATCATTAATAAGGAGACAAGTGCAATCTTAATCCCCAAACCTAATCATCATTTCAATAAAGGTGAAGAGTGGCTGGATTTTGGTCTGTTAATAAACAGGGGAGCAGGTAAAAATTTCTGGAGTAATAGACAGCTCCAGAGTAGAGCAGGTATTCCATTTACAGAAGTCCTAAGGCTGCCCACACCTACCAGAGGCAGGTGATAAGCAGTCCTTCAGCCAGGCAGCACCCCATTCAAGAAGCATCATATTTGGCCCACAGGGAAGACTGTCTTTTCTAGGGCTTCACTTAGCCTCCTTCTGGGTCACTTTCTTGAACCTCAGACACAACACCAGTGGGCCCACACTCCTCTTTTTCTAAAACTTGACTCACTATCTAATTTGTGTGAGTCTAATTCCTTACTCTGTAAATGAATGAATGATCATAGTAGATCAAGATAGAGATGAGTTAAAATTTTCGTATACTCCTTTGGGAGTTTTTTAAGAGCAGTAATAGATTAAATCAGTTCACATTCTATGGCTCTTCTCACTAAAATTCAAGACAGTTCTACTCTCTCATCCATGCATACCTCTCCTTTGATATCTAGTTTTTCACTAACGAAATACAATAACTGGTATGGCATTCTCGAGGGCAATTTATAAAGCTCATGCATACAAATAAATACTTCCAATCACCAGTTTTGGCTGTGACACATGATAAAGTAGAGGTGTTAGTGGAAGGCTTCAGCTGCTACTATGACCTGTTGCTCCCTTATTTCACAATGAAGATCATGCCTTTCTTGAGAAAAATCCTCTCTGGGTGGACTTAACCACTAGCTTTATTCATTCCAGCAACCTGAAAGGCAAGTACTAACAGAAAAAAAAACTTAGTCTAACCTGAAACCTGCTAACCTAGGGTACACTTCCTCTAAAAATTAGAATCAAACCCTCTAGGAATGAAAAGAAACTAAAACTGGAAACTCCAAATGCGTGCACGCTAAGTCACTTCAGTCATGTCCGACTCTTTGCAACCCTATGGACTATAGCCCGCCAGGCTCCTCTGTCCATGGGATTCTCCAGGCAAGAATACTGGAGTGGGTTGCCATGCCCTCCTCCAGGGGATCTTCCCAACCCAGGGATCAAACCCACATCTCTCATGTCTCCTGCATTGGCAGGCAGGTTCTTTACCACTAGCACCACCTGGGAAGCCTGGACTCCAAATGAACCTAACCTAATTCTTTACATAAACCTAATGGACTGAATCTTAGAGTTTCTGTATGGGTAAGAGATGATGTAACATCAGTCATGCAGACAACTAAGGGAATTCTACAATAGATAGATCCTGAGTGAAGAATGTTGTTTTAGTTCCCTAAAAGAATGTTTCTCTGAAAATCATAACCAGTACAAAGAATTAAATTCCCTGCCATAGAAACTGCTCCTATAGATCTCATATGTAAAAAGACAATGGGCTTTGAGTTTTTATCCCTTTCTCCTCACTCACATGGGCAAAAGGGATGGGAGATGAAAGTGTACTGTTCAAGAAATAGAATTCCTACCTTATTATTAGTCACTTAGGAATAATCAGTGATCTGCATGATAACAGGCATGTCATTGATGGTTGGCTTCTGAAAGTATTATAAATAGGATATGTAACATTTCTTGATTGGCCAAAATGTAGTGTTAGGGGAATAGAGGGATGGACAGAAATTTGACAGATTTATTGACAATAAAAGCAGGGGTGATAATTTAATGATATACATTATTATCATAAGCATTTGTTCCTATGTTAAATGACTCCATGCTCCTGAGCTTTTGCAGTAGGTTCCTGGATAATGCATTATTTTGTTCTCTTCTTTGAAGCTGGTTCTCTTCTTTGAATGCATTATTTTGTTCTCAACTTTGAAGTGTTGCTTATTATGGTCATTAAAATGCCTACTTATAGTATTTTTCAAAGTATAATATTTATGCATTTCATACATGAATTTTTTGACCTTGGTAATTCATGAGTGTGCAAGTGAGTATGGGTGTATCCATGCATATGTATGTGTGCCCATTTGTCCTTATATACAAATTTTTGCACTTCCTGAAATTCAGCTTTATTTCTATTAGTTGAGGCTAGAGAGTAATTCAATTCTGGTGAAATGCAATTCTATTGTCATCTTGGTGATATCTATTAGAGAGAATTTTGATGTTGGTGTGGGAGTTTTTGTGACTTAATAGTAGCCAGTGTTTTACATAACTTTATAATCTTTCAATTTACTTTCAAATATTTTACTCAAACCAAAAGGTATTGAAATAATATAACAGAAATATATGAATATCTTCCTTGATTTAAGAAATGATATATTACCAAAAGATAAATACTTCTTGCTGAAACTTCTTTGATCAAAATTCACACCTTTCCATAGGTAATCAGCGTCTAGGATTTGGTGGCCTTCTTTGGTGTTTTATTATGTATGTATGTTTGATTGAGTACATAATGCTTTAAACTTGATACAAGACCACCTGCCTGCCTCCTGAGAAATCTGTATGCAGGTCAAGAAGCAACAGTTAGAACTGGACATGGAACAGCAGACTGGTTCCAAATCAGGAAAGGAGTACACCAAGGCTGTATATTGTCACCCTGCTTATTTAACTTATATGCAGAGTACATTATGCAAAATGCTGGACTGGATGAAGCACAAGCTGGAATCAAGATTGCTGGGAAAAATATCAATAACCTCAGATACACAGATGATACCACCCTATGGCAGAAAGTGAAGAAGAACTAAAGAGCCTCTTGATGAAAGTGAAAGAGGAGAGTGAAAAAGCTGGCTTAAAACTCAACATTCAGAAAACTAAGATCGTGGCATCCGGTCCCATCACTTCATGGCAAATAGATGGGGAAACAATGGAAACAGTGAGAGACTTTATTTTGGGGGGCTCAAAAATCACTGCAGATGGTGACTGTAGCCATGAAATTAAAAGATGCTTGCTCCTTGGAAGAAAAGCTGTGATCAACCTAGACAGCATATTAAAAAGCAGAGACATTACTTTGCTGACAAAGGTCCATCTAGTCAAAGCTGTGGTTTTTCCAGTAGTCATGTATGGATGTGAGAGTTGGACTATAAAGAAAGCTGAGCACCAAAGAATTGATGTTTTTGAACTGTGGTGTTGGAGGAGACTCTTGAGAGTCCCTTGGACTGCAAGGAGATCCAACCAGTCCATCCTAAAGGAAATCAGTCTATACATCTGAGTCTCTTTTTCTGTTTTGCATATAGGGTTATCGTTACCATCTTTCTAAATTCTGTATATATGTGTTAGTATACTGTAATGGTCTTTATCTTTCTGGCTTACTTCGCTCTGTATAATGGGCTCTAGTTTCATCCATCTCATTAGAACTGATTCAAATGAATTCTTTTTAATGGCTGAGTAATATTCCATGGTGTATATGTACCACAGCTTCCTCATCCATTCGTCTGCTGATGGGCATCTAGGTTGCTTCCATGACCTGGCTATTATAAACAGTGCTGTGATGAACATTGGGGTGCACGTGTCTCTTGAGAACAGCATTGAAACATGTATATTATCTAGGGTGAAACAGATCACCAGCCCAGGTTGGGTGCATGAGACAAGTGCTTGGGCCTGGTGCACTGGGAAGACCCAGAGGGATTGGGTGGAGAGGGAGGTGGGAGGGGGGACCAGGATGGGGAATACATGTAAATCCATGGCTAATTCATTTCAATGTATGACAAAAACTACTGTAATGATGTAAAGTAATTAGCCTAGAAAAGAAAAAAACAAATTAAAAAAATAAATAAATAAAGGAAATCAGTCCTGAATATTCATTGGAAGGACTGATGCTGAAGCTGAAACTCCAATACTTTGGCCACCTGATGCAAAGAACTGACTCATTTGAAAAGACCCTGATTGCTGCTGGGAAAGATTGAAGGTGGGAGGAGAAGGGAACGACAGAGGATGAGATGGTTGGATGGCATCACTGACTCGATGGACATGAGTTTGAGCAAACTCCAGGAGTTGGTGATGGACAGGGAAGCCTGGCGTGCTGCAGTCCATAGGGTTGCAGAGTCAGACATGACTGAGCAACTGAAATGAACTGAACTGAACTGAAACTTTATACAAATTGCACACTTTGTCCTTCTGAAACTTGCTGTCTTCATTCAGTATGAAACTTAGATCTTCATCAGTGTGGATACATGTAGCTCTGGGCCCATGGATTTTTCATTGCTACATATTATTCTATGGGATAAATAAACAATAATTGAAACATTCTCTTAATGATTTACATTTAAGTTCTTCTCATTTTTGCTATGAAGAAGTTGCTACCAATAGTAGTGTTGTGTCTACAAGTGTGTGTGTAAGAGTTTATCAAGCACATAGACCTAAGAGTAGAATGTCTGAGTAATAGGATAGACATGACATTGATAGGTATTGCCAAGTTGATTTCTAAGTTTTTATACAGATTTGTACTCCTAGCATCAGTGTATTCTGACCATAAGTAGTATGAACAGGTTTTAATTTTCATTTACTTGATTACCAGTGAATTTGAGAAAACTTTTTACATGCACATATATATGCTTGCAGCTTGTAAGTTGTGCCTAAGTTATTTTTGTTTAATTTTTATTTATTTATTGTGGCTGTGCTGGGTCTTTGTTTCTTTGCACAGGCTTTCTCTAGTTGAGGCAAGCGGGTGCTACTCTCTAGTTGCAGTCTGCGAGGTTTCTCATTGTGGTGGCTTCTCTTGTTGCAGAGCATGGGCTCTAGCACATGTGGCTTCAGTAGTTGGGGTGCATGGGCTTAGTTGCTCCATGGCATGTGGAATCTTCCTGGACCAGAGGTCGAACCATGTCCCCTGCATTGGCAGGTGGAATCTTCACCAGTGCACCACAAGGGAAGTCCCTGCCTGTCTGTTGTTGTTTAGTCACTCAGTCGTGTCCAACCTTTATGACCCCATGGACTGCAGCACACCAGGCTTCCCTGTCCTTCACCACCTCCTAGAGCTTACTCAAACTCATGTCCATCAAGTCGATGGTGCCATCCAACCATCTTGTCCTGTCATCCTCTTCTCCTCCTGCCTTCAATCTTTCCCAGCATCAGGGTCTTTTCCAATGAGTCGCTCTTCGCATCAGGTGGCCAAAGTATTGGAGCTTCAGCATCAATCCTTCCAATGAATATTCAGGGTTGATTTCCTTTAGAATTGACTGGTTTGATCTCCTTGCAGTCCAAGGGACTCTCAAGAGTCTTCTCTGACACCACAGTTCGAAAGCATCAATTCTTCGGCATTCAGCCTTCTTTATGGTCCAACTCTCACATCCATACATGACTACTGGAAAAACCATAGCTTTGACTAGATGGACCTTTGTCAGCAAAGTAACATGTCTGCTTTTTAATATGCTATCTAGATTTGTCATAAGCTTTTCTTCCAAGAAGCAAGCATCTTTTAATTTCATGGCTGCAGTCACCATCCACAGTGATTTTGGAGCCCAAGAAAATAAAGTCTTTCACTATTTCCATTGTTTCCCCATCTATTTGCCATGAAGTGATGGGACCAGATGCCATGATCTTAGTTTTTTTAATGTTGAGTTTTAAGCCAGCTTTTTCACTCTCTTCTTTCAACTAAGTTTGAGGGTATTGTGCATAGGCACAATGTGGTGGTTGGCTGCTGCTGTGGGACAGGCAGAATACCTGCCCATGACTGGATCCTTCTCTATTTTTTTTTTTTTTTTGGATCCTTCTCTAAAAGAAGGTGAAAGCCATCTGCCATGGGAATGGTGAGATGAGGCAGAGGGAGAGGAGGATATATATTAGTATATATCCTTTAACAGCAATCTGATAGAAAATTTCCCTAGGATGATACCCTTGATGTTATTGGAACTATTAGCCTTATCTTTCAAGTATTACATGACATATAATATGAATTCAATAAATATACTATCAGAAAATGAGGTTGCTTAGTAAAGGAAAGACAAATTTAAACTCTGACGTCAACACAATTTTGTAATTCAGGTAGCTCCTTGCAAAATTATTTTAAATGGTTATGCGGTGGGAAGACAAATAATTGAGTTAATCTTTTATTTTTCACCTGCGTGTATCATAGCTATAAAGCCTGAGGCCTGGAAGGCTGGGCTTAATTAATATCAACCTACTCTGATGCAAATTAAAAACAAGTGAACTTTCAGTGTTTGGCTTTCTGACCAAAAGAAAAAAGAGAACTAGGTTCAATAACATGACCTGGTTTCCATTTCAAGATCACTAGGAATGTAAGAAGACAAGGAAATTTTATGTATGAAATAAAGTATTGCTTGCTGATGAAGTAGAAAGAGATTAAAAACCCTTTACTTATCTCAAATATTGTATATTATTGGATCTAAGATAATAGGGCTTGTTAGATATGCTGTTGGTTTAATAAGAGCTTTATAGAGTTTCTTTTTAGGGGAAAGAAATGCTATAAGAAATGTACATGTAGATTATAAGTCCCAGTCCAGTTGTGGAAGGAAAACAAGTATGAAACTTAGGATGAAAGAAGTACAGTGGGGGCTTTAGGAATTCTTACCACTATTTACAGTGTATACATAATTTTTGTAGTTGAGAAGCAAAATGTGTATGTAATAAGTAAATGTATGAGCTTTTCGGGTAGCTCAGCTGGTAAAGAATCTGCCTGCAATGCAGGAGACCCTGGTTTGATTCCTGGGTTGGGAAGATCCCCTGGAGAAGGGATAGGCTACCCACTCCAGTATTCATGGGCTTCCCTGGTGGCTCAGATGGTAAAGAATCCGCCTGCAATGCGGGAGACCTGGGTTCGATCCCTGGGTTGGGAAGATCCCCTGGAGGAGGGCATGGCAACCCACTCCAGTGTTCTTGCCTGGAGAATCCCCATGGACAGAGGAGCTTGGCGGGCTACAGTCCACGGGGATCACAAAGAATCAGACATGACTGAGCGACTAAGCACAGCATCCCTACCTAACCACTTAGCTCTTCTAAGAGGACAGAGGAAAAGGAAATGGGAGAGAATGCATAAAGATAGTAATTCCTAACTCTGTTAACTTGAGTGAAATCTAATTAAGTAATGTATAAAGTGCTCAGCCTAAAGGTGGAAAAGAGTATTCACTCAAGAAAGATAAGCTGCGGAAGATTTTTTAGGGAAAATAAAGATAGCTTCTTGTAAAAGTAATATGCTACTTACAATGTTCCGTGAGGTTACTTGAGGACCTCTTCCCATACCACCCCTTAATTCACTGTCTCTGAGCATTTGGGGATACATAGACCACACAATCCAGCTTATTAGAAATGTGTGTAAAGTTAAGAGTAAGTAAGTTTTGAGGTTGGTCTGAATATCTTCCTATGAGCAAAGAGAAGTGGTATTGGTACTTTGATCACTCAGAGACATTTTTATAACTTATTTTTTGTTCTTGGCTATGTTCCTGATAGGTGACAACTTGAGAACTGAAAAAATGAGAAAATTTCTTTCTTTCTTATAAATGTCAGTAGACTCTTAATAGCTTATTCTCCAAAAATAAGCATTAATCTGGAAAAGAACTGGAGGGAGATTTTTCTCTCCCCAATAAGCCAAGAAGAGAATATATTAATACTCTTTTGTAAAATCAAAGAAATAATAACTATTAAGCATCCAAGTTGTTACTGTGTATGGCCTCAAAATTTATATTCACAGTAACATGATATGATACACATAACAACTCAGCAGTAATCTGCGAGAGCAAAAGAATGATTGCACATCAAGGTTTGAATCTCAGGATATCCTTGAAATCCCAGAATATCTTTTCCAATAAATAAAATATATTTATATTTTTAATTAATTAATTTTTTAATTGAAGGATAATTGCTTTACAGTATTGTGTTGGTTTCTGCCAAACATCAACATGAATCAGCCATAGGTATACACATGTCCCCTGCCCTCTTGAACCTCCCTCCCACCTCCCTCCCCATCCCACCCCTCTAGGTTGTTACAGAGCCCTGGTTTGAGTTCCCTGAGTCATATAGCAAATTGCCATCCAATAAATAAAATATTTTTAAATGACACCTAGGTCATATAGGTAGTTCTAAAAGACTGTATAAACCATGATTTAGCCAGAACCTAATACTGGATTACTTCAGATGTTAGGAGGAAAAAGAAAATGCTCTTTAACTTTAGAACATACTGAGTCTTTATGAATCTTATATTGCCTTTTTTGCTCCTCTCTTAAGCATATCTGTATTTTCATGTTGTTCCAAACCTCCATCCCTTTCCAGTTAAAGCTCTGACTTTCTAAGCCATTCAATGAAACTGAGATAATATTAAAACAGTCTGATTGAACTAATTCACACTAACGTGAAAATGGCTTCTTAGTCCTTCCAAAGGAATTTAAATTATTAAAATATAGCTTTGATAAGCTAATTGAATTTTCAGTATTAGTATTTCAGGCACATTAGTCAAGTAGAAAATTCAGTTAATATTTGGTGAGATATTTGGAGTGATGGGAAATGACTTAGATATCATCACTGCCTTAGGAATTGCTGTTCATAATCTCTTCTCTCCCAGTAAAAGAGATGTTAAAATTTCGCCAGTAATATCTACTTCCCATAATAATAATAGATGTATCTAGAGAGGGCTTTTTAAATGGTCATGGTCATATATTTATATCAAAGTGGTATATGAGGGCTTCTTTCAGAAGATAAAAATAAACACTTTTGAAATGTTTGTGTTTTGTTTTTACCTTTTGAAATTAATCTTTTGGGCTTTGTTTTGTATCTTCCTGATGGAGTTTATGGGAAGAAATAGTTAGTAGATTCTGAAAAGAAAACACTTTGTCCTTTATGCTGCCTCTCATTCTGACTCCACCAATAAATAAAGAAAAAATAGGAAGGGAAGGATAAAAGAAGCAAAGACAACCCACATATCGGAAGTAATTATTCATCCTAGATCCTGACATAGAAGGAAAGCTTTAAAAAGAGGCTTGTCTCTATGTCTTGCAGTAAAAATGAATATTAGCATGAAAGGATGTTATCTGAAAAAGCAGCACAAGATTAACCTTAAAGCTAAAAGGAAATAGAATCAAGTTTCGTGTGATCATAAAAATACACTGGACACAATTACAAAGCCGATCTTCTAGTCAATGAATACCTGATTCTTGAAATAAATGGTTTTAGAGACAGCAATGTAAAGAGTATCTTGACATGATGGTTATGAAATCTAAATTGTATTATTGATTCATAGTCCAGTGAGTCCATGCTCACTTTGTACTTGATGACAGGACAACCTGTTCTTTGACAAAATGGTGACATGTGTCCTAAGCCTTTTCTAAGTCCTGCTGGAGGTCACTGATTCAGAAGAAATAGAAAATGATTCTGGCTCATCTTTTAAAGATTCCTTTGTTTCATCTGAGCATTCTCATTGATTGAATCTCATTACTATGCCTGCACTGATGTCTCATAAACCATGCCTGTCTTCCTCTTTCTCTTTTCTGGGCTGTTTGGCTCAGACCCTTCTTTGAATGAGGCTGAGTTGAAAGAGAAGTTTGGGTTTCTACTTCACTTTTGTTTTCACTTCTCAAGGATCAGAATTTTCCCAAAACACCATTTATTTTTTAAAGGAGAAACATCCTTAGGAGTTGTTCCGTTCTTAAAACTGATGGTAACAATCTGATGTTAAGCACAGCTTCAGTCAGAGAATTCCATTAATGAATGAGGTGCTTAATTTGTTCATTCATTTGTTCACAAAGATTTATTAAGCCCCTACATATGACAAGTACTAGATTAATTGCTAGACAGAAAGCAGTGGGCAAGAGAGACAGTCTCACATCTTAGGAGCCTTAGCATAGAGACAGAAAGACAGAGCTTGAACAATAATTAGGAGATTGAGGATGTTATTTTTTTCCTTCTTCTTTTTAAAATTGAAGTATTGAAAAACACATTTCTCAGTTTATTTTCCATTATAGGTTATTATAAGATATATAGTTCCCTGTGCTATACAGTAGGTCCTTGTTTTTTATCTATTTTATATATAGTAGTGTGTATCTGTTAATCCCAAACTCCTAATTTATCCCTCCTTCCCTTCCCCCTTTGGTAACCATAAAGATGTTATAAAGTGAAAAGTGCATGTATCATCAGGGTGTACATAGTAAAGGCCTTTTTGAAGAATGAATTTAAGCAGAAACCAGAAGGATCAGTAAAAATGGCAAATGCTAAAAGTGCGGAGGGGTTATGCAGAAAGAACAGCTTATGTGAATACTTTGAGGTAAAAGAGAATATGACCCATTTGTGTGCTTAGTCTCTTAGTCGTGTCCGATTCTTTGTGACCCCAGGGACTGCAGCCCACCAGAGGTTCCTCTTTCCATGGAATTCTCTAGGCAAGAGAATTTCCTTCTCCCGTGTATCTTCCCGACCCAGGGATTGAACCTGCATCTCCTACATTGGCAGGAGGATTCTTTACCACTGAGCCACAGGAGACGCCCATACAACTCTTACCATTATCTAATTCCAGAACTCCAGAAAGAACCTCTGTATCTGTTAGCAATCACTGTCCATCCCTGTCTCCCCCCAACCCAGGGCAACCACTAATCTACTTTCTGTCTCTGTGAATTTGCTAATTCTGAACATTGAATACAAATGAATCATATAATGTATGGCCTTTTGTATCTGACTTCTTTCACTTAGCATAATGCTTCAAGATTCATCCCTGTTGTAGCACAGATCAGTACTCCATTCCTTTTTATTGCCAAGTAATACTCCATTGTGTGGAAATGCCACATTTTGTTTATGCATTCCTCAGTTGATGGACATTTGGGTTATTCGCACTTTTTGATGATTATGAATAATGCTTCTATAAACATTTTGTGCATAAAGTTTTGTGTGAACACATGTTTTTTATTTTCTTTAATATATTCTTAGGAGTACAATTGTTGGGTCATATGATAACTCTACATTTAACATTTTAAGAAAACTGCCTAGAAAGATGGCACTGATGAACCTATTTGCAGGGCAGCAGTGGAGACGCAGACATAGAGAACAGACTGGCGGAGGAAGGGGAGGGTGGGCCGAATGAAGAAAGTAGCGTGGAAACATACACTGCCAGGTGTAAAGTAGATCGCCAGTGGGAATTTGCTGTATGGCTCAGGGAACGCAAACCAGAGCTTTGTGATGACCTAGAGGGATGGGATGGAGTGGGAGGTGGCAAGGAGGCTTACCAGGGAGGGGGCATAAGTATACTTATGGCTGATTCATGTTGATGTATGGCAGAAACCAACACAATGTTGTAAAGCAATTATCCTTCAATTAAAAATAAATACATTTTAAAAAGGAAAACTGCCAAACTCCACAGCAGCTGCACCATTTGACCTGTGTGTAGGTATGTGTACATGCATAAGGGAAGGAGAAATGGAGGGAGAGAAATACTTATATCAGGTACGTGACAGTGGCCAAAAAGAAAAGCAATGGCATTCGAGTCAGAATAGCACGATAAAACCCCAAAGATGAAACAATTGTATTTTGCCCTGAAGGATATAGAAATTGTTTGGTATTGCTGAAGCAAAAAATTGCAAGGCAGGAGGTCAGAGGATTTAGAGATTTAAGACAAGCAAGATTGTTACCACCTGTTATGTCACCTTGGGCAATTCAGGTAACACTCTGAGCTCTGGTTTATTCATCTGAAAAGTGGGATTAATGTTTCTTATCCTGTCAGCGTCCCAGGATTATAAGAATCAAATGGCAAAGAGGCTACAAAAGTGCTCATAAGATTGAGGCTGTAGTAATAGCAGAAAGCTATTAATAGCTCCAACATAAGCATAACAAGGTTGATATCCAGGCGCAGCTTCAGTGTAGCTCATATAGTTTTGATCTCCAACAAGGTCATAAATTCCTCCTGTTTTTAACTTCCTAAGTGAAAAACACTGATACACACCAACCATACTTCAAAAAGCAATTCGTGCTGCATGTCCTTCTGACAGTGGGTAAGCATCGGAAATAATTATTTATCAATTTACATCAACTTTACAATCTGTTGAATCATTCTTTTGTGAAGAACTAATATGTAATTTTTCTGCCTCGGTTGTTCCACAATACTTCATTTAGTATTAAATACAGCAGCACTCTAATAAGCGAACCCAAAATCTCAGAGGTTTAATACAATAATCATTTATTATTTGTTTACATAATAATACAAGATGCTCAGACTTCCCTGGTGGCTTAGACAGTAAAGAATCTGCCTGCAATGCAGGAAACCTGGGTTTGATCCCTGGTCAGGAAGATCCCCTGGAGGAGGGCATGGCAACCCACTCCAGTATTCTTGCCTGGGAAATGCCATGGACAGAGGAGCCTGGTGGGCTACAGTCCATGGGGTCACAAAGAGTCAGACACAACTTAGCAGCAAACACACACACACACACACACACACACACACAGAAGATGGCCAACCAGGGTATGCGAAGATGGGGAACATGTGAGAAGGCTCTGTTCCCTTTCAGTCATTCTGGGACTTAGGATATAGTTCTTTCTTGCTGGTAGCTTCCAATATCATAAGAAAAATGAGGAGTAACAATAAATAATGTTGAATAAGTATATGAGCCGCCACATGATGCTGGGGTCTGGGAGACTGCAATGGAAGGAGCGGGTCCAAGGCTTGGAGTGGTCTGTGATGAATTCTTGTCTAAAGATGAATGCCTTAACATAGTGGAGAGGTAGTCCATGAAGGACACATGAGATGAGCAAAATTTTGGAGGTGGAAGAAGTTAAAGTGATTTCAAATGAGACAAACATTTCTCAAATTTTAGAAGTCTGCCATAGCTGTGTAAGATGTTAACATTAGGGGAAGCTGGGTGAAGTATACACAGGAATCCTCTGTACTAGTTTGCAACTCTTATGTAAATATAAAATATTTTAAAAGTTTTAAATAATTGTGTGTATATGGGGGGGCAGGGTTCTGTGTGTCTGTGAAGAATGCCATGAAGGACACAATTAGGAAGGAGGAAATAGGAGAATCATAGTTGTCCTGTTACAACTGAGGCAGTTGACACAAAGAACAACTGTGTGTCCAAAGTCATATCGCCACTTAGGAAAAAAATTGTGACTAGCCCACTCTACTATTTCTTGCATAGAATAAAACAAACTTGAAAATGAGCTTGAAAAATGGGAGAGATCCGTGAATAGAGAGTATTTCCAACCAAATACAATGTCAGTAAATTTGTGCTCATTGTGGCTTCAGACTGTACAAGTTAAGTCATGGGAAGCAAACTTCCAAAAATGATGGATGTCAAATTTAACAAATTAAGAATTAAAATATGCTCTTCCTCATAAATAACCTACACGATGATTTTCTTCACCATATGTGACTAATGTTCTGATTTTAATCAGCAGCATATTGCATAGCGAATGCTTACCTGTGACCTGGCCCATTAACATTAATTGGTAAACATGGCTGTATTTTTAGAATGTAATTACATTTATTAATGAAGGCATGAAACAGCCTTTTATAGTTTCATGTCTGCCAATGGGAATTTCATAAGGGCATTGGATAATATTATTACAAGGTCCAGGGTGGAGCCCTGACATTGCATTCTAAATTATGTTATTTTCATAGTTTCTTGAAAACAGATGGGGATGATAGACATTGGGAAAACTTACTGTAAATATGCAGCAAGGAAAAATATGTGTGTACAGATATATATATATATATATTTATGTATTTAAAATTATGCATATATACTATGTATTTAATCTGTAGATTTATTCATCCTTTGTTTGAATCAATTCAGTTCAGTTCAGTCGTTCAGTCATGTCCAACTCTTTGCGACCCCATGGACTGCAGCACGCCAGGCTTCCCTGTCCATCACCAGCTCCCAGAGTTTACTCAAACTCATGTCCATTGAGTCAGTGATGCCATCCAACCATCTCATCCTCTGTCATCCCCCTTCTCCTCCTGCCTTACAATCTTTCCCCAACATCAGGGTCTTTTCCAATGAGTCAGTTCTTCACATCAGGTGGCCAAATTATTGGAGTTTCAGCTTCAGCATCAGTCCTTCCAGTGAATATCCAGGACTGATCTCCTTTAGGATGGACTGGTTGGATCTCCTTGCAGTCCAAGGGACTCTCAAGAGTCTCCTCCAACACCACAGTTCAAAAGCATCAATTCTTTGGCACTCAGCTTTCTTTATGGTCCAACTCTCACATCCATACATGACTACTGGGAAAACCATAGCTTTGACTAGATGGACCTTTTTTGGCAAAGTAACGTCTTTGCTTTTTAACATGCTGTCTAGGTTGGTCATAGCTTTTCTTCCAAGGAGCAATTGTCTTTTAATTTCATGGCCACAGTCACCATCTGCAGTGATTTTTGAGCCCCCCAAAATAAACTCTTTCACTGTTTCCACTGTTTCCTCATCTATTTGCCATGAAGTGATGGGACTGGATGCCATGATCTTCGTTTTGTGAACGTTGAGTTTTAAGTCAAATTTTGAATAGTCATTAAAAATGTTAACAATAATAATTTATTTTATATATTTATATAATAACTATCACATATAGAACTTTTTATATGCCAGTTTAAGTTATTACAGTTTAAGCCATTCAGATGCACCAACTCATAACATACAGGGAATGCCTGATATACAAGGAATCCCGCTATAGACGACCTCATTCCCAGTGCACAGGACCCTACACAAGACCATTAGATGACCACATGGAAAGAAAGCCACCGAGGAATAAATGGTAAATTTTCTCCAGATTCATGTCTTAGAAGAATAAAAAATATAGGTAACGGCTTCCCAGGTGGCGCAGTAGTAAAGAATCCACCTGCCAATGCAGGAGATGCAAGAGACTCGGGTTCGATCCCTGCATCAGGAAGATCCCCTGGAGGAGGAAATGCAACCCACTCCAGTATTCTTGCCTGGAAAATTCCATGGACAGAGGAGCCTGATGAGTTACTTGTCCATGGGATCAGCAAAGTGTGGAACATGATTGAGCGACTAACACACCCACACACCCACACACACACACAGGGGAGTTTAGGAGGCCTGATTAGGATGAAACTCATAGCTTATTGTGCTCCTACCGTGTCCCTTCCCATCCCTGCGTCCCCTGCAGTCACACATACCACATCCCGGTATAAATCTCCTTGCCCTCCAAAGCTGCCTAAATGTTTCTCTTCAGCTGTGTATACTTGAAGATTTGCCAGTAAGAAATTTACCTGTAATAGCAAGAATTCTCTTAAAAAATACTTCCCCAGCCTAAGATATTAGAGTACTAATCAAATAA